>NW_027362767.1:80339497-81014497 GCF_046119375.1 Phyllobates terribilis | reverse complement strand
AGACAGATAATACGAATGGTAACAAAAGAGCCCAGGATAACTTCTAAAGAGATTAAAGGTGAACTTCAAGCTCAAGGAACATCTGTGTCAGATCGCACCATCCGTCGTTGTTTGATCCAAAGTGGACTTCATGGGAGACGACCAAGGAGAATACCATTGCTGAAAAAAAAAACACAAAAAAAACAGAGCGGAATTTGCGAAACTACATTTTGGCAAGCCACAAAGCTTCTGGGAGATTGTCCTATGGACAGATGAGACAAAAATGGAAGTTTTTGGCAAGGCACATCAGCCCTATGTTCACAGACGAAAAAATGAAGCATATCAAGAAAAGAACACTGTCCCTACTGTGAAACATGGAGGAGGCTCTGTTATGTTCTGGGGCTGCTTTGCTGCATCTGGCACAGGGTGTCTTGAATCTGTGCAGAGTACAATGAAATCTCAAGACTATCAAGGGATTCTAGAGAGAAATGTGCTGCCCAGTGTCAGAAAGCTTGATCTCAGTCGCAGGTCATGGATCTTGCAACAGGATAATGACCCAAAACACACAGCTAAAAACACCCAAGAATGGCTAAGAGGAAAACACTGGACTATTCTGAAGTGGCCTTCTATGAGCCCTGACCTAAATCCTATTGAGCATCTTTGGAAAGAGCTGAAACATGCCGTCTGGAAAAGACAACCTTCAAACAAGAGACAACGGGAGCAGTTTGCTCATGAGGAGTCGGCCAAAATACCTGTCGAGAGGTGCAGAAGTCTCATTGACAGTTACAGGAATCGTTTGATTGCAGTGATTGCCTCAAAAGGTTGTTCAACAAAATATTAAGTTAGAAAGAGAACCATCATTTCTGTCCAGGCCGATTTCATGAGTTACATTTTTTTTAAAAATTCTGTGGTAGCAGAAAAGCAATGTCTCACTTTCATTTGTTCATTTTCATAGATTTTTAATTTATTATTACTTTTGTCAGATTCAAGTTATTTCTGTGACCATTGTGGTTTTTTCTTCAATTAAACGAGGGGTACCAAAAATTTTGACCACATGTGTAAGTAAGGAAATTGTCCTTTATGAATCTGGGTTAGTAGAATCCTTACCAGGCTTAGCGAAGACAATTACTATAGCCTCCTTCGTAGTATTGGGCAATTCTCCATTCACAAAAACCTCTAGTAGGGCATTAGGTAGGTGTGGGAGGCCATCGACTAATAGCGACTACAGCTTGGGTTTTTAGCTTTATAAACTTGCCTAGATCAGATCCATTCATCAGGTAGTTAAGGAAGCACTCCTCCTATCAAAGTTTTTATCCTTTTAATATATGGCAGCCATCATATTATATAACACTGTGTACTTACAATTGCTCATTTTGCCCTTCTACCCTGCTAGTTCTTCTCTTTTACCCACTCCATGTAGAAACAGGGAGTGTCTTGTGCCTCTTCAACACCTAACCCAGCTGCTCAGCCCCTCCCCCCTGCCATTGACTTTTGCTGTGACAGATGGGTCATACAGGCAAAATTGACCTCCTGTTTCTACATAGAGCTTAGAAGTAATCAGCTAGTCAGTTTTTAATCACGTGATGTCATAGACCTAATGGAAAATAGATTAATTAGCTGGGTAGAAAGACAAAATGAGCAATTGTAAGTACACAGTGCAATATAGCATGATGATTGCAATATATTAAGAAGATAAAAACTTTGATGTGAGTGATTTTTAAGATATGAGACCAGGACTTGCTGGAGGATTCAGGTGCATCGCTCATTGCACAAAGTCAGACACAGGTCACCTTACTTCATTGATGTGTTTGTGTTCTATAGCAGTGTGCACAAATAAAAGAGTTCATTCATACAAGTTTATTATACTTTATTTTATCCATATCTCATCAGTTAAAGGAGTTGTACACTATGCCCCTGTTTTATGAAGACTGGCGTTTCATATGCCAGTCTTAATGAGGGGCATTCAGGAATATGATATGCTGAATTCGTTAAAAAGAATCTGTCAGCAGGTTTTGTTATATAATGTGACCGCAGCATAATTTAGGGGCAGAGACCCTAATTCTAGCTATGTGATAGAATCATAGTTTTCTCTGTTGCGGATCCAGCAGAGATCGGAATGCTGAGCCCTGTATAACCCCGCCCACACCACTGATTGGCTGTTTTCTGTGTACACTGTACATTGACAGAAAGCTGCTAATCCGTGGTGGTTGGACTAGGAGACATGAGGCCAGTGGTTTTGTAGTGATAATCTACTGCTAATAAAACAGTGATTGTATTGAAACAGCTAAACACATCCAGTGTTTTCAGATTACATAGAAAAAAACCTTGTGACAAATTCCCTTTAAAAGTCGTACGCCACTTAATGATTTTGGTGCATCTTATTGTTGTGCACCTCCGTGTGCCTTGCCTGAAATGTTACTCCAGTCAAAGACTGAAGTAATATTTCTATCGTAAGGAACGCTGCCACTTTTCTTGAATTTGTCGGGCGTAGCCATTTCTCATCCCGCTTTGGCTGCTCACCAGCTTTGCACATTTTGGCGGAGCTGCCCAAAACTAGTGTGAAAACGCCAAAAGGTGCAACATTTTTGCTGAACTCTACATTTTGCAAAAATTTGTGACTTTTAAAGGTGTTTTACACCATCTTTATTTTAACAAATAGGTTGAGGGCATGATTTTGTGGCACTAATATAATAAGTATTACAGGTTCTCCTCCTGCATTGGTTAGTGCCGCCTTCCTAACAGATTGCACAGCTCTCCAGTTCTCAAAATGGTTGTTGATGGACGAGCATGTGACCTGTAAGCCTTATATATCAGTAAATGGAAAAAATCATGCCCTTAATACATTTGTTATAAGATAAAAGTGGACAACTGTTTAAAGAGAAATCAAGAGGTCACAAAGTGTTCCAAATTTATTTGTGGAAATTACTTAGTGCATCTACACTAGCTATGAGGTGCCATTAGAAATTTAAATGTGCCCAAACATGCCCAGTAAATTGCACAAAATAGATATTATGACAGCCACTTGCAATATTTTGATACTCGTAGCCAAGTTCCAAGTTCTTTAATCTTGGTACATTGTTGATAAATAAAGTGTCTTTACATCACTCTGATTAATCTGATTTTAGTTTAAGATTTAATCTCTTAATTCCTTCAAGCCTCGTTTCCCTTGGGTCTCTCACTTGAGAGGGGGTGAGGTTGTAGATTACTGTTCTTCGAGTAAGTAAGCAATGTTATAACCATCTATTCTGTAGCCATGCTCCATTCGTAACATTAGTCTGCTGATCTGTGAATATTTAGCTATACCTGAAGCAGGGCGCTAGGATAGACATCCTTTCTCATCTGTAAATTGGGAAAAGGTTCAGCATCTGCAGGAAAGGTAAATGAATTAATTGAGTATCTATGCATTTCAAGTCTAGATTAAGAGTCCCTTCTGAACTCGGAGCGCGTAGACCCAGTGTCCCTATGCTACTTATGCCGATTCTGGCTATCAACCTAATTTTCTTTTTAATTCAAGTCCAATAAATGTAAGTTTTAATTTATCTTTCCTGCGGATGCTGGACATTTTCCCAATTTCCTATAGCTGTTTGACCAGTAACCAGCCTGGAGTTGTCTGTGCACCACACCGAGCACTAACCAGCAGGATTCCCACAGATTATCGATGCGCTAATGTCAAATCTCCCCCTTCACTATCCTTTCTCATTGCTGGAATGCAGACTGAGCTGTGTAGACTGGGACAGTTTCCCTACAGGCACCTCTTAGCAGCACATGGAAACTTTTTGAAGAGGAAGAATTTTGGAATTGGCATATCCATCTGAAAGTGAATTTTCAGTTTGTACCTGGATAGGAATGGATATTTAGTGATTAAAATAATAGTAAACGTTATTACAATCACTATTCATTTTATTTCAATAAGCCATAGGCCAAATTTCTTAGAACAGAATTTGATATCACTCTTTTATTGAAATAATTTATTGAATAGCCCTTGCCTAGTTTTGTAATTTAACAGAATTTATTATAAATTAGAGCATAATGAATGTAATTCATAGTCTAAAACAAAGCCACATAAGCTGCTGTAACCCACTAGAGTTGTTAAGAGGCAGTGGGTAAATTTAACAATTAATGATATGTAAACACCTCCTTCATTGGACCTTTTAGTCCTGCTAAGCTGCTAACAAAGGTTGCTAAGTGTTCAACTATATCGTACATAAAAATTCTTTTCATATTGGAAAACACTTTGAAACCAGAGCTGTGGACCCCAGGCAGGGGCGCAGATGCCCAGGCAGGCGCCGATCTCTTCCATCTTCAACAGGTAAGTCTGTCACAGGTGCCCTCCATCAAGGACAGGAAACCAAACTGAGGCGAGAGAGAAGTGCTGCCCCTTTTAAGCCTGTAGGTTTCCTCTCCTTGGTGGGCGGATCCCCTCTCTCGTGATGCTGTCATGGTCTCCGAAAAATCCCGTTACCGGTAAGTAACTTATGACTTACACAGAAATAATCTGCTGGCTCCCCCAGCACTCAGTTAAAACCTGATGAGGAAACTCATTTATTTATCTCAAGCCAATGAACAATAGTCATCTACATTTACTGTATATGCAGAGACTAAATAACCTCATAATAGCGCTGGTCATACACTACTTCTTTTTGGTTACTGTGTCTTATGCCCGCAATAATGTTTGCTGCCGCTTACCTCATGGTTTTGTACCGTAATTCAACCATTAATTATGGTATTCAGACCAACAACAGTAAGCACACCATTATACGTAAGAAATACTGTCAATCTAAACAGGTTCCGGATAGTATCCAAACGGAGGAAATTAACCTCCACCACCAAACTCAATCAATATAGTAACAACGAGTGTGGGATATATAAATCCAAACCACCACAAAGAGTAACTAAGGTTTAAAATATATTATATTTATTGATATTCTTTAAAATTAAAGATATAAAAACAGTGGATAACCCATACCACAGATGTAGGGTGTTAAACCATGAATCATTGCAAGAGATGTATATACATGCTACTACTTGGCAATATATTTGGGAGGTAAATGATACTGAATTGGGCCCTAATGTGCATAGAGAAATATCCTATTTAACAGGTGAACAAATCAATCCACATCAAAAGATATACACATGCATAATAAATAAGAGCCAACATTACCTTAAGCCAATGTTTGTATGAATGAAAGCATGGTAAACACCCACCGCTCCGACGATCACACCCTCCACCATCCACAGCCGCATTCAGACTATAAGACACCCCCCCCACTTTCCTCCAAAATTTTGGAAGAAAAAAGTGCGTCTTATAGTCCTAAAAATACGGTATATTACTGTACTTGTTGGCTCTATTAAATTAAATGGAGCAGAGATGCAAAACCAGTACTTGTTGAGCCTGCAATGCTTAAGTCCTTCACCCTAAAAAACTGTTTTCACCTTTCTGACGAGGCCAAATTTTTCAATTCTGACCAGTGTTACTTTATGTTGTAATAACTCTCGACTGCGTCAACATGTCCCAGTGATTCTGAGATTGTTCTTTCATGAAACCTTGTACTTCATGTTTGTGGTAAACTTAGATCAATTATGCTTTGCATTTATTTAATTATTTATTAAATTAAATCGAAAAATTGGACAAAAATGTGAAAATTTTGTAGTTTTCAAATTTTGAATTTTTATGCCCTTAAATCAGATATTTATGCCACACAAAATAGTTAATAATATTTACCATATGTCTACTTTACATCAGCATAATTTTTTTTTATCATTTTTTGTTGTTAGGCAATTAGAAGGGTTAAAAGTTTATCAGCAATTTCAAATTTTTTCCAACAAAATTTACAAAGCCAATTTTTTTAAAGGGACATCACATGCCTCAGCTCTTATCTCCGGTAAATCACTCACTTCATCTATCGCTTTCCCTTGTCTCTACTCTGGATCCCGCTATCCATTGCCTCGGTCTCCTCTCACTTCAGGGACACCCACTTCATGCGGCACTGCTCTCTGGTCAGACCATAGGTCTGCTTCTAGTGCGCTCTGGGCCCTATCTCTCCTCCTGACAAGAAACTGTCCCTTCACTTTAGTCCCTCCCATTTTGGGATAGTCCAAATCATTAACCGTAACACTCTCGACCGTCGGTCAAACTTCAACGGCATCATTAATAACGCATGCCACAATATACACTACAACAACACGTGTCTTCAAGGGGGAACATGGGCCGCACTTCCATCTTCTTACAATACAATGGCTTGTCCTGATACCAGCTTGGTACTCTAATATGATGCGACTAATGCAACCAACCAATTTGAGATATTTCTTTCTTCCTCAGTATTTCATGATCATCTGTTAGTGGTATTATTGAAGGAGCCACAGTAATTCATCCAGCAACTCTGGAATCAAGCAGTGGAAACGTGTTCTGTGGCATCTAATTACGCTTCTCTATTGTCTGATGGACAAGTCTGGTTTTGGTGAATGCCAGGAGAACATTACCGATTGCATTACCTGATTTCTTTGTGCCAGCTGTAAAGTTTGGTGTCGGAGAGATAATGCTATGGGGTTGGTTTCTAGGGATGGCCTACACTCCTTAGTTCCAGTGAAAGGAAATCTTAATACTTCAGCATTCCAAGACATTTTGGACATTCTGCTCCAGCATATCTTTGTCCTACTGTATAATACAAGGTCCATAAATGCGTTGTTTGGGGAGTTTGGTGTGGAGGACTGCACAGAGCCTTGACCTCAACCCTATCCAACATCTTTGGGGTGAACCAGAATGGAAATTGTGAGCCCGGCCCTCTCTTCCAACCTCGGTGTCTGACCTCACAAATGATCTTCTGGATGAATGGACAAAAATTCCCATAGACACCAACAAAATCTCGTAGAAAAACTTCCCAAAAAAGCGGATGCTGGTTTTTCTGCAAATGGAAAATCTACTTCATGTAGTGTTGCAATTAAATTCACATATAGATTATATAAGTAAAACTAATTAATGTTCACATTAGTCTAACATTGTGCTGGTTAAAAAAGTGGACAGACATAACACATGGTCATGTCTAGATTTACACTTCCTACTTGTTAATTGATAAGAACATGTATCACCTGCCATTAAAAAGTCTGGTAAGTCTGCAGTTTCAGAGCGCTAACAGGGATAAGGATTAAGATCAATAAGTCAGTGTTAAATGCTGACAGCGCTTCCTGTAACATAATATTTAGTCTTGCACTGAATCCCTGGAAGCACCTGTGCTCTGTGCAATGTGCAGCTGACAGTGAGCAACAGCGTCACCTGTAGGATGTATGTAAGAAAACCTGCACTAAGTAAATGGTTGGAAAATATATTAAATAGGAAACAATAGTTAAATATTAGCAAACATTTTTTTTTCTTTTTTAATTTAAAGTTTTTATTCCCTTATGACAAAGCAACTTTAATGACTTGCTATCAGACACTGGAGTTGCAGCCGCCCGCTGTCATTTTGAATAAATGGAGGCTTAGCAGGTTCAGGTCTTATCCAGTCTAGTCCATTTATTAGCTTGCTATTTATATTTGTGAAAAGTACCATCATAAAAGGCAATGGATTGTACACATTCATAACATTCAGTGCCATGACACCTTGTACCTTACCAGCTCTGATTCCTTGTAAAGCATGTTGACCTGTGTTTAAATCTTTATAAGCTTTTTGAAGGCTAATCATTTTTACAGATTCCATATCTTACAAATAAATATGCCAGATAATTTTTTGTATTAGATACAAATGAAGTCACTAAAGTACATGGCGCAAGTAGACTCATTTCTTTGTTTATAGGTAGCGCTAACTGTGTGCAAAATGTTGGGGTGGGGGGGGGGAATTATAATACTTTTATCTGTCAATTTCTGGACACTTTGAAATGGATAGGGACTAGTTGTGGACTCTGCAGACCATAGTCTTTTCCATTCAATACAATAGCAGTATAGTAATTTGCACAAACATTAGATCATATATATGTGACTGACATTATTAATAATAATAATTAAAAAGTTTATAAAATAGGTGGAAAGCTTTAGGTAATCATTTGCTCTTTTATGGGCAATTTGTTACTCTATGTTTACCACCTATTAGGGTCTTCTTTTGTGTAAATATCACGCATGCAAACTTGTGTGAGGGAAATCAGAAATCTAAAAGATGCCAGAATTTTACATTGTTTTTAGGTTATGCAGAAAAATATTACGTTACATTTAGTTTGGGACATAATCGTTAAGTTTACATTTTTTATATAGCTTCTCAAATATTTTACTTTAACATCAAGCAGCTTGCATATTGCAGATTCAGTCTTCCCAGCCTGGTGCAGGGCTACAATTTTGTTTCTGGTGTCCTTTGACAGCTCTTTGGTCTTCACCATAGTGGAGTTTGAAGTGTGACTGTTTGAGGTTGCGGACAGACGTCTTTTATACTGATAGCAAGTTCAAACAGGTGCCAGTACTACAGGTAATGAATGGAGGACAGAGGAGCCTCTTAAAGAAGAAGTTACAGGTCTGTGAGAGCCAGAAATCTTGCATGTGACCAAATACTTATTTTCCACCAAAATTTGAAAAAAAATTTCTTTCCAAATCAGACAATGTGATTTTCAGGATTTGTTTTCTCATTTTGTCTCTCATAATTGAGGTCTACCTATGATGTCAATTACAGGCCTCGCTCATCTTTTTAAGTGGGAGAACTTGCACAGTTGGTGGCTGACTAAATACTTTTTTTCCCCACTGTATGACCGGTGCACATTTAAAATGGACAAAGATGAACTGGAAGTTGTAAAAGACTTCAGGCTCCTCGGATCGATGATCACTCAAGACGTAATGATGACACCGGAAGTCAATAGGAAAATAGATATGGGCAAATCAACAATGAAGTCAGTGGACAAGGTCTTCAAATCGAGGAACATTTCACTGATGACGAAGACACGGCTCGTACATAGTTTGGTCTTTTCTCTGGTAACATGCGGATATGAAACCTGGACGATAAAGAAACAACACAGAAGAAGAATCTACGCCTCCAAAATGTGGTGCTGGAGAAGGATGTTATCAATACCATGAATGGCTGGCAGAACAAACAAATCAATTTTGGAACAAATCAAGCCAGACATGTCGCTCAAAGCAAAGATCACCAAGCTACAACTTGCCTACTTTGGACACATCACTGGAGAGCAATAACTAGAAAAGGACATCCTGGTCAGAAGACTGGAAAGAACTAGGTGAAGGGGAAGACCAGTAACCTGATGGCTTTATACTATCAAGATAGTGGCAGAGAAGACTCTGGTGGACCTCTCTGGGCTTGCACAAGATCGATCTTCCTACAAATCGTTCATTCATCAAGTTGCCATGGCTTGAGATTGAGCCAAAGGCTGTTAAATAAATATAATAATAATAAAATCCTAAATATAAAACAGCAGTATCTTGTGACCTGACAATCCCTTTAAGATGACCTAATAACTCAGATTAATTATTTTAAATAATTGGGTCCTTAGGATTCCAGCTAAGTTATTCTAAAGTAGTTGTTTGTATAATAAATCACTTAGAGTGCTACACATTGTGTATAGACTGTTAATGTGTTACTTTACTATAGTATTGTACTTTTTAAATTGAAGTAGCTTTGAAATGCAAGATCTAAAATTTGCATCTGTTGACCTGAAAGATCTTGTACTTTACCTTTCTTAAAAAAAAATTCTAGCGGCTTCTACTTCCTGACTCCCATAAGACTTTATAGTTGAAGAGGAAGAAACCTGTTGGGTCTTGCTTTGATTGAACGCTTATTGTGCTGTCCTTGGCAGCCAAATAAAAGAGATATTCTTAGCAACAAACAATGCAAAGAGAGAAGAGATGGGGACGGAGATTACATACATTATAACATGGCAATACATTTCGAGTGATTACAATCATAGGCTACCCTAGATATTATGGTCTATTTTTTATACAATTACTTATATTATTATTCTTCATGTCAGTTATATTCCTGACTTATATAATTGAAGGGTACCTACTACCTACTGCTAAATAGATACATCTACATTAAAAATAAAAAAGCTTTTTTTAAAGTGCTATCCTCAAAACAAGCGGCTTTCAATTTTTTACTTTCCTTCCCATGATAATTTATTTTTGTTTACTGCTTGTTGCCCTGGTTATCAGCTACTGCTATTGTCTATCAGCCGTGGCCGAACATGCGCAGTGCTCACGGATTAAGTGCTACTGCACTCCTCAGATGGATGACACATAGAACAGCAAGGACCAGGACCTCAAAGTAAGCAGGACAGCATACAGATAGGTCAATCAGGTAGCACCAGATGAAGCTGAGCCAGGTGTGTGGATACACATGAGGACAAAAAGTGTATAACAAACTTGTATCTTCCTGCACTTTTTGAAAGATTAGTTCGGAGTATATGTTTGAAAGTGAACTGGTTTATTGGGAGAAATAAGTCAGCAATATTTTCAGCCAGCAAAGACCTCTCAGAAGGAAACTTAATAGTATGAAGGAAAAGCCTAAATTATTGTCACGTAGTGACAAGGGACTGTGGGCACCTCCCCGATCCCTCGAACTAGGGGCGCCCTAGTCTATTTCTGTCCCCCGGATTACCCCGGACGGTAGAGACGCCGGGGTCTCGTACCTAACTTACCCCTTAACTGATCTCTCCCTCATCCAGGGAGGTGAGGGGCTGAAGTGCATAGGAAAGCACTAACCAGACAGACAGGGATAGAAGAAAATTACTATCATACAAATACATTCACAAAACAACAGAGTGGGAACCAGGGGAGGTATAAGGAGGGGAAACCAAATGTGAGAGGATAAAAATGAACACGCAAACCAACTCCACACAGCAATCTCCATAAAAACTCTCCAACCACCATCTCCAAACACTAAACTTTCTCCTTCCACACCAGACCAGGAACTATCACTGGCAACTCTCAAGTGCCAGTGGCAAGCATATAAGCCAGAGTGGAGTGGCCAACACTGAGCAGCTAAGACAATTCAGGATGGAGAGCTCCAGGAGATAAACTGAACTGATTAACCCCTGGCATGATAGAGCAAGGAAAACCTGCACTGTTTAATAGGATGGTAAAGCAGTTCTAATAAGTGCAGGAGTTCATGTAACCAGACACCGCCATCTTCTGGCCCCTCTCTGTCGCTGTCTCACCTTGATAATTATATTGTGTATAGAAAAAAATGTCCCTCCTTTCCGGTTCTGAGAGAAGAGATGGGGGGTCCCAATCTTCCCAATTGGGTTGAACTGCTTCAGTCTGATACAATGGAAGCTCGAGTTCAATGGGTTGTGCTCTCTTCCAGAAGAGAATCATGATCGTAAAATGAATTTCTCCCAATATAATTTAGGAAGGTATTGTATATATTATAATTTGTCAGTTTTTTAAGTGATTTTGGTATCTTAAGTAAAAGAAACAATTCTAACCTATGGATTCCATTAGTCAATTGTTGATTTTAAAAGTCATTTGTAATGCCCCATGACTTGGGAATCATACAGTATTGTATTGTTGCTGTTGCATTGCTATGCAATAAGGTTTGCCTTTCAGAAGTTTGTCCTCCCTATCTTCTTGTCTGCCTCCCTAGCTCTGATGTCAGTAACTCCTCCCTTCTTCTTCCTCGTTTTGTGTATGTCAGCCATGTTAGGAAGCTCATGTCTTTGTATCTCTGGCTTAGAATAGTCTTTTTTACCTACTGTAATTGTGCATAACTACAAGAATTCAGCTTGAAAATAAACCTTCTTCTGGAATCTTCTTATGAGCCCCCTGCAGTTGAGTCAAGCTATCTGATGAAATCTCTTCGTGTGAGTAATGGTACATAGAGACAGCCATAGAAACAGTGTCTCAGGAGCCCCACACTCGCAGCCTAGTTACGGAGTCAGAATAACTTCAGTGCAAAAATAACCAAATTACTATTTTTGTCCTTTTACAGATTGCTGCAATCTAAAATTTTAGTGTTGCAGGAAAAGTCACAAACCACTTTTATGCATATAAATTATTTCTTTGCGTATTGTTGATATTACAGTACAGTATGTCACTGACAGTGTTGACAGCATTGCTTTGAGCTCTGAGAAGAGGGAAAAAAACAGTGTGTGTCACCATATATTAAAGAGGTGTTCTGATAATAAATAGGATTGCCTAAAGTCCTCAGGCTGATCAAAAAATATAAAATAAATAATACTCCCCGAATTCTCTGTAGATTCCGTTTCGGTGATTATCTATACATCAGAAATGAATGGAGTTGCCTTCTCAGCCAATCACCAACTGAGTTGGTCACTGCTGCAGCCAGTGATTGGGTAAGAAGGCATTTTCGGTAACTTCCTGTGTGCCTAGGATGGGGCCCTATGGCGCTCAGTGCTGCACCATGTTAGAAGTCAACTCTTCCCTAGAAGCAATACGAAGGCAATCGGAGGTAGAAAAGGACTCCTATGAAGTCATGGGTGACTTATTAAGGCTCCGTTAAACTTGTAGGTTATATCGAGCAATAATACATAGAGCCATCTCTGAATGTGCAATATCCTGTTTGGGGCCAAACATAGACTTACTATACTAATATTTTGTAATATTTTAATTTAAATCTCTTCTTCGTTAATAACAATACTCCATGTTATTCTTTTAGGAGCGGACATTGTCCAGTGGCTCATTAAGAACCTCAACATTGAAGACCCAGGTATAAATATTGTTTTCTGTAAAATGTATGTTCTTTTGTCCTTGTTTTATTTTCTTCATCTTTTTAATGTCTGCTATTTTATACAGTTTTGTACACTTTTTTATCTTTGAAAAACTAGAATATAAATGGGTTGTTGGATGAGTGATTTCACACAGGTTATGAGCAAGAGATTGTTTGACACAGTACTGAGAGACCAGCAGCTACAGTCTTGCTTTAGTCAGAAAGCAGCTGATTGAGCCGAAATGAAAGTTTATCAATGACAACAGAATTTGATGCATATAAAGAGGAAATTATCTGGTGCAACAAGCATCGCTCCTCAGGGAACCTTAACGGTTCAGGAAAGGATAGTCATCCTGATTGACTATATCAAGCAGTGGTTCCCTCAAGCACTAGATGAGTTGAACTGTCCCCGAGGACAGCAGGATGTACAACTGTGTGCACTCTTTACCAGCTGCTTTAATTATCTGCCAGAGTTTTCCTTGAAAAATGTAATTTTTTTTAAAATATTAGCAAATGTTCTTATTTTTCATCTATCAACGTATCTGTATCATTACTAGCTGTCTTGTATTGCCAAGCTTAGGGTTTTCTGTTTGCTCTATTTGGTTTTTTTTATTTTTATGTTTTAAATGATAAAAGACCAAAAAATGCATGAAACAATCTTCTGTTATATATACTGTGAAATTTTTGGATGGATTTTTCATGTGTCGCGGAGTCCACAAAACAGATTGAGTGCCCTGCGTTTGAGTGTTTTGTAGAGCAGTATGAGTTTATTTTTTGCCAAAAATATAGATCTCCTTACAGAGAGCCGCTCGTTTAGAGGTGATGTTCCCTGGGAAAAAAAAGTATGCAAATTAGTTCTCCTTTTAGAATGAAGAAAAAGTTTTTCTAGTGCCATTCAAAAAGTAGCTACGCTGTAAGTTAACGTCAGACACATTTATATCACTTATATAGCCCCATCATATTCCGCAGCGCTTTACAGACATTCTCATCACTGTCCCAATTGGAGGTCATAATGTAAATTCACTATCAGTATGTCTTTGTGGAGAGTGGGAGGAAACCGGAGAAAATCTACACAAAAAACAAACTCCTTGCAGATGTTGTCCTTGGTGGGATTTGAACCCAGGACCCCAGTACTGCAAAGCAACAGGGATCATGAAAAAGTCTTGAAACATATAACATGATTAGGCTGCCAAAAATATCTAAAAAGATTAAGAAAAAAAATGGTTAGATTATTAAAGGGTTTATCCAATATTCATCTTTAGGCCCATACTAAAAAAAAAATAAACCAGCCTGTTGTGCGCAGCACTGATCTCTGCTGGAGATTCAGCAGCTTCCGCTGACATCACATCGACAGAGCAGCGGCTTCTCTTCCCCTCTACACTGCAGACGTCATGCTGATTGACAGCCGGCTCCCTGCTGCTTAACTCCGGGGAGCCAGCTGTCAATCAGCTTGATGTTGCCAGTCACGCCCTGTCGACAGAGCAGCCTGGAAAAAGAAGAGCTGCTCTGTTGACATTGAGCTATTGAATCACCCGGCTGGAGCGAACGGTGATCGCACTGTGTCGGCGCCGGGTAGAACAGACAGGCAGTTAGCAACTTCCTGCCTCTTAGTTTTTGGGTCCATAGTAAAAAAGCAATACCTCTGGATAAACCCTTTAAGCTTCCCACCTTGTGTGCCATTTCTAATATTTTTATTTGGGCTCTCTAGAACACATTGCCAGAGTACAGTTGGTACACCACTGATTAACAGTCTACAGTGACGCATATCTACATATTTTACCAAATATTGCATAGTCATTGGTTTTATGAAAAAATCAATCTTTAAAATGAACCTTGGCACAACCTGTGATAGGAATAAACTCTTTCCCTCTACAAGAGCCAGGAAGAAGTTTGCTATTAGTCTGCTGTAATTGTAGATACACGTGTGTCTATAGGATACCTGTCTTCTATACTGATGAATCATGTCTGTTTGTTATGGATTGCTCCCACGGGTCTATGTTATTTTATAGATTTCTTCAGTTAAAAGTAACATTAAATGTACCTTTAATGCATTCCTTTGCAATTGTCATCACTCTGCCTGCAAGCTAAATGTACAATATGAGCCATGTCTCCACAAATCACATTGTATGCTAGTAATGCGTAATATATTTTGTCTTCTGCTTCTATTTTCCTTTTCCCAAAAGTTATCAGTTTCTGCTTCTATAACACCTATCTCCAAGACTATTAAGGGAGCATCAGATGAATACACAGTTCATAGCTACATTCACACAACCGTGTGAAATGTCTGTGTTGTCACAATTCTCCGGTTCTGGCCGTGGGAGCGGGCGGTCGCATGACTGCAAGTTTGTGATTTGCTTACTTATGGACACATTCCAACTGCACGTGTTCGGACTCACTTAGCTCTCTTTCATTGAGCAAGGCCATGCATGTCTAGTTGACGTGTGACCGCACGCATGTATGCAAATCGCATACTTGCGGCCACGCGCCCGCCTGCTCCCGGCGTCAGCACCGGAGAATCCTGACAGCATGCAGTGTGCTCACGGTGAGGATTCACCAGTCTGCAGTCACATAGAGAGACTACAGACTTGAACCCCAAGCCTGGACAAACCGTTTAAGGGCCCCTGTGATAAAACTGTACAAGCCATTTCTTTGTTGCATAAGGCCCAATGGGTCCACATAAATTGCATTTGTACTAGATATATGTGCATAATTATGAAAAATATCTCAACCAGAGCCAGGAACACTTCCAAAATGACTGCATGATTAAATGGTTATTTCCATCTTGGACCCATGGCTATGCCATAAATGTCTGATAAATATGGGTCCCACCACTGTAACCCTCATATATCTTGATAACGAGGTCCTGGCATGCACCGTCAGAAATGAAGACGTGGCCTTGCATGAACCCCTCTTTCTCTTAGGTCACGGCCCCACTATCAGTAGTTGGTCAGTATTCCGTCAGTATTTTTTCTCAGGAATGGAAGCCAAAACCAGGTGAGGAACAATCAGAGAAAAGGTATAATAGAAACAAGTCACCAATTCTGCATTTATCACCCACTCCTGGTTTTGGCTCCCTCTCCTGAGAAAAAATACTGACCAAATAATGATAGTATAGCCGTGGCCTTAACTTGTACAGGAATCTATAATATAACCGTGGATGCGTGCCTCTGTCTGAAGATTCGATAGACTGCCCATGCGTGACGCGCAGTCTGGCTCCAGACAGAAGCAGGCATCCAGCCGTTACATTTAAGAGGAGTGTATGGCGCCGGAGATCGCGGTATGCGTAGGCACTGAATGCATACCGCGATCTCCGGCGCCATACTTGCATACTTACCTGACCGGGAGGAGTGTTGCCGTGGCGCCTCTCTTCGCAGGAGACCGGGGCAGGAGTGACGCGTCGGATCGGCGCGTGCGCATAGCGCTATCCGGCTCCATTTTACTGAAGACACATTTACAGTGTGTCTTCAGCAAAATGGCGCCGCATTCCTCCTCCGGCCTCCGGCAGAACAGGACGCAGCGGCGCTGGAGTACAGAGAAGAAAGGTAAGTATAAGTGTTTATTTTTTTTGTATGTGTGAACAGTGTGAAAGGGATGAGGGGGCCACACATACCAGGATTGTGGGGTGAGGGGTACCACACATACCAGGATTGGGGGGTGAGGGGTACCACGCATACCAGGATTGGGGGGTGAGGGGTACCATGCATACCAGGATTGGGGGGTGAGGGGTACCACGCATACCAGGATTGGGGGGTGAGGGGTACCACGCATACCAGGATTAGGGGGTGAGGGGTACCATGCATACCAGGATTGGGGGGTGAGGGGTACCACACATACCAGGATTGGGGGGTGAGGGGTACCATGCATACCAGGATTGGGGGGTGAGAGGTATCACACATACCAGGATTGGGGGGGTGAGGGGACCATGCATATCAGGATTGGGGATGAGGGGTGCCACGCATACCAGGATTGGGGAGGTGAGGGGTGCCACGCATACCAGGATTGGGGATGAGGGGTGCCACGCATACCGGGATTGGGGATGAGGGGTGCCACACATACCGGGATTGGGGATGAGGGGTGCCACGCATACCGGGATTGGGGATGAGGGGTGCCACGCATACCGGCATTAGGGATGAGGGGTGCCACGCATACTGGGATTGGGGATGAGGGATGGGGTGCCATGCATACCAGGATGAGGGATACCATACATACCAGGACAGGGATTAGGGATGGGGTATCATGCATACCAGGATTGGGGATGAGGGGTGCCATGCATACCAGGATTGGAATGAGGGGTGCCACGCATATCAGGATTGGGGATGAGGGGTGCCATGCATACCAGGATTGGTGATGAGGGGTGCCATGCATACAGGGATTGAGGATGAGGGATGGGGTGCCATGCATACCAGGATGAGGGATACCATACATACCAGGATAGGGATGAGGGATGGGGTACCATGCATACCAGGAGAGGCAAGAGGGGTGCCACACATACCAGGATTGGGGGTGAGGGGTGCCACGCATACCAGGATTGGGGGTGAGGGGTGCCATGCATACTAGGATAGGATGGTGGAGACAGGATGGGGGCAGCACAAATACAAGGAGGGGGGCAGCACATACCAGCATGGGAGACCATATACCAATAAAAATGCTCGCCACCCGGGCGTAGAACGGGTTCAGTAGCTAGTTCTAAATATTGTAACACAATCATGTTCAGCAATTCTCGGAACTCCCATACAGATCAAAGCAAAGAGGTGCACCTATGTGACCAATAAAAAAAAAAAGTGCAAACTTGTCAGCCCACCCTAATGAAATGTGGCTCCTGGATCTGAGGGTTGAAATAGAAAATGAAGGGATGCATGTAAAAAAATCTCGCTGGTTCCTGGGTGGAGTAGCCCTGGAGAGAGAGATGTTTGATCCAGCAGTCCAGATAAAATTAAAAAATCTACTTTATTCTAAACATATTAAAAACATGGCAAAAGAGAAAAAAAGAACAATGAAAAATCTAAAATCACATGAAAGGCGATGACGCGTTTCGAACCATTGTGGTTTTTAGTCGTGATAATTCCGATGATATGCAGTGATATACCCAACATAAAGATTCTTCCTTGTAATTTTATGTCTTTTTTTTCATCTCCTGCTCTTCGGTGCATCCAGCTTCACAAACTGAAAGGGTGGTCCTATTCTTATCTGATAAATCTACATTTAAAAATAGGTTGTATTTCCCGTTAAACATTGAATTACAAATCTTTTTGAGAGTTCTGAACATTGGACATTAATCTGACTTTTCTATTTACGTTTGTATGATTCTTGCAAAATTTCAATAAAGATTGCAGTTAAAAATATAGGTTACATTGGCACACGATTAATTCTATATGTACAGAAAACTGAGACTGAGACTTTTTTCTTTTTCTTGCAGTGGAAGCAATACATTTAGGAAGCCTTATAGCAGCCCAAGGTTACATCTTCCCCATATCAGATCATGTCCTTACGCTGAAGGATGATGGAACCTTTTACCGGTTTCAGGCAAGTGACAGCTCAATATTGATTACTGTAATAAACTGCTACATTTGCTGCAATATCATGTAGACACCAAACATCACATCTACAGTGGGTACGGAAAGTATTCAGACCCCTTTAAATTATTCACTCTTTGTTTCATTGCAGCCATTTGGTAAATTCTAAAAAGTTAATTTTTTTCTCATTAAAGTACACTCTGCACCCCATCTTGACTGAAAAAAAACAGAAATGTAGAATTTTTTGCAAATTTATTAAAAAAGAAAAACTGAAATATCACATGATCATAAGTATTCAGACCCTTTGCTCAGTATTGAGTAGAAGCACCCTTTTGAGCTAGTACAGCCATGAGTCTTCTTGGGAATGATGCAACAAATATTTCACACCTGGATTTGGGGATCCTCTTCCATTCTTCCTTGCAAATCCTCTCCAGTTCTGTCAGGTTGGATGGTGAACGTTAGTGGACAGCCATTTTCAGGTCTCTGCAGAGATGCTCAATTGGGTTTAGGTCAGGGCTCTGGCTGGACCAGTCAAGAATGGTCACAGAGTTGTTCTGAAGCCACTCCTTTGTTATTTTAGCTGTGTGCTTAGGGTCATTGTCTTGTTGGAATGTGAACCTTCGGCCAAGTCTGAGGTCCAGAGCACTCTGGAAGAGGTTTTCATCCAGGATATCTCTGTACTTGGCTGCATTCATGTTTCCTTCAATTGCAACCAGTCGTCCTGTCCCTGTAGCTGAAAAACACCCCCATAGCATGATGCTACCACCACCATGTTTCACTGTTGGGATTGTATTGGGCAGGTGATGAGCAGTGCCTTGTTTTCTCCACACATAGCGCTTAGATTTATCAGCAAAAAATTCTATCTTCATCTCATCAGACCAGAGAATCTTATTTCTCTTAGTCTGGGAGTCCTTCATGTGTTTTTGAGCAAACTCTATGCAGGCTTTCATATGTCTTGCTCTGAGGAGAGGCTTCCGTCGGGCCACTCTACCATAAAGGCCCGACTGGTGGAGGGCTGCAGTTCCTTTGAGCTCATGATTCTCATTTGGTGTGAAATGAGCTGTGAGGTCTTATATAGACAGGTGTGTGCCTTTCCATATCAAGTCCTATCAGTTTAATTAAACACATTAGGACTCCAATGAAGGATTAGAACCATCTCAAGTAGGATCACAAGCAAATGGACAGCATGTGACTTAAATATGAGTGTCTGAGCAAAGGGTCTGAATACTTATGACCATGTGATATTTAAGTTTTTCTTTTTTAATAAATTTGCAAAAATTTCTACATTTCTGTTTTTTCATATTGCCATACTCTTCTGGGTAGTTTTTCCTACTGGGTCCTTAAATCAGCCATAACAGTAAAGAGGGCTGGCTTAGATAATGAACTGAGCCAGGCAGTCAGCTCCTTCATCATACCACCTACACAGTCTGTATCATGACCAACATGGAAGTAGGTCTACTAGGACTAGATACCCAGGACAGGTGTGTAACAACCAGATTCATCCATCAGAATGCCATATGGTTCTGTATAAAGCTATGGATATTATATTGCTTTATGCTTGGTTTTAAGTGAGTGCTCGTGAAGGGCATGACTGAAATGACCCCATCCATCACTAAAGAAAAACAGCTTGCGACATTGTAATGGTTCAAGATCCCTCTGGCTCATAGTGCGGAGATTTATCAGCAAGATGTATTGACAGCAACTTTGAACATGCTAAAATAAAAAAAAAAACATTAACCAATTTGTGATACACTCAAACACTGGCAAGTTACAGTAATTATAGTCCTAGTCCTTGTATAATTGGATCACACAGGCACAGCTGATTTAGAAATGAAGGATAGACAAAGAGGAATCTCTGAACAATCCCCACAGACACTCGCCATAGGACGGGAAAGCTACAGCTAACTCGGCCATTACCAAACCCAAGGAGGACCTTATTGTACAACTCACTGGCAGCCACACTGGGTCTGTCTCAGGGCTATTACTCTCTGTCTTCGCACACAATGGCCCCTTCTCTGCACAGTCACACAGGCCACCCTCTTTACTGCTCAACTGCAGCCTGCTGTCCACCTGCTTAGCACCAGGAACTCACCTGTACACCTTTCTATCTTGTCCTCTACACCAGGTAGCAAGATGCAATTTAAAGAGATGGTGACAGTTTAGGGGGCCATATCATCCTGGCACGGTCAGACGGACTGCCAGTGTAGTATGTGCAGTCGCAAAGGGGCGCTATGGGAAAGGAGGTCCTTAGCTTCTGAATTCTTCTTATATCTATTTCTCCTCTATCTACCTAGGAATCAATGTGCAGGCGTGTACGAATATAAATAGTTTAACAAATATGTGACAGTGTTTGTTGCTTGAAAAAAGCTCCTTCCTGAGCTGACACGTCGTACACTATGTGGTGGTAATACATCCAAACGTTTTAAATTTTTCTAACACCCTGGCGCTGTTGTCTTTTTCATATATTTTTGTTTGTTGTGTGAATGTGTAGTTTATTTTTATATTTTTACTTTACTGTTTTTGCAAATTATAAAAATTGAGACCGCGTTCCTAGAATGATGATGGTTATAACACAAAGGGATAAAATTATACACTTACGTGGTGTAAGGAGGACTTCCTCAGTCACTGGACATTGGCCATTACACCTAGAAGCCAGGTTAGATTTCAGACAATCAGGCACAATTTATCTCTATTCAGAGAACATGTAAACTGATACTGGAGTTTGATGGTGTAGGCCCAATTCCAACAGGTACTTTTTGGGGGTAAGTAGTAGTTTAATGAAATAAAGATAATATCCAGCTATTAAATGCAGAGTAAAACGAAAATACCGTAAGAACAAGGGTAACCTACTCCACTGAAGGGTGTAGTAGATTCACATTGACTTACCCCTTCATGGATCCCTCATTACTTCATTTGACTTCAGGGTCAAATAGTTTTGGTATCCATGTTGAAGATATTTGTCCACTTGTGGATCTTTGGTGCCTCATGAGCATAAAGTTCAGTATACTTCAAAAGTATATTTATTAAGCATAAAATTCCTTGTAACACATTTTGGGGGGTAAAGACCCCCTTCCTCAGGCATAGCATGTATGCAAATAGTCCCAACTTTTAATTACAAATCATGCTTACAAACAGGAAGTCTGGAGAGATAAAAAAAAAAAACAAGAGGCCCTCCCTGTGAAACTCCGTGGGCAACAGGTGAAGGTGACTTGGAGGGTTGGTTGCTCACCTGATCAGATTTTGCATTGCAGAACTACGTAAGGAGTGAAGTATAATCCAATCGTGGCTGCTGCTCCGGCCTCTGTACTCACACCAAATGGAGAGAGGACATAACAAGTAAAGGAGAAAGGAGTGCCTGAGGAAGGAGTAGGTTCTATTCTGAAATGCGTTGCAATAAATTATACGTTTTTTATACTTAGCGCCTAGATTAACCTTTGTCAGCGGTAGCGCCCGGGATTCACCTCACTCCTTTACAAACAGAAAGTGTCAAGGACCACAAGTGACATGACATTGACCTTTCCACTTTGGGTCAGCTTTCTCAATCAAATAAAATGCCTTTAAAATATCTAAAAGCACCCTAGGATAATTACCTAGCAGAGCAATAGACTGGGCATAATTTCTGTGTAGTCCATAATCTCAATTGAGGAATAGAACCTTGAGCAATCAGGAAATTTAAGAGCTGTCAACATATTGCACATAATGTTAAAACATTGAATGTAGGTTGTGTTACAAGGACTTTAATTGTAATGTTATATGTCTGGTAAATATGCCTTTGAAGTGTATTGTACTTTGAGGATTACTGGTGGAACACCAAGGATCTATAAGATCGATAAGATATAGACAAACATCAACATGGATGCCAAGGCTACCTGGGGGTGATGAGCGATCCAGGAAGGGAGTAAGTCCATGTGTAACTACTACCTGTAGCATCGGCGTCTCTGCCCCGTTCTAGGCAGAGACGCCGTCCCTCTCACCTCCCCGCTCCTGGCGCGGCGTCCTCCAGCGCTGCTCTCCCCGCTGCTTCCGGCGCGCGCTCCTTCCCCGGCAGTGTGCTTAGGGCGCGCCCGCTCCCCCTCTCTTAAAGGGACCGCGCGCGCCGTCCTAAGGAGTCCCCGGCCAATTGCCGGAGGACCTCCCATATAAAGGGCACCTCCTCCAAAATGGAGGTGCCCGAGCAATGTTGTTTGCACCTGTGTCTCACCTGTGCTTCAGCCCTCAGGTCCCGTTGCCAGTTACCTGCCAGTTACCTGCCAGATTCCTGCCAGCTTGCTGCCTTTGTCCTGCCTGATATCCAGTCACCTGCCTGCTAGCCTGAGGTCCGACGGTCTGCCTTCCAACTCCTGTCAGTCTGTCTATGGACCAGCTTGCCCGCTCACCTGGGAGCGCACACCTGTTACCTGCCTGCTAGCCTACCTGGAGGCTCCGCCGTCACGTGCTGTAACCATCTGCCTTTCCAGAGACTCCTGCCCGCTCACCTGGGAGCGCACACCTGTTACCTGCCTGCTAGCCTACCTGGAGGCTCCGCCGTCACGTGCTGTGACCATCTGCCTTTCCAGAGACTCCTGCCCGCTCACCTGGGAGCGCCCACCTGTTACCTGCCTGCTAGCCTACCTGGAGGCTTCGCCGTCACGTGCTGTGACCACCTACCATTCCAGAGACTCTCGCTTGCTCACCTGGGAGCACACATCTACCATCTGCCTGCTAGCCTACCCGGAGCCTCTGCCATCACAGGTCGTACCTACCCTTTACCCAGAGACTGCCCCGGTCACTTGCCGTAACTCCCTGCCCGTTCATCCAGAGACTGCCCCGGTCACTTGCCGTAACTCCCTGCCCGTCCACTCAGAGACTGTCCCGGTCACCTGCTGTGACTGCCTGCCCGTCATCCCTGATTGCCACCCGCTCCCTTACAAGGACCGCCCCCTTGTATAGTAGCTCAGAGGTTCCGCCTCCCAGACCCGTTACAGTTTGCTCGGGCCATGGAACCCGGTGGCACCCAAGCTCCCTCGCTCTCGAACCTGTGTCATGAACTGTCCCGCCAGAGGTCCCAACAGGAGTCCATCCTGGGTCACCTGCGGAATGTCAATTCTCGCCTGGACACTCTGACTGCTCCGCCAGCAACCTCCGCCAGCGCCATGATTCGCAATCCGACAGCTCCGCTGTCCACCAACACTATGGTATCCTACCCCGGACCCCGGCTTTCTGCACCTCCTCGCTTCGGAGGCGACTCCGCTCAGGCTCGGGGCTTCATAAATCAGTGCACCCTGCACTTTGAACTCCTGTCCCACCAGTTTAACTCCGACCGGGCCAAAATTGCCTTCATCATGTCCCATCTCACCGGAGAGGCTCTGGCCTGGCTAAATCCTCTATGGGAGAGAGGAGACCCCCTGGTGTCCAACTTGCCTGCCTTTCTCACGGCCTTCCGGAAAGTCTTCGACGAACCCGGACGGAAGACCTCATCCGCATCGTCACTGCTACGCCTCCGTCAGGGAAGCCTCACCGTGGGCCAATATGCCATACGGTTCCGTACCCTTGCCTCGGAGCTGGCCTGGGATAATGACGCTCTGGTTTCAGTCTTCTGGGAGGGTCTGTCCGGCCGTATTAAAGATGAACTTGCCGGTCGGGACATTCCTACCACCCTCGATGACCTGATAGCTCTTGCCACCCGGATTGACCTGCGGTTCCAGGAGCGTGCCAAAGAGGTCACCCGTGAGAGGAGGTTTCCACGCCTAGCTCCTACTTTTCAGCAACCCGTCACTCCCTCCGTCTCTCCTGAGCCTATGCAGGTCGACCAGACCAAGATGGTCGGTTCTCGCCAAGAATCTCGCCGAGCCGAGGGAAGCTGTTTCTATTGTGGCAGTAAGAAGCACTTCATCCGTTCCTGCCCGGAAAAGCCGGGAAACGCCAGTGTCTAGGACCACTCGGAGAGGTCGTCCTAGACAAAAGTAAGTCCTCTCCGTCTCTGACCTTACCGGTCTCTATTGCTTGGGGAGAAAACCGTCTCTTCGAACTCGCCCATCTGGATTCTGGAGCTGCTGGAAACCTCATCGCCCAGTCTCTGGTAGAGAGATACCATATTCCCACCAAGTCCCTGGCGGAGCCATTGTCAGTTGCTTCCGTGGATGGAAGACTTCTCTCGGAGACCATCCTGCTCGTCACCGAACCTATAACCCTACAGGTGGGAATGCTGCACTCTGAGGAGAGCTCATTCCATGTGCTGTCTGTACTTTCTCACTCCTTGTTGCTAGGTCTACCTTGGCTCCAGACTCATGAACCCGTATTGAACTGGCGGTCCGGTGAAGTACTCCGATGGGGTCCTGACTGCCATAGGACCTGCCTGGTTCCGGTCCGTCCACTTCGCCCTCAGCCTACTCCAGCTAACTTACCTGGTCTCCCGGCTACCTACTGGCCCTATGCGGACGTCTTCGGTAAGAAGGAAGCTGAGATGTTGCCGCCCCATAGGCCATACGATTGCCCGATCGACCTGGTACCTGGCACCACTCCTCCCCGTGGGCGTATCTACCCGTTATCTGCAGCCGAGACCCGAGCCATGTCTGAGTACATTGAAGAGAATCTGGCTAGGGGATTTATCCGAAAATCTACCTCCCCGGCTGGAGCCGGATTCTTCTTTGTCAAAAAGAAAGACGGCTCGCTACGTCCCTGTATTGACTACAGAGGACTCAATCTCATTACGGTAAAAAACAAATATCCCCTGCCACTCATCTCCGAATTGTTTGACCGGCTCAAGGGCGCCAGGATCTTCTCCAAGCTGGATCTTCGAGGAGCGTATAATCTGGTCCGTATCCGTCAAGGAGACGAGTGGAAGACGGCATTCAATACCCGGGACGGTCACTACGAGTACCTTGTGATGCCCTTCGGTCTCTGTAATGCTCCCGCGGTCTTTCAGGAACTAGTCAATGACATCTTCCGTGACCTCCTGTACTCCTGCGTAGTGGTATACCTGGACGATATCTTGGTCTTCTCTCCGGATCTCCCCACACACCGGAGGGATGTTCGTCAGGTCCTGCTTAGGCTTCGGCAGAACCACCTTTACGCCAAATACGAGAAGTGCCTCTTCGATCAGACCTCCCTTCCGTTCTTGGGCTATGTCATCTCCCAAACAGGTCTGCAAATGGATCCCGAGAAGCTCTCTTCCGTTCTAAAATGGCCTCGTCCTGAAGGTTTGAAGGCGATACAGCGATTCCTGGGCTTCGCTAATTATTATCGTCTTTTCATCCCACACTTCTCGTCTCGGACTGCTCCCATATCTGCACTTACCCGTAAGGGGGCTAACCCCAGGATATGGTCGCCTGAAGCTGAGGAGGCCTTCCTTTCCCTAAAGAAAGCCTTCGCCTCTGCTCCCGTCCTGCACCGTCCGGACTGTAATAAACAATTCTACCTGGAGGTTGATGCTTCCTCCTCCGGAGCCGGAGCGGTGCTCACCCAGAAGTCTTCTACCGGGAGAATGGTAACGTGCGGCTTCTTCTCCAAAATCTTCTCCTCGTCGGAGCGCAACTACTCCATTGGAGACCGGGAATTGCTAGCCATCAAATTGGCACTAGGAGAGTGGCGCTATCTGCTTGAAGGGGCTCTCTACCCGGTAATTATCTACACGGATCACAAAAACCTGGCATATCTCCAAAATGCCCAGAGGCTCAATCCTCGCCAGGCCTGGTGGTCGTTGTTTTTTGCCCGCTTCGACTTCACTCTTCATTTCCGTCCGGCGGACAAGAACGTCAAAGCTGATGCCTTGTCTCGGTCTTTCCTGTCCTCCGATCAAGAGGAGGAACCTACGCACATCATCGACTCCTCCAAGGTGATGAATGTGGCTCCCTTGGATCTAACTCGTCTTCCACCCGGTAAGACGTTCATAGCTGTGCCAGATCGGGAGAGGGTTCTTCGCTGGGGACATTCTTCTAAACTAGCTGGCCATGCTGGCCAAAAAAAGACCTTTCAACTTATTGCCCGGCATTACTGGTGGCCTACCCTACGTAAGGACGTGGTAGACTTCGTCGCGGCCTGTTCATCCTGTGCTCGTAACAAAGTTCCCCGACATCTACCTGCCGGCCATCTCCTGCCCCTTCCCGTACCTGCTGCTCCTTGGCAACACATCGCTATGGACTTTATCACCGACCTTCCAGTTTCTGCCGGTTGTACCGTCATTTGGGTTGTCGCTGACCGTTTTTCTAAGATGGCCCACTTCATTCCCCTGCCTGGTCTTCCGTCTGCACCCGAGTTGGCTAAAGACTTTATCCGCCACATCTTCCGTCTCCATGGTCTGCCCCTCCACATTGTGTCGGATCGTGGGGTTCAGTTCACCTCTCGTTTCTGGAGAGCCACTTGTAAGCTGCTGGACATTACCCTGGATTTCTCCTCCGCTTACCACCCTCAGTCCAATGGTCAAGTGGAGCGGATCAATCAGATCTTGTCCAGCTACCTCCGGCACTTCGTGGATGCTCACCACTCGGACTGGGTGGATCTTCTACCGTGGGCCGAGTTCTCTTATAACAACCATGAGAGCGAGTCCTCTTCCAAATCCCCGTTCTTTATAGTTGGTGGCCAACATCCCCGGATTCCACTTCCTGTCTCCGTTTCTGTGGACAACCCTGCTGCGGAGTCTCTTGTCAGCGAATTTTCTACTATTTGGGAGAGCACCAGGTCCGCTCTTCTTCTCTCCTCTGAGCGGATGAAGAGATATGCTGATAAGAGACGTCTGGATCCGCCCCAATTCCATCCGGGAGACAAGGTTTGGCTCTCATCCAAACATGTGCGGCTCAAAATACCCTCCTACAAGTTGGGTCCTCGATTCATCGGCCCCTTCGAAGTCCTCAGGCAAATTAACCCTGTGGCCTACAAATTAAAACTCCCGGCCACCCTACGGATCCCCAACTCCTTCCACGTATCTCTCCTCAAACCCGTTGTCTTTAACTCTTTTTCCAAAAATCCAGGTGCCCCTCCTGCTCCGGTTTCCGCTGATGACATCTTTGAGGTAGAGAGTATTCTGGCCTCCAAGAGGGTAAGAGGAAAAACCTTTTTTCTGGTAGATTGGAAGGGGTTTGGTCCTGAGGAGAGAACTTGGGAACCCAGGGAGAACATCAACGCCCCGCTTCTCCTTGAAAAATTTCTTTCTGGCCTAAAAAAGAGGGGGCCTAAAGGGGGGGGTACTGTAGCATCGGCGTCTCTGCCCCGTTCTAGGCAGAGACGCTGTCCCTCTCACCTCCCCGCTCCTGGCGCGGCGTCCTCCAGCGCTGCTCTCCCCGCTGCTTCCGGCGCGCGCTCCTTCCCCGGCAGTGTGCTTAGGGCGCGCGCGCGCTCCCCCTCTCTTAAAGGGACCGCGCGCGCCGTCCTAAGGAGTCCCCGGCCAATTGCCGGAGGACCTCCCATATAAAGGGCACCTCCTCCAAAATGGAGGTGCCCGAGCAATGTTGTTTGCACCTGTGTCTCACCTGTGCTTCAGCCCTCAGGTCCCGTTGCCAGTTACCTGCCAGTTACCTGCCAGATTCCTGCCAGCTTGCTGCCTTTGTCCTGCCTGATATCCAGTCACCTGCCTGCTAGCCTGAGGTCCGACGGTCTGCCTTCCAACTCCTGTCAGTCTGTCTATGGACCAGCTTGCCCGCTCACCTGGGAGCGCACACCTGTTACCTGCCTGCTAGCCTACCTGGAGGCTCCGCCGTCACGTGCTGTGACCATCTGCCTTTCCAGAGACTCCTGCCCGCTCACTTGGGAGCGCACACCTGTTACCTGCCTGCTAGCCTACCTGGAGGCTCCGCCGTCACGTGCTGTGACCATCTGCCTTTCCAGAGACTCCTGCCCACTCACCTGGGAGCGCCCACCTGTTACCTGCCTGCTAGCCTACCTGGAGGCTTCGCCGTCACGTGCTGTGACCACCTACCATTCCAGAGACTCTCGCTTGCTCACCTGGGAGCACACATCTACCATCTGCCTGCTAGCCTACCCGGAGGCTCTGCCATCACAGGTCGTACCTACCCTTTACCCAGAGACTGCCCCGGTCACTTGCCGTAACTCCCTGCCCGTTCATCCAGAGACTGCCCCGGTCACTTGCCGTAACTCCCTGCCCGTCCACTCAGAGACTGTCCCGGTCACCTGCTGTGACTGCCTGCCCGTCATCCCTGATTGCCACCCGCTCCCTTACAAGGACCGCCCCCTTGTATAGTAGCTCAGAGGTTCCGCCTCCCAGACCCGTTACACTACCTCCTTCAATGGAGCAAGTCGCCCTCCAACCTACCTAGTTTTTATGATACTTAAAGAGAACCTGTCATCAGAATTTTATACCTCAAACTAAAGCCATGGATTTAAAGGTGCTTAAATGCTGAGTAAATCCTTCCCATTCTTTTACAAATCCGTTTTGCTGTTATGGAGAAATCCATTGTTGAAATTGTATGCTAATGAGTTGCAAGTGCAGTGGGCGAGCACTGCACTTACAGCTCTTTTGCCTCTCTGCCTTTTCCCGCCTACTGCGAGCCTTTTGTCTCTGACTGACAGGTGACTGAAACATGAGTTAGACAGGAAGCAGGCAGGGGGCGAGGAATAGACTTTTTCTCTATTCCTGGACAATTGCTAAACAGGTTGTCTCTGTTGGTACAGAGTGGCGGTCTCTGAGATATTTATATTCTTTTTAGAGAAATTGTATTTTGCATTCATTAATACAACAGTGATTTTTTTAACTTTGTTAAATTCAGCCATATTAAAGCAGATCTGTCACTAGAACAATCATGCCTATCTAAGGTCACCGCATTGCCGAGTTCATTAAACACTACTGTCTGCGCTTGTCGGACTATCTCTAGACTCCTTCCGTCTTTTAAAAACATTTATTCAGATTTTCCCTGGAAATATGTAAATCATGCACTTAATCAATATTCAGCTTTATCTCTTAACTCCAGCCCCGAGCACCGTGATTGACAACCAAGACCTTCCTGAAGTCTGAGCAAATCTTCCATATTCTACCATAGATATAATCTATACATATGCAGAGATACCATTGTTGAACTTGGTTCTTGCAACAGATGGTGTTAGAAACTTTAATGGTATTAAAAAAAAATTATCTTACCCTTTAGTTTGGTAGGAGATATCATTAGGCTAATTGCAATACCAATAGCCTCAAAGCAAGAAAAATTCCCTTAGTTAGAAAACTAATTAAAACTTAACTTTTACCAGTAATTAACTTAAATAATTTACTTACCGTAATAAAAATAAGAATGTTGGATGTACAAAAATGTGTAAATTACTAGTGCAATAAAAAACACGCCTACCCAGGGATTACATCTATACATCTACTACTCTAACATATTAACGGCAATATATAAGGCCCAATAATTAATTAATGTCCATTTAAAAGAAACGTGGTCGCCACTACTCTCTGCTTA
Source organism: Phyllobates terribilis (assembly GCF_046119375.1). NCBI lineage: Eukaryota > Metazoa > Chordata > Amphibia > Anura > Dendrobatidae > Phyllobates > Phyllobates terribilis. Next base: position 80,984,974 of record NW_027362767.1, on the reverse strand, counting down.
TACAAACAATTATAAATAAGCTAAGGCATAGGAACATACATTAGCGGTACTGCGCTTCATCTCAAAAAGTTCATATTTGTAATGCCAGTGATGCACTACTCTGCCATAGGTCAGGCACCATGTGGTGTGCGGAAGTTACCACTTCACTACGGCAGGAATAAAAGTAAAATAAAATGTAGTTTGTGACGCCAGGGTGCACTGTATTCATTTCTGTTTCCTGGTGCTATGATATGTAGTGTATCCGATTGTCCAGAAACACCGAGAGGCCAATAGGCTATTGATAAGCTTTACTTGTTGCTTACAAACACAGGTTAATCCAGACAAATGATGATTCAGCAGAGTTTCAATTCCAATGCAGCAAGCACAGTTACTTTCCAGTATAGTAATGTAGATACATAAATGGTGCAGTGATTCCTGAGTACTAGCTTCTGCTTATATGCACAGTCTATTACACAGCTGACTGCAGCTGAGGCTGTGGTGTCTGATGCACAGGAGCTCTGAGTTCCATACCTGCTCCTTCAGCTTCCAGGCCAAGACAACAACACAAAATGTCTCCTTCTCTCTGGGTGTTAAGCCCAAGACCTGGTCATGTGGTCTAACCATGTGACCCTAGGCTGTTTTTTTCTCAGTCTTCTGGGGCTACTGGTACTTGCCAATACCCGCTGGTCAGGTCCACTGTTGAGAAGAATGCTGCAGACTTTAAAGCTGTGAAGGACTCTTCAATACGTGGCATGAGGTAGGCATCTTTGTGGGTGACACCATTCAACTTTCTATAGTACACACAAACGGATGTTCCCATCTTTCTTTTTCACAAGGACAAGTGGTGCTGCCCAGGGACTGCGACTGGCTCTGATAACATCTGTGCTTTTCATGTCCTGGATTAACTTTTCACTGGCTGGTACATCGTTGGAGGGATGGGCCGGTGTCTTTGCTGAATAGGTGGGTGCAAACCAATGGGGATGGTATGCTGGATGACCTTCACTTTCCCAAAGTCCATGGGATTTTTACTGAAGGCTTGATGGTGTTTTTTCACGACCTTCAGAACTCCACTCATCTACTTGCCTGATGTATTCTGATCACCCACATGAATCTCTTTCTACCTTGGGATTTCAGGGGTTTTCACAGGACTAACCTCTGTCTGGGCACTTTGTTGGCAGTTCAGCGCCTCTTGACCCAGGATATCCTGGACGGACACTCTTGACAGCTTGGCAACAGCAAGGTATTTTCCCAACTTCACCCGTTGATCACTGAGATTTTAGCAAACGAATAAGGACTCTCCCTCCGTTTACCGTAGTTAGACTTCGGGCTGTCAGAACGGACAATTCACCATTCAATGGGATCGGTTCCACTAGGATATCATAGTCTTGACCTCGCGGACCTATTCGTGCTTTGCACCAAACCACCATCTTCGCACCAGCGGGCAAAATAGGATGTCTACTCCTACTCCTATCCGTGAGATAAGAAGTCTACTCACCACTCGGGCTATACCGATGGTTCCATCTGGACCAGCAAACTGTGGATGTCCATGCAGTAGGCGGATGGTCCTCTGGATCATTTCTGTTTGTGTGGGTGAGGCCAGAGTCAGTTCATGCTTAAGGGCATCCAGCATCTCTTGCAGGCAGATTTGCAAAACGTTCATACCCAGGACAACAGGGGGAAGTCCATCATCTTGGACCCAATTTCAGCTAAGTTTTAACTTTTGGATCGATCACATTTGGCTCTTAGATATTATGGTATACAGATGAGTTTATAGCGAACTCAATGACTGCAAAGTGACTAGGTCCTGTTGCAGAAAAACAAGCCCAAGTCATCACACTTCCACCACTGTGCTAAGCACTTGGTATGAGGTGTTTTGTTGTCAGGATTCCAGTTGTCCTTCCACAGTTTGACCACTAGTGGCTGCTATTGTTCACCATCATAATTGTGTTGCAATTCCATTCCTTACCACTGGAGGCTGCTGTTGTGTTCTGCAATTTCCCTTTACTAGGATGGCAGATTCTGAACCTGTGGAATCCATCTTGTTTCCTATTTGGGCCTACTTAAAGCCGCATAGATCTCTCACTCATTGCTTGAGTATTGTGTCTAGATGTTAGCCTAGTTTCCAGTCTCCAAGTTCCTGAACATTCTTACCTAGATTGTTCTCACCTATCTATGGATTGTTTCCTACAACTCCTTTTGCTAACTACAAGAAATTCTACTACCGCTTGCTGTTCCTGCTCGTGCTCCTTTTGCCACTGGTTTCCATCAGCGCTACACCAGTATCGTAACATTTGTCCTAATATGATTTGTTTTGATTTCGCCAAACATGGCTAAGGATAATGCGACCAAGCATCCCCACTTTGGTCTCATCTATCCAAAGGACATTGTTCCTGATGTCTTGCAGAAATCTAGTGGTTTGCTCAGAGGAATCTTGGCAAACTTTACCTGTGCTGCTATGTTCTTTTTAGAATGAAGAGGCTTTCTCCTGGCAAGCTTTACAAACTAGCCATTCTTGTTGAGTCTTTTTCTAATTGTACTGACATAAACATGAAAATGTAACAAACTGAGGCCTTTAGAGTCTGATCTTGTAGCCCTTGTTTTTTTTTTTATTTCTCTGAGCATTGCAAGGTGCAACCTTGGGGTGAATTGTTTGGGACGTCCACTACTAGGAAGATCATCAACTGTCTTGCATGTTTTTCACTTGTGAAAAATCTTTCTTACTGTAAAATGATGGACTTCAAGTTGTTTGGAAATGGTCTTATGACACTTCCCGGATTGATGAGCTGCAACAATTGCTTATCTAAGATCATTGCTGATATCTTTCCATTATAGAATTGTGTTACCATATGCCTGAATGCTCCAGACCAGCAAATTGCCAAAACGTCTGCTCCTATAAAGGTGGTCACACTTGCTGATGAACAATCAATTAAGGGCATTTGATTAGCAGTACCTAGTATCTACAGGTGCATCTAAATTAGAATATTATCAAAAAGTTAATTCATTTCAGTTCTTCAATACAAAAAGTGAAACTCCTATATTATATAGAGTCATTACAAACAGAGTGATCTATTTCAAGTGTTTATTTCTGTTAATGTTGATTTTTATGGATTACAGCCAATGAAAACATAAAAGTCATTATCTCAGTAAATTTGAATAATTAGCAAAAAACACCCGCAAAGGCTTCCTAAGCTTTTAAAAAGGTCCCTTAATCTGTTTCAGTAGGCTCCACAATCATAGGGAAGACTGCTGACTTGACAGATGTCCAGAAGGCAGTCATTGACACACTAAATAAATTCTAAGTAAATTTTGCATTTCATTTGGAAATCAAGGTTCCAGAGTCTGGAGGGAGAGTGGAGAGGCCACAATCCAAGCTGCTTGAGGTCTAGTGTGAAGTTTCCACAATCAGTGATGGTTTGGGGAGCCATGTCATCTGCTGGTGTAGGTCCACTGTGTTTTATCAAGACCAAAGTCAGCGCAGCAATCTACCAGGACATTTTAGAGCACTTCATGCTTCCCTCTGCCGACAAGCTTTTTGGAGATGGAAATATCATTCTCCAGCAGGACTTGGCCCCTGTCCACACTGCCAAAAGTACCAATACCTGGTTTACAAACAACAGTATCACTGTGCTTGATTGGCCAGCAAACTCGCCTGACCTTAACCCCATAGAGAATCTATTATAGAGAATCTATGGGGTATTGTCAAGAGGAAGATGAGAGACCCCAGACCCAACAATGCTGACGAGCTGAAGGCTGCTATCAAAGCAACCTGGGCTTCCATAAGCCCTCAGCAGCCACAGGCTGATCGCCTCCATGCCACGCAGCACTGATGCAGTAATTGATGCAAAAGGAGCCCCGACCAAGTATTGAGTGCATTTACTGAACATACATTTCAGTAGGCCAACATTTCGGATTTTAAAAACATTTTTCAAGCTGTTATAAAGTATTCTAATTTACTGAGATAATGACTTTTGTGTTTTCATTGGCTGTAAGCCATAATCATGAACGGAAATAAACACTTGAAATAGATCACTCAGTTTGTAATGACTCTACATAATTTATGAGTTTCATTTTTTGTATTGAAGAACTGAAATAAATTAACTTTTTGATAATATTCTAATTTAGTGAGATGCACCTGTACTTACCTTTTTAATTCCTATGGAAGCAGTAAGGGTATACTTAATTTTTCACACTGATGCATATTGGTTTCGTTTTTATTAAATAATGGCACAGTGTAATTTTTTCCTGTGTTGTTTATCTGAGGTTTGTATTTACCTAATTTTAAGATTTTCTTTTATTATGTCTTGGTATGTAAAACCACAGGATTCAAAGTTGGGGACCTCGTGTTTCTCTTAACTGTATAAGTTATAAATATATTAAAACTACTTGTTAACTTTAATTCATGATCTGTAGGGAAGAATATGATTGCTGCTCTTGAAGCCCACTTTTTACAGACCATGACTCTCTACACCCCTTCCCCATCCCCCTTTTTTCCTCCTGAATGTATAATTAATTGATCATTGGAGCTTTGTTTAATGCAACTTCATGTAGCCTTGAAGAGAGAAATGTAGAAAAACGGCATAACACACCTGAATTTTCTTCAATATTCATTTATCAAAATTCAGTTTTTATTTTCAGCATTTTTCCAGTTATCTTCATGGAAATATAGCAATAATGAACAATATTCAATCACTGTATTCACAACAGTGGGCTCAATTCAGCAAATCCGGTGTAGACAATCACAATGTTTTTGTGGGCCCTCGAAGCGTTGCCACAGGTGCAGACCTTCTGATCGTCTAAACAACATCTCTGCATTTTGCTTCTGCTCATTGGAGCTAATGGATCGTGAAAAGTACTGGAAAAATGCTGAAAATGAAAATTGAATTTTGATAAACACATATTGAAGAAAATTCAAGTTTGTTATGCAATTTTTCTACAGTTCATGATACTTGGCAGTATAAGGTGTCAACTGCATTTTGACATTATTCACACAAGGTGTAGCAATATATAAATATTGAAATCAGGGATGACTTCCTTTATATATGCCTGGAAGAGAGACCCAGGGTTCAAATGTATCTTTCCATAGTCTCCTAGTAGGATCACAAGTTAATTGTTCTTGAACTCCTGTCCTTCAATAGGAGAAACATTTTTAAAGAGAATTTGTCATCAGGTTTTTGCCACCTAATCTGAGAGCAGTCTGATAGCAGCATAATGTACAAAGACCCTGATTCCAGTGATGTGTCACTTACTGGGTAGTTTTCATAAAATCTCTGTTTTCTCAACAGGAGATTATGACTAGAGGCCCAGTAAACCTGCTGCCAGGCAGTTTTCCATATTTATGAGCTATGTATAACCCTGCCCTCACCAGTGATTGGCAGCTTTCCTCCTATGCACAGTGTACACAGAGATCAGCCAATCAGTGGTGTGGGCGGGGTTACACAGAGCTCAGCATTCAGAGAAATGCTAGATCTGCAACAGAGAAAAAGAAAAACCTGGTGATAGATCCCCTTTAAAAGTAAAGATTAGCATTATATTTCATAATGGTATATATTTAGACATATAGATTAAACCACAGAACTTAACAATTTGCTTTTTAGACTTTTAAAACAAATGCATGCATGAATTATTACCATGGACTTAGAGTTGTCTGCACATTTCATAAAGGAGCATTAATATTCAAGCATTGCACTGTGAAGCCTTATCTAATTAGCCTGCAAGTAAGCAGGGGTCAGACAAGGGCGGCTTCATTCTCAATAACTGTAGCGTCTGTCACACCATGCCATCCCAGGAATTCTCTACCCCCTAGGACTACATTTTTTTGTGTGTGTTTTTATTTATTTATACACATTTTAAGGTTACTGGAAAAATATAAATGCCTTTCACTAAACATGACAATGCAGAAGTTACATAGTGTACACTGTATTTACTTCTTGGTAGTATAATTTATAGGTTACAATAACACATTATATATGTCACATGTTTTAAGCCTCCTTCAGACGTCTGTTTTGCACGTACTTGTTGTATCTGTTTTTTCACAGATATCACACATACCCATTGTAATTCCTGTTCACATGTCCCTTTTTTCCAGCAGCGCGAATGACAAAGGCAAATAAGAGTATGGGTCCGTGAAAAACCCATGCAGCACACGGATGACATAGTAATAGGAGAAGATTTTTAATTTACTTCTTTCTTTAGCCATCTGTGAAAAACACTGATGGTAAACACTGAGACACTGAGGACACACTGATGGTAAACACTGAGACAGGGATGACACACTGATGGTAAACACTGAGACAGGGATGACACACTGATGGTAAACACTGAGACACTGATGACACACTGATGGTAAACACTGAGACACTGATGACACACTGATGGTAAACACTGAGACACTGATGACACACTGATGGTAAACACTGAGACACTGATGACACACTGATGGTAAACACTGAGACACTGATGACACACTGATGGTAAACACTGAGACAGGGATGACACACTGATGGTAAACACTGAGACAGGGATGACACACTGATGGTAAACACTGAGACAGGGATGACACACTGATGGTAAACACTGAGACAGGGATGACACACTGATGGTAAACACTGAGACACTGATGACACACTGATGGTAAACACTGAGACAGGGATGACACACTGATGGTAAACACTGAGACAGGGATGACACACTGATGGTAAACACTGAGACACTGATGACACACTGATGGTAAACACTGAGACAGGGATGACACACTGATGGTAAACACTGAGACACTGATGACACACTGATGGTAAACACTGAGACACTGATGACACACTGATGGTAAACACTGAGACACTGATGACACACTGATGGTAAACACTGAGACACTGATGACACACTGATGGTAAACACTGAGACAGGGATGACACACTGATGGTAAACACTGAGACAGGGATGACACACTGATGGTGAACACTGAGACAGGGATGACACACTGATGGTAAACACTGAGACAGGGATGACACACTGATGGTGAACACTGAGACACTGATGACACACTGATGGTAAACACTGAGACACTGATGACACACTGATGGTAAACACTGAGACAGGGATGACACACTGATGGTAAACACTGAGACAGGGATGACACACTGATGGTAAACACTGAGACACTGATGACACACTGATGGTAAACACTGAGACACTGATGACACACTGATTGTAAACACTGAGACACTGATGACACACTGATGGTAAACACTGAGACACTGATGACACACTGATGGTAAACACTGAGACACTGATGACACACTGATGGTAAACACTGAGACAGGGATGACACACTGATGGTAAACACTGAGACAGGGATGACACACTGATGGTGAACACTGAGACAGGGATGACACACTGATGGTAAACACTGAGACAGGGATGACACACTGATGGTGAACACTGAGACACTGATGACACACTGATGGTAAACACTGAGACACTGATGACACACTGATGGTAAACACTGAGACAGGGATGACACACTGATGGTAAACACTGAGACAGGGATGACACACTGATGGTAAACACTGAGACACTGATGACACACTGATGGTAAACACTGAGACATTGATGACACACTGATGGTAAACACTGAGACAGGGATGACACACTGATGGTAAACACTGAGACAGGGATGACACACTGATGGTGAACACTGAGACAGGGATGACACACTGATGGTAAACACTGAGACAGGGATGACACACTGATGGTAAAAACAGACACACGGATGACACACTGATGGTAAAAACAGACACACGGATGACACACTGATGGTAAAAACAGACACACGGATGACACACTGATGGTAAAAACACACACGGATGACACACTGATGGTAAAAACACACACGGATGACACACTGATGGTAAAAACAGACACACGGATGACACACTGATGGTAAACACTGAGACACTGATGACACACTGATGGTAAACACTGAGACACTGATGACACACTGATGGTAAACACTGAGACAGGGATGACACACTGATGGTAAACACTGAGACAGGGATGACACACTGATGGTAAACACTGAGACACTGATGACACACTGATGGTAAACACTGAGACACTGATGACACACTGATGGTAAACACTGAGACACTGATGACACACTGATGGTAAACACTGAGACACTGATGACACACTGATGGTAAACACTGAGACAGGGATGACACACTGATGGTAAACACTGAGACAGGGATGACACACTGATGGTGAACACTGAGACAGGGATGACACACTGATGGTAAACACTGAGACAGGGATGACACACTGATGGTGAACACTGAGACACTGATGACACACTGATGGTAAACACTGAGACACTGATGACACACTGATGGTAAACACTGAGACAGGGATGACACACTGATGGTAAACACTGAGACAGGGATGACACACTGATGGTAAACACTGAGACACTGATGACACACTGATGGTAAACACTGAGACACTGATGACACACTGATGGTAAACACTGAGACAGGGATGACACACTGATGGTAAACACTGAGACAGGGATGACACACTGATGGTGAACACTGAGACAGGGATGACACACTGATGGTAAACACTGAGACAGGGATGACACACTGATGGTAAACACTGAGACAGGGATGACACACTGATGGTAAAAACAGACACACGGATGACACACTGATGGTAAAAACAGACACACGGATGACACACTGATGGTAAAAACAGACACACGGATGACACACTGATGGTAAACAGACACACGGATGACACACTGATGGTAAAAACACACACGGATGACACACTGATGGTAAAAACACACACGGATGACACACTGATGGTAAAAACAGACACACGGATGACACACTGATGGTAAACACTGAGACACTGATGACACACTGATGGTAAACACTGAGACACTGATGACACACTGATGGTAAACACTGAGACAGGGATGACACACTGATGGTAAACACTGAGACAGGGATGACACACTGATGGTGAACACTGAGACAGGGATGACACACTGATGGTAAACACTGAGACAGGGATGACACACTGATGGTAAACACTGAGACAGGGATGACACACTGATGGTAAACACTGAGACAGGGATGACACACTGATGGTGAACACTGAGACAGGGATGACACACTGATGGTAAACACTGAGACAGGGATGACACACTGATGGTAAACACTGAGACAGGGATGACACACTGATGGTAAAAACAGACACACGGATGACACACTGATGGTAAAAACAGACACACGGATGACACACTGATGGTAAAAACAGACACACGGATGACACACTGATGGTAAAAACACACACGGATGACACACTGATGGTAAAAACACACACGGATGACACACTGATGGTAAAAACAGACACACGGATGACACACCATTTTTACCATCAGTGTGTCATCCGTGTGTCTGTTTTTACCATCAGTGTGTCATCCGTGTGTCTGTTTTTACCATCAGTGTGACACACGGATGCAGAACACTTATAACCCCGGTATAATTTTTTAATGTACGTGTTTAAAGAAAACCTGTCATCGGGGTTATACATATTAAACGAAAGGTATACCCATAAAGGCGCTGTTATACCCATTTAATACATACATTCAGTGATGAAATCCACAGCCTGGTTGTCTTAAAATAATCATTAGAAGTTTTGGTCTCTGTGCATTTGGTTGGGCCTATGGGTGGGTTCTTCGGCTTTGCCACTGCCCCTCCGCTGCCCCTGATGTCTTTGTCCTCTTCCTTATTTAAATTTCGCGCCTGCGCCATCCTAGCTGCGGGTGTTTGCGTAGATTGATCTCCTGGTAGTCTTCAGGAAAATGATGCTGACGCACATGCAGATTAAGAACTCGGCTGAATGATGAGCCGAGATCTTAATCTGCGCATGAACTGCCGCCAGTGCCATTTTACTGAAGACCACCATAGGTCAATCTGAGCATGCGCCGCTATTGTCACGATTTTACTGAAGCTTGCTGCTAGATTAATCTGCGCAAGTGCCACCCGCTGCTATGATTGCTCAGGCGCAAAATGTAAATAATGAAGAGGATAAAGACATCAGGGGCAGCAGAGAGGCCGTGGTAGAGCTGAAGGCCCTGCTCACAATCCATATTTGAAGCAGAAATTTCCTGTGCGTTTCTGCATCTCCTTGGCAGGAAAAACGCATGTGGATTTTCCGTGTGTTTTTGATGCATTTTTGACGTGTTTTTGATGCTTTTTTTGCATGTGTTTTTTAAAGCGTTTTTGTACATCAATGAATGCTTTTTGGAGCTAAATAAAGTTATTTGGTGGGACATTACTTAAGGCTATGTGCACACAAAGCGTTTTTGATGTGTTTTTGCTGTGGTTTTCCCGCCGCAGAAATGCTTGTTAATAGGTCTGCCATGCATAGCAATGCTAATCCAGATGTGCTGTGCACATGATGCGGAAATTTCCACTGCAGATTCGCATTGCGTTAAAAAATGCAGCATGACCGTTTTGCAGGCGTTTCCGCTGCGAATTTGCGCCCCTTGACTTGCATTGAACCGCAGCAAACCCACAGGTATATGTGGATTTGCTGCATTTTCAATTAAAGTCAATGGCCATGAATTTGCGGCGGAAACGCAGTGCGGGTGGTACCCGGGTTGGAGAGGAGGACTAGAACTCCTCTAATCCGACCCCTGATAACAACAGGAGCAGCGTGGCTGGGAGGAGCAGTAGTCTTTCCAGCCAAGCCAGCTACCACGCTGTGTAAAAAAAAAAAAGAAAGAATAAAGTACAAATAATAAAAAAACAACTTTTATACTCACCTGTCCGACGGCCCCCGGTGTCCTCCGGTGGCGATCCTCTCCTCCCGGCGGCTGGCGGTATACTGCGGAGAGCAGGCTCGCTCCCCGCAGTGTACTGAGCTGCCAGGACCTGCGGTGACCTCAACGATCAGCTGATCGGTCACGTGACCTCATCATGGTAACCTTCAGAAGAAAGTTCCCAGGGTGATGGCTGTGAGATCTCACCGGGGCTGATCAGCTGATCTTCAGCTGATGAACCCAGTGACCTCCTGCAGCAGCATGTATACTGACAGGGGTGATTTTACACCCCTGTCAGTATACACTGCTTTCTTCTACAGCAGTGACATCAGTGATTGCTGATGTCACTGCTGTAGAATTGACACAGATCGTCGTGGGACACTCGTTGGCAGTAATCGTGGACTACGTCGTTGACGGCGGACAGGTGAAGGATATGGATGTTTGTTTTTTTACGTTTTTTTCAGAAGATCGAGGGATTCGGGGACAAGGCGTACAATAATTTTTTTCTTTAAAACCGTGTGTTTTTTATTTCATTAAAATACTTTAATCTGCCCGTGTTTTTATTGAAAAGGCAGAGACCATTTTACTGCGCAGTTAGTAATGGGGGCGTCTTCTAGACGCCATCCATTACTAACCTGAGCTTCATGTCAGCCGCCAATACAAGGCTGACGTTAACCCCAACCCCAACGCTTTGGACGCAGCATATTTTTGTTGCGTCCAAAACGCGGTGTTCTAATGCCGCACTTTTGTCGGTACATGTGAATCCACCGCATATAATGACACTTCAATCGGTCAAAATCTGCAGCGGAGACTAGCGTGTCCGCTACAGAAATTGACATGCTGTGGGTGAGTTTGGGTACGTGGCCACGGTCAAGAGCCGCTGCAGGTTTGATGCTGCTTTTTTATACAGCATCAGACCCGCAGCATCCAGATGTTACAGCATAGTGGATGGAATCTCTAGAAATCCCATGTCCACTATGCGTGCATCAGAGGCTGCGGATCACCTGTGGACACTGACATTTGATGCGTCTTTCAGGACCGCGGCATGTCAAATTCTCTTGCGGAGTCGCTAGTCTCCGCAACAGAAATTTGACCACTAGAATGTATTGAATGCTGTAAATCCGCATGGTTCCGTGAACACATGTGGATTTACCTGTGTTCAATAGAATGCAACATTTTGGATGCAGCAAAAAATATGCGTCCAAAGTTCTGCTACATCCAGATTGTAGGCACAGAGCCTAAAATTTAAAAAAAAAAAAAATGGCGTGGGCTCCCGCGTCATTTTTATGACCAGTAGAGGGAAAGCCGACCACTGGGGGCTGATATTAGTAGCTGGGGAAGGGGCCATTAGCCAACAATGTTCCCTGGCTATTAATATCAGCCCACAGATGTTTGTTTAGCCTTTACTGGCTAGATTACAGGGGTACCCCAGAAAAATTGATGTTGGGTCCCCCTATAAAATCTAACCAGCAAAGGCTAAACTAGACAGCTGCGGGCTGATATTAATAGCCATGGATACTAGCCCCTTCCAAATCTGGCGCTTACCCTCCGCTCTTCCCACTGCCCTGTAGCGGTGGCGAGTGGGGTAATGGGGTTGGGGTTCATGTCAGCCTTGTATTGGCAGCTGACGTGAAGCCCAGATTAGTAATGGAGGGCGTTTATAAGACACACTGATAGCAACACCACAGAAGAAATGCTAGCACAGGCTTCCAGTATCTGTTGTTTCAGATGCTGCACATCTCGTATCTTAATGGTATGAGGTGGTATATGGGGTACAAAGATAGTGGGGCCATTCTTCATCAGTGGAAACCTCAATGCCACTGGATATCTGAAATTGCTACATGATGATGTGTTGCCTTCTTTATGCACTGAAGATGGCACGTTCCCTGAGTTTTTCCAACAAGATGGTGCACCACCACATTATGGGTGTCAGGTCCGAGCATTCCTACATGAACAGTTTCCTGGAAAGTGGATTGGTTGTTGTGGGCCAGTTGAATGGCCACCAAGGTCTCTCGATCTGACCCCCTTAGACTTTTATCTTTGGGGTCATCTGAAGGCAATTGTCTATGCTGTGAAGATACGAGATGTGCAGCATCTGAAACAACGGATACTGGAAGCCTGTGCTACCATTTCTTCTGCGGTGTTGCTATCAGTGTGTCAAGAGTGGGAGAAGAAGGTTGCATTGACAATCCAACACAATGGGCAGCACTTTGAACACATTTTATAAGTGGTCATAAACTTGTAAAAAACTCATGAAAGAATAAAGTTACGTTAAAACCAAGCACATCATTGTTTTTCTTATGACATTCTCAATAAGTTTGATGTCACATGACCCTCTTCCCATTGAAAAAATAAAGTTGGATCCAAAATGGCCGACTTCAAAATGGCCTCCATGGTCACCACCCATCTGGAAAAGTTTTCCACCTCCCATATACTAATGTGCCACAAACAGGAAGTTGATATCACCAACCATTCCCATTTAATTTAGGTGTATCCATATAAATGGCCCACCCTGTATATTACGTTACATTTTTTGTACTTCTCCAAACTGTTGAATTATGTTTTTCCAGCTTTTGTGCTACGGCCTTATGATATAGTCTTGTATGATTCTACAACATCTTATCAATTATTTGTTTGCTTAAACTTACAGTTAAAACACGTTATGTTGCAAAGAAAAAATCAATGAAACAGAATATGAGGCTATGTGCCCACGATGCAGAAATGCTCTGGATTTTTCCTGAGCGTCTCTGCATCTCCCTGACAGAAAAAACGCATGCGGATTGTACATGCGGATTTTACATGCGTTTTTCCTGCCAGGGACAAGCGTAAGTGAAGCGTTTTGCACATGTGGTTTCGCATGCGGGTTGTCAAGCGCTTTCCAAGCGATTTTAGCTTCACCTGGAAAGTGCTTGACAACTTGGTCACACTATATAAATCCATGCAACCGGCATGGATTTTATATAGTGTGACCAAGTTAGTTAAAAAAAGGAATAAAAATGTTAAAAAAAACAAAAAAAACATTATACTCGCCTTCCGATGGCCCCCAGTCTCCTTATCCGATGTGTCCGGTCTTCCCGGTGTCTTGCGGTTGTGTAGAAGGACCTGCCATGACGTCATTTAGTCATGTGACAGGTCACGCGACCGCTGACGTCGGCGGTCGCGTGACCTGTCACATGACTAAATGACATCATGGCTGGTCCTTTTAGACCATCGTGAGCTGCCGGGAAGCCAGGACGCACCATAGAGGAGACCGGGGGCCATCAGAAGGTGAGTATAATGTATATATTTTTTTTTTCATTCTTTTTTTTTTTTACAGGTACTATGGTACCCGGGTCTGCATGAGCGTCTCCTCTTCTCCAGACCCGGTACCATCCGCACATGGAATCATTTAATATCCGCATGTGCACATGTAGTCATGCGGATATTAAGCGATTCGATGCAAGTCAATGGCGGCGAAAACACCGCGATTACGCAAAATAATTAGTGGTTAAGCGGTTTTTTCCGCAATGATAATCCGCAGCGGAAATTTCCACAGCATGTGCACAGCACATGCGGATTATCATTGGGGAACATGGCAGACCTTCTACCAAGCGTTTTTTAAGCGTTTCTGCAGCGGAATTGCCTCTGCGGAAACTCTTAAAAAACGCATAGTGGGCACACAGCCTTAAAGATAACTAATGAACTTAAATTGTGCTGTATTTAGCCACAAGCTCAAACAAATATATTAAGTAAATGAGATTCTAACGATTCTACTCCGTTTTACATAATATATGTCGATGCTCTTCTGTCTCAGCTTTTATTCCCATAATATATTCACCAACACAAAGTAACTGAACTTTTAACCTCAATGAAAATCAACAAGACCCCGTCCACTGACAGCAACTTAAAATGATACATAAAATATAAGAAAGGTGCAATGATGCATAGATTCCGCAAACCACAGGCAGCTGTAGCTGCCAAATACAATGACATCGTATAGCAACCTAATGATGTATTTATGTATGTTCATATACAGTATGTTTCTTTTCCCTTTCTCTCTATTTCTTTTATGCTTTCTTTCTCTCTTGTTTTCTTTTTCACTCTCTTTACCTTGGACAAAGCTCAGATATGTCATTTGTACATGCAGCGTATAAATTGTTTTATATATTCTATATAGATGCAGGTTTAGAATATTTTCATATCTCGTAAGGCCATTATTTCAATTATCTATCATTTCTAGGCTCCATATTTCTGGCCTTCAAATTGCTGGGAACCAGAAAATACAGACTATGGTAAATATAACAATAAAGCATAGGCTTTGATAACTCACTCATTTTGCAAATTGATTGTATTTGGAGTCATAAGTGCAAGCGATGTTAAATAATTGATGGGGATTTCTAATTTCAGGAAAAAATTGACCGTTGTGGGAAAATGCAATAAAATAAAGACAGGAAAAAATATATGAACGCTCCTATGCTTTCCTGATAAATGTCCAGCCACTGCAGCGCCACAACCCCCTTGTTTCCCGACAGTCTTTGCTTATTGTGTTGCAGTGATTGTGTCCCTCCTCCCACATGACCGCTGCAGCCAACCACTGGAGTCAGCAGTCTTGAGCTGTACACAGCTGAATCCAATGATTGGCTGCATGGTCACGTAGGTAGACAGGCATGTCATTACTGGAGTGCTAGAGCCATTGGGAATTATAATTTATAATTATTATATTTTATGGCATTTTCACTATTTAGAGAATGTTTTCTTGTGTTTCAAAACATCTTTAAAGCCAGAAATTGGGTTAAAACCATTGTAATTTTTCACAAATCCTTATACTAATGTAAGTAGATTCAAAGTAATGTCATTGTTATATTTTCAGTAAAACACTCTATTTTCTATTACTCTATAGGACCGGATTGTGTCTGACTTCCAGGCCAATGTATTCCTTTACTGACCATGGGCGTATATATTCATTTTAATAAGCTTAAAAAAAATTGCAATTATTGTTGCTTTATAAATTACATTCTTAACCAATTAGCATTCCTCAAACATCCTGTAGTTTATAAAGCTCTTTAAAAGGAGTTTGTCAGCACAAAGTTACTGTCTAAACCAAGCACAGCACCTTGTAGGGGACATACGGTAGCCCTAATAAAAATCATACCATTAGTGTCCAAATTAAAGATGATTAGATTCGCAGGACCCAGGCTGGCCGCTAGATCGGTGATCTGTGACTGTCAGCACTGCAAACCGCGACTTATTTTTGGTCACCTGCTAACTAGAGACTTAGCCGCTTCTCTCAATGTTCTGTTGAGGAAAGCAGATGACAATCTAGTAAGCATATGACTGCGAGTATGCAGATCTCACACTTACGCTGCACATACAGGGGAATCGTGACTGTGTACAAACCAGAAAGTTCCACATCACAGCTCTGACCCATATCAGTCAAATCATTACCTGTATTGGATTCATTAGCAATCTTCTTATACATTTAATGTATCAACGTCCTTTTATTTCTTTATATATTTTTATAGCTATCTATCTATGCAAGAGGACCATGCAGAACAAAGCAAGACTGGAGTTAGCAGATTATGAAGCCGTAGGTATACCAAGATCATAGTCCATAGATAGAACGGAAGCAGAATGTTTTTCAGTGTAAAAGATACTTTTGTTAAAAAGTTCTTTAAATTTAAAACATGCATGACCTAAATCACATAACTCAAACATAAAACATCTGATTTTGGAAATTTTGGAACAATTGGATTTCGTACGGTGCATGCTATGTCGCTTGTGAATTTATTTCTTATGGGGGAAACATTGAAGTTGCAGTAAAAGTTGTGAATTCTGCAATTTTGCCAAGACTCATGGGAGTGGTTACAGATTTATACTGTGGTCACAACTGGTAAGACTGGAGGATTTAGAGAAAACAGGTAAGTTCTATTTAGATAACTGCCTTCTAGAAATTTACGAACACTTGCTTTTTAACAAACTTCTAATTCTTTCCTTGATCCAGAGAAATTAAAGTGAGTTTTTTAAATTAAATTAAAATAGTGAGTAATTTAAATTCTGTAATTTATAAATCTATTTTTTTTTGTGATAAACAATTTTTTTTTAATGAAAAATTGTTGACCGAATTATTAATAGTTTTGTGCAAAGAATTTCTTTTGCCCCTGCTCCCAATGATCAAAACATTTTACTAGTCTAAAATAAATCCAAAATGTATTTAAGGTTTAATGACACGTTATGTTTTCTTTCTCTTTGTGAAAAATTAAAGTTTACTTACTCTGGAAGCAAACTGTAGCTAAAGTTGAAGCTTAAAGGGGTTGTCTACTACTAGAAGTCCTTCTAAAGCTGAATGTTTGCTCCTGTTAAAATAAAAACTCTTATACTCACCTCCCATGCGGCACCATTCAAGCGGTATCCGCTCTCGTGTTCCCGGGGCTCATTTGTAGTGCCAACACCGGAGGATACTGACAGTACGCAGTGTGCACACTATGAGGATTCACAAGTCTGTAGTTGCCTACAGTGACTGCAGACTTTGAGCCCCAAGCCTGAACAACCCCTTTAGTAAAAAGTTGTTTCCTCTGTACATACAAATTCATTGCTGAATCCTTCTAAGTGCTTTTAGTCTGTGGGGGTTTGTGTTAAGTCTAACAGTGCTATAACATATCAAAATTAGTTAAAAGTTTAGTTACACTATCAATTTATTATCCGCTTAAAGGCCTTAGGTTCATGAACACAGCATGGAGATATTTTGCTTTAGAAGCTGTGCTAATGCTACATAAAAGAAAATCTTAACATGTATTTGAAAGCAGACGGTAGGGTGCCATAGGCAGCACAGTGGTTAGCACGGTAGCTTTGCAGAACTGGGTTCCTGGGTTCAAATTCCACCAAGGACAACATCTGCAAGGAGTTTGTATGTACTCCCCGTGTTTGCATGGGTTTCCTCCAGGTTCTCCGGTTCCGTCCCACACTCCAAAGACATACTGATAGGGAATGTAGATTGTGAGCCCCGATGGGGACAGTGAAGATGAAGCGCTGCAGAATGTGATGGTGGTAGGAAGTAAAATAAGTGGATTTTAATACAAAGGTTGTGCAGAATGGTGATATAGTAGTGGGCCTGAGCCATAAGTTTGAGTTTAGGCAGTGTCCACAAAAAAACATAATAATTAAAACCTTTCCTAAAAACCTTCTCTCTCTACTGTAAGCACCAGGGGTGGATTAAGAGTAGCAAGGGCCCCGGGCAGTTTAGAAGGCGCGGCCCCCCCCCCCACACCTGATTTATCACGTGACATGTCACATTATCCCCTGTGATAGATCGTGTGATAGTTCACGGGAAATTAATTTGGCACAATATTAATTGTGCTGCCTCATCTGAGAGCAGCACAATATTGGGGCAGATACCCTGATTCCAGCGATGTGTCACTTTTTCAGCTGCTTGTTGTCATTTTGAGAAAATCACCGTTTTATCTGCTGCAGTTCTAGCAGCTCTCTGAATGCTGCGCTCTGTATAGCCCCGCCCACACCACTGATTGGCAGCTTTCTGCCCATGCTCAGTGTACACAGAAATCTATTGATCAGTGATGGGGGTGGGGTCCTACAGAACTTACTAGTCAATTACCTTCTGACAAATCAATGATTTTATCAAAACAACACTAAGCAGCCCAGTAAGTGACACATTACTGGAATCAGTGCCTCTAACCCTACATTATGCTGCTCTCAGATTAGGTGGCAAAAACCTGATGACAGATTCCCTTTAAAGGAGCTGTAAAGACAAAAAAGTTTGTATTAAAAAAAATACAAGCCATTTGTGAAATTAACTTTTTTTCATTGTTAATTCACATTAGACTGTATCTTCAACACTTTTGTCAGCAGGTCTTATTACAGACTCTGAATAGGGCAGCTCTCTCCCTCTCCCTCAGCAGAAAGTCACAGCATGGTTAAAAAACGGGATCTTTTATGATTTTCTCATAATAAATAAAAAAGGACATGCAAGTCCTCCAAACTATTTTACGTTTCTCTATAGGGGAGGTCCTAAATCTTTCTTGTTCTTTAGTTGATCACATGTCAAAAAGGCAAAGCATTTACTATGAACTCGCCTAAAAAATATACACTTGGAGAGTAATATCATCATCTGCATGTAAATATTCCTTGACTCTAAGGGCTCGCTCACACTGTTGTATAACACAGCCAAATGCTATGTGATGTTTTATCGGATAGGACTCGGCCCTATGTTATACTATGGGACAGTGCAGATCTGCGATTATTGGCATGAGAAAATAATCTCATTCGATATTCGGACCATGTGCACCCATACAAGTCTACGGGTGCACGTAAAACATTGGACTGCACTCGGATGTCATCCAAGTGCAGTCCGATGAACACTCACAGAGACTATGGAGAAGATGGAGAAATTAAGTTCTCCATCTTCTCCATATCTGTGCTGCGAGAGAATCGGATCACACTCAGTTGAAGCTCTGACAGAGTTTGAGCCGAGTGTCATTAGCATAATTGGCCCTATTCTCTTGCATGAGAGAATATATGGCTTAGTGAGCGGACCCTAAAACTGAATAGTAGTGACGGACAGGCACCTCACAAGCGGGATCCATGTAGCTCTCAGATGTCATGTAGGTAGGACTTCATTCCATGGGGTAGGGCTTAATTTCAAGGTATATAAAAAAATGGACTTCAAATAAAAATTAAATGAACACAAAAAGCACTAATTGAATTATTTTTTTCATATTTATGTTTGCAGCCCCTTTAAAAACCCTTTGAGGACCAAGGCACATATATGTCCCATAGTTTTAAACTGGAAAAAAATTTGATTGAATAAAATTTAAGGTCCACCAAGGTTTAAGTAGGTCATAAATTCATATGAATACAATTGCACATGCCAAAAGATGAAGAAGAACAGAATCAAAAATATGACATTAAGTGGAGCACTTACAGGTATTCAAGGTGAAAGAGACCAGCAAAGGCATCGTCTCGAATGACAGTAAATGAGTTAGAATTCAGCAAGCTGAAAATGAAGACAGCAGGTTAGAAGCGAACCAGACTTTATGGTGCTCAGAATTAGTCAAGCAGAATTTATTGACTGCTGTTGCAAAGCACTGAGACTCCCGCAGTGTATAGATGGCGCCATGCGGCCTCCCGCTGTGTATAGATGGCGCCGTGCGGCCTCCCGCTGTGTATAGATGGCACCGTATAGATGGCTACGTGCGGCCTCCTGCTGAGTATACGTGTATGGATGGCTACGTGCGGCCTCCTGCTGAGTATAGATGCCGCAAGGCGCTCCCCCCAGAGACAGCAGAAGGCCGCACAGCGCTATCTATACTCAGCGGGAGACCGCACGTAGCCATCTATACACAGCAGGAGGCCACACGGCGACATCTATACTCAGCGGGGGGCCGCACGTAGCCATCTATACACAGCGGGGGGCGCACGTAGCCATCAATACACAGCGGGGGGCCGCACGTAGCCGTCTATACACAGCGGGGGGCCGCACCTAGCCATCTATACACAGCGGGGGGCCGCACGTAGCCATCTATACACAGCGGGAGGCCGCACGGCGCCCCCCCAGAGACATCAGGAGGCCGCACGGCACCAACTATACTCAGCAGGAGGCCGCATGCAGTCATATACACACACAAACATATACAGACACGCATAAACACATTTGAAACACAAAAATACATACAAACAGACATCACACAATGACATCTGCCCACACACACACACACAAACAGACAGACAGACATCACACACGCACCTGCCCACACACACACACCTGCCCACACACACATCTGTGTGTGTGTATGTGTGTGTATGTATAGTGTGTGTGTGTGTATAGTGTGTGTGTGTGTGTGTATAGTGTGTGTGTATGTATAGTGTGTGTGTGTGTATAATTTGTGTGTGTGTATTTTTTTTTTAAGTTAAAAACAAGTAAAATGCATGTGGCATCAATATCAAGACTCCAGATATAAGGGCCTATTCACACTGAATTTTGCAATGCATTCATCTCCTCTTTCCAGGCTTCTATCTAAATCTCTGAAAAATGGCATTCAGATGGGCCTTGACATAGCCATTGATTTGAACAAAGGCAAACCGAGGCTAAAGTCTGAATCTTTAGGCTCCATTTGCTCTGCTTTCAGATGTCTCATTTCAGACAGCACAATCCTGAATTTCAGGGATTCAGTTGTAAGCCTTGTGTAAAGACCTGAATGCAGCGCTGAATGTAGTGTGAATAGGTCCTTACATCCTACACCACCTCAGGGGATTGTTGTTATGGAGTATTGCCCCTGGGTGGCCGCAGTTATGACCACCACCAGGGCTCGCGGTCACCCACCCTAGCTTTGGTATTCTGGGGAGCTGGTATAATGAATATCTGAGAAGTGCCCTAGAGAAGCAAGAACATTGGACAACCAAGAGGTGGTGGCCTCAAGTCAGGTGTAGTGTTCAACAGGGCAAGACTTTCTAACCTGCCCACACACACACACACACACACACACACACACACACACACACATACACACACCTGCCCACACAGACACACACACACACACACCTGCCCACACACACACACCTGCCCACACACACACACCTGCCCACACACACACATACACACACACCTGCCCACACAGACACACACACACACACATATCTGCCCACACACACACCTGCCCACACACACACACACCTGCCCACACACACACACACCTGCCCACACACCTGCTCACACACCTGCCCACACACCTGCCCACACACACACATATACACACACCCACACACCTGCCCACACACACCTGCCCACACACACAGACACCTGCCCACAAACACACACACACACACACCTGCCTGACCCACACACACCTGCCTGACCCACACACACCTGCCTGACCCACACACACACACATATACACACACACACATATACACACACACCTGCCCACACACACACACATATACACACACCTGCCCACACACACACACATATACACACACCTGCCCACAAACACACACACACCTGCCCACAAACACACACACACCTGCCCACACATACACACACACCTGCCCACACCCACATACACTTGCCCACACACACACACACACACACACCTGCCCACACACACACACACACATATATACACACACACACACCTGCCCACACACACATCTGCCCACACACACACTCACCATCCCCCGGCTCCATTCCTCCTGCCTGCTCTGCCTCTTTTCCGGTGCAGCACTGCAGGCCGGGGCGCACTTCGTGACGTCACAGCTAGGAGACACAGCCGCGCACAGGGCCGTGTCTCCTAGCAGTGACGGAGCCGGGCCAGCACAGGGAAGTTAACTGCTGCAGTGCTGGCCCGGCCGATGAAGAAGTAGCGGCGGCCGCTGCTGGGGGAGTGGTCCGGGCCCCCCCCCCCTCCTGCCACTGCTACTGCTATGTGCCACGGCGGCCCGCACATATAATGAGGGCAATCCGGCATTAAACACCCCGCCTGGAGCCGCGGGCCCCCTGCCGGCTCGGGGCCCCGGGCGGTCGCCCGGATTGCCCTCATTATAATCCGCCCATGGTAAGCACCCTGACAACGAATGCTTTTTATCTCACATTCTAAACTAACGTGGGTGTGACATGGCAGATGAAGGTAGAATATATGTGCTAACTACTAAAAAAAACCTTCAGAATAAATTAAATAAACGAGTTTGTGAACAAGTGTCTTCCTGGGGGAAAAGCGGTGTCATATAGCTGCTGCAGCCAATCAGTGGCCACTGATTAGCTGCAGTAGTCATGACCCAGGAGAAAGAGCTAGGAGACAGATACTTCCGGCTTCAATAGAACGTGACCTCCAAAGCCAATCAGTGGCCTGACCCCCGCCCACACTCCAGAGGTTAAAGCTAGGGGACCGGCAGGGAGCACCGGCAGTAACCGAGGAGTTGCCGGGATATGAATCTCTATGTATAAATTAGTCATTCCAAAGCATTACCTCCCCAATGTAAAAGCTTTAGGAAATTGCATGTGCTTAATATAGAATTCCTTAATCAGCCTGAAAATGTACAGAAGTAAAGCCTATCATTCATTTATCACATTCCCGTCCAATAAGTAAGTGCGCCAAGCAAAATATAATATACTGTACTTGGCTCAATATCTTTTCTCATAGTCGTGCATTAGTAAAAAGACAACATCAAAGTATAATGTATTAATTACATGCTAAATATTTCTCTTTGTTTTGTTTTTTACTGTTTGCCAGGAGAATTTAGCAAGACTGCAACGGGCATTTGCAAGAAAATGGGAATTTATCTTTATGCAAGCAGAGGCGCAAGTCAAGTAAGATGGGATGCATTACAAGGATCAGCCCTGGTTTACATAATGTTGATTTGTACATTTTAGCTGTAACAAGGGTTGTTAAGAACAAAAAGAGATGTGAATTGTTCACTCCTAGCTGTAGCTGCCCCACACTATATGCTTCAGCCTTCCCTGATAAATACTTTTGCTGCATCACCAGGCAATTTCTGATGAAGAACTCGCAGCGTGGTTAGGAAGAAGAACAGTTTCCGGAGCAAGCTCAGAGCGTTACACAGATTCAGGAGTGTAAAATGAAAAATTTAATCAGAATTATCAAATCCAAAAAAGTAATAAGGTTATTTAAGGTATTACAGTTGCAAAAAAAAATCACAAAGACATATCTGTTTTTGATCCGAATCATGGATCAAAATTACTCACACAAGTCTATGGGTTTGTGAAAATCACAAACAGCACATGGATGGGATCGGTGTGCAATCCGTGTGCTGTGCGTGATTAACATTGCAATAGGAGAAGCTTTGTAATTTCATTCACTTTTTCATCAGTGAAAACCACTGATGGCAAAAATTGACACGTGGACCAAACACTGATAGTAAAAACTGAAACACTGAACAAACACCAATGAAACGCTGATCTAATGCACTGATGAGTAACGGTCTGTGTTGTTAATCACATATGTCTAAATGAAGCTTTAGGCGCCTCATTTAGACATCTGTTTTTTTGCGAACTGTTATCTGTGGTTTTCACGGATAGCATTCTTGAATGGCGTCATTCACATGTCGTGATTTTTCGCGGACTAAGCGGTCCATGCAAAATCCTGGCAACATGTCCGATTTTGATCCAAGTGTCAGATTAAAATTATCAATGCAAGTGGGACCGTGAAAAAATTGAAAATCGGACCACATTAGGATAGCATCCGACGGTCTGATTTTCATGGACTATTAGGTAGTAAAACTGGAGAAATGCTTTTTTTTTGGTTCACTTACAAGAAAAGCTGCTGAAACTCGGATCAAACCCTGATAAAACTCGAACGAAATCACTGATGAAAACGGGTCCTTTTTTCTCGTATGTGAAAACAAACGGACGTCTGAGTGAGGCCTTGCTGTAATCATCTGTGTGATCATCACATGATCAGTACAGAGGTTTTATCCCATGGAAATAAATAATGAAAATTCCAATTGAATGACTGGAAGCAGAGATCATGGAAAAAAATAATCCAATTTAAACAGAACTCATACTTGACAAATGTCTAACTTTTCATTACACAAGTAATAACATTTGCTAAAAGCAGAATACACCTGTAAGCGCCACTCCCCTGTATCATAACTTACAAATTCTACATGCAGTATGCATCATATTCAAGATGTACTGTATATTACTTTGTAAAAAGTATAGTATATATGACTTCTTGTTAGTGTGATATACAAATTAGAATATACAGTAGTGCACTTTTACTGTCTGTTCTCTTGTAGACGGCAGCGTCTTGTTTTATTTTTTCATTTATTTAATTTAATTAATGGATTTCAAGGTCATAGTAAATTCATTACACACCAATACTAACATTTCTATTGTATAAACTGCCATTTTCGAAGAAAACTTATTATGAAATAATAAAAAAGAGCCTTTTTCAACAAAGGAGCAAATTTAGTACTTAGAGCTGTTAATTGTTAACTTGGCAGTATGAGCCCCTGTCCAGTATATAGAAGGAACACTGTGCAGCCGGAGCTTACTAAGGGTGTGCTTATATATATTTTTCTTTGCTGCCACCTACAGCTGACAAGACCTTATTACACAACCCCTTTTCTGGTTGGCTAAAGGAATTCTACACTTACATAAAGTTAATTGTATTTATAAAAAGGCTGGTTTCTGTCTAGGCTACACATTTAGGCAATGAATTAAGATTCAACAAGAGGCAAGTCCAGTTTAAGAGGATAATTTTTTTTTCAGATATATTTTCTATATTTAAATTCTAAAAGTTGTTGTATTGCTTTTAAATACATACTCCACAGCCTTTGACACATCTTTACAGAGAAACCAAACACATGAGCTGGAGCACGTATAAGTACAAGTGCATCATGTTGGTGTACTTTCATACTGTCGTCATTAACAAACACAACCTGGGGTAAAAACAAAATAAGCATATACCCTGCATTAAGTAAGTAAATGTTAATAGTACATGTAATTGACATGGAGGGTACTTAGTTAACACTATTTTGATCAAAATAGCATAAATGCCATCCCACCACGACAAGGTGACCCCAATCGGGACTGTCCTATCTCTATCAAAGCTTTCACCTCCTTAGCAGAGAGTGTAGCTAAAATTTACATTTTACAATTCTATCTACTAATGCATTTGAATATGTTTTCCAAAGCCAACACGTATATACAGTACAGATCAAAAGTTTGGACACACCTCATTTAAAGATTTTTCTGTATTTTCATGACTATGAAAATTGTACATTCACATAAAGGCATCAAAGCTATTAATTAATACATGTAGAATTATATACTTAACAAAAAAGTGTGAAACAACTGAAAATATGTCTTATATTCTAGGTTCTTCAAAGTAGCCATCTTTTGCTTTGATGACTGCTTTGCACACTCTTGTCATTCTCTTGATGAGCTTCAAGAGGTAGTCACCGGAAATGGTTTTCACTTCACAGGTGTGCCCTGCCACTTGGGATTTCTTGCCTTATAAATGGGGTTGGGACCATCAGTTGTGTTGTGCAGAAGTCAGGTGGATACACAGCTGATAGTCCTACTGAATAGACTGTTAGCTGCTTTTTTCTTGCCATAATACAAATTCTAAGTAAAGAAAAACGAGTGGCCATCATTACTTTAAAAAATTAAGGACAGTCAGTCCGAAAAATTGGGAAAACTCCCCAAGTGCAGTTGCAAAAACCATCAAGCGCTACAAAGAAACTGGCTCACATGAGGACCGCCCCAGGAAAGGAAGACCAAGAGTCACCTCTGCTTCTGAGGATAAGTTTATCCGAGTCACCAGCCTCAGAAATCACAGGTTAACAGCAGCTCAGACCAGGTCAATGCCACACAGAGTTCTAGCAGCAGACACATCTCTTCAACAACTGTTAAAAGGAGACTTTGTGCAGCAAGCCTTCATGGTAAAATAGCTGCTAGGAAACCACTGCTAAGGACAGGCGACAAGCAGAAGAGACTTGTTTGGGCTAAAGAACACAAGGAATGGACATTAGACCAGTGGAAATCTGTGCTTTGGTCTGAGGAGTCCAAATTTGAGATCTTTGGTTCCAACCACCGTGTCTTTGTGCGACACAGAAAAGGTGAACGGATGGACTCTACATGCCTGGTTCCCACCGTGAAGCATGGAGAAGGAGGTGTGATGGTGTGGGGGTGCTTTGCTGGTGACACTGTTGGGGATTTATTCAAAATTGAAGGCATACTGAACCAGCATGGCTACCACAGCATCTTGCAGCGGCATGCTATTCCATCCGGTTTGCGTTTAGTTGGACCATCATTTATTTTTCAACAGGACAATGACCCCAAACACACCTCCAGGCTGTGTAAGGGCTATTTGACCAAGAAGGAGAGTGATGGGGTGCTACGCCAGATGACCTGGCCTCAACAGTCACCAGACCTGAACCCAATCGAGATGGTTTGGGGTGAGCTGGACCGCAGAGTGAAGGCAAAAGGGCCAACAGTGCTAAGCATCTCTGGGAACTCCATCAAGATTGTTGGAAGACCATTTCCGGTGACTACCTCTTGAAGCTCATCAAGAGAATGCCAAGAGTGTGCAAAGCAGTCATCAAAGCAAAAGGTGGCTACTTTGAAGAACCTAGAATATAAGACATATTTTCAGTTGTTTCACACTTTTTTGTTAAGTATATAATTCCACATGTGTTAATTCATAGTTTTGATGCCTTTAGTGTGAATGTACAATTTTCATAGTCATGAAAATACAGAAAAATCTTTAAATGAGAAGGTGTGTCCAAACTTTTGGTCTGTACTGTACATATATATTTATATTACAGCACAGAAATAAAAACCAGGCTGACTAATTACATGCATCATATTTAAGTAAAATAAATAAATTCGATAATCTCATGATATGCCAGAGGCATGGATAAAGTCTTTATGTTAATGGAGATCATATGAGATGAATTAGTAGAATGGGACAGCTTGCCGATCTATTTCCCATGCTGCGTTTTTCTGTTTGGTAAAAGAAAAAAAGAAAAAATTGAAAACCTGGTGGCCCCATTATTACTATTAGGGATGAGAGGATTGATTCACTGGACTCCGGTCCAGTGTTAAGGACAGGTCAGTGGTACCCGGTGGCTAGACGGGAGGCCTGCGAATCTCTTACCTTCCGGCGTCCCTGGCGCGACTTTTTATTAACCAAGGCTGACAAGATGTCATCTGTTTCTCTAATGCATTTCACATTGCAGATTTAGAGACTCCATTATTCTGATGGTTGACATGTTGCAAAATACAAATATTGATTACAAAATTAATATATTTTAGAAGCACACAAACTAAGATATTTTAAATGTATTATTTGCAGAATTGACAGGAAAAAGGATAAAACTGAAAGAAAGATCCTGGACAGCCAAGAGAGAGGATTCTGGGATGTGCACCGACCTGTGGTATGTCTAAATATTTTTAAAGCGTACTTGTGGTTTCAGGTAACTTTTCAGAATAAGCGGTCATGTGTGTAAATGATGAGAAATAACCGTATTTCTGGCTTTTGTATATGTAACTTGTATCCTGCATTTTCACCACAAGAGGCTCATAAGTGGAGAAAGACGCATATTTTTCAAATAAGATATATTATAACGTTTCTTATATAGCTTATAGTATTGATTTATGCAAAAATTTGTTGAAACAAAATTGACCATTTAAACGTTACTGTATATTTTGTTGAATAGCATTTACCTTAGCATATTCACCCTGCTGTCCTGCTTTACCAATATATTAAAATTCTACTTCACAATTTCCTAATTAAAGACAGTTCCCCACTTACGACCATCCTACTTACTTACAACTTGTAGATCCGAACATTGGATGGTCAAAAAAAAATAAAAATACTCGCCTGAGTGCTCACCTCTCTGGTGGCTTGCTGCCGCCTTCAGGTCCTCCTCTTCCTGCTGTCACATCTCCAGGCTCTTCACTATAGTCCAGGGTTCAGATGTCACTGCGTGTTATAAGGCCGCCATATCAAGACTTGCTCCGCAACCTTATAATGCCTAATGACCTCTGAGGCCTGGACGCAGCTGTATGTCCTGGCCTACAGTGAAGGGGCTGAAGATGCAGCGCACGATGATCAGACTGAAGAAGACTGGACAGCGGGTATCGAGGCAGCAGAAGAGGTAATAGATGTGGTGTTATTTTTGCTTTAAAAAAAAGAAATAATACTCACCTTTCCGGCCGCCCTGCTACCTGCCGTCCGGTCCTCTTCTTTCCAGAGTCACATGACACATCCCTGGTATCTTCACTATAGGCCAGGACTTCCAGCTGTGTCTATGCCCCAGAAGTAACTGTCCATCTTATGACGTGTAGTGACTTCTGGTGCATGGATGTGGCCAGAAGTTCTGGCCTATAGTAAAGAAACCAGGGACATGGCGTACTACGATGGAAATAAGAGGACCAGACGGCGGGCATAGAGGCAGCAGGAGGGGAAAGAGATGAAGTAAGTATTGGTAAAAATAATTAAATAAATAATGCTCACCTTTCCAGCTGCCCTGCTATCTGCCATCCGGTCCTCTTCTTTCTGGAGTCTTGCGCCTTATCCTTGGCATCTTAACTATAAGCCAGGACTTCCAGCCACGTCTATGTCCTGGAAGCCACTGCCAACCTTATCACGCGTAGTGACTTCTGGGGCATAGATGCAACCGGAAGTCCTGGCCTATGGTGAAAATGCCAGGGATGCGACGAGCTACTATGGAAAGAAGAGGACCATATGGTGCAAAACGAGCAGTGGGGTGGTGTGAGAGCTCAGCGTTGAGGTATTCGTTTTTTGTATTTTTTGTCCTGGCCATATTCCAACTTGTATACAAGTTTGGGTTATAAACAAACCTACAGTCCCTTTCAAGTTCGTAACCCGAGGACTGCCTGTATACTTCTCAGAGATCTTAACCGTAAACAATATGGCCACCGTCTTTTAAAGGAGTTGTAATAGAGTTACTGTATATGAAACAAGATGCATGCTTGATTGCTGATCCACCCCACTCCTCCCACAGTAAACTAGGGTTGCCAACAAAATTTTCAATTGTTCTGGTCAATTCAGCCAAAAATCATGGAAATACAATCTATTTAACTCTGTTTAACAGGAATTATTACTAAGAATAATATGAAAATTTGCATGCATTTAATTTTTTTTTCCATTAACTACATTTATTACCTACCAACACGATAGGTGATAAAATAATGGTACTAGGGTCCCACCATTGTACTCATTGACCATGAGATCAGGAGTCACAAAGCCTTTTGCGAGAATAGAGTGTTGCTTGATGACTTCTCCATTCATGTCTATGGGACTACGGCGATAGCTGATAAAAGTATTTAGTGGTAAAACGACAGTATAATGACAATCACTATAGCATTCACAAGTTTCTCCAAAAATCATGGTCTCATATTTTTTTTTATGAGACTGTCCACAAATTTACAGACTAATAACAGCCCTACTGTGAACATAAAGGCAATTGAGGGGTCTTGGCAGTCAAAGCCTGTTTCAAGATCTAACATTGCATGCATTATTGTTAATAGCTGAAATGTTGAAATATTTCTTTAACAGAAATAAATACAACTAAGGAAATGCTACGTAGAATTTTTAGCAACTGTTTTTATTTTCTGCCTCTTTATTTTCCGCCATCTCCATTATTTGCAAATTAGCAGCCTCAAGGAGCTCCTATAATTTAATTTTATGAATTAGATTTTACAGATCCAATGACTATTCATTATTTTTAGTTAAATGTTTTATTTTAGGCTTCTCAGAAAATATCTGTGTACATATTTCAGGCAAGCTGAAAAGAGCAAACTTGAGTATGGATGCAGGTAATGGTTTAGATAGGTTAAGAGTCATGGAAGTACATGTGTTAAGAATTGTGGTTTAAAAGTAAGGCTTAACTCTGACCCTGAAGTGTAAGGATGCTAAAAGTATTCTATTTTAAGAAAGTCAATAGATCTACAAAAAAATAAAAAAAAACGTTACCAACATTAAAGAGGATCTTTCACCAATTTGAGCATGTTTAAACTGGCCACATAATGGAATAGTGGCTGCAGGGCTGTGTAAAGCATAGAATTTATTTTTACATTTCTCCTCTCTGTTGCAAAGATATTATCTAGTTAACTTTAGTTTATATTTTAGGATAAGTCCAAGGGGGCGTTACCAGGGATTTTTTCTGGGGGCGTGTACTTCTCCCCTTGTATGTCATTGACCAATCATAAGCAGGCAGGAATACACAGGGGGAAAAAAACATGCCAGCACAATCGGTTTCAACAGGCTGGGAGTAAAGCAGAGATAAGTTTGATTATATACACCTTTCAGCTTTCATTTCAGGGCAGTCCGTGTGGGAGGAGGTTATCCAGAAGAGCTGACAGCACCATGAGGAAAGCTGTATGAACAGAGGTGTTTGTAATGAGCTCAGCTCTGCTGTATTGCCCCTCCCCCCACACTGACTGCAAATAGATTAAAGCTGTATCATATTCATCTCTGCCTTGCTCCCTGCACTTTGTCACACACAGTTCTGGAGTGAGATCAGATGTGCAGGCTCTCCTGTGTGAGACATGTAATGACAGGCATTCTGCTCTCTTCACTGAGCTTTGTCTCATTACAAACACTTCTAGCATCTCTGCTCACAGTGCTGTCAGCTTTGCTGTTTAGCCTCTCTCACCACACTGGCTGCCATGAGATGAAAGCTAAAAGATGTTCGTAATCACAAACATCTTTGCTCTGCTCCAGGCACAATGTACTTACACACAGCTCTTCATTGAGACCAGTAAAAAGAGAAGACTGTCAGTCATTAAATGTCTCCCACAGGAGAAAACCTGCTTTAAGCTATTGTGGGAGTGAGTTCTGTTTTCCCTTCTATGTTGCCGCCTGCTTATAATTGGTCAGCATCATACAGGGGAAGAAGTACACGCCCCCAGAGACAAATCCCTGGCAATGACTAGTTGGACTTATAAATTATAACCAACACTTTACAAACTATTTTCTCCCCTCTTTTGCGGAAATATTAAAAAGATAAAAAACTACATTTAACTCAGCTCTGCTGCCATTAGTCCATGTTGTGGCCAGTTTAACATGCTCAAACTGGTGAACGGTTTTCTTTAAGCATTGTTTTTCATGCTTTACTTTTAAAATTGTGAGTATAATACATTTCTCTTTGTTAATTAACTCATATTTGTTCCATTTATTTAGCCTGGTTGTGTGAATACCACAGAGATGGACATAAGAAAGTGTCGTCGAATGAAGAATCCCCAGAAGGTCAAAAAGGTATGACTGGTGTTATCCAGTACTGCCTGTTCACCTCCTTTTACACTTTTCTTCGTCCATTATCATTTATCCAGTGCTGTGCATATTTGTCTCTTTCTAAAGATCTTGGGTATCAGGTTTTTTACTTTTTTTGTTGGCTAGTATATGTGAGGAACATGATGGTGATATTTAGTTGCCCACAATTAAAGGTAAAATCTCCGCATTACTGCAGCTCAAACACAACCTCACTGTTCCCTATGAGAGAAAAAGCTGCAGGTGAGTTAATTGGCAACTGTTATGTTCTGCTACCAAAGCTAAGGAAAGAGAGGAGATCTGTCCCTACTATAGAACTCAGCTGAATCCCTACGATGTAACAGGGGACCTGATCCTGCGATCAGACCTGCTAAAATCCTAATCTAGTCTGTACGAAGACCTATAGATGTGGGGAGGGAATCCCTACAAGTACTAAGGACTGGAAGGAATATGGGACACCTCCTAACAGAAATAGTAGCAGACAGACGAACAAACAAAATAGATAGAACATAGAGGTCCGTAGACCAAGCAAACTAACAGAGATAAATACAGAGCACAGGCTAGCTAGAAAGTAGATATACAATGAAGTCCAGCAAAGCCAGAAGGGCGGAGCAGGATTAAATAGGCCAACAAGGTCATGTGACCAGCAAAGGAAAAAAAACCTAACAGCAAGGTTCTAACAGTACCCCCCCTTCTAAGAGGATCCTCCGGATCCCCTAGGACCAGGCTTATCAGGAAATCTCCTGTGAAACGCTCTGATAAGTCTGGATGCGGAAACATCATCTGACCTCACCCAAGAGTTATCCTCGGGTCCGAAACCTTTCCAGGCCACAAGATACTGCAAACTACCTCTATACCGTCTAGAGTCAAGGATGCGAGAAATTTCATATTCCCCATCCTCCACCACCGGAGGAACAGAGGCAGAGGCGTCACCATCCGACACAACAGCTTTTTTTAACAGAGAGACATGAAAGACCGGATTAATTCTCCAGGAGGTAGGAACCTCCAACCTAACAGCAGATTGGTTGACAACCTGAAGCACCTTAAAGGGCCCTACAAACTTGGGACCCAATTTCTTAGAAGGAATCCTCAACCGCAGATTCCTAGAGGACAACCAAACCATGTCACCAACAGCGAACAAAACCTCCTGTCGTTTCCTATCAAAGTAGTCTTTAGATTTTCTGTTGGCCTCCTGAAGATTACCACGCACATCCGTCCAAACTCTTTCCAAATCACCGGAAAAATTCTCCTCCTCAGGCACGGCAGATCCCAACTTGGAGAACGACCCAAACGACGGATGTCTCCCAGAACAACAAAAAAAAGGCGAACAACCAGCAGAAGAAGATGTATGATTGTTCAGAGCAAATTCGGCAAGTGGCAGAAACTCAGACCACCCCTCTTGATTGTCTGCCACAAAACAACGCAAGAACTGCTCAACATCCTGGTTTTTCCTTTCTGTCTGGCCATTAGATTCAGGATGATATCCGGACGAAAACGACAAATGAATTCCCAACCTGTCACAAAAGGCACGCCAAAAACGAGCCACGAACTGAGGACCCCTATCAGAAACAATGTCAGTAGGAACGCCATGAAGTCTGACAATTTCTTTGACAAAGGTCTTAGCGAGAGTTTTAGCGCAGGGCAGTTTGACGAAGGGAACCAAGTGACACATCTTGCTAAAACGGTCCACGACCACCCAGATGACAGTAAAACCCTCAGAGGGGGGAAGGTCAGTTATAAAGTCCATAGCCAAATGTGTCCAAGGAGCACTGGGGACCTCCAAAGGACAAAGCAACCCCGCAGCAGGAGTATGTGAGGACTTAGATCTAGCACATATAGTACATTGGCGCACCCACTTAATGACTTCCTTCTGCCATCCAGGCCACCAAAAACTGCGACCCACCAGTCTCTTGGTCTCAGAGATTCCGGGATGACCTGCCAACCGAGATTCGTGACACTCAACAAACAAATCTCTCCTAAAGGTCCCAGGCACAAACAACCTCCCATGAGGAGTGTTAGATGGGGCATTCTCCTGAGCTTTAAGAATCTCATCTTCCAAAACGGAGTCTAAAGCAGCTATCACAACACCTTCTTGTAAAATGTTTTCCTCTTTCTCAGCACCGGCTATGGGAGAAAAACTGCGAGACAAGGCATCCGCCTTAACATTCTTAGTACCAGGGATGTAAGTAACGGAGAAATTAAACCGCGAGAAAAACAGTGCCCACCTAGCCTGACGGGCATTCAGGCGCTTGGCAGCATCAAGATATATCAGATTTTTATGATCCGTAAGAACCTGAACGGGAAATTCCGCACCTTCCAAGAAGTGGCGCCAGTGTTCAAATGCGAGTTTAATAGCCAATAATTCCCGATTACCAACATCGTAATTCAATTCAGTCTCCGAAAATTTTTTTGAAAAAAAGGCACAGGGATGTAATCCATCCCCGTTATCCTGAGACAATACTGCGCCAACCCCCACAGAGGAAGCATCAACCTCAACCAAAAACGGCCTAGTAACATCAGGCTGCATAAGGATGGGAGCAGAGGTGAACCTCTCCTTGAGATACACAAAAGCTTCAATGGCCTCAGAAGACCACTGAACCGCATCAGCACCTTTCCTGGTGAGATCGGTCAGAGGTTTGACAATACTAGAAAAATTTTTTATGAATTTTCTATAGTAATTGGCGAAACCCAAAAACCTCTGTATCGATTTCAAACCAATAGGCCTAGGCCATTCCTGCACAGCCTGAACCTTAACCGGATCCATCTCAAAACCTTTGCTGGAGATAATGTAGCCCAAAAAACTAATTCTCTGTACAGCGAACTCACATTTCTCCAGCTTAGCAAAAAGCGAATTGTCCATTAATAACTGTAATACCTCACGCACGCTCCGCCAATGAGACTCCAGATCTGGCGAATAAATCAAAATGTCATCCAAATACACAACCACATTTTTACCGATCAAAGGTCTAAGGATGTCATTAATCAGATTCTGAAAAAATGCAGGAGCATTAGTAAGACCAAAAGGCATAACCAGATTCTCAAAATGACCCACAGGAGTGTTAAAAGCAGTCTTCCATTCATCACCCTCCTTCATGCGCAACAGATTGTATGCCCCCTTAAGGTCAATTTTAGAGAACCACTTGGCCCCCAATAACTGGTTAAACAGATCAGGAATCAATGGCAGTGGGTAAGGATTGCGTACCGTAATTTTGTTAATCTCACGAAAATCCAGACAAGGACGTAAACCGCCGTCCTTTTTTTTTACAAAAAAAAATCCAACCGCCACAGGAGACTTAGAGGGCCTAATGTGACCGGCGGCCAAGCTTGTCTGTATGTATTCCTCCAAAGCCTTCCTCTCAGGAATAGTAAGGTTAAATAAACGACTCTTAGGAAGAGTCGCTCCAGGGACAAATTCAATAGAACAATCATAGTCTCTATGGGGAGGCAAAACCTGCGATTCTTTCTCAGAAAAAACTCTCCAAAAATCCTGAATAGGAACAGGCAATTCTCCCCTATCCAAAGCTGCAATACGCCCGTTACAACACTTGTCATAACATTTATGGCTCCAGGATTTAATTTCACTGGTAGACCAATCCAGTACAGGATTGTGAAATTTTAACCAGGGCAAACCCAATATTACTGGAGAAGGCAAGTTATTCAACACTACCAAATCCAATTTCTCATGGTGAACACCATTAATAGTGAGAGGAAATTCACTGACCTTGAGAGTAATATTCTTCAAAGGGGAGCCATCCACAGAAACCACAGCAATGGGGGATGATAAAGGTTCAGGTTTTAAATTGAGTTTTTCCACGAATCCCCCATCAATTACATTTAGTGTAGACCCGCAATCAACAAACACCCGAAATTCCATAAATTTTTCCTGAGCAATCGTGGAAGCAGCTAAAAATATACCCTTGGAATTTAAACAGGCAATACGGGCGTGACTGACCATTTTTTTTTCTTTCTTCATACGAAGCTCACAGCCTTTAATCAAATGACCAGATTTTCCGCAATAGAAACACAAGCCTTCCGAAAAACGACGGTCTTTTTCTTGAGAGCGAGGTGCCACCGATCCAATCTCCATCGGTTCACCACTGTTAGTACACACATTATCATAACCAGAAACTGACATAGCAGAGGATTTGCTCTCATTAACCCTAGCACGCAGTCTTCTATCCACCCGTATAGCTAATTGCATAGCCTGTTGCAAATCCTCAGGTGTAGGATAAGCAATTAGCAGGTCTTTAACCCTTTCACTGAGCCCAGCAAGAAATAGACTTTTCAGAGCAGAATCGTTCCACCCTGTTTGAGTGGACCAACGACGAAAATGTGTACAATATTTTTCCACATTACCTGATCCTTGCTTTAAACGTCTCAACTCAGTCTCAGCTGATGCCACACGGTCAGGATCATCATATAATAGTCCTAAAGCAGAAAAAAAACTATCCACTGATCTGAAGCATGTATCACAAGGTTGCAAAGAAAAGGCCCACTCCTGAGGCTCTTTGCGCAAAAGTGACATTATGAACCCTACGCGCTGGGATTCATCCCCAGAGGACTTGGGTCTCAAACGAAAATACAATAAGCAAGCATTTTTAAATGAAAAAAATTCTCGATGTTCACCAAAAAATAAATCCGGCAAACATACCTTAGGCTCCAAGAAATATGCTCCAGGACAGTTACTCACGTGCTGACGGAGCTCGGCCACTTCCAGAGAGAGTCCCTGCAGGTGTTTAGCCAAATCCTGAACCGACACCATGATGGAACAAAAAAAAAAAATCTTTCCTTAGAGAATTTGCAGGCTGGACTTACTGTTATGTTCTGCTACCAAAGCTAAGGAAAGAGAGGAGATCTGTCCCTACTATAGAACTCAGCTGAATCCCTACGATGTAACAGGGAACCTGATCCTGCGATCAGACCTGCTAAAGTCCTAATCTAGTCTGTACGAAGACCTATAGATGTGGGGAGGGAATCCCTACAAGTACTAAGGACTGGAAGGAATATGGGACACCTCCTAACAGAAATAGTAGCAGACAGACGAACAAACAAAATAGATAGAACATAGAGGTCCGTAGACCAAGCAAACTAACAGAGATAAATACAGAGCACAGGCTAGCTAGAAAGTAGATATACAATGAAGTCCAGCAAAGCCAGAAGGGCGGAGCAGGATTAAATAGGCCAACAAGGTCATGTGACCAGCAAAGGAAAAAAAACCTAACAGCAAGGTTCTAACAGCAACAATCTCTAGAATTAGTTAATTATAATGGGTTCAATGCTCAAGTGAGCAAATGAGAGCACTGTTACTGAATAAAAAAAAACACTATACAAAGACCAAGATCAATATTGCAAGCGTACAATGGTAGATCCCAATTCTGGAGACAATATAAGGAATTACAGTACAGTTAACTCTTAATGCCTTCCTTTGTGATGAGGGTTGTTTGTTTTTCCCGTCTTTTTCATCTGTCCTGGACCACTACAAAGACTTCTTCCAGCCATAACTTGTATGCAGAGTTTGCAACACAGACACATTTGACTTCTCACATTTCCAGTACCATCCCCACATATTCCCATCCTACAGAAACTCCTTATCCTGCTGCTAGCGCCCCCCAATTAAAGTGTCTGTTACTGCATCATTTGCCTCTATTTTTGCACCTTCTATGTTGCACGGTACCATAAATACTGTACTTCAGAAATAATGTCATTACTATAAATAAACACCTAGACAAAATATCACATGAGGGGCCTAATAAATAGAGACAACCAGCAGACCCACAGCCCCCCTAAAAAATAACTTTTATTAATAATCTCTAAAAAGGACCTAAAAGTCCATAGACAAACAACAATAATACTCTGGTTGGAGTCTGACTATTATATAATTAAAGTGTTATCCACATATTACAATGTTATTTATCATCCACAGAGTATTTAACGCTGTTAGAGTAGGAGAAAAATAAGTCCCAGAAATATAAATACATATTTAACCACAATGGGTATATACATATGGTGATCATTAGACCAATACCATATATGCTGGTTCTGTTTGGCCCCTAATATCACATTCTTGGAATCAGATAAAACTCGAGAAGCTCAACTGTTCATTAATGCCCCCAGGGGCCATTGACTCCATCCAAAAGATCCAACGGGCCTCCCGTTGGAGTATTTTTTTATTCCAGTCACCCTGCCTGATTGACCGTGCCACAACCTCCAAAACCCTAAACGAAATGCATCTCACATCACCCCCATGTTTAGATATTACATGTCTGGCGAGTGGTGTATCTCTGCCATGCCTAACGTCTCCAAGGTGCTCGCCTATCCGGACGCGTAATTCACGTTTCGTTTTCCCGATATATTCCATTGGACACGTACACGTGCAGAGGTACACCACTCCTGACGTTTTGCAGTTGGCGAAATCTTTCATCTCGTATGTGCGTTTAGTCACTGCACTCACAAAACTCTTTGAAGGTGTGACAAATTTACAGAAGGAGCAGTGACCACATCTGAACGTACCCTTAGACCTACTTCTCAACCATGTGACCTCCTTTATCTGAGGCGTAAAGTGACTGTGTACAACTGTATCCTTCACGGATCTCCCCCTCCTATATGTAACCAAGGGTGTTTTTGGGACCAAGCCCGCCACATCCGGATCTGTTCGTAGGATCCCCCAGTACTTTTCAAGAATGCCCATTACTTTTCTTGACTGATCATCATAGGTACCTATCAGTCGTGTGATGGACTCAGAGTTGCATCTGTCTCTTGGAGTAAGGAGGGACGATCTATCTGTCGTCCTTGCCTGTTGATATGCCTTATCTATTACTCCTTCAGGATAACCCCTAGTTCTAAGCCTATGAGATAGATTACATGACTCAGATTGAAAGTCATTCCACGAGGAACAGTTCCTCCGCACCCTAAGGAACTGTCCCTTAGGAATGCCTCTTTTTAGAGGCGGAGGATGGAAGCTCCCCCACTCTAGAAGGCTATTGGTCGCAGAAGGTTTACGATACAGTGAAGTTTTGGAGGTTGTGGCACGGTCAATCAGGCAGGGTGACTGGAATAAAAAAATACTCCAATGGGAGGCCCGTTGGATCTTTTGGATGGAGTCAATGGCCCCTGGGGGCATTAATGAACAGTTGAGCTTCTCGAGTTTTATCTGATTCCAAGAATGTGATATTAGGGGCCGAACAGAACCAGCATATATGGTATTGGTCTAATGATCACCATATGTATATACCCATTGTGGTTAAATATGTATTTATATTTCTGAGACTTATTTTTCTCCTACTCTAACAGCGTTAAATACTCTATGGATGATAAATAACATTGTAATATGTGGATAACACTTTAATTATATAATAGTCAGACTCCAACCAGAGTATTATTGTTGTTTGTCTATGGACTTTTAGGTCCTTTTTAGAGATTACTAATAAAAGTTATTTTTTAGGGGGGCTGTGGGTCTGCTGGTTGTCTCTATTTATTAGGCCCCTCATGTGATATTTTGTCTAGGTGTTTAATTGATTTTCTAGTATGGCTGGTTTCTTATCAGGCCCTTTTGATACTAATAAATGGATGGATGATGCTCGAGAGGTTTTTTCTGAAGCTGAATTGGAGAATAGCTCCTCAGCAACTCCTACCCTAAAAGCAGTGTTTATTGAGCTTCTGAGTGCGTTTAAAGACAACATTAAATCTTGGTGGGAGGTACAATCCCTTGAGAGTTATATTAAACAAAAAATAGTCCCAAGAGGCCTGAGAATACACATTGCACCAGCACAAAGGTGTAGAACTCCGGGTCTGTTGTCTAGGTGGGAGGAGGAGTCTACAGCTTCCTCCATTGGGTTTATGCAGATTCTATTGAATGAGGAAAAAATAACATTGGAAAGAACTTCTAGTAGACTGAGAGAGCTAACTGAGGAAGTATTGAAACATAGGACTAACCCTGATTTTTCTAACAAGGAGGATAATCTAAAAACTGCGGTTGAACGCTTTCAACTGAATATCAAAGACAGAAAACATAAGAGGTTTTTGAGGGACTGTACAGACTTTCGTGAAAAGCGTGCCTATCCGGGCCTAAGTGAGGGGGCTAATTTCCCTGTAGATATCTCCTCCTCCGACCCTGAGTCCTCAGACGCTGAAGGGGGATTAAGGCACCTCAGTGGTAAGGCTAACCATAGAGGTAGGGGAGGACGGGCTATCAAAGGAGATGGCAGGGACAAATTTTGGAACAAAGAGGGGGCAGTCTTATATCCCCACCTGCACAGTCCTCCTCTTCCTCATCGTCTTTTTTAGAAACAAGGGGCCTCCTTCCTTACAAACTGCGGGAACGCACTGGGCCCCAAACACACAGGTAGTGGGTTATAGGACTAATGATTTTCCAGAGGATAGTGAAAACCAGATAATTAATATATCTTCTTATGTTTTGTCTGATTGTGAGAGGTCTGTCCTCCGGAAAGGCCTCACATTTGTCCCAACAACGAGATTTGACCCTTTTTCTTGGATAAAAGATATTAACCTCTTTACCAGAAAATTAAAATGGAGAAAGTTTTTTCTGCATAATGACAGATTGAAGTGCCAACATTTGGGCATATCCCTGGAGGATCTCCCGGACGTGTTAACATTATCAGAATTATCAGAGGAGGGACAGAGGAGTCCTGGCCTCGGACCCTTCTCTGATCTGAAACCTAGGAGTACTAGGATGCCCCCAGTCGGCGACATAGGGGGCATCGATATCTTCCTTAAATTGGTTTCTGAAGAGATCCGCAATATTAACCCAAGATATGAACCAGCACGTTCTAATCTGTCTGTGGGGGAAAAAAGGGCGTTGGAATCCCTGGGTGCTAATAATGCAGTAGTGCTGAAGCCCTCTGATAAGGGCGGCAACATTGTTGTCTTGGACGACACCCAGTACATTGAAATGTGTCAGGGTCTCCTATCAGATGTGTCCACATACGAAGTCTTACGGAAGGATCCCAGCAGTGAATATATGGTGGGACTATCTAAGATTCTGTCATGTGCACTGACAATGAATCTGCTCTCGAAAAATGAATATGATTTTCTCATTCCGAAATGGCCTGTAACAGCGACGTTCTATGCACTTCCCAAGATACACAAGGGCATCAGCCCCCTCAAAGGAAGACCTATTGTTGCAGGGATTGATGCCCTGTGCCAAAATTCGAGTGTGTATTTGGATAAGGTCTTGAGACCATTTGTCCTGGCCCTCCCATCATATCTGAGGGATACTATGGACCTTTTGAACAAACTAGAAGGTGTGTCCATTGATTCCAATACGATTTTGGCCTCAATTGATGTTGAGGCTTTGTATAGTAGCATTCGACATGAAGTGGGCTTAACAGCCGTTGAATACTATTTGAAAAGTAGAGGGACACACCTGAGGCCACACAATTAATTTCTCCTGGAACTTTTGGATTTTGTACTACGACATAATTTTTTTCTATATAATGGGAGATACTACCACCAACTCAGGGGCACAGCGATGGGGAGCCCTTGTGCCCCTACGTACGCTAATCTGCTCCTGGGTTGGTGGGAGGATACTGTCGTGTTCAGAGACGAGGATGTCGTCTGGGCCCCACGGATACTTTTCTGGGGCAGATATATTGACGACATCCTCGTCCTGTGGGCAGGGGATGAGGCATCTTTTCGGACGTTCGTGACACATCTGAATGTAAACCCTTTTGGACTATCCTTCACATGCTAGGTGGGAGTGGACGAGATCTCCTTCCTTGATTTAAAAATCTCAAGAAATGGTGATGGCACTTTAAAAACTTCACTGTATCGTAAACCTTCTGCGACCAATAGCCTTCTAGAGTGGGGGAGCTTCCATCCTCCGCCTCTAAAAAGAGGCATTCCTAAGGGACAGTTCCTTAGGGTGCGGAGGAACTGTTCCTCGTGGAATGACTTTCAATCTGAGTCATGTAATCTATCTCATAGGCTTAGAACTAGGGGTTATCCTGAAGGAGTAATAGATAAGGCATATCAACAGGCAAGGACGACAGATAGATCGTCCCTCCTTACTCCAAGAGACAGATGCAACTCTGAGTCCATCACACGACTGATAGGTACCTATGATGATCAGTCAAGAAAAGTAATGGGCATTCTTGAAAAGTACTGGGGGATCCTACGAGCAGATCCGGATGTGGCGGGCTTGGTCCCAAAAACACCCTCGGTTACATATAGGAGGGGGAGATCCGTGAAGGATACAGTTGTACACAGTCACTTTACGCCTCAGATAAAGGAGGTCACATGGTTGAGAAGTAGGTCTAAGGGTACGTTCAGATGTGGTCACTGCTCCTTCTGTAAATTTGTCACACCTTCAAAGAGTTTTGTGAGTGCAGTGACTAAACGCACATACGAGATGAAAGATTTCGCCAACTGCAAAACGTCAGGAGTGGTGTACCTCTGCACGTGTACGTGTCCAATGGATTATATCGGGAAAACGAAACGTGAATTACGCGTCCGGATAGGCGAGCACCTTGGAGACGTTAGGCATGGCAGAGATACACCACTCGCCAGACATGTAATATCTAAACATGGGGGTGATGTGAGATGCATTTCGTTTAGGGTTTTGGAGGTTGTGGCACGGTCAATCAGGCAGGGTGACTGGAATAAAAAAATACTCCAACGGGAGGCCCGTTGGATCTTTTGGATGGAGTCAATGGCCCCTGGGGGCATTAATGAACAGTTGAGCTTCTCGAGTTTTATCTGATTCCAAGAATGTGATATTAGGGGCCGAACAGAACCAGCCTATATGGTATTGGTCTAATGATCACCATATGTATATACCCATTGTGGTTAAATATGTATTTATATTTCTGGGACTTATTTTTCTCCTACTCTAACAGCGTTAAATACTCTGTGGATGATAAATAACATTGTAATATGTGGATAACACTTTAATTATATAATAGTCAGACTCCAACCAGAGTATTATTGTTGTTTGTCTATGGACTTTTAGGTCCTTTTTAGAGATTATTAATAAAAGTTATTTTTTAGGGGGGCTGTGGGTCTGCTGGTTGTCTCCATTACTATAAATACCCTCAAAATATAGTGCAGCACCCCTGCAAACAATAATGTACGATTGATTGTGCCCCAAACAAATATAGTGCCAAACAGTGCTCCGTATTATGCTTCAGATGGTAATAGTGCACAACACATTAAAAGTGCCATGTTTCTTGCCTTATGAAGGATGCTTATACAATGCTCCTCTGGGAAATTAAACATGCAAATTGCCTCTTCAGAAAGGAAGAGGACTTGAATTCTATTGCCACCTATTGGAAGTATCAATCCTACAAGTCAATATCGACCTTTTAAAAGGCCTTGCCACATGACTTAGATTTTGGTTTGGCTTTTATCCTAAATTTGCAGACACATGTTTCGGGGGTCTTGCCTCTCCTCAGTGCAAAGCAGGAGGTCTGATTTGGCTGTATGAGAGACCTCTGACTGGGTTCTAAGGGGTAACATTTCTCCTTATGGAGAGTGTCATGCCAGACAGCCTGACATGCCAGGGAAAGGAGGCTTATAGGCCGTCCAATGCTCCTCTGGGAAATTAACTATTTACACACCCTGGCATGTCAGTCATGTCACTCTCCATAAGGAGAAACATTATCCCTTAGAACCCAGTTAGAGGCCCTCATATAGCCAAATCAGAGCTCATGCTTTGCACTGAGGAGTGGCAACACCCCAAAACACTTATCTGAAAATTAAGATTCTGGTTTGGCTTTTATCCCAAGTCATGTTCCAAGGCTTCATAAAGGGTCGATATTGACTTTTAGGATTACTACTTCCAATCAGTA
This sequence comes from Phyllobates terribilis, assembly GCF_046119375.1. Classification (NCBI taxonomy): domain Eukaryota; kingdom Metazoa; phylum Chordata; class Amphibia; order Anura; family Dendrobatidae; genus Phyllobates; species Phyllobates terribilis. The sequence continues at coordinate 80,941,613 of NW_027362767.1, read as the reverse complement.
GCATTAGAGTCCTAGTCTTCCTGTCTTAATGGCCTGAAACGGTAATATTGCTCTTCTTATTAGTAAAATAATGATCAACCACTATTGTGCCCTCACAAAATAATAATGTCCCTTTGTGCCCTCTTGAAAAAATTAATACCCCTTGTACTGTAATAATTTCTCTTAAGTGTCTCCTTGACCCTATAATTCCCAAAGTGCCCCTTATAAAGTAATAATGGTCCTTGAGTACTTCCTTAAAAATTAATAATGTCCCGAGAACCAAGTTAAAAAGTAATAATATCCTCTAAGTGTCTCCCTAAAAGTAATAATTTATCAGTATTAAACTATAACATTTTATAGTTGCCTAATCTTAAATTCAGTTAAAGAACATCAAGTCTTCTTTTGTGGAGTTTATGGCCAAGTTTAGGCCTATAGATGCTGATAGGTGGCATATGCAGGGGAACTATGTCCCCCAACACCACATTACATTCATTGTTTTTATGGATATAAAATATTGAAATCATCTACAATAATTAGACCCCTTTGCATAGCTCTGTAGCAGATGGCAGAGAAAAAAAGAATAGTACTAGCACAACTATGGCCCTATGGGTGGTAATAGATATTTCTGTCCTTAGCCAATTCTCTTCCTCCCAGGGCCTCGGGTCTCATTCCTGCAAGTTAAAGTGATGATTTCCAATTTGAGGTTCTAATGCAAAGCTAATAGGTAAGAACAGCAGGAAGATGCCTTTGAAGATGAAGCCTATGTGAATAAATTCTTAATGAAGTGTAGATAAAAGGACCTTAAAAGATGTTTTAGATTTCAGGAAAATATTTGCCTGGATCTCCTATAGAGTAATACCAGGAAAACAGTTTAGGAAAAATTTGTAATCATATTTTATGTTACATTTACCATTGAGGAATGAATAAAAAATGGTTTAAACAGGAAAAGCCATTATCGATCATTGTTTTCTGTCTTTAATTATACAACGGCTGTGTAAGGAAAACGTGAACAGAGCCTCAGTCTAATATTGTAGAGCATGTTTTAATGCATAGTACATTTTAATGTACTTCATATTTCCACTAACTTATTTTGGTCTTGTAAATCCTTCAATAATCAGCTGTTATTTGCTCCAGCGACAGCCGAATATAAGCATTTAATGTCAGACAACATAACTGACCACTAGAATTGTGCACATATTTAGTTGAGTGGACCAAAACACGACGCTGTTCGACGTCAATTGAGAAACAAGTCAAAAAAGAAACAAGACGTTCACCGAACAATATCCGAAAATACACAAAATGTTATTAATAATATCATTAAAGATAGACAAAGACATAAACCGTTAAAATAGCAGTATGTATCAGTAATGAGCCAAAAAAGAGGCACCATAGACAGATATCTACATGAGCAGGAGTTACAGCAATGAGAAACAGACAAACAAGTGGTTAAAAATTAACCACTCAAAAGATCACTACACAGTTCATGCGTTTAGACCATGTGAGGTGTTTTAAAGTGCACAGTGCAATGATATATATTATCAAAAACAAGCATCCTACACATAGTTATATATAAACCAACTAGCACTACTCACTTGCAAGTATCAGTCTCTGGTGCCGTCGCCCCTACGCGCGAGGAGAAGGCACAGCGCCGAAACGCGCGTAGGGGCGACGGCACCAGAGACTGATACTTGCAAGTGAGTAGTGTTAGTTGGTTTATATATAACTATGTGTAGGATGCTTGTTTTTGATAATATATATCATTGCACTGTGCACTTTAAAACACCTAACATGGTCTAAACGCATGAACTGTGTCGTAATCTTTTGAGTGGTTAATTTTAACCACTTGTTTGTCTGATTCTCATTGCTGTAACTCCTGCTCATGTAGCTATCTGTCTATGGTGCCTCTTTTTTGGCTCATTACTGATACATACTGCTATTTTAACGGTTTATGTCTTTGTCTATCTTTAATGATATTATTAATAAAATTTTGTGTATTTTCGGATATTGTTCGGTGAACGTCTTGTTTCTTTTTTGACTTGTTAAGCATTTAATGTGTAGCTGTCGCTGCTTAGAACCGCAGAGCAGCTCCTATGCATTTAGAACAGGTGCTGATCTGCTAAGCAGTAAAGAGGTTGTCCACTACTTTTATATTGATGACCTATCGTTAGGACAGGTCATCAATGTCTGATAGGCCGGTATCCGAAGCCTGGCACCCCCACCGATCAGCTGTTATCGGTGTCTGTGGCTGCCAGTCAGAAGTACTCACTTACGGAGCTGGCCGTATTCTGATAGTGGCCGCCACAGGATATTGATTTGAATAGGAGGCGGATGTGCAGTGCCAAGCACCGGCCACTACAAGTAGACGGAGCAGCTTGGCAAGTGGGTACTTCCTGCCGGCGACCACAGACACCGATAACAGCTGATCGGCGGGGTACCAGGTGTTGGACCCCAGCCGATCAGACATTGATGACCTATCCTAACGATAGGTCATCAATGTAAAAGTAGTGGACAACCTCTTTAAACAAAGCTGTGCTGTTCCGCTCTGTTCAGCACTGTTACCTCCGGATGCTGCAAGAGCTAATAATAGCTGATAGATTCGGGTTCCAGGTGTTGGAGCCCCACCAGAGCCGATTCTAGCTTTCCAGCTGCCTGATGTGAAAATTGAAATTACGCCCCTCCTTCCCATGAACAGAATATGGAGCACTCCTTGATGTGCTCATGATGATTGACAGTTTGGGTCAACTGCATGGTTGCACTGGTGGCCCGAACTGTGCACTCTCTGATACTGCTGTATATGAGGCAGAGTTCCTTCTGTAGCAATGAAAGAGCGCAGGAGTACTGAAGCGCTTACAAGCTCTATAGATAAAATGTTGTAAGCGCTGCATTCCTTGCCTAGGAGATCAACCACTTCTGATAGACTGTAGAAGTGGCAATTAAACTAAGCAATGATCATTAAAGGCAATCTGTCAGCAGGGTTTTGCTTTGTAATCTGAAAGCTGCATGATCTAGGAGCAAGGACCCTGGTTCCTGTGATGTGTCACTTGCTAAGATGTGTTTTTGTTTTAATACAATCAGTGTTTTATCAGCAGGAGATTCACTAGAGAACTAGGTGTCTCATGCCTCCTGGTCCAACCACACCCCCACTACTGATTGGCCACTTTCTGTGTACACTGTATATTGTCAGACAGATGCTAATCAGTGATGTGGGCGGAGTTATACAGGGCTCAGCATTCAAAGCTCTGCTAGATCTGCAGCAGAGAAAACTGTAATTCTATCACAACTCTGCACCCAATAAAATATGTGACACATCGCTGGAATCAGGGTCTGCTGTCAGATTACATAGCAAAGTCAGCTGACAGATTCCCCCATCCTGATTTATTGACATAGTAAATAAACTATGAGAGATTGAAGTTTACGCTGTCCTGCCTGCACAGAATACTGTAACTGGCGGAGAACGGGCATCTGCTCTGGGACGCTGCATCTCAGTCATAGTGGGGAGGGGAGCAGTGTACTAGCATTTTGCCGCTATTGAAGAGCCACTTCAGACCACCGCTTAAGGCGAAATGCTCATCTCGTCTCATATCAGGTGTGGCTCTGATCGCCAAGAATCTGACATCGATGACTTATCCTAAGGATGGCTAAACAATATTACAAACCGGGACAACATCTTTTAACTTCCTTATGAAAACAAGAGTATACTATGTAAAATCATGCTCTTAAGCAAAAAAAAACCATCCTGCTGGCACAGTATACATATCTGAATGTAATATATATATTTATCTTGCATTATCAGTGTATAAGAGTAAACCCTTTTCTTTCTACTGTTCTCTTTTTGTCAGTCTGTATATGGTGTATCTGAGGACTCACAGTCACAGAGCCCAGTGCACATGGCTTCCCATGTGGTTAGAAAAACAACAAAAGACGACTTGCGAAAACAGGTAAGTACATTAGTAAATGGATCCCTTTTTAAAGGGAGAGAAGACATTTACCACCTGTGTACAGGGTTCCCACCTCTGGGACCCTATCCAATCACTGGATAGGGGGTCCCGTGTCCCCTCTTGATGTGCCGAGGAATTTAAATAAAATGGTGGCCAAGCATTTGCATTGCTGCTCCAGATTTATTAGTGTTAGGGAAGGTAAGTTAAGTAAATTGCATAGCTGATTTTGTCAGTGGGAATTCCAGCAATAGGAGGGGACATCAGTAATACATATATTACCAATCTTGTTGATAGGTAATAATTGACTTCTGGGAAAATCTGTTTAAAAGCTGACTGCTGTTCTATTTCTTTCATAGAATTTTATTCTCTTAAAGGGAATCTGTCACCACATTTGACCTATCTAAACTAATAATATGGGCATAGAGGTTATAGAATGCTGAAAAAAGTCCTGCATGTATGCTTCATATCAGAGGCCTTGTTGTGGATAAATCCTCTTTTATCACTTTATGTAAATGACTTCTTTCAGGCTTGAGGGGGACGGGGCATTGCTTGGAAGATAACTCTGCCTCCAGAGCTTATTTTACATGAAGGTGAGTTACCAGTGTGTGAAAAGTAACTAACAGAACAGGAGAAATTAAATTTGTCTTCTTGCAAACACATTTTTTGAAGCTCTCTGAGCTCTGCTGTATTGCAACAATATTGCAACCCTGTCTGCCTGTGAGATGGAAGCTGAAAGGAACCTGCAGTTATAGTCACACACAGCTCTGCAGTGAGATCAGAAGAGCAGAGAGCGGCCATCACACATCACACTGGTAACTCCCCCTTCATGTAAAAGAAGCCCTGGAGGCAGTTATCTTCCAGGCAGCGTCCACCCCAGAGTCTGGAAGAGGTCATTTACATAAAGTGCTAAAATATGATTTATCAACAAGACATCTGATATGAGATATACAGGTAGAACTTTTTTCACCAGTCTATAACCTGTATGCCCATATTAATAGTTTAGATAGGTCACATGTGGTGACAGATTTCATTTAAAGTAAATCTGTCTCCACCAAAATGCTATTTAAATTACCTATACAGTAATTTAGAGGACTTAGCCCTTATAAAAAATCATACCACCACTGTATCTGATAAGAGAAAAACCTACAAAAAGCAAAATGAAAATAAACCCTGCTGTAAATAAATAAAAAGCAAGTGCATTTAAATAAAATAACTTTGACACATGGTAAGGTTTTTAATATTAGACAGAGTAGGTTCTATCCCAAACGGGTTCACCTTGTCTCTGGTTGGATAGCCTTCATACTATTTTTGTTCAAAAACAGTGTTAGTAAGAACCCTATTTTATTTAAATGCACTTGCTTTTTATTTATTTACCGCAGGGTTTATTTTCATTTGGCTTCTTGTAGGTTTTTCTGATTCATGGCCATTGTGAAACATGCACTTATGTGCTGCATGTATACCATTTTAAACCAAGCTCAAATTTTGTGTTTTTCTCTTTGTATCTGATAATAGTACGGTGCCTTAAAAAATATCTTTTAATTCAAATGCTGATGAGGGGGCTTTGGTGCACCCTTCCATGTGGCCAAGAGCTTGGTGCGGCATTACTTCCCCCTCAGAGCTCTTTATAAATGAAAAGTGACATTACCAGTGCGAGATAGATCAGGAGAGCAAACTGTCAGTCATTACATGTCTCACACTAGTAACGCCATCTTTCATGTAAAATAAGCTCTGGAGGTAGATTCTCAGGGAGATCTATGTCAAGCCCAGAGATCTTAACAGCTCATTTACATATTAAAAATGTGATTTTCTCAGGAATAAAACCATAAAGAGAAAAAAAAGGAAATGGTGATTGGTGCTGGACATACGGCCAATAAATTGGAAGATGACTTTTTATTGGATTAAAATTGTTTACCTTTATTACAGACTACTCATGTTAAGAGGAGAATGCTATCTTCCTCAGGCCCACTAACACTCAGTTCAAGACACAGGTCTTATATACATGTTGGCTACAAAGGACATGCCTACACAGGTCAAAATCCCATAAAACACATAAAATGCATCCAAATATAGACATTATAAATAATAAAATATACTAAACAGTAAACTTTAAACAAATAGTGGAGCATAGTCAGGGATGCGAGGAAGAGAGCGTTCTGCTCTCGAAACGTGTAGTCCATAATTAAGGGATGAGATTTTTTCCACTCTTTTTCCCCAGACTGAGTCAGGGAAACATAGGATGGGGGATTTAGTGACAGATGACAGCATTGTATAACTGGAGTCCTACAGGCAGATACATTCCTTTTAATGCACTTTTATAGATCTATATACATTTTATTACCTAACTAAGCTCAGGATAGGTTATGAATGTATGGCTACTGGGAGTTCCATCTCTGAGACCATCAATCCTCAAAATGTAGGTTTCCAAAAGTCCTTTGTGTCAGTGGAGTAATAAAGCATGAGCACCACTCCATTAGTTCTACAGTATGGGACCGATGGAGGAAGGACGTTCCATAAATCCCTTAGAAATATTGTGGAAATCCCAGAGGTTTGGCCCTAAGCGATCATACATTCATCGTCTAAAACTGTGGACAGGTAATAAATGTATTTAGAGGAGAAAAGCAATTAAATGATAACATTCTGATGACCGTCAGCTACCACTGGGGAGGTTTACACAAGTGTCTGATATATGTAGTTATTCAATTAACAATATGCAGTGAGCTCCTACACCTAATGACCCCAACAGAGAAGAAAAAAAAGGAACAAGTAAAAAAAAAAAAAGACTGAAAATATAGTAGAACAATGGTGTATTTTACATTTGTCAACTATGTAGCGAATTTGTTAACCAACTTTGGAGCTTTAATAATGTGTTGATGATGTATCATTATTTTTAAATTGAACTAATGAGATTTTTTTTTGTTGGTTATAGATAGATTTTCTGAATATTCAGATAGATCGACATTGTTTAAAGATGTCCAAAGTAGCTGATAGGTGAGTACATTGTGCTTTTTTTTTTACAAAGGTAAGGTGCAACAATGGATACTTATTACTATATTTTCTTAAAATGTTTTTAACATTTTGGCAAAGTACACGTTAGTCTCATCTATGTGCTCTCGGGCTTTTGTCAAATGTTTGTATTCACTACTCTCTAAGGTAACTTGTCATCAGGTTTCCTACTGCTAAATTAATGCCACAATGCACATCCGAATAATCTGCCCCTTACATTGTGCCCAGAGCAGTCCAATGTTTGGCATCTAAACACTTAATAATACATCTTTATATGAATTCTATGTTGGGTGAACTTTCTAAAATGAGGTAATCTCAGGGAGATTTCTACTGTACTAATACCATAGGGGCTATGCCAGTGCAACAGGAAACCCAAAAACCAGTCCAGAAAAATCTGCGCTCCAAAATCAAAATTGGAAAAGGAAAAATTGTGGAAACTCTGCACTGCTGGTGAATGAAGGGCAGTTCGAAGGAACTTACTTCTTCCTCAGGACAAAAACCATATTCTATGTTTTTTTGTCCTGAGGAAGAAGTAAGTTACTTCGAAACGTGTAGACAATAAAAAAAAACGCATACCATTCTTGTGTGTACCGGGAATTGCCCTTCATTCACCAGCAGCGCGGAATTTCCACAATTTTTCCTTCTCCAAGTTTGTATCTGGTCCTAGGACCCGTGGACTTGCAGCAGCTGGGATTACTTGCTCTCTAATTGTTGTGAGATCACAACATAACTAGGTTAGCATAATCTTTTCTTTTATTTAAAATTTTAAATTTTTATGAATTCTGTAACACACTCATTTGGCCAAAATGCTCACTACTTCCCAGAGTGATGGTAGTATCTTCTCTTTCAATATAGAGCAGTATATCTGTGAATTCATGAATCCATTAATGAAATGTAGCTCCTGACACCAGCAGCTGTGAAGCAGCCCCACATAAGGACACTGCCACCACCATGTGTCACTATAGGCACCATGTATTGTTCTAAATTCATTTTTATAAATGCATGGTGCCTACAGTGAAACATGGTGGTGGCAGTGTCCTTATGTGGGACTGCATGAGTGCTGCTGATGTAAAACACACATCTGTTGCATTTCTGAAGACGAACAGGGTGAAAGTGGTTCAGTGGCCAAGTGTCTTCTTATCTGAACCCAACTGAACACCTATGGGGAATTCTGAAGAGACAATTTGAGCCTCACTCTGCATCCAGCATCCAGGCTCTAAAAGAGGTCGTTCTTGAAGAATGGAAAAAGATAAATGTTGCAACATGTCGCAGCTTGTTCTTTGCATGCCTAGAAGACTTAGTACTGTCCTTAAAAATCATGGAGGTCATTCAAAATTCTAGATGTAGTAGTTATCTATCTATCTATCTATCTATCTATCTATCTATCTATCTATCTATCTATCTATCTATCTACAGTTATATGAAAAAGTTTGGGCACCCCTATTAATCTTAAGCTTAATGTTTTATAAAAATTGGTGTTTTTGCAACAGCTATTTCAGTTTGATATATGTAATAACTGTTGGACACAGTAATGTTTCTGCCTTGAAATGAGGTTTATTGCACTAACAGAAAATGTGCAATCTGCATTCAAACAAAATTTGACAGGTGCATAAGTATGGGCACCCTTATCATTTTCTTGCTTTAAATACTCCTACCTACTTTTTACTGATTTACTGAAGCACTTTTTTTGGTTTTGTAACCTCATTGAGCTTTGAACTTCATAGCCAGGTGTATGCAATCATGAGAAAAGCTACTTAAAGTGGCCACTTGCAAGTTGTTCTCCTCTTTGAATCTCCTCTGAAAAGTGGCATCATGGGCTCCTAAAAACAACTGTCAAATGATCTGAAAACAAAGATTATTCAACATAGTTGTTCAGGGGAAGGATACAAAAAGCTGTCTCAGCGATTTAACCTGTCAGTTTCCACTGTGAGGAACATAGTAAGGAAATGGAAGAACACAGGGACAGTTCTTGTTAAGGCCAGAAGTGTCAGGCCAAGAAAAACATCAGAAAGGCAGAGAAGAAGAATGGTGAAATCAGTCAAGGACAATCCTCAGACCACCTCCAGAGAGCTGCAGCATCAACTTGCTGCAGATGGTGTCACTGTGCATCGGTCAACTATACAACGCACTTTGCACAAGGAGAAGCTGTATGGGAGAGTGATGCGAAAGAAGCCGTTTCTGCAAGCACGCCACAAACAGAGTCGGCTGAGGTATGCAAAAGCACATTTGGAGAAGCCAATTTCTTTTTGGAAGAAGGTCCTGTGGACTGATGAAACCAAGATTGAGTTGTTTGGTCATACAAAAAGGCATTATGCATGGCGGCAAAAAACACAGCATTCCAAGAAAAACACTTGCTACCCACAGTAAAATTTGGTGGAGGTTCCATCATGCTTTGGGGCTGTGTGGCCAATGCCGGCACCGGGAATCTTGTTAAAGTTGAGGGACGCATAGATTCCACTCAGTATCAGCAGATTCTTGACAATAATGTTCAAGAAACAGTGACAAAGTTGAAGTTACGCAGGGGATGGATCTTTCAGCAAGACAATGATCCAAAACACCGCTCCAAATCTACTCAGGCATTCATGCAGAGGAACAATTACAATGTTCTAGAATGGCCATCCCAGTCCCCAGACCTGAATATCATTGAACATCTGTGGGATCATTTGAAGAGGGCTGTCCATGCTCGGCGACCATCAAACTTAACTGAACTGGAATTGTTTTGTAAAGAGGAATGGTCAAAAATACCTTCATCCAGGATCCAGGAACTCATTAAAAGCTACAGGAAGTGACTAGAGGCTGTTATTTTCGCAAAAGGAGGATCTACTAAATATTAATGTCACTTTTCTGGTGAGGTGCCCATACTTATGCACCTGTCAAATTTTGTTTGAATGCAGATTGCACATTTTCTGTTAGTACAATAAACCTCATTTCAAGGCAGAAACATTACTGTGTCCAACAGTTATTACATATATCAAACTGAAATAGCTCTTGCAAAAACACCAATTTTTATAAAACATTAAGCTTAAGATTAATAGGGGTGCCCAAACTTTTTCATATAACTGTATCTATCTATCTATCTATCTATCTATCCTGTATTTTTCATTGCCAGAATTAAGTTAACAGGTTACTTTTGCGTTTTGTGAAAACAATTAATGAAGTCACTCAAAACTGCAACTTGTTCTGGAACGAATTCTCATACAATTATGTATAAGGTAAAGAATAAACAAGCTATAACTCTTGCAAGAAGGAAGAATAAAATCAAGAGTATATAAACAAAAATTGTCTGCAGCAAGAAGGATAATGTTCATGATCAGCCTTCTAGATCTAGAAGTCTTCTACTCTGTATTATAGACACCATACAGTACATGTGGGTGAATGACATGTGCCTTGATCACCTAAAATTTGTTCTAAATTCTCTTCTACCAGATGTTTACTTAGATTGTAATAGTTATTAACACAAAGAACATTTATTTCTGTCTTCTGCAGCTTTATTGCTTTTTCCGAACAATACACAGAGTATGATCCTTTCCTTACCGCGCCAGATCCTTCCAATCCGTGGATAAGTGATGACACAACTTTCTGGGATTTAGAAATGAGGTAAATATTTAAACCTTATTATTGCAATTTTCTGCTTATATTCTGTGGGATTTTTTTACATGATTAGTGTGGTTTCTCTACCATTACGCTCATCAACATCCTCCCCATCTTCTTATGAGGGCCGTAAACATCATCGCTCATAGTGTAAATAGCCCTTCTTCAGAATAATGTGATTTCAGGACATGTTTTAAATTGTGCTTTGACCAATTCACGCTGTTAAATTCCAATCGGCTTTTGACCAGTAAATAAAGTCTAACTGCGTAAACTTTGAGGTGCAATGTACTTGCTGTAAGACAACCGTTTATTTGCAAACCTCACTTGAAGGAAGGGTGAAATTATCAGTTATAATAATTGATTAGTAAATTATTTAATAAAATATCTGTACATTGTTTGTCTTTCTAGCTATGATAACCAAATATTTAAATTGTAATTAGAGGTCATGGACTATCAAAATGTTGCATGAAGAAATTCTACCATGTTCAAATCCTTTAGATCTAGATTTATAGGAATCTGTCAGCAGGTTTTTGCTATTTAATCTGAAAGCAGCATGATATAAAGCAAGAGAGCCTGATTATAGTGATGTGTCACTTACTAGGCTGTGTGCTGTAGTTTCTATACAATCAGTATTTTATCAGCAGGAGATTATCACTGCAGTCTAGGTTTCATATGCAGGCCAGTCTGTGTAACCCCGCCCCCACAACTGAATGGCTGCTTGCTGACAATGTACACAGAAAGCTGCCAATCAGGGGTGTGGGCGAGGTTATGGACAGTTCAGCATTCTGACCACTGATACAGGTACAGCAGAGAAAACAGGGATTCTATCAAAACTGCACAAAGCAGCCCAGTAAGTGACACATCACTGGAATCAGGGTCTCTTGCTTTATATTATTCTGCTCTCAGATTATGTAGCAAAAACCTGCTGACAGATTCCCTTTAAGTCTCCATCTCTGAAGTAGAAATTAACAAAAAATACATTGTGAAGCATTAATATTTTACTGCAATCCATGTCTACTTACTTGTCCTTAAAAGCAAAGAGCCAACCCAGCAGCGTGTGAAGAGGTGGGGTTTCTCCATGGATGAAATGCTTAAAGACCCAGTAGGACGAGAGCAGTTTCTTCGCTTTGTGGAGTCAGAGTTCAGTTCTGAAAACCTCAGGTTAGTGAATTAATGTTATCGGGGGTGCTGTGGTTATTGCAATTTTTTAATTATAAGAAATATTATTTCTCACCATATGTGATGAGATTAGCAACAGTGAGGAATATAGGATCTTCCCAAGGTCCACACTGTCATTGACAGAAATTAAGGAGACATGTAAATAGGATCTCTTCGAAAAATCTTTTGATACTTTAAGTGATTTTATTTCACCACAGGCTTGGGCTGGACAACCCCCTTAAGGGAAGACATGTAAATGGCCTTATAAACCTTGTACTCAAAAAACCTCTTCAACTTTTTAAGTATTTTGGATATGAAATCCGCTGTACACATTTCATTGTGTGTATCGCTGAGCTCATTTTAGTGTGTTATTTGGATGATTAAAAAAAAAAATCAAGTGCATGTACCAAATGGACAATGCTTTTATAAACAATGTACATCCCTTTCCACTAGATGGCGATATTGTTTATGCTGTGACACTAGCGCAATGTTAAAAATCTAACTATAATTGTATTACTGTGTATGTTAAAGGTTTTGGCTGGTTGTCCAAGATCTGAAGAAGCAGCCTTTGCAAGAAGTACCGAAAAGGGTTGAAGAAATATGGCAAGAGTTTTTAGCCCCTGGGGCACAAAGTGCCATCAATTTAGACTCCCACAGTTTTGAGAAGACAAGCCAAAATGTTAAGGATCCTGGGAGGTACACATTTGAAGATGCACAGGTATCAGATGAAATCTCTTTCAAATAGTTAACGATTAAATCATTTTTTTAATTAGTTTTAACATTAAAAGCATAGCAAAACTTTATTTTAATGATTTTTGGCCAGTATGGAAAGTTATGAAACTTTGCAAATTGCTTTGTTAGGGGATTTGTCATTCCTGTACAAAAATTGCTTGTAAGTAGTATCCAAACCCCCTGCTTTTCCACTAGTCCGTCCACTATTCCGCTATTTCCACTAGTCACATAGGCCTGGCATATGTTTAGTAGCTTCTGCAGGCTCCTTTTACTTCAGCAGCGACCACAGTAGTCTTCATCTCCCTTCCTTAGTCTCAGTGGTGCGCTAATATTCCATAAATGAAAGCATCCAGCTCCTTGCTTTCAGAATTTGGAGAAAGCAGTCAGCCATTTGGCATGACGGAAAACCTGGTCACGAGGACCAGTTATATTTTTTTTCTAATCGCAACGATAACTTTGTTTTACACAGCCCAAGGTTGCAGTCAGTAATCAGTATTACCAAACATATGAGAGGGACGCCACGCTTTGCAATGTCTGATGATGGCGCAGTTATACTTTCAACTGAGTGGGTTTAACTTCTACATTGGTTTTGTCTTGCAGGAACACATCTACAAACTCATGAAGAGTGATAGTTATGCACGGTTCTTGCGTTCCAATGCCTACCAGGATTTACTGATGATGAAAAAGAAGGTAGCGTTTGGGGTGAACATGCTTGCATCCCCTGCACATTACTGATTCTGGCCTGCTGCTTGCTACTAGTGTGGAAATGAGAACCGTGTTTCCTTGTCTGTACTCATCTTCTTTGCACGAGGACTAAATGTCATCTCCTTCCCAGCTACTTAACATAATATAGTTACCGTAAATGCCTTATTGCATAAGTCGCTGTAATATTGAGATGATCCAGTTTACAATAATTTGACAAGTTTGACCAAGGCTTAGCTCGAGTAGTTTGTGCACATACAGTGGAAAAAAATAAGTATTTGATATACTGCCAATTTTGCATTTTCCCGCCTACAAAGAATGGAGAGGTCTGTCATTTTTATCATACACTTCACCTGTGAGAGACAGAATCTAAAAATAAAAAACAGAAAATCACATTGAATGATTTTAACATAATTAATTAGGATTTTATTGCATGACATAAGTATTTGATACAATAGAAAAACAGAACTTAATATTTGGTCCAGAAACCTTTGTTTGCAATTAAAGAGGTCAGACGTTTCCTATAGTTCTTGACCAAGTTTGCACACACTGCTGCAGGGATTTTGGCTCACCCCTTATCCAGATCTTTCAGGTTTCGGGGCTGTCTCTGGGCAACATTGAGTTTCAGCTCCCTCCAAAGATTTTCTATTGGGTTCAGGTCTGGAGACTGGCTAGGCCACTTCCGGACCGTGAAATGCCTCTTACCCAGCCACTCCTTAGTTGCCCTGGCTGTGTGTTTCGAGTCATTGTCATGGTGGAAGACCAAGCCACGAAACATCTTCAATACTCTTACTGAGGGAAGGAGGTTGTTGGCCAAAATCTCGCGTTACATGACCCCAGCCATCCCCCCTTCAATACGGTGCAGTAGTCTTGTCCCCTTTGTAGAAAAGCACACCCAAAGTATGATGTTTCCCCCACCATGATTCACGGTTGGAACGGTGTTCTTAGGATTGTACTCATCCTTCTTCTTCCTCCAAACACAAGTGAAGTTGATACCAAAAAGTTCTATTTTGGTCTCATCTAACCACATGACCTTCTCCCATCCTCCTCTGGATCATCCAGATGGTCCTTGGTGACCTTCAAACAGGCCTGGACATGTGCTGGCATGAGCAGGGAGACCTTGCGTGCCCTGCAGGATTTTAATCCATGATGGCGTAGTGTGTTACTAACAGTAATGTTTGAGACTGTGGTCCCAGCTCTCTTCAGGTGATTGACTAGGTACTACCATGTAGTTCTGGGCTGATTCCTGACCTTTCTCAGAATTATCCTTACCCCACGAGGCGAGATCTTGCATGGAGCCCCAGACCGAGGAAGATTGACAGTCATCTTGTGTTTCTTCCATTTTCTAATAATTGTGCCAACAGTTGTTGCCTTCTCACTAAGCTGCTTGCCTATTGTCCTGTAGCCCGTCCCAGCCTTGTGCGGGTCTACAAATTTGTCCTTAAACAGCTCTTCAGTCTTGGCCATGGTTTAGAGGTTCTAGTGTGATTGATTGAGTGTGTGGACAGGTGCCTTTAATTCAGGTAACGAGTTCACACAGGTGCGATCAATACAGGTAATGAGTGCAGAGTAGGAGGGCTTCGTAAAGAAAAACTAACAGGTCTGTGAGAGCCAGATTTCTTGCTGGTTGGTTGATGATTAAATACTTATTTCATGCAATAAAATACAATTTAATATGTAAAAAATCATACAATGTGATTTTCTGGATTTTTTTAAGATTCTGTCACTCACACGTGAAGTGTACATACAATATAAATTACAGACCTCTACATTCTTTGTAGGTGGGAAAACGTAAAAAATTGGCAGTGCATCAAATACTTATTTTCCCCACTGTATGACTTTAGAATACGTTTATTTCGCCACTCGCAATCATCACCTTTTGAAGAAATGTGTCTTAAACACAAAAAGTAAAGACTATTTAGTTGAGAGACTTTAAGGGAAAACTGGCAACAAAGTATTCCTCCTTTTTATGCTATTTTGTAAGTTTAGGTGAATCTAATCTCGCAAGCGAGCCTGCTGTATGGCTCGTTTGGTAAAGTTCCTGTCTGTCTACCTGCTGTATCCTCCTGACCATCCATATTTATCCTTATTTGCCATGGAAATCTTTTCCTTGCAGCCTCTAAAGAGTCTGTGTAGTGGATGTAGATTCCCAAGAGTCAGAGTATGCACTATGTACAGATTTTACTCAACATGCTGCTGAAAGACAAGGGGAATGACTCTTGCATTGTCAAAAAGGGATCAGCATCAGAAAATATGAAACTTTTTATAAGTAATTTACTACCATAGAGATTTTACGATTTCAGAAAGGCGGTCTTGCGTCTGATAGCGCATCTTGTATTTGACAGGACATATTGAAGGGGTTGTCACTGAGTTTAAAAAAAGTTACGGTAACTCTCAGAATGCTATAAAATAAGTAGTACTCAGGTGAACAATCTACTCTCATCCCGATTCAATGCCCCCTGTGTCCAGTGATTGGCTTCAGCAGTAACATATCCACCTGGACTAAATAGGAAGTAAAGAGTGAAAGGAGATTAGGGCAACATTGTAACAGAAATGGAAAGAGGATTATTGCATTCTTTAATTACTTTACACTCTAGGAGTTGGGGGGTTGTCCAGCCTCTAAGATTTAAAAAAAGTACTTTCAGAATGCTATAAAATAAATATTCACCTTACCAATCCCCACTATCACACTCTAATGCTTCCTGGGTCCCCAGCCAGTCTCTATGATTCTTGTACAGTCAATAATTGACTGTAGCGGTCATTGGCCCCCACAGTTACATATCCATATCGACCAAGTAGGAAGTACAGAAAGAGGAAGGGAACCAGCGCATCGATGGAACTGAAATTGCGAGTGATTGGTAAGATGATTATTACTATATTGTAAATTATTTTACAACATTCTGAGAGTTTATCTATTTTTTTTAATCATCAGTCACTGGACAACCCCTTTAGAAGTCCTTATGCAGAGAGTATGAGCAAGGACCATTGCGCAGAACTTAACGTTTTAATTGTTCAATGTCTAAATGTCTTAGAGGGAAAGTGCCTTTACCCGTATCAAGCATTCAGAGGTCAGACTTTTTTTCTTCCAAAGCAACTCAGAAAATTAAACAGGTCGCTCAGGCTCAGGCCAAAAGTCTGCAGTCACTCTATGTGACTACACACTGCCAAATTGTGACAGTATGTAATGTGCATTTGTCATGATCTCCTGGTATTCCTGGTGCTTGCCAGTTGTCACGTATTGACTCGATGTGTTCGGCTTTTCTCAATAGCCGAATTGAGAGAATAGTCAATTGAGAGAAGCGGGATAAGTCTAGTTTGCACAGGACTACAAATATGGAAATCACATGACCGCCCGTTCACATCAGGAGAGTCATGACCGTGTGCGCACCGCAAAGTTAGACCCATGTTTAATTATACTTTTATTGCCTATTACTTGGCTCCATCAATTGTTAACATCACCATTCAATCCTGTTTATGGTTTATTTGGCTTTATGGGCCTGGTATTTTTGGTGACCAAATCTACAATATAGGTTTTGTATTAACTTGTAGATTGTAGAAAATATTTAATTATCATGTATGTGGAGATAATTCTATGTAAATGAGCTATTAAGATCTAGGGGCCGGACATAGATCTCCCTGAGACATGTAGACCAGGAGAGCAGACTGTCTGTCATTACATGTCTCACACCAATAACGCCTTCTTTCATTTATAATAAGCTCTGGAGGCAGATTCTCAAGGAGATCTATGTCCGGCCATAGATTATCTTAACAGCTCATTTACATATTAAGAACAATTTTCATTTTTCTGGTATAAGAAATCGGATTGCAGATATCAAGGGATCATTTTATTTAACTTTCCATGACCTGCATGGCCATATAGACAAAATATACACTCTGCAATGTGAGCCCATTTACTTGCATTACCTTGTGATGTTGCGGTGGCATACAGCAATCTTAGGCCACGCGAGCTGTGTCGTGGCCAAATCTGCTGTGAAGCCCCAGGCTAAGAATGTAGCCCATTATGCTGCCTTTTAAAACTATTTTTCTATTTTCTAACAGTGTATTAAGAGAAATTTCTGTCTTTTTCTTTTTTTTTTATGTATTTTATCTAACTTTTTTGTAAAATTATTTTTCCATTTGCCCCATTTATTAAGATATATTTTATAGACATTTTTGCTAATCTTTACATGATACTATTTTATCCATTAGTAATTTTTGATCAAATAACAAATGTTTCAATACAAACAAAATGTAAAAGTTTTTTATTTATAGATTATATATGAACATTGACTTTTTTACTTAAGCATCTTTGTCATTAAATAGATTGACACTAGACCTTTCATGGCATGCAGTGTCTCTTCTATATATATTATAATAGCAGTGAGGTAGTGGGTGTAACTGTATTTCACAATTTAACAGCACAGTACCTTTTTTTCATTTTTTTTTGGGGGGGGGGGGAGGTGTTCTTTAATGGGGTTGTAAACCGCAAAGTGTTAAAATTGTCATATTAAGATACATTGGCCTATCAGCTGTTTACCTAAATTTAAATGCTTGAATGGACTTGAGTCACATGGTTAATGCTGCCCGAAGTACGGGCAGAATAAATCAGAGACTGAAAATATCATATAAGTATTACTTCATAACAATTAGAAATCAAACAGATGTATATAAACAAGCAATATTTTATTGACATACACAACTATACAATAAAATAAATTAAAAGTAATAATTAAAATCAAGAAGCAATGAATGCAAGGGGAGGCCGATGAGAGACACAAAATAATGAAGAGAAGACAATACAAGGGATAATTAATGGATGGCAGAATACTACCAAGGAATGATGATAACATGTATGCATGCATGTATGTGCACATATATACATGCACAAGGTTAATTACAATGCAACTCCAAAGTTAGATCTATAGAGTTCAGTGCAACGTAATGCACACTAATAGTGCTATTTAATACACAAAATTAAATCAGCAGTAAAGAGATAGATGTATTATAGTCAGACATACCCAAAAATAAAAATAGAATGTGTCACCACATCGGCCTCCACCTCAGACCCTGACGCGTGTTTCAACCTTACTTTATCTGGGTGTTCCTATAATGCATCTTTATCTTTTTACTATTGATTTAACGTCGTTTTGTGTATTGAATTTCACTATTTGTGTGCATTAGATTTCACCAAATCTCTATAGATCTAACTTTAGAATTGCATTGTAATTAACTTTGTGCATCTATCTATGTGCATATACATACCGATTATCAGCATTACTTGGTAGTATTCTTCCATCAAGAAAGTTTGTTCTCCACTCACTAGGATGATAACTCCATTACTGCAACTTTAGAATTGCCAAAGTCCAGAATACCCATTGGTCAAGGCAGGTAAATATCTTCAAGATTAGCGAAAAAAACCTGGTAACTTCATAAAATCTGAACATTTTATTATCAATCCATTAAAAATTCACGATAACAGAGGAAAATGAACATTGATGTGTTTTCGTCATCGAAACGCGTCAACGTTAATTTTTCTCTGTTATGATGAATTTTTAATTTTATTTAATCTATCTATTAATCTATCTATATATTAAATCTAACTTTATTAAATCTTATTAAAAAATTTAGGTTTTACGAAGTTACCAGTTTTTTTGCTAATCTTAAAAGTATTTTTACATCAGGTGGCTATACCTTGTACTGTCTTCTCTTCATTATTTTGTGTCTCTGATCGGCCTCCCCTTGCTTTCATTGCTTCTTGATTTTAATGAATAACTTTTTACTTTTATTGGAAAGTTATTTACTTCAATAACATATGTATTTTTTACATACAAGTGTTTGATTTCTGATTATTGTGGAGTAACACTTATATGATATTTTAGGCTTGCTCTGTTTGATCTCATTTATATTGGAATTACTTTTTGGATTTTAGGTTTCTCTCTCTCTCTTCCTTAAATCAGAGACCAGCTCTCAATAAATACTTGTATGATTTACCCTCAAATGCTGTAGCACTGCAGAAAAAAACATAGTTGAAAATGGGATTTGTGACCAGGTGATTGTGTCTTCTTGCCATCTTCTCCCCATCATCTCGTCTAGATTGACAGGCTTCTCCCTATATACACTTATGGAGAGACTTTCACTCTAGCTGAGTGGATGGGGACAAGCCAATGGGGACTTATCTTTTAGATTAGTCACCTAGTTTATTGCTACAATTTCAACTAAGTTTTTCTCTGAAATGTTACAGTGTTCAAGAGTAAAAGGGGCATGTTTGTAATGAGTGAGCCAGTCTTTGGTTACTGCTATCGGTAATTCGGGCAGCAGAGTTATGGGACAGGATTCCTTTAAGAAAAGTGATTTTACAAATCAAGATATCAACTTTAAATGAAGATAGGAGTCTTGTGTAGATCAGTGGTCCTAAACCTTTCTTATCATCTTTTCTTATCTGAGAGATGGTCGTAAGTTACATCTGGAGCCCCCTGAGTAGTGACATCCAGCCCTTCTCCTTCCCCCCACAGTACTGACATCCAGAGCCCCATATTTTGGTGTGATAACAGCCAAAGCTTCCCTGCATAAAGCAGACTGCGACCATTGTCCCTACTCCCTTATAAAAATACTAGATGGTGGCCCGATTCTAGCGCATCGGGTATTCTAGAATATGTATGCGGCCGACCGGGCGCAATCAGCAGAGCAGTGTTTAAATTTGGCGCCAATATCGCTGATTGGTCGTGGCCGGCGGCCGCGACCAATCAGCGAATCGTATTAGTGAGGGGCGGGGAGCGGCGCTGCCTGTGTGGGTACTTCCGCTGCGAGCAGCCGGGAGATGACCGGCTGCTCGCAGCAGAAGTATCCCGACCGGCGGCGCCGCTCCCCGGTCCTCCCTTCACACTTGCCGTCGGGAGATGCCGCTGATCTCCCGACGGTAGCCGCACGGAGGTCAGCGGCGCCGCCGGTCGGGGTACTTCTGCTGCGAGCAGCCGGGAGATGACCGGCTAGCGCCGGTTATCTCCCGGCTGCATCGCCGCTGACCTCTGTGCAGAGCGGTGTTTAAATTTGGCACCAATATCGTTGATTGGTCGCGGCCGGCGGCCACGACCAATCAGCTGAGCGTTGTTTAAATTTGACACCAATATCGCTGATTGGTCGAGGCCAGAGGCCGCGACCAATCAGCGAACCGTGTAAGTGAGGACCGGAGAGCATGTTTAAATTTGGCGCCAAAATCGCTGATTGGTCGTGGCCGGCGGCCGCGACCAATCAGCAGAGCGGTGTTTAAATTTGGCGCCAATATCGCTGATTAGTCGCTTCCGGCGGCCACGACCAATCAGCGAAGCCTGTTAGTGAGGACCGGAGAGCGTGTTTAAATTTGGCGCCAAAATCGCTCATTGGTCGCGGCCGCGACCAATCGGCGAATCGTATTACTGAGGACCGGGGAGCGGCGCTGCCTGTGCGGGTACTTCCGCTGCGAGCAGCCGGGAGATGACCGGCTGCTCGCAGCAGAAGTATCCCGACCGGCGGCGCCGCTCCACGGTCCTCCCTTCACACTTGCCGTCGGGAGATCAAGCAGCCCTAGCCGCTGATCTCCCGACGGTAGCCGCATGGAGGTCAGCGGCGCCGCCGGTCGGGGTACTTCTGCTGCGAGCAGCCGGGCTGCATCGCCGCTGACCTCCGTGCGGCAGATGAGCCGCTAACAGCCGCCATCTTTTTCTGAAATCCCGCGTCGCTGATTGGCCGCGGCTGGACCAATCAGCAACGCGGAATTTCCTGGACAGAAGGACAGACAGACAGACGGGATAAGACGATTATATATATATTAGATTAAGATTTGAGAGTCCTCAGTGGTTGATACATTTTTAATGTCTAACAAAAAAGATGGTAACAAATTGCAAGCTTTCGAGACTACTCAGGCCTCTTCATCAGGCATAGAATAACACAAAATTTGAAGAATTACATATTTATACACAACAAAGCACAAGACGAGACAAGTGACTGAAGCAGAACTGTGAGTATGGGAGGGGGGAGAAAGAGTTGTGGCTGTAAATATTGGAGCAGTTCATAGATAAGGAGTGTGAAAGTTTTATTGTCCTGTGATTGAAGTCTGTTCCAGGGTTCTGATGCCCCCACAGGTCTGAGGAGCACATTCCTTAGTTGATGTAGAATGACATAAATCCATGCAACACATTCATTCCTACATTCCTGCACATTCAAAGGTTGTCCTGAGTTTGTTTCCCAAATTTTTCTGTCTGTCTGGGATTTGAAGTTACCTTTTAATACCAGTAACTTCATGTCCATGATGCTGTTATTCTATGCCTGATGAGGAGGCCTGAGTGGTCTCGAAAGCTTGCAGTTTGTTACCATCTTTTCAGTTAGCCATTAAAAGGTATCAACCACTGAGGACTCTCAAATCTTAATATTCTTCTTTCTACTGGCTAACACGGTTCAAAGATATATCTTTTTCCTGTACTCCATTATAGACAGTATTTTTACTTCTAAGGTTTGTCACCTTACCCCCATTTGGAAATTCTTGAATCAAGCACTCCCAACACACTATCGCTTGAAGCTTTAAGCACCCCGCCTACTGGAAGTACTGTATTTTTCAGACCATAAGACGCACTTTTTTCCCCCAAAATTTAGGAGGAAAATGGGGGGGTTCGTCTTATGGTCCGAACCTTACCACATACTTGCGGTGGTGGGTGCGGCGGCAGGGCCGATGCAGCAGAGCGGCTGCGTGGCAGCGAGGCAGAGTGGATGTGCAGCGCTGCGGCGGCGAGGCAGAGCGGCAGTGGGTGCACAATGATCTACAGGAAAATGGCCGCCCGAGCCGGCGCATGCGCCGTCTGGGAGCTCGGGCGGCCATTTTTCTGTGGATCACAGCTTCATGAAGATGGCCGCGGCCACCAGAAAACCGCACCGCAGCACCCACCACCACTCTGCCGCACCCCTGCACAGCCGCAACCACCGGACAGCAGCGCACGCCGCTCACAGGCCCAGGACCCGGCCCCATCTGGACCACAGGCTCCAGCCCCAGCACAGGCCCCAGCAAGGGCCTAGGCCCTACCACAGGCCCAGGCCCCACTTCCGCTGGCTTCCTGAAGGACCCTGCCTCCTGTGACCCTCGCTCCAATGCCCCCCCAGGTAAGATACCTATTCAGACTATAAGACGGACCCCCATCTTCTAAAAAAAAATTTTTTTCCTATTTTCCACCCCAAAATTTGGGGTGTGTCTTATGGTCCGGTGCGTCTTATAGTCCGAAAAATACGGTATTACCTCCACGCCCAATATATCTGCATCCTGATCTACTCTTCTGTACAGAGCTACTCACAAAAGTCACCGTATTGAGACTTGCTCTTCATAGCTGTTTGCTAGACCTTGTACTAATGCACAAAGCTCTCAATGGTCCAAAAGGGATGTTCTTCAGCAACAAAAGAAAGTAGTTAAAACTTAGCCTGTAATAATTTAGGATAAAAAATTGGCAGAAAGTGCACATATTAAAAAAAAAAACATAATGCTTATGCGTTTTGAGTAGAAAAACCCTTAATTATACATTTAGTCATCTATGATTAAGGGATTTTCTACCCGAAATGCTTAAGCATTTGTGTTTGTTTGTTTTTTTATGTATGCACATTGTGCCAATTTTTTTTATCCTATATGATTAAAGGCTAAGTTTTGCCTACTTTCCTTTGGTGCTGCAGAACATCTCCTTTTGGACCATTGAGAGCTATGTGACCTGGAAGCCAGAAAAGTGCACCACACCCAGACCACAGAGTGTCCACCCTGAAAGTTTCCTGGGATAATTATCTCAAAATCGGGAGTGGTGAGCTGAATTGACACTTTTTTTTCTATATTTTGTATTAATGCACAAAGCTGTCAGACAGCCGCGATCCACACATCATGGGCTCGCGAGCCACAGGTTGGGGATCTCTGGTATTGAGATTTCATTCTCACAATAACTGCCTAAATCCAAATGACCCATAAGAGCATATAGATGGCTTAAAGGGGTCCTCTTAGTCAGATCCCCCTCTGTGAGTCAGAATAGAGAGCCACTATAATTCCTGGAAGAAAGAATCAGAAGAGCTGACAACTAGGGATGAGTGGACCTATGGAAGTTCGAGTTTAGGTTCCCGATCTGAACTTTATTCCAAAGTTCTGTTCGGGTACCATATCTGTATCCAAACTTGAACCAGAACCCGAACCCCATTGAAAATAATGGGGACCCAAACTTTTGAGCTGCAAAATATTAATTCTCTCTCTCTCTCTCTCATCTTCTCCCAGAACTCCAAACATTGCAACGGACTTCCGAGAGAAGTCAGTGTTCGGTGTTTAGCACTGCACACTAACTGTCCGCTACAAACCCCAAACTTTTAAGTTCGAGTTCGCTCATCTTTACTGACAGCCCATCGTGTCTATAATGCCTTAGCTACGTGGCCATTTCATACCTGATCTGATGCAAAGCATTTATAGTCGCATGCCTTGCCTTCCTTTCGTAAATTTATATTCCACTTCCATGCAGTATAATCTTTTCAGAGTTTCTTGTAGCGTTCAAGAATGATATTGTAATGGCACGTTTACAGATGATAGAAAGGATGAGTATTGTGCTCTTCAAGATTATATCGAAATGTAGCACTTTACTGGTAACTTCACAGTATATTTTGGAAAAAACACCTCAGTAATTTTCATGCAGTTTTATTTTATTTTTATTTTTTTAACCAAAGCCAAGTAAATTCAAAACAAATTGGAAATTTAAAGGACTTTTAATTCTCCTTCTTGCTGGATCCACTCCTGTTTTGGGCTCAAAAATGTGCATCAAAACTGCAGTGGTTATTATTCCAGATACCAATATTTGTAAAATTACTCTATGAATTAGGTTTTATACTTTCTATAGTGTGAGTGACTGCATTATAAGTATCATATTCCTTATACTCTAACTTTGTTCTACAGCCACACATTACCGCATTAATCTTAACTGCTTTCAGCAATATCAGCACATATTAAACTCCGCTGGTCTATGTGCATGTTTGTCAGCTGCTTGGATGTCTCGTATTAATTGTATTAGCCTCCATTCATGGTGTTTGGTAATCTCGTGGCTGCCTTCCTGTGGTCCTTTCTGACTCATACATGGTGATAGTGTGTGCAGTTTGCTCATTCTAATGGACATGGTCTGGTGTATTTTATAAAGTAGAACATTTTGTTATTGAAATATTACTGAAAAAAAAACTATAAATTCCCTTTGGTAGGGAAAAACACAGATAATATTGAGTTAAACTAAACCAAAATCCTAAAGCCTTTATTTCCTAGAGAATATGTTGTGTAAATAAATAGCCAAAAATTGCAAAAAAAAAATTAGATTTGTAAACTTAGCTGCTTGTTATCATTATTGGTTGATGGTTTTTACATTGCAAAACAAATTAATAAATAATGTGTAATAAATCATGCAATAGTTTGAGTAGTTCTAAATATTTAATTACATTTTAGTTAATAGTTCACAAAATCAAAAAGTATTAATAAGGGCAAGATTCAATTAGAGTTTGTTAGTATAGGTATATGTTTGGACCTGCTTTTATACTATGGAGTCTGTTATACAAGCCGCTCCTTAAAATTCATCTTGTTGAACTGGACACAAGATGTAATAGTGGCTGCAAAGCGGAATAAAACATTTTGTTATTTTTCAGTTTTGCTTTCCCGTTGCAGAGATATTAGCGAACAATGTATTGGCACATAAGGGTATGTTCTCATGAGCAGTGTTTGTTCAGGCTTTCATGGAGCTGAATTTCTGCATGAATCCGACACTTTAGTTCACTTGCGTTTTTTTCATCAACCCCAACTACCATTACCCCACTTGTCACCGCTCCAGGGTAATCGGGAAGAGCTGGGCAAAGGGCTCATGTGATGCGCCAATTCTGGGGCAGCTGCAGGCTTGTATTTTTAGGCTGGGAAGGGCCCAATAACCAGGGACCTTCCCAGCCTGATAATATAAGTCCGCAGCTGTCTGCTTTACCTCGGCTGGTTATCAAAAATAGGGGGGACCCCAAGTCATTTTTTAAAATTATTTATTTATTTAGTTAAACCTAGGCTAAAAACACTTGCTTAAGCGCACTTACAACAAATTAGCTTTTTTTTAACTGCAAGTCTATGGGGAAATTCCACAAAGAAGACTCAGCGTCTGCGCAAGAAAAATGAACATGCTGCAGCTCAGAAACCCGCACCGCAGGTGATTTTACACAGCGCAAAAAAGAAGCACAGTTGTCATGGGATTTCTATTAATCCCATCCACTGTGCTTGTATTATACAACGCAGTGTTTTGGATACAACGAAAATACGCTGCGTCAAGAACGCTAGTATTACTGATTGTGGGCACGCTGCCTAAAGAGTTAACTTTAGTTAAGTCCAAGTGGATGTTGTTAGATACTTTTCACTGGGGGGGGCATACTTCTTCTCCCTGTATCTGATAACACCCATTTTGACTTTAGTAACGTTAACACATTATGTTCCAAGACTTTGATTGCTGATCTCTTCACAATGGAGCAGCAAAATTGAAAAATAACAAAAATGTTTTATTCCACTTTGCAGCCACTATTACGTGTTGTGTCTAGTTCGACATGAAAAGGTCCTCTTTAATCCTTGAGCCTCCATATGGTGCTTCCTCAAAGCACTGTATTTTCCTATAGAAGCAGTAGATATGTAAGATAACCCATTACTGTCCCGTCATCAAGAAAATATTGTTAAATTAAGCATTTCCCCTTCTAAAACTAAATTATGGCAATAGCCAATGTACATTATTTAGTAACTTCTGCCCGGTACTGCACTTTTCCTTCTGTTCAGTTGAGCAATTTTGTTAAATAGTATTGATAAAAAAAATCTCCCATAGATTTGTTTCTACAGCTCTTTTGCATTATTCACAGTAAGAGACGACAAACAAGCAAACAATGTATAGTCTGATCTTCTGCCTGTCCTACTCTATTTCCTTACTTACATTTCGAAAGTTGGCAAGAACTTCGGCAATAACTCAAAGTTACCATTTGTAAATATTCAGGAGAATATAACATAGGGAACAGTAATCAGAAAAGATACCCCAGA
This sequence comes from Phyllobates terribilis, assembly GCF_046119375.1. Classification (NCBI taxonomy): domain Eukaryota; kingdom Metazoa; phylum Chordata; class Amphibia; order Anura; family Dendrobatidae; genus Phyllobates; species Phyllobates terribilis. The sequence goes on along the minus strand of NW_027362767.1, from coordinate 80,915,444 downwards.
ATTCTTAATATATGGGCAGTGCTAAAACAGACATTGAAGGGGTGGTCTGCAGCGGTATTCCCGATGCAAGTGGCTATTTACGTGATCGCATGTATGCGTTTTGTATACTTGCTGACTAGATGTGTTTTGGCTTCTCTCAATAGAAGCGAATTGAGATGAGCTAGAAGAGTCTAGTTGGCACAGGGTCGCAATTTGGTAGTCTGTAGTCACATAGAATTGCTGCAATTTTTTGTCTCAAGCCAGGACAATCCCTTTAAATGTGATATGTTTTATATGTATTTAAATGAAATTAGGTTTACATAAAATTATTTACTTTAAAAACTTGTGCTAAAAAATATTTACATAAGTTAAACAGCAGCTAAAATTGTGATATTTATCTGATATAATAACGTAGGTATTTAATTTAAAAATAAGAAACCTAGATCTAATGACAAACAAGATAAGTTTCATAAAATCAATCAAATAAAAACCACATTATCTCATTGCTTCGCAAACAACTTCTGATGCTTCTATTATTTTTTTTTTTTTGGCTTCTCTGACATTTGCTAGCATAGTAAGCGCTCACTGCTAAAGGTTGAAGGATTTTTTTCCCTGTATTTTTTCTTTCCCAAATCCCTTTTTTGTTTTTTAAGACTGAGAATGAGCAAGGTCGTAGAACCTCCCTAGAAAAGTTCACTCGCAGTGTGGTAAGTTCTGGTGCAGTGATCACTTTTCCTTTTTTTTTTTTGCACACTTTAAAGCTGTGAATTATTATAAAGTGAATTTATATTGTTGCTTGCAGGTTTGTGATGTTAAATGTTATGTAATTTCACATATATTGCTTTTGTGTTGGAATGCTGTATAGTGCTAATTCTGTTTGCTTACATAGGCCTGGATCTTTATGAAATGAAAGTAGATTATCCAGCTTTGAACAAATAGTTTCATACATTTTACATAATAAATTACTCTTTATTCTCTGTATATAGTAAAAGAACCTACATGTAGACTAAAATCAGGGTATATTGGTATGGATTTGGTACAGATACATATGCAGTTATTTATATTACTCATTTATACATGCATTTCTAGGCTTTGCTTATAAATAATGTGTTTTTGAGATATCTTAGTGTAACAGATTAATTTCACAGTATTGTGAGATTTGTATGAGAGATCCCATTTGTTGCTGCCAATATCATTGTGATTCAAGAATGCATTTGATGAATCTGTCAGGTTTGAACACCTTAAAGAAGCACTGCTCCCATCAACGTTTTTATCCTCTTAATATATTGCAGTCGTCATACTGTGGCCATATATAGTGGCCACAATATGAAAGTTTGGGCACCCCTGGTAAACATTACTGTTATTGTGAACAGTTTAGCAAGCTGAAGATGAAATTATCTCTAAAAGGCCTAAAATTAAAGATGACACATTTCCTTTGTATTTTAGGCAAAAAAAAATATACACTGCTCAAAAAAATAAAGGGAACACTCAAATAACACATCCTAGATCTGAATGAATGAAATATTCTCATTGAAAACTTTGTTCTGTACAAAGTTGAGTGTGCTGACAACAAAATCACACAAAAATCATCAATGGAAATCAAATTTATTAACCAATGGAGGCCTGGATTTGGAGTCACCCCCAAAATTAAAGTGGAAAAACACACTACAGGCTGATCCAACTTTGATGTAATGCCCTTAAAACAAGTCAAAATGAGGCTCAGTATTGTGTGTGGCCTCCACGTGCCTGTATGACCTCCCTACAATGCCTGGGCATGCTCCTGATGAGGTTGCGGATGGTCTCCTGTGGGATCTCCTCCCAGACATGGACTAAAGCATCTGCCAACTCCTGGACAGTCTGAGGTGCAACGTGACGTTGGTGGATAGAGCGAGACATGATGTCCCAGATGTGCTCAATCGGATTCAGGTCTGGGGAACGGGTGGGCCAGTCCATAGCTTCAATGCCTTCACCTTGCAGGAACTGCTGACACACTCCAGCCACATGAGGTCTGGCATTGTCCTGCATTAGGAGGAACCCAGGGCCAATCCCACAAGGGGTCTGAGGATCTCATCTCGGTACCTAATGGCAGTCAGGCTACCTCTGGCGAGCACATGGAGGGCTGTGCGGCGCCCCAAAGAAATGCCACCCCACACCATTACTGACCCACTGCCAAACCGGTCATGCTAAAGGATGTTGCAGGCAGCAGATAGCTTTCCACGGCCTCTCCAGACTCTGTCACGTCTGTCAAATGTGCTCAGTGTGAACCTGCTTTCATTTGTGAAGAGCACAGGGCGCCAGTGGCGATTTTGCCAATCCTGATATTCTGTAGCAAATGCCAAGTGTCCTGCACGGTGTTGGGCTGTGAGCACAAACCCCATCTGAGGACGTCGGGCCCTCATACCACCCTCATGGAGTCTGTTTCTAACCGTTTGTGCAGACACATGCAAATTTGTGGCCTGCTGGAGATCATTTTGCAGGGCTCTGGCAGTGCTCCTCCTGTTCCTCCTTGCACAAAGGCGGAGGTAGCGGTCCTTCTGCTGGATTGTTGTCCTCCTACGGCCCCCTCCACGTCTCCTGGTGTACTGGCCTATCTCCTGGTAGCGCCTCCAGCCTCTGGACACTACACTGACAGACACAGCAAATCTTCTTGCCTCAGCACACATTGATGTGCCATCCTGGATGAGCTGCACTACCTGAGCAACTTCTGTGGGTTGTAGAGTCTGTCTCATGCTACCACGAGTGTGAAAGCACATCCAACATTCAGAAGTGACCAAAACATCAGCCAGAAAGCATTGATACTGAGATGTGGTCTGTGGTCCCCACCTGCAGAACCACTCCTTTATTGAGGGTGTCTTAATAATTGCCAATAATTTCCATCTATTGTTTATTCCACTTGCACAACAGCTTGTGAAATTGATTGTCAATCAGTGTTGCTTCCTAAGTGGACAGTTTGATTTAACAGAAGTCTGATTTACTTGGAGTTATATTCGTTGTTTAAGTGTTCCCTTTATTTTTTTGAGCAGTATATATATATATATATATATATATCTGTAAAAAGAAAACTGACCAGCACATCCTAAATGTGAACAGGTGCAAGCTGCTAAAAAGAAAGCGCAGCAGCACTCCATTATGGCCAAGATGCATAAAGACAATAAAACCATTTGATTTAAACTATGTTATTACTCAATGAGCTTTACTTACAAAAAATGGAGGTTCTTAGCGCATAAATTGGCCAATTCATGTGTGCCCATCAACCGCTGCAAGGTGACCTCCCATCTGATGGGTACTACTCTGTCTACTTGAGTAATAACATAGTTTAAATCAAATGTTTTTATTGTCTTTATGTATCTTGGCCATAATGGAGTGCTGCTGCGCTTTCTTTTATATATATATATATATATATATATATATATATATATATATATATATATAATTATATACACAGGGTGGTCCAAAAGTAGGTGGACAAAAAGTGTAATAAGGTTATGAAGGGGAAGATTTATCAAACATGGTGTAAAGTGAAACTGGCTCAGTTGCCCTTAGCAACCAACCAGATTCCACTTTTCATTCCTCACAGACTCTTTGGAAAATGAAAGGTGGAATCTGATTGGTTGCTAAGGGCAACTGAGCCAGTTTCACAGATCTAGTTTTCACAGATAGATCTCCCCCAAATCTGTTTTCTTGTCAGATAATTCAGATAACACATAAAGGCTAATAGTTTAAATACAGATCAAAGAAAATGGATTTTAACAGAGTATTGAAAATCTCAAAATGCTGAAACTGTTAGAGCAAATTGGGTTGAAACATTTGGTACTCAAGCCCCAAAGAGACAAACCATTTACCGCATTTGTGACAAATTCAATGCCACTGGCTCAATCCTTAATGCTCCAAAAACTGGTCGACCCAAAACAGTCTGTACAGAAGATAATAAACAACTTGTTGCTGAAACATTTTTTCAGAGTCCAAAAAAGTCCACCAGAAGAGCCTCTTTGGAATTGGGAATTTCACGAGCTTCTATCATGTGAATCCCGAAATCTATTGGGTGGAAAGCTTATCGTCCACGTCTAATTCATGGTTTATTGGAGTATAATCCAGACAGGCGGCTGCAATTTAGTGTTTGATAAATCTCCCCTGTTACGGGTCCGGGTGGTGGAACCTCTGTGCTGTGGTGCAAGGAGGGTCCCAGAGGGGCGTGACTAAGTATTAACCCGGACCGACCCTGGTCGTACGGCGGCTAACGACTCCGTGACCAGGGAGGGACCGAGCAGAGGGACCAGGTGCTACTCTGGGGACGACCTTGTAAGAGAGCAGGTGACTCCCACGGGTCAGATGACTGGGACTGACCGGTATAGCAGATGACACAGCTGGCAGGCTGACGAGTGGTCCTGGAGGATGGACTGGTAGACACGGCAGGTGACGGGCGGGAGCCTCCGGGTAGGCTGTCAGGTGGTCACGTCAAGTGACAGGCAGAAGTTTCTAGATGGACGGTCTGGAAACAGGCAGGTAACAGGCGAGCGCTCCCAGGTGAGCGGGCTGACCGACACGGAAGGTAACAGGCTGGTAACAGGCAAGCGCTCCCAGGTGAGCAGGCTGACAGACATGGAAGGTAGCAGGCGGGTGCTCCCAAGTGAGCGGGCTAACAGACACGGCAGGTAACAGGTGGGTGCTCCCAGGTGAGCGGGCTGACAGACACGGCAGGTAACAGGCAGGTAACAGGCGAGCTCTCCCAGGTGAGCGGGCTGACAGACATGGCAGGTAACAGGCGAGTGCTCCCAGGTGAGCGGGCTGACGGACACAGCAGGTAACAGGCAGGTAACAGGCGAGCGCTCCCAGGTGAGCGGGCTGGCAGACTCGGCAGGTAACGGGCAGATAACAGGCTGGCAGGCAGGACGAGAAGTCAGGCTAGCAGCAGAACCTGAGGGCTGAAGCAGAGATAAGTAACACTGTGCAACAACTTTGCTCGGGCACCTCCATTTTGGAGGAGGTGCCCTATATATGGGAGGACCCTCGGCTATTGGCCGGGGACCCCTTAGGACGGCGCGCGCGGCCTCTTTAAGAGGGGGGGAGCGCGCGCGCCCTAAGCACAGTGCCCGGGGGACTGCGCGCGCCGACAGCAGGAAGAGAAGGAGAGCGGGGAGAGAGGAGGTGAGAGGGACGGCGTCTCTGCCTGGCAGGAGGCAGAGACGCCAATGCTACATACCCCTTCATAACCTTATTACACTTTCTGTCCACCTACTTTCGGACCACCCTGTATGTATGTGTATATATATATATATATATATATATATATATATATATATATACATACACAGTGGTGGCCAAAAGTATTGGCACCCCTGCAATTCTGTCAGATAATACTCAGTTTCTTCCTGAAAATGATTGCAATCACAAATTCTTTGGTATTATTATCTTCAATGAAAAAAACACAAAAAGAATTGTCCTAAAGCCAAATTGGATATAATTCCTCACCAAACCTAAAAAAGGGGGTGGACAAAAGTATTGGCACTGTTTGAAAAATCATGTGATGCTTCTCTAATTCGTGTAATTAACAGCACCTGTAACTTACCTGTGGCACCTAACAGGTGTTGGCACTAACTAAATCACACTTGCAGCCAGTTAACATGGATTAAAGTTGACTCAACCTCTGTCCTGTGTCCTTGTGTGTACCACATTGAGCATGGAGAAAAGAAAGAAGACCAAAAAAATGTCTGAGGACTTGAGAAACCAAATTGTGAGGAAGCATGAGCAATCTCAAGGCTACAAGTCCATCTCCAAAGACCTGAATGTTCCTGTCTGTGTCTTCCGTGCGCAGTGTCATCAAGAAGTTTAAAGCCCATGGCACTGTGGCTAACCTCCCTAGATGTGGACGGAAAAGAAAAATTGACGAGAGATTTCAACGCAAGATTGTGCTGATGGTGGATAAAGAACCTCGACTAACATCCAAACAAGTTTAAGCTGCCCTGCAGTCCGAGGGTACAACAGTGTCGACCCGTACTATCCGTCGGCGTCTGAATGAAAAGGGACTGTATGGTAGGATACCCAGGAAGACCCCACTTCTTACCCCGAGACATAAAAAAGCCAGGCTGGAGTTTGCCAAAACTTACCTGAGAAAGCCTAAAACGTTTTGGAAGAATGTTCTCTGGTCAGATGAGACAAAAGTAGAGCTTTTTGGGAAAAAGCATCAACATAGAGTGTACAGGAAAAAAAAAGAGGCATTCAAAGAAAAGAACACGGTCCCTACAGTCAAACATGGCAGAGGTTCCCTGATGTTTTGGGGTTGCTTTGCTGCCTCTGGCACTGGACTTCTTGACCGTGTGCATGGCATTATGAAGTCTGAAGACTACCAACAAATTTTGCAGCATAATGTAGGGCCCAGTGTGAGAAAGCTGGGTCTCCCTCAGAGGTCATGGGTCTTCCAGCAGGACAATGACCCAAAACACACTTCCAAAAGCACTATAAAATGGTTTGAGAGAAAGCACTGGAGACTTCTAAGGTGGCCAGCAATGAGTCCAGACCTGAATCCCATAGAACACCTGTGGAGAGATCTCAAAATGGCAGTTTGGAGAAGGCACCCTTCAAATATCAGGGACCTGGAGCAGTTTGCCAAAGAAGAATGGTCTACAATTCCAGCAGAGCATTGTAAGAAACTCATTGATGGTTACCGGAAGCGGTTGTTCGCAGTTATTTTGGCTAAAGGTTGTGCAACCAAGTATTAGGCTGAGGGTGCCGATACTTTTGTCCGGCCCATTTTTGGAGTTTTGTGTGAAATGATCAATGATTTGATTTTTGCTTCATTCTCTTTTGTGTTTTTTCCTTGCAAGCAAATTAAATGAAGATAATGATACCAAAGAATTTGTGATTGCATTCATTTTCAGGAAGAAACTGAGTATTATCTGACAGAATTGCAGGGGTGCCAATACTTTTGGCCACCACTATATATATATATATATATATATATATATATATATATATATATATATATATACATACACATATACACACACACACACACACACACACATATATATATATACAGTGCCTACAAGTAGTATTCAACCCCCTGCAGATTTAGCTGGTTTGATAAGATGCAAATAAGTTAGAGCCTTCAAACTGCAAACGAGAGTAGGTTTTATGAACAGAAGCATAAATCTTACAAACCAAAAAAAGTTATGTTGCTCAGTTGAATTTTATTAATTTTTAAACATAAAAGTGTGGGTCAATTATTATTCAACCCCTATGTTTAATATTTTGTGGAATAACCCTTGTTTGCAATTACAGCTAATAATCGTCTTTTATAAGACCTGATCAGGCCGGCACAGGTCTGTGGAGTTATCTTGGCCCACTCCTCCATGCAGATCTTCTCCAAGTTATCTAGGTTCTTTGGGTGTCTCATGTGGACTTTATTCTTGAGCTCCTTCCACAAGTTTTCAATTGGGTTAAGGTCAGGAGACTGACTAGGCCACTCCAACACCTTGACTTTTTCCCTCTTGAACCAGGCCTTGGGTTTCTTGGCTGTGTGCTTTGGGTCGTTGTCTTGTTGGAAGATGAAATTACGACCCATCTTAAGATCCTTGATGGAGGAGCGGAGGTTCTTGGCCATATATATATATACAGTGCCTACAAGTAGTATTCAACCCCCTGCAGATTTAGCTGGTTGACACATGCGGAATTAACTTGGCATTGTGACATTTGTACTGTAGATCAGCCTGGAAGTGGGAAATGCACTGCAGCAAATTTTGTTTTGTTTTTTTGTTTTTGTTTTTTTTTAAAAACGTTAAAAGTTAATTCAGAGTGTCATTTATTATTCAACCCCTCAAACCACAAGAATTCTGTTTGGTCCCCCTAAAGTATTAAGAAGTAGTTCAGGCACCAAGAATAATGAGCTTCACATGTGTGGATTAAAGATCTCTTTTGCCAGCCTTTTCTGACTATTTAAGACCCTCCCCAAACTTGTGAACAGCACTCAGACATGGTCAACCTGGGAAAGACAAAGGAGCATTCCAAGGCCATCAGAAACAAGATCGTGGAGGGTCACAAGGCTGGCAAGGGGTACAAAACCCTTTCCAAGGAGTTGGGCCTACCTGTCTCCACTGTTGGGAGCATCATCCGTAAGTGGAAGGCTTATGGAACTACTGTTAGCCTTCCACGGCCTGGACAGCCTTTGAAAGTGTCCTCCCGTGCCGAGGCCAGGCTTGTCCAAAGAGTCAAGGCTAACCCAAGGACAACAAGGAAGGAGCTCCGGGAAGATCTCATGGCAGTGGGGACATTGGTTTCAGTCAATACCATAAGTAACGTACTCCACCGCAATGGTCTCCGTTCCAGATGAGCCTGTAAGGTACCTTTACTTTCAAAGCGTCATGTCAAGGCTCGTCTACAGTTTGCTCATGATCACTTGGAGGACTCTGAGACAGACTGGTTCAAGGTTCTATGGTCTGATGAGACCAAGATCGAGATCTTTGGTGCCAACCACACACGTGATGTTTGGAGACTGGATGGCACTGCATACGACCCCAAGAATACCATCCCTACAGTCAAGCATGGTGGTGGCAGCATCATGCTGTGGGGCTGTTTCTCTGCCAAGGGGCCTGGCCATCTGGTCCGCATCCATGGGAAGATGGATAGCACGGCCTACCTGGAGATTTTGGCCAAGAACCTCCGCTCCTCCATCAAGGATCTTAAGATGGGTCGTAATTTCATCTTCCAACAAGACAACGACCCAAAGCACACAGCCAAGAAAACCAAGGCCTGGTTCAAGAGGGAAAAAGTCAAGGTGTTGGAGTGGCCTAGTCAGTCTCCTGACCTTAACCCAATTGAAAACTTGTGGAAGGAGCTCAAGAATAAAGTCCACATGAGACACCCAAAGAACCTAGATAACTTGGAGAAGATCTGCATGGAGGAGTGGGCCAAGATAACTCCACAGACCTGTGCCGGCCTGATCAGGTCTTATAAAAGACAATTATTAGCTGTAATTGCAAACAAGGGTTATTCCACAAAATATTAAACATAGGGGTTGAATAATAATTGACCCACACTTTTATGTTTAAAATTTAATAAAATTCAACTGAGCAACATAACTTTTTGGTTTGTAAGATTTATGCTTCTGTTCATAAAACCTACTCTCGTTTGCAGTTTGAAGGCTCTAACTTATTTGCATCTTATCAAACCAGCTAAATCTGCAGGGGGCTGAATACTACTTGTAGGCACTGTATGTAAAAATTAATATATATATATATATATATATATATATATATATATATATATATATATATACATACATACACACACACACATACTGCTCAAAAAATAAAGATTGTCAAAAATTAAGAGACCACTGCAAAATTTTCAGTTTCTCTGATTTTTCTCTTTATAGGTATATTTTTGAGTAAAATGTACATTGTTATTTTATTCTATAAACTACTGGCAACATGTCTCCGAAATTCAAAGCTAAAAATTTTGTATTTATTTGCAGCAAATGATAAAGCGTCAAAATACTAAAAAAGAAACCGTGCTTTCAGACCTCAAATTACTCATGTTTTAACTCAGAAACAGTTCAGAAATCAATATTTGGTGGACTAACCATGATTTTTAATCACAGCTTTCATGCGTCTTGGCATGCTTTCCACCAGTCTTTCCATGCTTTCCAATAGAAAACTGTTCAGTGGTCTCTTAATTTTTTCCAAAGCTGTGTGTGTGTGTGTGTGTGTGTGTGTGTGTATGTGTGTGTATATATATATATATATATATATATATATACACACACACAGTACAGGCCAAAAGTTTGGACACACCTTCTCATTTAAAGATTTTTCTGTCTTTTCATAACTATGAAAATTGTACATTCACACTGAAGGCATCAAAACTATGAATTAACACGTGGAATTATATACTTAACAAAAAAGTGTGAAACAACTGAAAATATGTCTTATATTCTAGGTTCTTCAAAGTAGCCACCTTTTGCTTTGATGACTGCTTTGCACACTCTTGGCATTCTCTTGATGAGCTTTAAGAGGTAGTCACCGGAAATGGTCTTATGGTAGATTTGGATATTGATACGCCTACCTCCTGGAGAGTGTTGTTCACTTGGTTGGCTGTTGTGAAGGGGTTTCTCTTCACCATGGAGATTATTCTGCGATCATCCACCACTGTTGTCTTCCGTGGGCGCCCAGGCCTTTTTGCATTGATGAGTTCACCAGTGCTTTCTTTCTTTCTCAGGATATACCAAACTGTAGATTTTGCCACTCCTAATATTGTAGCAATTTCTCGGATGGGTTTTTTCTGTTTTTGCAGCTTAAGGTTGGCTTGTTTCACCTGCATGGAAAGCTCCTTTGACCGCATGTTTACTTCACAGCAAAACCTTCCAAATGCAAGCACCACACCTCAAATCAACTCCAGGCCTTTTATCTGCTTAATTGAGAATAACATAACGAAGGGATTGCTCACACCTGTCCATGAAATAGCCTTGGAGTCAATTGTCCAATTACTTTTGGACAGGGTGGCACATGTTAAGGAGCTGAATCTCCTAAACCCTTCATCCAATTTTAATGTGGATACCCACAAATGAAAGCTGAAAGTCTGAACTTCAACTGCATCTGAATTGTTTTGTTTAAAATTCATTGTGGTAATGTCTAGAACCAAAATTAGAAAAATGTTGTCTCTGTCCAAATATATATGGACCTAATTGTAGTTACAGAAGGATGTATCGCCCAACTTTTAAAGACAAAGAGAGGGACATGTATTGCAGCATTTAGAAAGTTATTTCGCCCCTATTGAAGCCTCTTAGTGTCCCCACCCACTACGATAAACCTTTCATGGCTGTCCTTAAGTATTATGCTAACAAATATGCCCCCTAAACACAATATGATACCCCGCACAATGAATCTCTCCACATGCAGTTTGATGCCCCCACATCCAGGGATGGACTGGGACTGTAATTCCGCCCCGGCTTTTGAAAGCACGCAGTTCCATGCTGGCTCCATCCCCTTCCCCAAATTGGTGTCTCTACTACTGATATTACCATGCCTGTAGGAAATTAAGATTTACTGCAAGACTTACATTTCCAATAATACCGTTATATAAGATTTAATAATTCTGCAAAAATTATAATACAATATAACAGACAAATACCACCAGACCATAACCAAATATTAGCAGCATATACAGTAGTGATAATACCACCATACTGACAATTAACTAAAACCACTGTGCTATGACTGATATTACCACCATACAGTGACCAAATAATGGTAATATCAGTTTTACAGAAGTGCTCTACAGAACGTATATATGTATACTGTACAGCTTCTCACCAGTGATGTTCTCTATGATCGTAGTCATTCATTTTCTCTTTACTTGTCCATACGGCCCAGACTGCCATGACCTCTTCTTCCATCCATAACTCGTCCCTGCAAAATTTAACACAGAGACCACTTCAGCTTACTGCTTTTCCAGGAGCCTCTTCACATTCCCCCAGCTCTACACACACCATATAGTACTATTAACAGTGCCCTAGACAGTGATAATGCCCTGTCTGTGCTTTGCAAAGTATTAGTTCCCTCCTGCTGTGTCCCTTACAATAACTGTGTGTGCACCACTATTTGCCCCTACACAGTAAACATATTCTATCTGTATTTCCTCATAATAATAATGCTTCCTTACACAGCCCCCTACACAGAATTATGGTTCCCCCATAGCATGATGTTGGGCACCACTGCAGGCACACAGTATTGATGCTTAGCTCTGCACCTTACACAGTATGATTGTCACCACTTCCCCCACACGGTATGATGGTTACTACGTTCCCCACACAGTAAAATTCTCAGTACTGCCCACCACACAGTATGTTGGTCACTACTGCCCCCCACAGTATGATGGTCCCCTCACAGCATGATGGTCTCAAAGGCCCCACACAGTCTGATGGTTCCCCCCACAGTCTCTCACACAGTATGATGGTTCCCCACAGTCCTTCATGTAGCATGATGGTTCCCCATGGCCCCCATATAGTATGATGGTTCCCCACAGCTCCCATATAGTATGATGGTTCCCCACAGCTCCCATATAGTATGATGGTCCCCCACAGCCCCCATATAGTATGATGGTCCCCCAGAGCCCCCATATAGTATGATGGTCCCCCACAACCCCCATATAGTATGATGGTCCCCCACAACCCCAATACAGTATGGTGACCCCCCCCCAACAGCCCAATATAGTATTATTGTCCCCCACAGGCCCAATACATTATGTTCTCCCCCCCTGCCCTATACAGTTTGATGGTCCCCCACCGCCCCAATACATTATGTTCCCCCCCCCGCCCTATACAGTATGATGGTCCCCCACAGCCCCAATACAGTATGATGATCCCCCACAGCCCCAATACAGTATGGTGATCCCCATAGCTCCATATAGTATGAAGATCCACCACAGCCAAATATAGTATGATGGTCCCCCTCTCAGCCCCAATACAGTATTAAGGTCCCCCACAGCCCCATATAGTATGATGATCCCCCACAGCCAAATATAGCATGATGGTCCCCCACAACCCCAATACAGTATGGTGATCCCCCCCACAGCCCAATACAGTATGATTGATTGTCCCCCACAGGCCCAATACATTATATTCTCCCCCCCTGCCTTTTACAGTATGATTGTCCCCACAGGCCCAATACATTATGTTCTCCCCCTGACCTATACAGTATGATAGTCCACCACAGCCCCAATACAGTATGATGATCCCCCACAGCCCCAATACAGTATGGTGATCCTAATAGCTCCATATAGTATGAAGATCCACCACAGCCAAATATAGTATGATGGTCCCCCACAACCCCAATACAGTATGGTGATCCCCCCACAGCTCAATAGAGTATGATTGTCCCCCACAGGCCCAATACAGTATGGTGATCCCCACAGCTCCATATATTATGAAGATCCACCACAGCCAAATGATGGTCCCCCTCACAGCCCCAATACAGTATTAAAGTCCCCCACAGCCCCATATTGTATGGTGGTCCCTCACAGCCAAATATAGCATGATGGTCCCCATCACAGCCAAATATAGCATGATGGTCCCCATCACAGCCCCAATACAGTATGATGGTCTCCCAAAGCCCTAATACGGTATGGTGGTCACCCATAGCCCCAATATAGTATGATGGTCCACCTCATAGCCCCAATACTGTATCATGGTTTCCCACAGCCCTATATAGTATGATAGTTCACATCAAATCCCCAATACAGCTTGATGATCACCACAGCCCCTTATAGAATGATGGTCCACCTTGCAGCCAAATATAGTATGATGTTCACCCACAGCTTCAATACAGTATGATGTTAGCCCACAGCCCCCATATAGTATGATGTTCTCCCACAGGCCCCATATAGTATGATGTTCTCCCACAGGCCCCAATATAGTATGATGTTCCTCGGAGCACCCATATAGTATGATGGTCCCCCACAGCCCCCATATAATATGATGGTCCCCCACCGCCCCAATACATTGTTCTCCCCCCCCCCCTGCCCTATACAGTATGATGGTCCCCCACAGCTCAATAGAGTATGATTGTCCCCCACAGGCCCAATACAGTATGGTGATCCCCACAGCTCCATATATTATGAAGATCCACCACAGCCAAATGATGGTCCCCCTCACAGCCCCAATACAGTATTAAAGTCCCCCACAGCCCCATATTGTATGGTGGTCCCTCACAGCCAAATATAGCATGATGGTCCCCATCACAGCCCCAATACAGTATGATGGTCTCCCAAAGCCCTAATACGGTATGGTGGTCACCCATAGCCCCAATATAGTATGATGGTCCACCTCATAGCCCCAATACTTTATCATGGTTTCCCAAAGCCCCATATAGTATGATAGTTCACATCAAATCCCCAATACAGCTTGATGATCACCACAGCCCCTTATAGAATGATGGTCCACCTTGCAGCCAAATATAGTATGATGTTCACCCACAGCTTCAATACAGTATGATGTTAGCCCACAGCCCCCATATAGTATGATGTTCTCCCACAGGCCCCATATAGTATGATGTTCTCCCACAGGCCCCAATATAGTATGATGTTCCTCAGAGCACCCATATAGTATGATGGTCCCCCACAGCCCCCATATAATATGATGGTACCCCACAGCCCCAATACAGTATGATGGTCTCTCACAGGCCCAATACAGTATAATGGTCCCCTGCAGCCCCATATAGTATGATAGCCCCCCTTATAGCTCCAATACAGTATGATGGTCCCTCACAGCCCCCATATAGTATCATGGTTCCTATGCAGCAACAACTCAATGTGATTGCCCACAGCCAACAAAAAAAATCTGTCTCCTCTTCTATTCTGTCTTGCAGTAGACCCAGGTGGCACAATGCAGTGACTGATATAATCGCGCCAACTAAAAAAGTGACGGAGTATGTGTGCTCCGCTACAGCTGTTAACAGTATCGTCGTCCTGAGGACGCCAATAATGTTAACAGTGTCACAATTGAATTGATGTGGCCCATCTGTATTGTGAGATTGGTCCTATGGCTAGTCCGGCCCTGCCAACAGCCCTTCACACAGTTTAATGGCCCCCAGCATAGCCCTCCTCACAGCATAATGGCCCCCAGCATAGCCTGCTAAACAGCATAATGGCCTCCAGTATAGCCTTCTACACAGTATAATGTTTGTAACACTGTCGCCTACACAGTGTTATGGCCCTCACACAGTTCACCACACAGTAAAATGGCCCCCACACAGCCCTCCACGCAGTACGAGGCCCCCACAGCCCTCCATACAGTATAGTGGCTCTTACACAGTATAGTGGCCCCCATAAAGCCCTTCACACAGTATGAGGCTCCCACACAGCCCTCCACAATGTACAATGTCGCCATGGCCTCCACACAGTATAATGACCCTACTCCTCATTCCACACATTATAATGGACTCCACACAGTATGAGACCACCACAGCACTCCACACAGTACAAGGCCCCCACAGCCCTCCACACAATATAATGCCCCACACTCAGTATTTTGGCCCCCTCACAGCCATCCACACAGTATAATGGCCTCCACACAGTATCATAGCCCTCCTACAGCCCCCATACACAGTATAATGATCCTAAAACAGTTCTCCGCACAATATAATAGCCCTTACACAGTATAATGACCCATACACAGCACTGCACACAGTATAATGGCCTGCACAAAGACTTTCACATAATATAAGGCCCCCACCGCTTTCCACACAATATGAGGTCACTTACAGTCTTCTACACTGTATAACGGCCTCCACACAGTATAATGGCCCCTATGCAGGCCTCCACACAGTATAATGGCCCCCAAACAGTCGTCCACATAGTGTAATAGCCTCCAAACACATCAGTATATAACACAAACATCACTATGTAACACACATCAGTTAAGAACACATACCATAATATATAATACACAAAATAATATATAAGATGCATATTAGTATAAACACACTATAGTATTTAACACACACATTAGTGTGTAACACACTCACATCGGTATGCAATACACATGTTAGTATTTAACACATCAGTATAGAACAGACACATCAGTGTATAACCTACATCAGCATAGCACACACATATCAATATTTAAGACACATACTAATATAAGGCTGTGTACCCACTATGCATTTTTTAAGCTTTTCCGCAGTGGCAATTCCGCTGCAGAAACGCTTAAAAAACGCTTGGGAGAAGATCTGCTATGTTCCCCAATGATAATCCGCATGTGCTGTGCACATGCTGCACAAATTTCCGCTGCGGATTATCATTGCGGAAAAATCCGCAGCACTACCAATTATTTTGCATAATCATTGCGTTTTTGCCGCCATTGACTTGCATTGAATCGCATAATATCCGCATGACTACATGTGCACATGCGGATATTAAGCGATTCAATGTGCTTATGGTACCCGGGTTTGGAGAAGAGGAGACTCTCCTCCAGACCCGGGTACCATAGTACCTGTAAAAGAAAAAAAAAAGAATTAAAATAAAAAATAAATATTATACTTACCTTCTGATGGCCCCCGGTCTCATAATCCGATGTATCCGATGTGTCTGGTCTCCCCGGCAGCTCGCGATGGTCTAAAAGGACCTGCCATGACGTCATTTAGTCATGGCTGGTCCTTTTACACAACCGTGAGACACCGGGGAGACCGGACGCATCGGATAAGGAGACCGGGGCCATCAGAAGGTAAGTATAATATTTATTTTTTACCATTCTTTTACGGTCACACTATATAAATCCATGCCGGTTGCATGGATTTATATAGTGTGACCAAGTTGTCAAGCACTTTTCCAAGTGATGCTAAAAAACGCTTCACATACGCTTGTCCCTGGCAGGAAAAACGCATGTAGAATCCGTATGCGCTTTTTCTGCCACTAAGATGCAGAAACGCTCAGGAAAAATCCGGAGCATTTCTGCATCGTGGGCACTTAGCCTAAGACTTTCTTACATCAATATACAACCCCAGGCAAAAATTATGGAATCACCGGGCTCGAAGGATGTTCATTCAGTTGCTTAATGTTGTTGAAAAAAAGCAGATCACAGACATGGCACAAAACTAAAGTCATTTCAAATGGCAACTTTATGGCTTTAGGAAACACTAAAAGAAATCAAGATAAAAAACGTGGTACTCAGTAAGGGTATTTTTTTTCAGACCAAGCAGAGGGAAAAAATTATGGAATCACTAAATTCTGAGGGAAAAAATATGGAATCACCCTGTAAATTTTCATTTCCAAAACTAACACCTGCATCAAATTAGATCTGCTCGTTAGTCTGCATCTAAAAAGGAGTGATCACACCTTGGAGAGCTGTTGCACCAAGTGGACTGACAAATCATGGCTCCAACATGAGAGATGTCAATTGAAACAAAGGAGAGGATTATCAAACTCTTAAAAGAAGGTAAATCATCACACAATGTTACAAAAGATGTTGGTTGTTCACAGTCAGCTGTGTTTAAAATCTGGACCAAATATAAATAACATGGGAAGGTTGTTAAAGGCAAACATACTGGTAGACCAAGGAAGACATCAAAGCGTCAAGACCGGAAACTTAAAGCAATATGTCTCCAAAACAGGAAATGCACAACAAAACAAATGAGGAACGAATGGGAGGAAACTGGAGTCAGTCTGTGACTGAACTGTAAGAAACCGCCAAAAGGAAATGGGATTTACATACAGAAAAGCTAAACAAAAGCCATCATTAACAACTAAACAGAAAAAAACAAGGTTATAATGGGCTAAGGAAAAGCAATCGTGGACTGTGGATGACTGGACAAAAGTCATATTCAGTGATGAATCGCAAATCTGCATTGGGCAAGGGGATGATGCTGGAACTTTTGTTTGGTGCCGTTCCAATGAGATTTATAAAGATGACTGCATGAAGAGAACATGCAAATTTCCACAGTTATTGATGATATGTGGCTGCATGTCAGGTAAAGGCACTGGGGAGATGGCTGTCATTACATCTTCAATAAATGGCCAAGTTTACATTGATATTTTGGACAGTTTTCTTATCCCATCAATTGAAAGGATGTTTGGGGATGATGACATCATTTTTCAAGATGATAATGCATCCTGCCATAGAGCAAAAACTGTGAAAACATTCCTTGAAAGAAAACACATAAGGTCAATGTCATGGCCTGCAAATAGTCTGGATCTCAATCCAATTGAAAATCTCTGATGGAAGTTGAAGAAAATGGTCCATGATAAGGCTCCAACCTGCAAAGCTGATCTGGCAACAGCAATCAGAGAAAGTTGGAGCCAGATTAATGAAGAGTACTGTTTGTCAATCATTAAGTCCATGCCTCAGAGACTGCAAGCTGTTATTAAAGCCAGAGGTGGTGCAACAAAATACTAGTGATGTATTGGAGTGTTCTTTTGTGTGTTTGTTTTTCATGATTCCATAATTTTTTCCTCAGAATTTAGTGATTACATAATTTTTTCCCTCTGCTTGGTCTGAAAAAATTACCCTTACTAAGTGCCACATTTTTTATCTTGATTTCTTTTAGTGTTTCTTAACGCCATAAAGCTGCCATTTGAAATGACTTTAGTTTTGTACCATGTCTGTGATCTGCTTTTTTTCAACAACATTAAACAACTGAACGAACATCCTCTGAGCCCGGTGATTCCATCATTTTTGCCAGGGGTTGTATAACACAGAAATCATTATAACACACATCAGTATACAGTGGGTACGGAAAGTATTCAAGCCCCTTTAAATTTTTCACTCTTTGTTTCATTGCAGCCATTTGGTAAATTCTAAAAAGTTCATTTTTTTCTCATTAACCCCTTAATAACATCTGACGTACTAATACGCGTCTGTGCCCTGGGACTTAAGAGCCAGACCCGTATTAGTACGTCATCGCGATCGCGCGCGCACACAGGCTGTGCGGGCGCGATCGCCGCCGGGTGTCAGCTGATTGTCACAGCTGACACCCGGTACTATGTGCAGGGAGCGGTCACGCACCGCTCCCAGCACATTAACCCCCGCGATGCTGCGATCGAAGTCGATCGCGGCATTGCGGGGGCAAGGGGAGGTGATCGGCGATACTCACCTCCTCTTCCGGCTTCCAGCGCAGTCTGCAAAGGCTTCCCGGGTGTTGCCATGACGACCCGATGTCGTCATGACAACATCCGGGTCACCAGAGAGCAGGAAGATTGCTTGGACATGCGCAGTGCATCTCCAAGCAATCTTCACACTGTGCACTTCTGACAGCCTTCATGGCATAGGGATGGTGCTCCATTCCTGTGCCATGCAGGCGATCAGAAAAAAAAAGTGAAAGTCCCAGAGTGGGACAAAGTAATAAAGTGGATAAACTGTGTGAAAGTGGAAAAAAAAAAAAAAAAATGTGCAAAAATATTATAAAAAAATAAAAAAAAATAATACACCAAAAATAAAAATATAATGTACCCATCAATAAATATTATTATAAAAAAAATAAAAAAAAAACAATAAAAGTACACATATTTGGTATCGCCGCGTCCGGAACAACCTGACCTATAAAACTGTCCCACTAGTTAACCCCTTCAGTGAACACGGTAAAAAAAAAAAAAAAAAAAAACAAGCAAAAAACAAGCAAAAAACAATGCTTTATCACCATACCCCCAAACAAAAAGTGGAATAACACGCGATCAAAAAGACGCATATAAATAAAAATGATACCGCTGAAAACGTCATCTCGTCCCGCAAAAAACAAGCTGCCATATAGCTCCATCAGCCGAAAAATAAAAAAGTTATAGCTCTCAGAATAAAGTGATACTAAAAAATATTTTTTTCTATAAAATAGCTTTTATTGTGTATAAGCGCCAAAACATAGAAAAATGATACAAATGTGGTACCGCTGTAAACATACTGACCCGAAGAGTAGAGCTGCCTCATCAATTTTACCACACGCGGAACAGAATAAAAAAAAAAAAACAATTCCTGAATTGTTGGTTTTTGTTTATTCTGCCTCCCAAAAATCGGAATAGAAAGCGATCAAAAAATGTCACGTGCCTGAAAATGGCACCAATAACAACGTCAAGTCATCCCGCAAAAAACGAGCCGTCACATGACTGTCTGCCAAAATCTGGAAAAATTATAGCTCTCAAAATATGGCGATGCAAAAACTAGATTTTACAAAAAATGCGTCTTTTAGTGTGTGACAGCTGTCAGTCATAAAAACCCCATATGATTCTGGCATTGCTGTAATCACACCGACCCGAAGAATAAAGTCGTCTAATCACTTATACCGCACAAGGAACGGCGTCAAAAATAAACTCTTGGGTTAGGATTGGGCTAGGGTTAGGGCTGGGTTTGGGGCTAGGGTTGTGCTGGGGCTAGGGTTGTGCTAGGGTTAGGGCTGGGGTTGGGATTTTTTTCAAAAGTAAGAAAAAAAGATGACGATATGGCGACTAGTGTTGAGAGCAAGTGCTCGCTACTTGAGTTTGCATCGGGTGCTCTGGTATGCATTGAGTATCGTGGGTATTTGAGTGACATGCTCGAGTCTCTGCCCCATATGCTTCGCGGCCAAAAAACTTTACGGGGATTGCCTGCCATGCACGAGCGATCCCCGCATGTTTTTTTTTGGGTATCTAATAACCGTGAAACATGCGGAGCAGGGACTCGAGCATGTCACTCGAGCACACGCTGTACATGGTGCATACCTGAGTACCCGATGCAAACTCAAGTAGCGAGCACTTGCGCTCAAGAATAATGACAACTTATTCAATATGATGACCTAATGTAAACAAATAATGTGCCGTACCTCTGGGTTCAAAATGTTCACTATACACCTTAATAAAATCCTTGAGGGGTATAGTTTCCAAAATGGGGACACTTGTGGGGGAGCTCCACTGTTTAGGCACATCACGGGCTCTCCAAACGCGACATGGTGTCCGCTAACAAATTGAATGGAAAATCGGCTCAAATTGTTAGCGGACGCCATGTTGCGTTTGGAGAGCCCCTGTGTGCCCAAACATTGGAGCTCCCCCACAAGTGACCCCATTTTGGAAACTAGACCCCCCAAGGCACCTATCTAGATGCATAGTGAGCACTTAGAACCCCCAGGTGCTTCACAAATTGATTCGTAAAAATGAAAAAGTGAAAATAAAACACTTTTTCATTTTTATGAATCAATTTGTGAAGCACCTGGGGTTCCAAGTGCTCACTATGCATCTAGATAGGTGCCTTGGGGGGTCTAGTTTCCAAAATGGGGTCACTTGTGGGGGAGCTCCAATGTTTGGGCACACAGGGACTCTCTAAATGCAACATGGTATCCGCTAACAAATTGAATGGAAAATCGGCTCAAATTGTTAGCGGACACCACATTGCGTTTGGAGAGCCCCTCTGTGCCCAAACTTTGGAGCTCCCCCACAAGTGACCCCATTTTGGAAACTAGACCCCCCAAGGCACCTTTGTAGATGCATAGTGAGCACTTGGAACCCCCAGGTGCTTCACAAATTGATTCGTAAAAATGAAAAAGTGAAAAAAAAAACACTTTTTCATTTTTATGAATCAATTTGTGAAGCACCTGGGGTTCCAAGTGCTCACTATGAATCTAGATAGGTGCCTTGGGGGGTCTAGTTTCCAAAATGGGGTCACTTGTGGGGGAGCGCCAATGTTTGGGCACACAGGGACTCTCCAAATGCAACATGATATCCGCTAACAAATTGTCGGCTCAAATTGTTAGCGGATATCATGCTGCATTTGGAGAGTCCCTGTGTGCCCAAACTTTGGAGCTCCTCCACAAGTGACCCCATTTTGGAAACTAGACCCCCCAAGGCACCTATCTAGATGCATAGTGAGCACTTGGAACCCCAGGTGCTTCACAAATTGATTCATAAAAATGAAAAAGTGTTTTTTTTTTTCACTTTTTCATTATTACGAATCAATTTGTGAAGCACCTGGGGGTTCCAAGTGCTCACTATGCATCTAGAAAGGTGCCTTGGGGGGTCTAGTTTCCAAAATGGGGTCACTTGTGGGGGAGCTCCAAAGTTTGGGCACAGAGGGGCTCTCCAAACGCAACATGGTGTCGCTAACAATTTGAGACAATTTTGCGTTAAATTTGTTAGCGGACACCATGTTGCATTTAGAGAGCCGCTGTGTGCCCAAATATTGGAGCTCCCCCACAAGTGACCCCATTTTGGAAACTAGACCACCCAAGGCACCTATCTAGATGCATAGAGAGCACTTGGAACCCTCAGGTGCTTCACAAATTGATTCATACAAATGAAAAAGTGTTTTTTTTTTCACTTTTTCATTGTTACGAATCAATTTGTGAAGCACCTGGGGGTTCCAAGTGCTCTCTATGCATCTAGATAGGTGCCTTGGGGGGTCTAGTTTCCAAAATGGGGTCACTTGTGGGGGAGCTCCAATGTTTGGGCACACAGGGACTCTCTAAATGCAACATGGTGTCCTCTAACAAATTTAACGGAAAATCGGCTCAAATTGTTAGCGACACCATGTTGCGTTTGGAGAGCCGCTGTGTGCCCAAACATTGGAGCTCCCCCACAAGTGACCCCATTTTGGAAACTAGACCCCCCAAGGCACCTATCTAGATGCATTGTGAGCACTTGGAACCCTCAGGTGCTTCACAAATTGATTCATAAAAATGAAAAAGTGTTTTTTTTTTCACTTTTTCATTGTTACGAATCAATTTGTGAAGCACCTGGGGGTTCCAAGTGCTCACTATGCATCTAGAAAGGTGCCTTGGGGGGTCTAGTTTCCAAAATGGGGTCACTTGTGGGGGAGCTCCAAAGTTTGGGCACACATGGGCTCTCCAAACACAACATGGCGTCCGCTAATTATTCAAGCAAATTTTACAATCAAAAAGTCAAATGGCGCTCCTTCCCTTCCGAGCCCTGCCGTGCGCCCAAACAGTATTTTTTCCCCAAATATTGGGTATCTGCGTGCCCAGGGGAAATTGCACAACAAATTTTGGGGTCCATTTTTTCTTGTTACCCCTGTGAAAATAAAAAAAATTGGGTCTAAAGTAACATTTTTGTGAAAAAAGTTAAATGTTCATTTTTTTCTTCCACATTCAAAAAATTCCTGTGAAGCACCTGAAGGGTTAATAAAGTTCTTGAATGTGGTTTTGAGCACCATGAGGGGTGCAGTTTTTAGAATGATGTCACTTTTGGGTATTTTCTGTCATAAAGACCTCTCAAAGTGACTTCAAATGTGATGTGGTCCCTAAAAAAATGGTTTTGTAAATTTTGTTGGAAAAATGAGAAATCGCTCGTCAACTTTTAACCCTTATAGCTCCCTAACAAAAAAAAATTTTGGTTCCAAAATTGTGCTGATGTAAAGTAGACATGTGGGAAATGTTATTTATTAACTCTTTTGTGTGACATATCGCTCTGATTTCAGGGCTTAAAAATTCAAATTTTGAAAATTGCAAAATTTTCAAAATTTTCGCCAAATTTCCATTTTTTTCACAAATAAACGCAAGTGATATCGAAGAAATTTTTCCACAATCATGAAGTACAATATGTCACGAAAAAACAATCTCAGAATCAGGGGGATCCCTTGAAGCGTTCCAGAGTAATTACCTCATAAAGTGACAGTGGTCAGAATTGTAAAAATTGGCCCGGTCATTAACGTGCAAACCACCCGCGGGGCTTAAGGGGTTAAAGTACACTCTGCACCCCATCTTGACTGAAAACCCCCCAGAAATGTTGAAATTTTTGCAAATTTATTAAAAAAGAAAAACTGAAATATCACATGGTCATAAGTATTCAGACCCTTTGCTCATTATTGAGTAGAAGTACCCTTTTGAGCTAGTGCAGCCATGAGTCTTCTTGGGAATGATGCAACAAGTTTTTCACACCTGGATTTTTATATATCCTCTTCCATTCTTCCTTGCAGATCCTCTCCAGTTCCTTCAGGTTGGATGGTGAACGTTGGTGGACAGCCATTTTCAGGTCTCAATTGGGTGCTCAATTGGGTTTAGGACAGGGCTCTGGCTGGGCCAGTCAAGAATTGTCACAGAGTTGTTCTGAAGCCACTCCTTTGTTATTTTAGCTGTGTGCTTAGGGTCATCGTCTTGTTGGAAAGTGAACCTTCGGCCAAGTCTGAGGTCCAGAGCACTCTGGAAGAGGTTTTCATCCAGGTTATCTCTGTACTTGGCCGCATTCATGCTTCCTTCTATAGCAACCAGTAGTCCTGTTCCAGCAGCTAAAAAACACCCCCATAGCATGATGCTGCCACCACCATGTTTCACTGTTGGGATTGTATTGGGCAGTGCCTAGTTTTCTCCACACATAGCGCTTAGAATTATCACCAAAAAGTTCTATCTTTGTCTCATGAGACCAGAGAATCTTATTTCTCATAGTCTGGGAGTCCTTCATGTGTTTTTGAGCAAACTCTATGTGGGCTTTCATATGTCTTGCACTGAGGAGAGGCTTCCGTTGGGCCACTCTGCCACAAAGGCCGACTGGTGGATAGTTGACTTTGTGGAACTTTCTCCCATCTCTCTACTGCATCTCTGGAGCTCAGCCACAATGATCTTGGGTTTTTTCTTTACCTCTCTCACCAAGGCTCTTCTCCCACGATTGCTCAGTTTGGCTGGAAGACTTCTGGTGGTCCCAAACTTCTTCCATTTAAGGATTATGGAGGCCACTGTGCTCTTAGGAACCTTGAGTAATGCAGAATTTTTTTTATAACCTTGGCCAGATCTGTGCCTTGCCACAATTCTGTCTCTGAGCTCCTTGGGCAATTCCTTTTAGCTCATGATTCTCATTTGGTCTGACATGCACTGTGAGCTGTGAGGTCTTATATAGACAGGTGTGTGCCTTTCCAAATCAAGTCCTATCTGTTTAATTAAACACAGCTGGACTCCAATGAAGGAGTAGAACCATCTCAAGGAGGATCACAAGGAAATGGACAGCATGTGACTTAAATATGAGTGTCTGAGCAAAGGGTCTGAATACTTATGACCATGTGATATTTCAGTTTTTCTTTTTTAATAAATTTGAAAAAAATTTCTACATTTCTTTTTTTTTCAGTCAAGATGGGGTGCAGAGTGTACTTTAATGAGAAAAAAAAATGAACTTTTTAGAATTTACCAAATGACTGCAATGAAACAAAGAGTGAAAAATTTAAAGGAGTCTGAATATTTTCCGTACCCACTATATAACAGACATCAATATAGCGTACACACACATCAGTATATAACACACACAATAGTATATAGCACACATCAATATTTAAGACACATACTAATATAAATATGTGCCTCAGCTGGCCGAGTATTTAAACTCCCCCAGACCACACCCTGAGTTGGAGATATGGGGAATGACCTCCCACCCTTGAGAATGGTCATTCGCAAAAAACACTCCCTTTTACAAATGGACTTAACCCCTCTCAACAAATAACATGCTGGAGGAAACTTAATGGTTTTAGTTCACTGAGGCTAACAGCCTCAGGGAAACATGTCTCCCCTCCAGCACTTTACCAGTGACTTTGTCACACAGTTTATAACAGAGATCATTATAACACACATCAGTATATAACAGACATCAGTATAGCACACACACCTAAGTATATAACATACACATATTGCTATATAACACACATTCATTAGTATATAGCACACACATATTAGTATAAAACACACATCAGTAATTAACACTCACTTTAGTATAAAACACAGAGATCAGTATATAGCACATCAGTACATAACACACACATCAGTATATAACACAAACACACTTCTCCGGGTTCTCTGGTTTCCTCCCACATTTCAAAAAACATACTGATAGGGAATTTAGATTGTGAGCTCTAATGGTGACATCATTGATAATGTCTGTAAAACGCTATGGAATTAATGGTGCTATATAAGTGAGTAAAATAAATAACACACATCAGTATTTAACACACATATTAGTATATAACACAGAGATCAATATATAACAGACACATATTAATATATAACACATCAGTACATAACACACACACATATCTGTATATATCTCACGCTCATCACTATATAACATACATACAACGGTGTAACACACACACATAAGTCTATAAACCACATCCGTATAGAACACATACATCAGTATATAACATACACATATTCGTATATAACACACAGTCATCAGTATATAACTCGAGTGTAACGGGTCTGGGAGGTGGAACCTCTGAGCAACTATACAAGGGGGCAGTCCTTGTAAGGAAGCGGGTGGCTCCCAGGGAAGGCGGGCAGGTAGTCACGGCTAGTGACGGGGACAGTCTCTTGACAGGCGGGTGGTCACGGCAAGTGACGGCAGAGCCTCCAGGTAGGCTAGCAGGCAGGTAGCAGGTGGATGCTCCCAGGTGAGCGGGCAAGAGTCTCTGGACAGGCAGGTGGTCACAGCACGTGACGGCGGAGCCTCCAGGTAGGCTAGCAGGCAGGTAGCAGGTGGACGCTCCCAGGTGAGCGGGCAAGAGTCTCTGGACAGGCAGGTGGTCACAGCACGTGACGGCGGAGCCTCCAGGTAGGCTAGCAGGCAGGTAGCAGGTGAGCGCTCCCAGGTGAGCGGGCAAGAGTCTCTGGACAGGCAGGTGGTCACAGCACGTGATGGCGGAGCCTCCAGGTAGGCTAGCAGACAGGTAGTAGGTGAGCGCTCCCAGATGAGCGGGCAGGCTGGTCCATAGACAGACTGACAGGTGTCGGAAGGCAGACCGTCGGACCGCAGGCTTGCAAGCAGGTAAGCGGATATCAGGCAGGTATCAAGCAGGAATCTGGCAGGTGACTGGCAGGTAACAGGCAGGTGACTGGCAGGTAACAAGCAGGAATCTGGCAGGTGACTCGCAGGTAACTGGTAACGGGACCTGAGGGCTGAAGCAGAGTGAAGGCTTTGCAACAACATTGCTCGGGCACCTCCATTTTGGAGGAGGTGCCTTATATATGGGAGGTCCTCCAGCAATTGGCCGGGGACTCCTTAGGACGGCGCGCGCGGTCCCTTTAAGAGAGGGGGAGTGCGCGTGCGCCCTAAGCACACTGCCGGGGAAGGAGCGCGTGCCGGAAGCAGCGGGGAGAGAAGCGCTGGAGGACGCCGCGCCAGGAGCGGGGAGGTGAGAGGGACGGCGTCTCTGCCTAGTACGGGGCAGAGACGCCGATGCTACATCGAGTATGCTCATATGACCGTGATGTCACCAAAGGCTTTTCCACTCTTATAACTTAGGATACTGCACTGATAATGCAGTTCTGGCATTGTCAGTGCAATTTCTGGCTTTTACAGGCTTTGGTCCTTTTTGGTGATGCCGGCCCTGATAATAATGTGTATATAAGTGTATATTAGTGTATATGGTATAAATAGCATGTATGTGTATCATAAAGTGTATGTTATGATGTATATACAGTATATAATGTGTGAGTGTATAGGAAGTGACCTATCAATCAAGGGGAGTTGTTGGTGAAAAGTCACCGGGGACCGGCCTCTTGGACTAGTCACCCTAGCAGCTTAGTCCACGGTTAGCTTTTACAGCTTACATATATGTCTTCTCTAAAATGCCTCTACATAGATGAATTGTGAGAGCCAGTGTTTGATAGATGCTTTTGAGCAGCCTGACATATTCCCTTTAAAACCCTGTATGCTCACTGAAGAGTTTTTTCAGGTGTTTTCCCATTGGCTTTCATAAAAGACTTAAAGGATTTTCCACTACTATGATATAGATGACTCATCCTCAGCATACTTCATCAATATCATATTGGTGGGGTCAGACTCCCTACAACCACTGATCAGCCTTTACAGAGAATCATAGCTGATCTTCAGTTCTCAGCAGCAGCCACTACATAATGTACAGTGCAGTGCACTTTTGCCTCTGCACACTTTTGCATCTGACCACTACCCAATTTAGTAACAGCTGAACAGGGTGCCGGGTGTTGGACCCCACCGATTTGGTGTTGATGACCATCTTAATATTCATAAATCATTAGCATGGATAATCACTTTAAAAACTGCAAAAAATGCATGAAAATCAAGACTCTTTTTTAAACACCACAAAACAAACTTTGTCTGAAGGCAGGCTTATTATTCAGTAGCTGTACATTAAAATTTATATTATATATGATCATTCTAATAATGAGCTAATAGTCCACACAGGTATTATTATATAAAGGTGTAGTGATGAGTCTGCATATAGGGTATGTGCATATTGATGGTCATATATGTTCTATGTGGGAAGTTAAAGTCTCTTTAAACTTTAGGTATCACGTGTAGATTGCTATATTTGTGTTTCAGTATTGAGAATTATATATTTTCCTAACAGTTGGAAACATAGTTGTTTTTTTTTGTCTTTTGTGCATATATTGTATCATGTATAGAGTTATAGAAAATTCACTATTAGCTGTATTGGAGTATTGTATTGGTTTCCGTGCACAAACCACTTAGAGGGACTCCAACCAAAGGCCCTGTAGCCAAGGTCTAATTGACAACTACCAGTTACCATTCTGCTTGTTAATAGATTTCTCAATGACTGGATTTGGACAGTGTGGAGGAACAAAGGGAATGAAAACACCCAGTTGTCAGTTAATAAACAGAGTTGTCCACCACCGCTCACTTCTGCATTGGGAGGTGAGCAATGCTGATGACATGGTGTCTGCACATAATTGATAGACAGGTATCATGTACGCGTCCTATTCTAATGAAAATAACAGCGGAATGATACCTGCCAATTATGCACACGCCCCACAGGTATGTGCAGACGCGACATTATCAATGTTGCTCAGTTCCTGATGCAGAAGTCAGCAGCACTGGACAGCCTCATTAAGGGAGTGGGAATCTGTGTGACAGGATGAAAAAATAATGCCATGCAGCATGTTTCACTCTATTTTATGGGGGAGGAATAATAATAATTTTATTTTTTTAAGAATAATTTTTATTTTTTAAGCGCCAAACATATTCCACGGCACTTTACAATTTTATTGTAAATGATTGTATGTGACAAGTGGGGTACTTCTTTGTTATAGTCTAGCAATGGTCAACATCAACCTATGCATTTTACAGCCATGACATGGACCTCGACTCCTATATATTAATTTAGATGTTCAGTTTGATGATACAGCATGCCAGCCAGGCTCAGACTGGCCCACTGGACAACAGGAGAATCCTCCGGCGGGCCCCTGTGCAGGAGTGGGCCACCACCCTCTTATATGAGCAGTACTTGGCACAGTCATAGGCGGATTATAATGAGGGCAGCCTGGGCTGCCGCTGGGGGGCCCGGGGCTCCGGGGGGTCCATGGCCAGATTGCCCTCATTATAATATGTGCGGTGCAGCGGCACATACTGGCAGACAGTGCCGGGGGGGCCCCCAGACCGCTCCCCCAGCAGCAGCGCACGGCCGCTGCTTCTTCTTCGGCTCTGTGCGCGGCCGTGTCTGCTAGTGTGACGTCACGCAGTGCGCGCCCGGCCTGCACTGCTGCACCGGAGAAAAGCTGGACGACTGGAGCCAAGCCGGGGGATGGTGAGTGTGTGTGAGTGTGTGTGTGTGTGTGTGTGTGTGCAGGCAGATATCATTGTGTGATGTCTGTTTATATGTATTTTTGTGTTTCAAATGTGTTTATGAGTGTATGTATATGTGTGTGTGCGTGACTGCGTGCGGCCTCCCACTGTGTATAGATGGCGCCGTGCGGCCTCCTGCTGTGTATAGATGGCGCCGTGTGGCCTCCTGTGTATAGATGGCTACTTGCGACCTCCTGCTGTGTATAGATGGCTACGTGCGGCCTCCTGCTGTGTATAGATGGCTACGTGCGGCCTCCTGCTGTGTATAGATGGCTACGTGCGGCCTCCTGCTGTGTATAGATGGCTACGTGCGGCCTCCCACTGTATATAGATGGCGCCGTGTGACCTCGTGCTGTGTATAGATGGCTACGTGCAGCCACCGGCTGTGTATAGATGGCGCCGTGCGGCCTCCCGCTGTATCTGGGGGGCGTCGTGTGGCCTCCCGCTATGTATAGATGGCTACATGCGGTCTCCAGCTGTGTATAGATGGCTACGTGCGGCCTCCTGCTGTGTATAGATGGCACCGTGCGGCATCTCGGTGTATAGATGGCTACATGTGGCCTCCTGCTGTGTATAGATGGTGCCGTGCGGCCCACTGCTGTGTATAGATGGCTATGTGCGGTCTCCCGCTGTGTATAGATGGCTACGTGCAGCCTCCTGCTGTGTATAGATGGCTACGTGCGGCTTCCTGCTGTGTATAGATGGCACCGTGCTGCATCTTGCTGTGTATAGA
Source organism: Phyllobates terribilis (assembly GCF_046119375.1). Lineage (NCBI taxonomy): Eukaryota > Metazoa > Chordata > Amphibia > Anura > Dendrobatidae > Phyllobates > Phyllobates terribilis. The sequence continues at coordinate 80,885,740 of NW_027362767.1, read as the reverse complement.
TGGTACCGTTCGGCCCCCTGCTGTGTATAGATGGCACCGTGCGGCCTCCTGCTGTGTATAGATGGCACCGTGCGGCCTCCTGCTGTTTATAGATGGCACCGTGCGGCCTTCTGCTGTGTATAGATGGCGCCGTGCGGCCTCCTGCTGTGTATAGATGTCACCGTGCGGCCTCCTGCTGTGTATAGATGGCACCGTGCGGCCTCCTGCTGTGTATAGATGGCTACGTGCGGCATCCTGCTGTGTATAGATGGCACTGTGCGGCCTCCCGCTGTGTATAGATGGCTACGTGCGGCATCCCGCTGTGTATAGATGGCACCGTGCTGCCTCCCGCTGTGTATAGATGGCACCGTGCGGCCTCCCGCTGTGTATAGATGGCACCGTGCGGCCTCCTGCTGTGTATAGATGGCACCGTGTGGCCTCCCGCTGTGTATAGAAGACTACGTGCGGCCTCCTGCTTTGTATAGAAGACTACGTGCGGCCTCCCGCTTTGTATAGATGGCTACGTGCGGCCTCCCACTCTGTATAGATGGCTACGTGCGGCCTCCTGCTGTGTATAGATGACTACGTGCGGCCTCCCGCTGTGTATAGATGTCGCCGTGCAGCCTCCTGCTGTGTATAGGTGGCACCGTGCGGCCTCCTGCTGTGTATAGATGGCTATGTGTGGCCTCATGCTGTGTATAGATGGCTACTTGTGGCCTCCAGCTGTGTATAGATGGCTACGTGTGCTCAATATTAAGTCATACAATTAATGTAAGGCTATGTGCCCACGATGCCGAAATGCTCCAGATTTTTTTTGAGCACTTCTGCATCTCCCTGGCAGAAAAAACGCATGCGGATTGTACATGCGTTTTTCCTCCCAGGGACATGTGGATGTGAAGCGTTCTTCACATGCATTTCCGCATGCGGGTTGTCAAGCGCTCTCCAAGTGATTTTAGCATCACTTGGAAAGTGCTTGACAACTTGATCACACTATATAAATCCATGCAACCGGCATGGATTTATATAGTGTGACCGTAAAAGAATGGTAAAAAATAAATATATAATTACCTTCTGATGGCCTGCCGACGTCAGCGGTCGCGTGACCCGTCACATGACTAAATGACGTCACCACAGGTCCTTTAGTCTACCGCGAGCTGCGGGCAAGTCAGAACGCATCGGATAAAGACACTGGGTGCCATCAGAAGGTAAGTATAATATTTATTTTTTATTTTATTCTTTTTTTTTACAGGTACTATGGTACCCTGGTCTGGAGGAGAGTCTCCTCTTCTCCAGACCCGGGTACCATCCGTACATTGAACTGCATGATATCCGCATGTGCACGTAGTGATGCGGATATTATGCGTTCCAATGCAAGTCAATGGCGGCGAAAACGCCGCGCTTCCGCAAAATGATTGGTAGTGCTGCGGATTTTTCTGCAATGATAATCCGCAGCGGAAATTTCCGCAGCATGTGCACAGCAAATGCGAATTATCATTGGGGAACATGGCAGACCTTCTACCAAGCGTTTTTTTAGTGTTTCTGCAGCGGAATTGCCGCTGCAGAAACGCTTAAAAAACGCATAGTGGGCACACAGCCTAAAAAAATTAATATGGGGGGGGGGGGCCGCGCCTTCTAAACTGCCCGGGGCCCTTGCTTCTCTCAATCCACCCCTGAGCACAGTGCACTTGATTCACTATGTACAGACAAAACCAGCATCTTTTTTATTCAACAATCAACTCATTTTATTGCTATAGAAATTTTCGAATGAGGATAAAGTCCTATTTGCATGTAGCTGAAAAGTGGGGCCCTGGAGTTGATGTTACTGGTGGTTCCTTGGCACCACAGTTCGACACTAATCTCAGCGTCCTGTTAGAAGAAACATTTGGACATGCACTGTTGGTTTCTGCCCAGGACGACTCTCCCAGGAGTGTAAGAGATCTCCCCTATTTCAAATAATCTCTCAGATATTTAAGGAAAGCTGGTGAATGTTTTCAGGATGGTAAGTTCATGGGTACAGTAGACGGATGTTAGGTGAAATACTAAGTGCATTAGATGACGGAATGCAATTAAGAGAACTACATAGAGTGTGTCTTTTAACTTTAATGGTGACAAATAATAAACTTATTGGAGTTTGTTGCTTTTACAATTTTGATATTAAATTGTATGTAACAAGAGAATATGTGAAACTGTACAAAAAAAAACTTTTATGCATAAATCATTTATTTGTATATGGTTTCATACAATATTTGCAACCTGGATGAAATAGGCTTAAAAGAGCTGTTTGATTACACAACTCTATTAATACGAAAAGTCCTATAGCGATCAACTGATCGTAGTAGTTACAATTCGTCTCTACTAAAATGAAAAGTTATGTAGTGATCAACTGATCATAGTAGTTACAACTCTACTAATATGAAAAGTTATGTAGTGATCAACTGATCGTGCCAGTTGTGGCTACCAAGATTCTTGCCAAGCAGCTGATTATGCCAAGAGAAGCTGCCATCAGGGGCTAATTTCTTCCGCAACAGCTGCACAACGGAGTATGTAGTATTAAGTCTGACCATGGAATTGGGCAAAACATGGATAGTCCTTGCCCTTCAGAGTGAGAGCTAAACAGAGGACCACTCTCTATAAAGTGCATATGACCTAATAGACATACAGTTATATGAAAAAGTTTGGGCACCCCTATTAATCTTAAGCTTAATGTTTTATAAAAATTGGTGTTTTTGCAACAGCTATTTCAATTTGATATATGTAATAACTGTTGGACACAGTAATGTTTCTGCCTTGAAATGAGGTTTATTGTACTAACAGAAAATGTGCAATCTGCATTCAAACAAAATTTGACAGGTGCATAAGTATGGGCACCCTTATCATTTTCTTCTTTTAAATACTCCTACCTACTTTTTACTGACTTACTAAAGCACTTTTTTGGTTTTGTAACCTCATTGAGCTTTGAACTTCATAGCCAGGTGTATGCAATCATGAGAAAAGCTACTTAAAGTGGCCACTTGCAAGTTGTTCTCCTGTTTGAATCTCCTCTGGAGAGTGGCATCATGGGCTCCTCCAAACAACTGTCAAATGATCTGAAAACAAAGATTATTCAACATAGTTGTTCAGGGGAAGGATACAAAAAGCTGTCTCAGAGATTTAACCTGTCAGTTTCCACTGTGAGGAACATAGTAAGGAAATGGAACAACACAGGGACAGTTCTTGTTAAGGCCAGAAGTGGCAGGCCAAGAAAAACATCAGAAAGGCAGAGAAGAAGAATGGTGAGATCAGTCAAGGACAATCCTCAGATCACCTCCAGAGAGCTGCAGCATCAACTTGCTGCAGATGATGTCACTGTGCATCGGTCAACTACACAACGCACTTTGCACAAGGAGAAGCTGTATGGGAGAGTGATGCGAAAGAAGCCGTTTCTGCAAACACGCCACAAACAGAGTCGGCTGAGGTATGCAAAAGCACATTTGGAGAAGCCAATTTCTTTTTGGAAGAAGGTCCTGTGGACTGATGAAACCAAGATTGAGTTGTTTGGTCATACAAAAAGGCGTTATGCATGGCGGCAAAAAAACACAGCATTCCAAGAAAAACACTTGCTACCCACAGTAAAATTTGGTGGAGGTTCCATCATGCTTTGGGGCTGTGTGGCCAATGCCGGCACCGGGAATCTTGTTAAAGTTGAGGGACGCATGGATTCCACTCAGTATCAGCAGATTCTTGACAATAATGTTCAAGAATCAGTGACAAAGTTGAAGTTACGCAGGGGATGGATCTTTCAGCAAGACAATGATCGAAAACACCGCTCCAAATCTACTCAGGCATTCATGCAGAGGAACAATTACAATGTTATGGAATGGCCATCCCAGTCCCCAGACCTGAATATCATTGAACATCTGTGGGATCATTTGAAGAGGGCTGTCCATGCTCGGCGACCATCAAACTTTACTGAACTGGAATTGTTTTGTAAAGAGGAATGGTCAAAAATACCTTCATCCAGGATCCAGGAAATCATTAAATGCTACAGGAAGCGACTAGAGGCTGTTATTTTTGCAAAAGGAGGATCTACTAAATATTAATGTCACTTTTCTGGTGAGGTGCCCATACTTATGCACCTGTCAAATTTTGTTTGAATGCAGATTGCACATTTTCTGTTAGTATAATAAACCTCATTTCAAGGCAGAAACATTACTGTGTCCAACAGTAATTACATATATCAAACTGAAATAGCTGTTGCAAAAACACCAATTTTTATAAAACATTAAGCTTAAGATTAATAGGGGTGCCCAAACTTTTTCATATAACTGTATTAGCCAAAATTAATAGACCCAATTTAGCATATTATGTCTCCTTTTAGTGAATTTTTAAATGATTTGTTCTGTATAACACGGAAGGAGCTTTGACATTGCATAAACTATAACTTTACACATTTCTCTGTATTTGTTTTGTTCTACAGGGAAAGTCTTTGACATCTAAACGCCTCACTGGCCTCATGCAATCCTCCTGACAACCCTGGATAGAAATGCTGTCACTTGGCACTGAACGCCCTCCGGAGAAGGAACGGTTTTAGACAAGAAAATGGGTCACTGTGAAAGAAAAAAAAATGAAGAAATTGGCATTTGTCCTTTCAATCTCAGATGTTCATTGTCCCTCGGTTGCATCAACAATTTAAGCTTGAGCAGCTCTTCAATGACCCTAAGTTGCCAAGTACTTTTTTCTTTTATTTTTGTGTTTAGGTTGAAATTTGAGATCACAAAATGCAGTAAAAGGAGGGTCAGAAAAGAAGGATATTTTTAGACTAAATCAGCAATAACAGGAGACAAGACCAAGATCTATGTGGATCTGTCCATCTGTATTCTCCTTGGCATCTCGCTGCAACTGATATTTTCACCACCAAGATAACTACCTTTACATCAGTTCAAGTAAAAAGAAAAAGCCTGAAACTGCTTATTCTTAAAACATTAATGAGTCTGATTCTCCTGCGTCATAGACTGGAGACATTTGACTTTATTTTACGTGTGTGTGTGTGTGTATGTCCCTGTCAAAGAGACAATTGACAACATTCGCTCTGCATAGTCTATCCTTCCAAGCGCATGATGCTGCTCCAAAGATAGCATTACAAGTCAAGGTTAAACACAAGGTTGTTAAGCAAAAAAAAAGTATATAGCAAGTCATGTTGTTTTATTTCTCTTTTTTATAATCTTTCATTTGATTTTTCTTTTTGCCACTGCATGCATTTCAAGTAAAAGCAGCACAATTGTTTACAGTATATGTCACTTTCTCTTCCCATAGCTCATCTGCGGTGACCAGACACAAGCTAGATCGCTTGTTTTATTTTTTCCGTTTGCGAAGTATCAGACTTTCTGAAGAATCATTCCAATGTTGTATCTCACAGTACAGCGAATAATCAACCGAGATTTATTCATTAGAGAAAAAAAATGGTGAACACTTTAGTTATAATCTAGTAAAGTGCAAGACATTTCCCACTGTAGTTGGATATAAAAAGAAAAACTTAGTATAACCTTAGCAAAGACAAAATACAATGAAATGCAATTGATTTGTCACTTGTAAGACTAAAGGTTTATTATAAACCTTTATTTGGAACTGTTGCATTGTCATTATTAAATGCTGATGGCTTTGTGGGTTACTGTAGCATTCTGGGTTCCTTCAAAACAAAACAAAAAAAATTTACAGTAGTAAAGACCATTTGAAAAAAAATCGTGTGGGATGTTAAGTGCTTATTTTGTTCTTATAGCTACTTTTATCGATTCTTTATTCATTGTCATCTCTTTAGTCCTTTTTAGAGCATACAAAAAATACTTGCAATGGAAGTGTGGGTTGGTCCATCATCATGATGGGTGGTCATTCTTTATGTTTGACACTATGGTAGACTGTCAGCATCATGTTACTATTGTTGCAGTTACAATAGCCTTGCAGTCAGTGAGCCACCACTTCAAAAGGAAGCTGAGACACAGCCGGAGCAAACTGAGGTGCGACCATGGGATGTCCGCGAAGCAGAGGACAGGACCACTCGCACAAGAGGGCTTACGTGCAGCAAACAAGGACAGTGCATCACTCCCTTACATGTGCTTCCATTCTAGATTCCTGACATATCTATGCCATGGTTTTCAGTATACAGTGTAAATCATAGTGAAGTGCTGTATATGTTGCCCCACAAACACTATTGACTTTACACGTCCATGTTTCCAGTACGTGTGGCATGCTTTTTTTTCACTGATATCACACATTATAACCTATGGTGCTATGCACATGTAGCACCCTGAGGATTCGGCTGCTACAGGGGTATTGCACCTCAACCCAGAGGTGTGATATTCCACTCCCGGGTAAGGATGGAGTGTGGATCTGAGCTCGGTAGGCTGCATGCACTACATACATCCCATTTCCGAGGAACAGACCGACGGTACTCCCACTTAGAAATGTGCAGGTACGACCGAGTCTGTTCCTGGCTGGAGTGGGAGGGGGGTGGTACATCCCATGTAGTGTAGGGGCAGATAGGGGGAGCAGCCTGGGTAAAGTTAGGAGCTCATTGGGTGCTGGTCACCTGAGCTCACACATAGAGGGTGTATATAAGGTGGGCACCAACTAGAATCAGGGTCAGATGCAGAGAACAAGTCAGTTGGAGACAGCAAGACAGCTGCAGAGGAGCAGAAAGCAAGCAGAGAGGAAGTCAGCCTGCAGCAAGAAAGACAAAGACCCAGAGAGAGAGTGGAGCAGAGAAAGACCCAGAGGGGGAAGACTGAAGGGACCCAAGAACCCAAATTAGAGCATCGGGTGAGGAGTCAGCAAAAGGGTACCGGAACCCAAACTGGTGGGGGTAAAAACAATCCCCAGCCAGAGACCGGAGACCGTGGGCAGTGTCTGCCACGGTCACCCATCACATCCACCCCGAAGGCACACCACATGAAGGGTCAGGGAACCCAGGGCCAAGGGTGTCCCAACAGAAGGCCCGAGGGAGCTGGACCTAGGTGGATCACTGGTGGGGACGGCTGAAGAAAGGACAGAGGGAGAGCTCAGGGCCACGCTCCGGACTTGTTTGGGGGTTGGCTGGATCCAGGACCTGGTGGACGCAGCACGGCTCGGGTGGTCACTAGCAGCTGGAGTGACCAGTACAACATCTGCAGTAAGTAAACACCCTTAACTGCACAACCCGACTCTGTCTTCACTGCCGTCTGCACTACACCACCACAACCCCCATCCTCTGCGCCTGTCCCCTCTGAGGCTATACCCCTCCCGTTGGGGGTTATCTCATCAAGCTGCGCACCCACCATCAGCCTCAGCGGACCCTGCTGCAGCGGCGGCCACAGTGACCGCATCACAACGGGTGGCGTAGTCGACACAAAAGAACTCTTAATAACATCTGTAGGACTGCCACATAACACTGAGCTTGACGCCCTGGGCACGGGGCCGGGTCACAGCCGCTCGGAGACTACAACCCCCCCCCATCTGATCCGGTGCCGGGTATTCCCCTCAAAAAGGAATATGTCCCAGGGGGCGCGTCAACTTTGGCGTAGTCGGCAGGATTACGTGCCCGCAACACCCGGGTACTGCGTGCCTGAAGAAAAGTGCAAGTTTACCTCAGAAAGAAGTCTCCCGCCGGTTCCGGAGGGTCCACGCCATCGGACTCCATCACCAGTCGTTTCCCGCCGATTGTCCGCCATTTCCAACTTGTTCCCGCCATCTGCAGAGTTTCCCGCCACTGGGCGACGCTTCCCGCCAAAACCGCAGATTTCCCGCCTTGGAAGGGCAGCGGACGCCATTATGGGCGTGCCAAAGGAGGGCAAGAGGCCACCTCCCATCGTGGGCCGGGACAGAAAATGGCGCCAAAAGTGGAAACCGCCCCCACCAACAGAGACTGTGATGCTGGAGGTGTCTGTCAGCGTGAAAGAACTACCCCTGGAGCTGACAGTCACCGAGTTGCCCCGGGACCGCCCTCGAAGTGGGAGGAGACGAAAGAAAAGAACGAAGATGGGTGCCGCCTGGAGCAGTCTGGAGCGAGCGCACCCGGAGGCAGGAAGCCTGGAGAGGAGTAGCAGAAAAGCTCACCCGGAGATGTCCAGAGAGCAGAGCAGCACCGGCCCGCTGGCCAGGAGCCTGCTGGAAGAAGAGCAGAGCAGCACCGACCCGTTGGTCAGGAGCCTGCTGGACACCACGACCCCACTAGGCCTAGTGGAGGTCCTTGCACAGCTCCCCCGAGACCGGGAGTGTGCGCAGACTGCCCTGGAGGGCCTCGCACGGAGGATGGCCCGGGTACAGCGCGAGATACTGGCGGAGTGGAGCCGGGAGATGACCCAGCAAGCTGAGACCAGTCAACGGAGCACGCTACCCTGGAAGAGGAAGCAGACCGCCTCTGAGGATGGCGCGGGAGGACCCAAGGCCGGAGACGGCGCCGAGAAGGGAGCCGAACGCATGGAGGCAGGTAAAGGGGACGCCTATACCCCAAGCCGAGAAACCGCCCACCTGCCCCAGCTCCCCGTCGCAGAGCCCGAAAGTCCCCCTGCTGTGCCCGTAGCCGCCATGTCACCGCTATGGACTAGGCCCCGACCGGAAGCCGCCGCAGCGACCCCTGTGACGTCACGCGCCTCGACCCGGAGCGTGACAAAGCAGGAAATACCACCAGCCTGGTCGCAAGGCCTAGTACCCCCGGGCGCCGCATCACCAACAGCGCCCCCTACCTCCGCGGAGCCTCCGGCCTGGCCGCAAGGCCAGGTAGCCCAGGGCGCCGCCGTCCTAACGGTGCCCTTCACCTTCCAGGTGCCCCAGGCCTGGCCGCAAGGCCTGGGCAACCCGGGCGCCACCACCACCGCGCCCGCGCCCGTAAAACCAAGGGTGCCACACCTGGGGGAGGACTTGTTCAGCCAGCTCACATGGCCGGACGGGCGGCCCTTCATCTGGCCCGAAGGATACCATGAGCTGGAACGGCAGCAGGAACTAAGACCCCTGGATGAACCCCTGATTCCGGCTCCGAAGCCCGTGGCACGGATCTCGCCCCCGCTAGCGGAAGCACAGTTTGAGTGGGACCCCACCGGAGAAGATCTAATGGGGTTCACTCAGGAAACTAGGGCAGCTGCAGCAGAGCGCGCTGAGTGTTGCCGACAGCAGCTCGAAGAGTTCGCGAGGGAGCGGAGAGAGAGGCGGGTCCGGGAACAACAGGCCCAAATAAGGAGCGCCGAGCAAAAGAGCCGGACCAGGAGGGACCCCCGTGCAGCGCACAGTCCCCGTACCACCGGGACTGTAATCAAGTTTAACCAGCAGCACGGGTGGGGCTTTATCAGAGACAACAACACCCTCGGCGACGTCTTTGTCACGCGCAGAGACGTGGAGTCCCATCTGCCGGAGGGGCACAGAGGTCGTGACCTCTACATCGGAGACGAGGTCACCTTCACCCGGCACAAGTGTGCCAAAGGACCTTACGCCCTCCACGTACACCGCCTGACGGAGGAGGAGTTGCGGTACGGGGAGGAGGAGCCAGAGGACCCGGACGGGTCTGAAGTTACAACCAGCTATAAGCAAAGAGCAGGAGGAAGACGCCGTTGAGTGCGTCAGAGCAGGAGATGTAAATAGTTACCCGACCGGGTACCAAAGAAACTGTTGCTACATATATATAGTCCCCGTTGGGACCAGCATGAGTGAACTTTTACCCGTTAACCCCTTAATTCCACAGGCTGAGGACTGTGAGCAGCCATTCCCTTCCCTTTACCTGGCCGAGGACTGAGAGCGGCCAACTTCCCCTGTATATAGTTGCGCTTCCTAAAGCGCCCCCTACTGGTTTTATAGGAAAACCAGTTTTCCAGAGAGACTGTCGCACTTTACCCGGTCACACGTTGCACAGTGACCGGAGGAGGAGCCAGAGGCGACGAGAATGTTTTATTTGCTAATATATGTTGTTTTATATGTTCATGAAAAAAAAATGTATGTTTTGGTGTTATTTATGTCTTACAGCCCGAGGACGTGCTGTGATTTACCAGGGGGGAATGTAGCACCCTGAGGATTCGGCTGCTACAGGGGTATTGCACCTCAACCCAGAGGTGTGATATTCCACTCCCGGGTAAGGATGGAGTGTGGATCTGAGCTCGGTAGGCTGCATGCACTACATACATCCCATTTCCGAGGAACAGACCGACGGTACTCCCACTTAGAAATGTGCAGGTACGACCGAGTCTGTTCCTGGCTGGAGTGGGAGGGGGGTGGTACATCCCATGTAGTGTAGGGGCAGATAGGGGGAGCAGCCTGGGTAAAGTTAGGAGCTCATTGGGTGCTGGTCACCTGAGCTCACACATAGAGGGTGTATATAAGGTGGGCACCAACTAGAATCAGGGTCAGATGCAGAGAACAAGTCAGTTGGAGACAGCAAGACAGCTGCAGAGGAGCAGAAAGCAAGCAGAGAGGAAGTCAGCCTGCAGCAAGAAAGACAAAGACCCAGAGAGAGAGTGGAGCAGAGAAAGACCCAGAGGGGGAAGACTGAAGGGACCCAAGAACCCAAATTAGAGCATCGGGTGAGGAGTCAGCAAAAGGGTACCGGAACCCAAACTGGTGGGGGTAAAAACAATCCCCAGCCAGAGACCGGAGACCGTGGGCAGCGTCTGTCACGGTCACCCATCACATCCACCCCGAAGGCACACCACATGAAGGGTCAGGGAACCCAGGGCCAAGGGTGTCCCAACAGAAGGCCCGAGGGAGCTGGACCTAGGTGGATCACTGGTGGGGACGGATGAAGAAAGGACAGAGGGAGAGCTCAGGGCCACGCTCCGGACTTGTTTGGGGGTTGGCTGGATCCAGGACCTGGTGGACGCAGCACGGCTCGGGTGGTCACTAGCAGCTGGAGTGACCAGTACAACATCTGCAGTAAGTAAACACCCTTAACTGCACAACCCGACTCTGTCTTCACTGCCGTCTGCACTACACCACCACAACCCCCATCCTCTGCGCCTGTCCCCTCTGAGGCTATACCCCTCCCGTTGGGGGTTATCTCATCAAGCTGCGCACCCACCATCAGCCTCAGCGGACCCTGCTGCAGCGGCGGCCACAGTGACCGCATCACAACGGGTGGCGTAGTCGACACAAAAGAACTCTTAATAACATCTGTAGGACTGCCACATAACACTGAGCTTGACGCCCTGGGCACGGGGCCGGGTCACAGCCGCTCGGAGACTACAACCCCCCCCATCTGATCCGGTGCCGGGTATTCCCCTCAAAAAGGAATATGTCCCAGGGGGCGCGTCACACATGTCTGTGTTTTTCTGGCAGCACTGATGACAAGGTCCAATATGAGTCCGTGAAAAAACACCTACAGCACAAGGATGCTATTAGCGTGCTGTATGTGATTAACATTGCAAAGTATAGGAGAAGCTTTGTAATTTCTTTATCCATACCGGAAAAACACTGATGACCACACTGATGGTAAAAATAGACACCCGGACAGAAAACACTGATACCACCGTTACCGTTTTTTCATCTACGTGTTTTATACAAACTTGTGAAGAAGGCCTAAAAGACAGTGTGTTGGGTTCCATCAGAATGGCCATCATTTTGCAAAACAAAACAAAAGTTGTGTTACATACAGAGATGTTTTTCTGTCAAATGGCAGAACTGCCAATGCAGATGTGAACAGAACCATAGAGAGCGCTGCCAAAAGAGTTTTAGGTTGGAATTTGGGCATGGTAAGAGGGAGGCATGGCGTAATGGAAGAAATTTGTCTCGACAACTTTGGGAACTTGAGAATTGTTCATGGAAAGGGATCCTCCGCTTAGGACATTCTTTTATGAACCATAACAGAGAGCTGTTCATCTCAATCTTTGCCATATCATGCTATATTCCCCTGCAGTGGAAATGCCTGGCTTCTTGTTACTTTCCCCAACAAAATCAGATTTTTTCTTAGTGGTACGAGGAGTAGGACTTGGGGAGATGGGCTAATTTCTCTGGTGGTTGCTTTTAGAATGAGATAGTCTCCGATGAAACAACTTATTTAAATTCAGTGTGTAAACTTACAATGCCAACTATACAAGACACAGAATTATAGGATGATGATAAAAAAGCTTGAAAACAAAAACACCAGTTCTTCCATTTTTTTCCAAACACAAAAATGGATATACAGTGGGGAAAATAAGTATTTGATACACAGCTGATTTTGCAAGTTTTCCCACCTACAAAGAATGGAGAGGTCTGTAATTTTTATCATAGGTACACTTCACCTGTGAGAGGCAGAATCTAAAATAAAACAAACAGAAAATCACATTGTATGATTTTTTATTTTTTTTTCAAATTTAGAGTTTATTTGAAAGTTATTTTTTGACAAACAATAAACAATAGACGTAGAAACATCATAGCATATAATACACCAATAAATCTCCATAAGAGTAAATGTGCTAAAGTAAATATTGTTGTTAGACATGAATAATTAGATGCTAGACATTAATACTCTATAAATGCTGAACCTCGTAAAACTATGAAAGTGATATTTAACTGAAAGGGAGGTCATAGACCACATGTAGTAAAAAGGAGTATAGCTACCTTAAAAAGAAAAAAAGGGGGGAGATGAAGTGAAAGAAAAGGGTAGACCACAAAGACCGAGACGGGATGGTACGGGCCGCCAATGAAGGCAAGCTTCCAAGAGAAGCAACTGTCGTAAGGTGTAACCAGTTCAATAAAAATATGTTATTGTTAAAAACCTTAGTTTCCAATGAATCTGTATAAGGGTGAGGCCAAAAAGGAGTCCCAATGGAACCACCTGGTGGATATCCTATTCCTTTCGTCTTGAGAATGTGCAATTAATAACTCCATGTGGTGAATCCTTGCAATTTCTGCAAACCACTCCTCAAGGGATGGCACCACAGTAAATTTCCAATGTCGTGGGATAATAGTTTTAGCCGCTTGTAGCAGATGTCTCGAGAGGAAGTTTTTAAATTTTGATCCTGACATGGGAAACATGAATAGGTGTATTGGGAACATCTATGCCTGTCACCTCCCGAATTACTTTAAGGACATCCTTCCAGAATGCTTCCAAAGCACCGCAGGACCACCATATGTGGACCAGGGTACCCTCGCAAACCCCGCAGCGCCAGCAAAGATTCGAGGTGTTTGGGAACCATTTGTGGAGAACTGATGGGACTCTGTACCACCTTGAGACAACTTTATAGTTTGTGTCTTGGGCTTTCGTTGCAATAAGCGACTTATGTGAAAAGAGAAAGCACTTATACCATTGGTCAGTAGAAAATGTTAGATTTAAATCAGACTCCCAAGCTCTGCAAAAATGGGGAAGTGATTCTAAATCTGAAGAGGAGAGTAATTTATATAGAATTGAGATTGTATGGTTCACCGCTGATGAAGAATACAGAGCTTTTCCAATGCGGACAAGGGTCTTGTCATATTGGGTTTGTTATGCATTGCTTGAAAGAAATGTTGTAATTGGGTGTATTGAAAGTTATGGCGCAGCTTGGGAGGGAAGCCATGGAGGATGGCTCTGAGTGATAGTAACTGACCCTGGGGAGCAATCTGATAAAAGCGTAAGGGCTTCTTTTTTGAGCTGTTTAAAAATAGATTAGAGAAATTGCCTGTAGGGAATTTAGGATTATCTGTAATAGGAGAGAGAGGGCCAAGGTGATCAATTACGGAGCTCCTGTGGTGGAGTAAATGTAGGATTTTGAGCGTATGACTTGTGCTAAATGAGAGCGAGACCTCCTTCCGACTGGAAACTTGGGGCCATAACCAAGGGAGGGCAGGGATGGAGAGGGGACAAGTATCTTGGGCGATGGTAGTCCAGCATTTAGATGACAGACCCTGAACCAAGTCCAAGACCCTAGTGTAGACAGCAGCTAAGAAATATTTACGGCAATCAGGAAGACCAGTGCCTCCCTGATCTTTGGATCTAGATAAAATGTTGAACTTAATTCTGGCACAGCCCGGGGATCAGACAAAGCAGCTGAATACATGCTGAATTTTTCTCTAGAAGGGAGAGGGGATGTAGATCGGGATGGTGTGGAAAAGGTACAACAGTCTGGGAAGGACTGTCATCTTTTTAATGTTGATCCTTCCGGACCATGGAAACTCAGTACGGTTCCAAGCAATCAATTCCCTCTCCACTCTGGACAAAAATGGAAGAAAATTCAGTTCAAAAAGTCTGGGAAGGTCAAAAGGGACATGGATTCCCAGATACGTGATTGAGGAGGTATTGAAATATTGAGCGCCTCAGACTTATCTGTGTTAATTTTGAAATTTGACCAGATCCCAAAGCTGTCAAGCTCTGCCAGTAGGGAAAGAAGAGAGATATGGGGATTGGAGAGATAAACCAAGAGATCATCCGCGAAAGCAGAATATTTAAAGTCTGTCTCCATTGATAATCCCTCGGATATTTGGATTATTCCGTATAGCGTACATTAAACTCTCCATACCAAGATATATAATAATGGTGATAGAGGGCAACCCTGGCGTGTACCATTATGAATTGAGAACTGGTCAGAAAGGGAGCCATTAATTTTAATTCTAGCTGATGGTGATTTATATAGGGCTAATATTTTGGATATCAGGATTGGGCCTTGTCCTATAAGGTTTAAAGTCTGCTCAATGGCATGCCATGAGATCCTGTCAAAGGCCTTTTCGGCATCCAGTGATAAGATCATAAGTGGAGATTTATGTAAGGTGGCAAAGTTAATGATATCTAAAGTTTTAAGGGTGTTGTCTTGGGCCTCCTTCCCAGGGACAAATCCCACCTGGTCCAGGTGAATAAGGTTTGGAAGGAGTGGGTTTAATCTGTTCGCTATTAGTTTGGCGTGTAATTTTATATCCACATTTAATAATGAGATTGGCCTATAACTGGCGCATAAAAAAGGATCTTTACCAGGTTTGGGGATAACCATGATATGAGCGGAGGTGGATTGTGCTGGGAAGGAGGATGAATCCGAGATATGATTAAAGGCCTGAAGTAATAAAGAAATTAACTGGGAGGGGAATATTTTATAGAACTTGGCGGTGAAGCCATCAGGACCTGGACTTTTACATCCTGGGAGATTGTTTATTATCAATGAAAGTTCCTGAGGGGTAAAGGGAATCTCTAGACCCTCAAGGACTTCCCTGGGTTGCTTATTAAAAGGGGAGGAGAGAGCATCGGGTAGAGATTGATTCGGAATTGTTGCGTTAATATTATAAAGTTTAGAGTAATAGGACTGAAAAACCTTGGCAATTCCAAAGGAAGTATGAATCTGAGAGCCGTGAGCATCCTTGATGGAAGTGATATAGTTTTGTGCGGTTTTGGTTTTCAAAGCCCTTGCCAAAATTCTGCCCGGTTTATTTCCATACTCGTAGAACTTGCTACTGCCTAGTTGCCGCAATCGATTATATGAGCTTTCCAACATACATTTAACCTCCAGCCTGGCCCTGAGGAAGTCTCTCAGAATGGACGCGGAGAGGGCTTGCTTATGTAAATGCTCAAGTTTTGTGACTTTTTGTGGAGCCTCACCAAGAGCCTGTGATTTTTATTTAAAATTCTTGTGCCATGTTTAATGAGCACACCTCTCAGGACACATTTCAGAGCCTCCCACTTAACCGGCTGGGGGAGAGGGGGTATCGTCGGAGGAGTGATCTATTATAAAGTTATCTATGTTTAGTAAAATATAAATATCTGCATTAGAGTGGGTCCAGGAGTAAGGACTAATTTAGTCGCCATGACCACACAGCCCTAGAAGGACCGTAAGGAATTTTTAAGGAGCAATAAACAGGGGCATGGTCGGACTAAAGGATATTTCCTATACTGGTGGATACCAACCAAGGTAGAACCCCCTGTGATACTAAAACATAATCCAAGCGACTGTATGAGCCATGAGGGGCTGAATAAAAGTTATAGTCCCTATCGGACAGATGTTGGATTCGCCAGGCGTCAAACTGTTGTAGCTGAGAAAAGGTTTTTTTGGCTCGCTTTATGGTGGCATAGGAGAGACATGATTTTCCTTTGGAATTATCCAAGGTTGGGTCTTAGGTAATATTAAGGTCGCCACAAAGGATGACAGAGCCTTTTATTAAAGGGATGGTTTGATCAATTAAATTAGATAGGAAGGTTATTTGGTCTTGGTTCGGGGAGTAAGCATTAATAATGGTTAGAATTTGTCCTTTTATAGATATAGATAGGATTATGAACCTGACATTGGGTTCAATAAAGCAATTCATTATTTTGTATGGGGGGGGGGGTGTATGAATTGAAATAGCAACCCCTTTTGTACGTGAAGCAGAACTATTTGCAAAGTGCCAGCTAGTATAGTGTTTATTTTTAATTTTGGGGGTGTGATTCGTTTTGAAGTGTGTTTCTTGGAAACATATGATATGTACCTTTCGTCTGTGGCAATGATGCAGGATCTGAGCTCTTTTTTCCAGTGTGTTGAGACCCTTTACGTTGAAGGAGACAATGTTTAGGTCAGCCATTGGAGAGGTTCATGATTTACATCTGGAGATTTTCGTGGATACACCTTGAAAAGGGAAGTTTGTTTCAGATGAGCCCCGTCTTTACATTGAGAGCGAAGGGAGGAGAGTACGAAAAAAGAAAAACAAACATTAAGACACAGAAACAAAAGCAGTAAACTGGATACTGCAGCATAAGCTAAGAAGGTGCATTCAACACCTAGGAGCATCAGGGCCGCGACCAGAAGCTACACGAGCTCCCAACCTATTGGGGGGAAAAGAATGGAAGCCATAACCTAGATTGGCGCACCACTCTTGCAAATGACATAACATATGAGAAACCATCACAAAAATCACCATTTAAGAATGATTGGTAAAATGTGAGAAATTCTGATTAAAGGCAAGCGGGCAGTAGTAATAAGTCACTGAATTTCACACTGAGGTCAGGAATACGGGCCAATACCCCAAGGCAGGCACACTCGGGTACTGGGAATAAGAAACAAACGAATGTCAATCCCTATCCCTAAGAGCAATCAGTCAGCATCCCGAGGTCTGTGGGACTGTTGTTGAACTCTTCTCTAACCACCTCGGCGGGATTCATGTGGGGGAAGGCCTTTCTGTGTAGCTGCAATCGGCGGGGAGATTGTTTGACCCGTTCTTCTTCCCGGGCCCACAGGACCCAGAGTCAACGTCGGCCAGGACAGCATACAAGTCTCAGGCAAGTCTAGCGCCTGTAAAAATGTTGGTAGGTCCTCTGGAGATTGCAGAGAATAGATCCTGGTTCCATGCTGTGCATTCAATGAAAAAGAGAAAACCCAACAGAAAGATGTCTTTTGATTTTAGCTCCTGCAGAAACAGTTTGAGGGCTGCCTGTTGTGCTAGGGTGTGACGAGAAAGGTCCTGAAGAATGCGAATCGGGGTGCCATTATATTTAATCACCTGCTTCTTCCTTACAGCCGGAAGAATTTGGTCTTTGAGGGTATAAAAATGAATTCTGCAAATTATATCCCTCGGACGCGAGGCGTCAGGGTTTACAGGGCGCAGAGCCCGGTGAGCTCTATCAAGTTCAATTGCTTGCCCCGGGGGGCGACCAAGTAAGTCATTGAAAATGCAAATGAGGACCGAGGGAATGTCAGATGATAAAATAGATTCCAGGAGTCCTCGAATATGTAGGTTATTGCATCTATTTCCCAAATCGTCCATATTTTGCTGGAGCGAGAAAAGTTGTGCAGAGTGCGCAAGAACGGATTCTTGGAGAGTTTTTATGGCAGAATTATCGGCGACCTGAGCTTGTGCAAGGGTGTCAACTCTAGCTGTGACAGAAGACCGTTCCGATCGGAAGAAGGCAAATTCCTGTTTGCACTCAGAGACCACCTGGTTAGCTAGTGCTAATATTGTTAGAACCTTGCTCTTAGGTTTTTTCTATTGCTGGTCACATGACCTTGTTGGCCTATTTAATCCTGCTCCGCCCTTCTGGCTTTGCTGGACTTCATTGTATAACTACTTTCTAGCTAGCCTGTGCTCTGTATCTAACTCTGTTAGTTTGCTTGGTCTACGGACCTCTGTGTTCTATATTTTTTGTTTGTTCGTCTGTCTGCTACTATTTCTGTTAGGAGGTGTCCCTTTTTCCTCCCAGTCCTTAGTACTTGTAGGGATTCCTTCCCCACATCTATAGGTCTCCGTACAGACTAGCTTAGGACTTTAGCAGGTCTGATCGCAGGATCAGGTCCCCTGTTACATCGTAGGGATTAAGCTGAGTTCTATCGTAGGGACAGATCTCCTCTCTTTCCTTAGCTCTGGTAGCAGAACATAACAGTAAGTCCAGCCTGCAAATTTTCTAAGGAAAGATTTTTCTGTTCCATCATGGTGTCGGTTCAGGATTTGGCTCATCGCCTGCAGGGACTCTCTCTGGAGGTGACCGAGCTCCGTCAGCACGTAACTGTCCTGGAGCACATTTCTTGGAGCCTAAGGTACGTTTGCCGGATTTATTTTTTGGTGAACACCGAGAATTTTTTTCATTTAAAAATGCTTGCTTATTGTATTTTTGTTTGAGACCCAAGTCCTCTGGGGATGAATCCCAGCGCATAGGGTTCATAATGTCACTTTTGCGCAAAGAGCCTCAGGAGTGGGCCTTTTCTTTGCAACCTAGTGATACATGTTTTAGATCAGTGGATAGTTTTTTTTCTGCTTTGGGGCTATTATATGATGATCCTGACCGTGTCTCATCTGCTGAGACTGAGTTAAGACGTTTGAGACAGGGATCAGGTAATGTGGAAAAATATTGTACTCATTTCCGTCGATGGTCTACTCAAACAGGGTGGAACGATTCTGCTCTGAAAAGTCTGTTTCTTGCTGGGCTCAATGAAAGGGTTAAAGACCTGCTAATTGCTTATCCTACACCTGAAGATTTGCAACAGGCTATGCAATTAGCTATACGGGTGGATAGGAGACTGCGTGCAAGGGTTAATGAGAGCAAATCCTCTGCTATGTCAGTTTCTGGTTATGAGAATGTGTGTACTAACAGTGGTGAACCGATGGAGATTGGAGCGATGGCACCTCGCTCTCAAGAAAAGGACCGCAGATTTTCTGAAGGCTTGTGTTTCTATTGCGGAAAATCTGGTCATTTGATTAAAGGCTGTGAGCTTCGTATGAAGAAAGAAAAAAAAATGGTCAGTCATGCCCGTATTGCCTGTTTAAATTCCAAGGGTGTATTTTTAGCTGCTTCCACGATTGCTCAGGAAAAATTAATGGAATTTCGGGTGTTTGTTGATTGTGGGTCTACTCTGAATGTAATTGATGGGGGATTCTTGGAAAGACTCAATTTAAAACCCGAACCTTTATCATCCCCCATTGCTGTGGTTTCTGTGGATGGCTCCCCTTTGAAGAATGTTACTCTCAAGGTCTGTGAATTTCCTCTCACTATTAATGGTGTTCACCATGAGAAATTGGATTTGGTAGTCTTGAATAACTTGCCTTCTCCGGTGGTCTTGGGATTGCCCTGGTTAAAATTGCACAATCCTGTACTGGATTGGTCTACCAATGAAATTAAATCCTGGAGCCATAAATGTTATGACAAGTGTTGTAACGGGCGTATTGCAGCTGTGGATAGGGGGAATTGCCTGTTCCTATTCAGGATTTTTGGAGAGTTTTTTCTGAGAAGGAATTGCAGGTTTTGCCTCCCCATAGAGACTATGATTGTTCTATTGAATTTGTCCCTGGAGCGACTCTTCCTAAAAGTCGTTTATTTAACCTTACTATTCCTGAGAGAAAGGCTTTGGAGGAATACATACAGACAAGTTTGGCCGCCGGTCACATTAGGCCCTCTAAGTCTACTGTGGCGGTTGGATTTTTTTTTGTAAAAAAAAAGGACGGCGGTTTACGTCCTTGTCTGGATTTTCGTGAGATTAACAAAATTACTGTACGCAATCCTTACCCACTGGCATTGATTCCTGATCTGTTTAACCAGTTAGTGGGGGCCAAGTGGTACTCTAAAATTGATCTCCGGGGGGCATACAATTTGTTGCGCATGAAGGAGGGTGATGAATGGAAGACTGCTTTTAACACTCCTGTGGGTCATTTTGAGAATCTGGTTATGCCTTTTGGTCTTACTAATGCTCCTGCATTTTTCCAGAATCTTATTAATGACATCCTTAGACCTTTGATCGTCAAAAATGTGGTTGTGTATTTGGATGACATTTTGATTTATTCGCCGGATCTGGAGTCTCATTGGCGGAGCGTACGTGAGGTATTACAGTTATTAATGGACAATTCGCTTTTTGCTAAGCTGGAGAAATGTGAGTTCGCTGTACAGAGAATTAGTTTTTTGGGCTACATTATCTCCAGCGAAGGTTTTGAGATGGACCCGGTTAAAGTTCAAGCTGTGCAGGAATGGCCTAGGCCTATTGGTTTGAAATCGATACAGAGGTTTTTGGGTTTCGCCAATTACTACAGAAAATTCATAAAAAATTTTTCTATTATTGTCAAACCTCTGACCGATCTCACCAGGAAAGGTGCTGATGCGGTTCAGTGGTCTTCTGAGGCCATTGAAGCTTTTGTGTATCTCAAGGAGAGGTTCACCTCTGCTCCCATCCTTATGCAGCCTGATGTGACTAAGCCGTTTTTGGTTGAGGTTGATGCTTCCTCTGTGGGGGTTGGTGCAGTATTGTCTCAGGATAACGGGGATGGAGTACATCCCTGTGCCTTTTTTTCAAAAAAATTTTCGGAGACTGAACTGAATTACGATATTGGTAATCGGGAATTATTGGCTATTAAACTCGCATTTGAACACTGGCGCCACCTCTTGGAAGGTGCTGAATTTCCCGTTCAGGTTTTTACGGATCATAAAAATCTGATATATCTTGATGCTGCCAAGCGCCTTAATGCCCGTCAGGCTAGGTGGGCACTGTTTTTTTCGCGGTTTAATTTCTCCGTTACTTACATCCCAGGTACTAAGAATGTTAAGGCGGATGCCTTGTCTCGCAGTTTTTCTCCCATAGTCGGTGCTGAGAAAGAGGAGAACATTTTACAAGAAGGTGTTGTGATTGCTGCTTTGGACTCCGTTTTGGAAGATGAGATTCTTAAAGCACAGGAGAATGCCCCATCTAACACTCCCCATGGGAGGTTGTTTGTGCCTGGGACCTTTAGGAGAGATTTGTTGAGTGTCACGAATCTCGGTTGGCAGGTCATCCCGGAATCTCTGAGACCAAGAGACTGGTGGGTCGCAGTTTTTGGTGGCCTGGATGGCAGAAGGAAGTCATTAAGTGGGTGCGTCAATGTACTATATGTGCTAGATCTAAGTCCTCACATACTCCTGCTGCGGGGTTACTTTGTCCTTTGGAGGTTCCCAGTGCTCCTTGGACACATTTGGCTATGGACTTTATAACTGACCTTCCCCCCTCTGAGGGTTTTACTGTCATCTGGGTGGTCGTGGACCGTTTTAGCAAGATGTGTCACTTGGTTCCCTTCGTCAAACTGCCCTGCGCTAAAACTCTCGCTAAGGCCTTTGTCAAGGAAATTGTCAGACTTCATGGCGTTCCTACTGACATTGTTTCTGATAGGGGACCTCAGTTCGTGGCTCGTTTTTGGCGTGCCTTTTGTGACAGGTTGGGAGTTCATTTGTCGTTCTCATCCGGATATCATCCTGAATCTAATGGCCAGACAGAAAGGAAAAACCAGGATGTTGAGCAGTTCTTGCGTTGTTTTGTGGCAGACAATCAAGAGGGGTGGTCTGAGTTTCTGCCACTTGCTGAATTTGCTCTGAACAATCATACATCTTCTTCTGCTGGTTGTTCGCCTTTTTTTTGTTGTTCTGGGAGACATCCGTCGTTTGGGTCGTTCTCCAAGTTGGGATCTGCCGTGCCTGAGGAGGAGAATTTTTCCGGTGATTTGGAGTGAGTTTGGACGGATGTGCGTGGTAATCTTCAGGAGGCCAACAGAAAATCTAAAGACTACTTTGATAGGAAACGACAGGAGGTTTTGTTCGCTGTTGGTGACATGGTTTGGTTGTCCTCTAGGAATCTGCGGTTGAGGATTCCTTCTAAGAAATTGGGTCCCAAGTTTGTAGGGCCCTTTAAGGTGCTTCAGGTTGTCAACCAATCTGCTGTTAGGTTGGAGGTTCCTACCTCCTGGAGAATTAATCCGGTGTTTCATGTCTCTCTGTTGAAAAAAGCTGTTGTGTCGGATTGTGACGCCTCTGCCTCTGTTCCTCCGGTGGTGGAGGACGGGGAATATGAAATTTCTCGCATCCTTAACTCTAGACGGTATAGAGGTAGTTTGCAGTATCTCGTGGCCTGGAAAGGTTTCGGACCCGAGGATAACTCTTGGGTGAGGTCGGATGATGTTTCCGCATCCAGACTTATCAGAGCGTTTCACAGGAGATTTCCTGATAAGCCTGGTCCTAGGGGATCCGGAGGATCCTCTTAGAAGGGGGGGTACTGTTAGAACCTTGCTCTTAGGTTTTTTCTATTGCTGGTCACATGACCTTGTTGGCCTATTTAATCCTGCTCCGCCCTTCTGGCTTTGCTGGACTTCATTGTATAACTACTTTCTAGCTAGCCTGTGCTCTGTATCTAACTCTGTTAGTTTGCTTGGTCTACGGACCTCTGTGTTCTATATTTTTTGTTTGTTCGTCTGTCTGCTACTATTTCTGTTAGGAGGTGTCCGTTTTTCCTCCCAGTCCTTAGTACTTGTAGGGATTCCTTCCCCACATCTATAGGTCTCCGTACAGACTAGCTTAGGACTTTAGCAGGTCTGATCGCAGGATCAGGTCCCCTGTTACATCGTAGGGATTAAGCTGAGTTCTATCGTAGGGACAGATCTCCTCTTTTTCCTTAGCTCTGGTAGCAGAACATAACAAATATGTCGTTTCTCGTTGGGATGGACTGCAATAATGCCCAAAGATCTGCCAGGGAGGCCAGTCGACTTTCCTCAGGAGAAGGAGTAGGGTCCGGGATCCCTTAGTTAGACAAGCTCAGGGGTTGTTGAATTTGATGGAAAGGGCCGTAGGAGGTCTGTTTGCGTTGAGTAGCATTTCCATCCTGCATGACTAGCGTATGTATGGGAGCAACACGGAGCCGATACTGGGTAGCTGGTGGAACCAAGTTAGGTTGAGAAAAGTAACTCTGGACACATTCTGGGGTGAGCAGATCCGTTAAGGAATGGAGTGGGGACAAAACATTCCAGGATGATCCGGTGGACCAAGTCGGCAAGATGGCTCGACCTGATGGAGCCTGTACCGCCTGTTGGACCTGAGGGATGTCCCAGACTAATGGGACTGAAAGAGGACCAGATATTTGATCTTGTGGCATTGTGCTATGTAGCTTTTCCTCTACTGTGCGGTGGTCAAACTCCTGGGGGGTGCACTGTCCCTTTTAAGACAATGGTGCAGAGGAGATGGAGACACAGGGAAGTCAGAGTTGGATATGGCAGGACTCTGTGGGGTGATTAGGTGGACATCTGTTGAGTCCAGGGGTGCATTTATTGGAGAAGATGGAGATGGGGCTTCTTCTGGTGTACCCCCAGAGCAGCCATGAGGCTGCACTTGACCTGCACAGCGGCAGCCATTTTGGAGCGCCCCCTCATGGAGGACCGGTGCACCGCTCCCTGTGGAGGAAAGCAGCGGCTCCTCCTGAGACAGAGAGACAGGCCGAGGGCCCTTCATTAACTGGGAGAGCATTGGAGGGGGCACTGGCTTCCGTGCGCAAGGGGAATGGCGGCCATCTTGGGAATCTGCATGGGCGCATTCCGGTGGCCGCTCACAGAGCTCCTGAGTGACAGACCGGGCGCCGGGGGGGAAATTCGGCACCTTCATACCGGCATCCATCTCCTGGTCTAGCCGGGGCCTCACATCATCCATCGGTGAGTCCGGGAGGGGAGATCCCTCTGCTGCTCCGCCATGTTCCTGAGGTACTCCATGCCCTCGGTGCTTGCGGTCCTGTTGCAGTCTTTGTGGCCGCAAGAAAGATTCAATGTCCCCACGAAGTGCAGGGGCACAGGATGAGGATCTTCCCCTGAGTTTTTCGCCCATTTTGCCCATTATATGTTAGTCTGTGATGGCCTTTTATGAAGGAGTTGGTACAGAGCTGAGCAGTGTGTGTCCTCACACAGCCATGGCTAGCTATGTCCCCCACATTGTATGATTTTAACATATTTGATTTGCATTTTATTGCATGAAATAAATATTTGATATAATAGAAAAACAGGTGCAGAAACCTTTGTTTGCAAATACAGAGTTCAGATGTTTCCTGTAGTTCTTGACCAGGTTTGCACACACTGCAGCAGGGATTTTGGCCGACTCCTCCATACAGATCTTCTCCAAATCTTTCAGGTTTCGGGGCTGTCGCTGAGCAACATTGAGTTTCAGCTTTCTCCAAAGATTATCTATTGTGTTCAGGTCTGTAGACTGGCTTGGCCACTCCAGCACCTTGAAATACTTCTTACGGAGCCACTCCTTAGTTGCCCTGGCTGTGTGTTTCGGGTCATTGTCATGCTGGAAGGACCAGCCACAACTCATCTTCAATGCTGTTACTGAGGGAAGGAGGTTGCTGGCCAAAATATTGAGATCCATGACCCCATCCATCCTCCCTTCAATATGATGCAGTTGTCCTTTCCCCTTTGCAGAAAAGCACAACCAAAGTATGATGTTTCCCCCACCATGCTTCACGGTTGTGATGGTGTTCTTGGGGTTGTACTCATCCTTCTTCTTCCTCCAAACACGAGAAGTGGAGTTGATGTCAAAAAGTTCTATTTTGGTTTCATTTGACCACATGACCTTCTCCCATCCTCCTCTGGATCATCCCGATGATCATTGGTGAAATATTGTCATGCTGGAAGGACCAGCCACAACTCATCTTCAATGCTGTTACTGAGGGAAGGAGGTTGCTGGCCAAAATATTGAGATCCATGACCCCATCCATCCTCCTTTCAATATGATGCAGTTGTCCTTTCCCCTTTGCAGAAAAGCACAACCAAAGTATGATGTTTCCCCCACCATGCTTCACGGTTGTGATGGTGTTCTTGGGGTTGTACTCATCCTTCTTCTTCCTCCAAACACGAGAAGTGGAGTTGATATCAAAAAGTTCTATTTTGGTTTCATTTGACCACATGACCTTCTCCCATCCTCCTCTGGATCATCCCGATGATCATTGGTGAACCTCAAACGGGCCTGGACATTGTGCTGGCATGAGCAGGGGGACCATGTGTGCCCTGCAGGATTTTAATCCATGACGGTGTAGTGTGTTACTAACGGTAATGTTTGAGACTGTGGTCCCAACTCTCTTCAGGTCATTGACCAAGTCCTCCCATGTAGTTCTGGGCTGATTTCAGATCTTTCTCAGAATTATCCCTTCCCCACGAAGCAAGAACATGCATGGAGCCCCAGACCGAGGAAGATTGACAGTCATCTTGTGTTTCTTCCATTTTCTAATAATTGCGCCAACAGTTGCTTTCTCACCAAGCTGCTTGCTTATTGTCCTGTAGCCCATCTCAGGCTTGTGCAGGTCTACAATTTTGTCCCTGGTGTACTTAGACAGCTGTTTGGTCATGGCCATGGTGGAGAGATTGGAGTGTGATTGAGTGTGTGGACAGGTGTCTTTTATACAGGTAACGAGTTCAAAAAGGTACAATTAATACAGGTAATGAGTGCAGAGTATGAGGGCTTCTTAAAGAAAAACTAACAGGTTTGTGAGAGCCAGAATTCTTGCTAGGTGATCAAATACTTATTTCATGCAATTTAATTATGTAAAAATCATACAATGTGATTTTCTGGATATTTTTTTTACGATTCTGCCTCTCACAGGTGAAGTGTACCTACGATAAAAATTATAGACTTCTCCATCATTCTTTGTAGGTGGGAAACCTTGCTAAATCGGCAGTGGATCAAATTCTTATTTTCCCCATTGTATTGTGAAATGTAGAACTTCATACCAGCTACTAACGTCGATAATAGACACATTTTACTTTATAGTAAATATTCTGTCTTCAGAATTCCCATTTTTTAGAATGTTCCCTCCATACATCTGATGTATTTTTAGAAAAATATTTTATGATGGAAATGTTTTACATCAATGTGTCACATTGGTTTATTCTGGAGCATTGGGATACAACTGCTTTGTATTCAGTATTAGGTTTTCTTAACATTTTTTTCTCTTGTTCACGTTCAGGATATACACTGGGAAAATCTCTTGCCATAAACACTAAATGTATAGCCCCAATTTATGCAGCTGTTACATACAGTATGTTGCCCATTAAATAACATTGTAAAAAAAAGTACACCACCTCTAACTTTGCTTCTCTTTACAGTGAAATAAAAGGTAATCAGATGCATATCAACTGAACGAATGCTAAGGACACACTAATAAAGGCCATGGAGAGGTTTAAAGTATATTTTTGGAGTTTACAACAAATGTACTTTATGGTATAGTATGAATAGAGCCTAAGATAAAATCATCAATAAGATTTAAAGGGGACATTAAATAACTTCTCACGGCTATGTATGACATATCAAGAGGTCAATTGTCATTGATTTCATTGGAACTTTGATTGCAATATCAGTCTTAGGCCACGGTGGGGTCACACAAGCGATGATTCTCTCATGAGCAACAATTGGCTCGATTATGCGAATGACACTCAGCTCAAATCAGAGTTTGAGCCGAGTGTCCGTTTACTGTGAGAAAATCGTATTGCAGTTACGTAGAAAACAGAGATCTTAATTTCTCAATCTTCTCCATTTTCTGTGTCTGCGTAAACCGGACTGCACTTGGATGACATCCGAGTGCAGTCTGTTTCACAAACACACGCACCCATAGATTTGAATGGGTACTCGTGCTCCGATTTGCAGGGCCACTTAAAGCAAACTGCAATTTTTTTCTCATGCCAATTTGGTATAAGAAAAAAAATGCAGATCTACACTGCCCCATAGTATACCATTGATATGAGTGTTATCTGATAAAGCATCACATAGCATTTGTCCAAGTTCTACACTTGTGTGAGTGAGTCCCTTCTGTAACAGAAATCACTAAATGAGTCTGTACGCTTTATAGGACCAAGGACATTACTAGTGATGAGCCCAAGTGCTCATTATTTGAGTTTGCCTAGGGTGCTCGGGTATGCACCGAGTATTGCGGATGCTCGAGTGACATGTTCGAGTCCTCGCGGTCGCATGTTTTGCTGCTTTTAGAAAGCCAAAAAAACATGCGGGGATTGCCTGACATACATGGGCAATCCCCCCGCATGTTCTGTCTAACGGCACCGAAACATGCGTGCGCAGGGACTCGAACATGTCATTTGAGCACCCGCGATACTCGGTGCATACCCGAGCACTCTAGGCAAACTCTAATAACGAGTACTTGCGCTGATCACTAGACCTTACCAATTATATCTTCCCATATGTATTACACTATCATTTCTTTTACAGTGGCAATTCTGGGTAAAACTGTGATTTATAAGATGGAATATAATATATGAACAAAACAATGTAAAGACTGCACTTTTCCCAAGGAAATTACTTATTTCAGGGTAGGGCCCATGTAACGAGGAGTGGCCTTGATGTAACTCTATCATGAAAGTTGCTAATTTGTTCTGACTTTCATTATGGAGCTGCATCCAGGCTGCACAGTGACTTCTACGAAAGACTCTACCCTCATTGTGGCCCTTGACATTGACTTTGTTAATCTGGTCATAGCATTTGTACTTGATGTACCCTTAACAGTAACTAAAATTGTATGATCCCAGTACAGATACTAAAATGATCAATTGTATTATGACTACATGAAAGTAGTCTAACTGTGATGCGGAGTTCCTACTCACAATCAAACCGTGATGTGAGTCGCTACTCACAGTTAAACCATGAGACAGGATAGTCAGGAGTTCTGAGGTCCGATATCAGCAGGACTCATCGTACAGAGGGGTAAATCAAAGGCGTGGTCAGGAAACACTCTGGAGTCAAATGCCAGAAGGTAAGTCAAGACAAGGGAGTAAAATAAACAGATAGTCAGAGGCCAAGTTGGGGTCAGATACCTGAAGTCAGAGAGCGTTAAGAGCAGAAGGAATAATCTACAAGAATAATCATGACAAATCCTAGGGCAGGCACCAAGGAAAGAGACACAGGGCTAAGCAAACACACCCAAGTTAAGAAGTTAAGGAAAGCTACAACTGACACAGACTACTAGCCGCCAACCAGCTAAATACCTTGCAATTCATTAAGCATGGGAGGCACCTGAGGAAACGCCCGCAGACTAAACCAGATTGAGCAGCAGGGCTGTCAATCAAAATGTTGACAACCCAGCACACCCAGCTTCTGATTGGATAACTGGACCATCACTCACAATACTGACAGTTCAACACACTCCAGATCCCATACGGCGGCTGAGCTGTCACTCACAGCGTTCCTTGGCCACAGTCAATGTAGAAACCGTGACACTAACTATATGATTGAGCTACATATATCAATCTCTCTTCTTCTCATTCTGTGTACAAGAGACACACAAGCAGTATGTGTTTACATGCATAAGGTTTGTAAAGGTGAAAATGGCCAGCTCTCCATAGATAGGTATTTGGGACTTGTAACCTGGCCACTGTCCTGGCTCCTTGTAAATCCACAGAAAGAATGGTGCGGCTCAACTAACGCATTTTAAAATTTCATCCATGCTGAATTAAAAAATGTTTTAAATAGATACATCAAATCCATAAAACAATCCATTTACCAACTCGTTTCTGGCATCAAATTTTAATACACATTCGTAGAGCCAGACCATTCTTCCTTTGGATCAACGTACATGCACCTGCCAAGCGTTTCAAGTACAGACAGGGCTCCAGTTACCCAGATAAGGCTCCATGCACAAAGTTTTTGCAGCCTCTGTAAGTCATATGTGTTCATAAGGAAAACTCCCGACAGTGGCCGCAGTCTGGATGGTTGCCATGGACTGTTCATCATAAAGTCGTATTGCAAAAAAAAACAAACGCACATATTGCATGGCATACTTTTTTTTTTTACGGTTGTTCTTTGTATAAGGAATCACAGTCTGAAATTTATATATAGTTAAATAAGGAATATGCAGATGAATAGAGGCCAGAGATCAAAATACTGGACAGAGATCAGAAGGAGGATCTTTTTGTTTGCCCTTGTCTGGTGAACGGGGACGTATGGTAACAATAAAGGGATATTCCCATTTCATATATTTATGATATTTCCACAGGATACAGCAAAAGATGCAGCTCACACTAATGGGATCAGCCTTTATCTGGAGAATGGGGCCCGTGACCTGCTGTTTTCAGTGTAGAGGTGGTCAAAATTGAAATGCACCTCTCCATTGAAAGCAGCACGTCAGGGTCCCTTTCTCCAGGTAGATGCAAGTCCCACTGGTGTGAGCTGCATCTACTATACATACAGGTGCATCTCATTAAATTAAAATATCATCAAAAAGTTAATTTATTTCAGTTCTTCAATACAAAAAGTGAATCTCCTATATTATATAGAGTCATTACAAACAGAGTGATCTATTTCAAGTGTTTATTTCTGTTAATGTTGATGATTATGGCTTACAGCCAATGAAAACACAAAAATCATTATCTCAGTTAATTAGAATACTTTATAACAACAGCTTGAAAAATGTTTTTAAAATCCGAAATGTTGGCCCACTGAAATGTATGTTCAGTAAATACACTCAATACTTGGTCGGGGCTCCTTTGGCATCAATTAATGCAGCAATGTGGCAATGTGGCATGGAGGCGATCAGCCTGTGGCACTGCTGAGGTGTTATGAAAGCCCAGGTTGCTTTGATAGCAACCTACAGCTCGTCTGCATTGTTGGGTCTGGTGTCTCTCATCTTCCTCTTGACAATACCCCATAGATTCTCTATAGGGTTAAGGTCAGGCGAGTTTCCTGGCTAATCAAGCACAGTGATAGTGTTGTGTGTAAACCAGGTATTGGTACTGTTGGCAGTGTGGACAGGTGCCAAGTCCTGCTGGAGAATGACATTTCCATCTCCAAAAAGCTTGTCGGCAGAGGGAAGCATGAAGTGCTCTAAAATTTCCTGGTAGACGGCTGCGCTGACTTTGGTCTTGATAAAACACAATGGACCTACACCAGCAGATGACATGGCCCCCCCAAACCATCACTGATTGTGGAGACTTCACACTAGACCTCCAGCAGCTTGGATTGTGGCCTCTTCACTCTTCCTCCAGACTCTGGGACCTTGATTTCCAAATGAAATGCAAAATTTACTTTCATCTGTAAACAACACCTTGGACCACTGAGCAACAGTCCAGGTCTTTTTCTCCTTGGCCCAGGTAAGACGCTTCTGGCGTTGTCTATTGGTCATGAGTGGCTTGACACAAGGAATGCGACACTTGTAGCCCATGTCCTGGATACGTCTGTGTGTGGTGGCTCTTGAAGCAATGACTCCAGCAGCAGTTCACTCCTTGTGAATCTCCCCCAAATTTTTGAATGGCCCTTTCTTAACAATCCTTTCAAGGCTGCGGTTATCCCGGTTGCTTGTGCACATTTTTCTACCACGCTTTTTCCTTACACTCAACTCTCCATTAATGTGCTTGGATACAGCACTCGGTGAACAGCCAGCTTCTTTAACAATGACCTTTAGTGGCTTACCCTCCTTGTGGAGTGTGCCAACGACTGCCTTCTGGACATCTGTCAAGTCAGCAGTCTTCCTCATGTTTGTGGAGCCTACTGAAACAGACCAATTTTTGTTAATTATTCTAATTTACTGAGATAATGACTTTTGTGTTGTCATTGGCTGTAAGCCATAATCATCAACATTAACAGAAATAAACACTTGAAATAGATCACTGTGTAATGACTCATATAATATGAGTTTCACTTTTTGTATTGAAGAACTGATATAAATTAACTTTTTGATGATATTATAATTTAGTGAGATGCACCTGTATCTATGCCATAAATATGAGATGAGAAATATCCCTTTAAGGATGCATTCACACATCCTTTCTTTTTTTCCATCTGTTTTTATTTTTCACTGTAGCAGGCAGACTTTCTGAACTTTTTTTTTTTTAGTCTATTGACTATTAGCAATGGATCAAAAATAAAATGAAACTCAGATGGGGCACTGACAGTCTGTGTTCTGTGTGTCATCCATTTTATACGGACCCCCAAAGACTTTAATGACCTAATCTGATCCTCAAAATTGGATGAGAACAAGACCTGCCCTGAGCCTCACTGACCAGAGATCAGATCAATTTTCAAAACTTATATGTGTATTAGGGTGAAAATGCGTTCTATAGAAAAAATAAAAATGAGTTTTATTCAAAGTCTCACCCCCTCTAATTATTACACATAATGATCTGTAATATCCTTTAAAAAATACTTTCTTTTGTTTGTGTTTAAAAGGTGGCTCAATGCCCTCAATGTCAGCCCTTGAACACAAAACAGCTGTTAAAATAGGATTTGGGTAGTTTTAAAGGGAATCCGTCACCCCCTGGGACATATATAA
Organism: Phyllobates terribilis; assembly: GCF_046119375.1. Classification (NCBI taxonomy): domain Eukaryota; kingdom Metazoa; phylum Chordata; class Amphibia; order Anura; family Dendrobatidae; genus Phyllobates; species Phyllobates terribilis. The sequence goes on along the minus strand of NW_027362767.1, from coordinate 80,854,397 downwards.
CCTATTAATATGGGCATACAGGTGATAGAAATGTAAATCTATTCATGCCTGTATGCCTCATAATAATGGTTTTGATGTTTTGAAATATTTTATTATATCTTTATTTATTATTATAACCAGGGGAGGAGTCCTGAGGAGATAATTTGCATATTCCCACTGCATTTTGGGGTAAGTGAAGAGTCTCCGCGAGCTCAAAGAACACTGGATTTTGGCTGTTGGAGCTGAAAAGAGGACATCGGTAAACCAGGGGAGGAGTCCTGAGGAGATAATTTGCATATTCCCACTGCATTTTGGGGTAAGTGAAGAGTCTCCGCGAGCTCAAAGAACACTGGATTTTGGCTGTTGGAGCTGAAAAGAGGACATCGGTAAACCAGGGGAGGAGTCCTGAGGAGATAATTTGCATATTCCCACTGCATTTTGGGGTAAGTGAAGAGTCTCCGCGAGCTCAAAGAACACTGGAGTTTGGCTGTTGGAGCTGAAAAGAGGACATCGGTAAACCGCGCGCCTAATGGCACGCGCATTTTGAAGCTTTTTTTTAAGCATTTTTCACTGTTTTCAGAACATTAACAATAAGAACATGGAAGAGTCCAGGAGCCATTTGGTGAGCTGCATATCCTGCTACATGTTCACAGACTTGCCAGTGGAAAAGCCAAACTTCACATGCCAGAAATGCAAGCTTGTGTCCCTGTTGGAGGAAAAGTTGCGAAATCTAGAAGAGAGGTTAACTACCTTGAAAATCATTAAGGAAGGTGAAGAGTTCTTAGACAGAGCAGAATTATCTCTTCATGATTCAGAAAGAGAAGAAATTCGAACTGCACCTGACGAAACAGAGGAATGGAAGCATGTGACCCACAGAAGCAGGAGGATCGAGAGGCAGTCAGCACCCATACTGCTCAGGAACCAGTACCAGGCTCTCACGCAGGAGAACCATGAAGAAATACAGCAAAATAAGACTTTGCCAGCAATGAATAACCTTGTAAGCCCTCAGAATCCTCCTGGATGGAGAAAGAAGAATGTTGTGAAGAAAAAACGGAGAGTGGTGGTCATGGGGGATTCCCTGTTAAGAGGAACAGAGGCCGCTATCTGCAGACCAGACATAACCTCAAGAGAAATGTGCTGTCTTCCAGGAGCAAAAATTAAAGATGTGTCTGACAGGATATCAAGACTCTTCAGACCTACAGATCACTACCCATTCCTGCTAATACATGTGGGGACAAATGACACTGCAAGAAAGGACCTGGAAACCATCTGCAGTGACTTTGAAGACTTAGGCAAGAAAGTGAAAGAATTGGGAGCGCAGGTGGTCTTCTCATCCATCCTCCCAGTGGATGGCCATGGAACAATGAGGTGGAATAAGATTCTACAGGTGAACAACTGGCTACGTCGATGGTGCCGTCAACAAGGATTTGGATTTCTGGATCACGGAATGAATTACCTATACGATGGACTACTTGCTAGAGATGGGGTGCACCTTACGAAGACTGGAAAACATGTATTTGGAAGTCGCCTTGCTACACTCATCAGGAGAGCTTTAAACTAGAACAATGTGGGAAGGGAAGCAAAAGGCCAGAAAAAGCCATACAGCTGACAAATACTATTGAGATCTCTGCTACTGGAAGTGGAAAGGAAGAACAAAGACAAAACAATTTAAATAATAAAAATATGGGAGGAAGAGAAACCAATCACAAACTAAAATGTTTTTATACAAATGCACAAAGCATGGGCAACAAACAAGGAGAATTGGAACTACTAACGCAGGAAAAGGAATATGATGTCATTGGAATCACTGAAACTTGGTGGGACGATACACATGATTGGAATAAAAGGCTAAAAGGATACAACTTATTTGCAAGAAACAGACTTGATAAACGAGGAGGAGGTGTTGCATTGTATGTTAGAAAAGCGTATATCTGCACAGAGATTGAAGCTTCAGAGACTGGGAGTTCTGTGGAAACTGTTTGGGTAAGAATACAAGGAGAGAACAACGGAAAGGACACCATTGTAGGCATTTACTACAGGCCACCTGGGCAAGCTGAAGATATGGATGAACTCTTTATGTATCAAATGACCAAGTTCTCCAAAAAATATGACGTAGTGGTCATGGGAGATTTCAACTATCCAGACATTTGTTGGGAATCTCTCTCAAGTAAAACTAACAGGTCAAGCAAATTCTTATCCTCTCTTGCTGACAACTTTATCTTCCAAAAGGTAGGGGAGAAAACAAGGGGATCTGCTACTTTGGATCTAATCCTTATAAACAGGGAGGAAATGGTTGAGGAGGTAAAGGTGGCTGGGACCCTAGGAGGCAGCGATCATGCTATTATAGAATTTTGGATAACTAGAGGAGGAAGACATGTGAAGACTCAAACTTCAAGGTTAGATTTTAGAAAGGCAGATTTTAAGAGACTCAGAAAGAGAATAGGAGGGATCCAATGGCTGGATGTCCTTAAGGACAAAAATGTCCAGGAAGGATGGGAAATTTTTAAAAATTAGATTCTCAAAGCACAATCGTTAACAATCCCGAAAAGTAGGAAGAATGGGAAGCATTTAAGGAAACCAGGATGGATGAACACAGAACTTAAACACATGCTAGAAAGAAAGAAATGTTTATTAAATGGAAAGAGGGAGGCATATCTGTAGCGTCGGCGTCCCTGCCCTCTGCTAGGCAGGGACGCTGTTCCCCTCACCTCTCTGCTCCTAGCCCGGCGTCCTCCTCCCGCTCTGCTGGCAGCGCGCGCTCCTTCCCGGCCACTGTGCTTAGGGCGCGCGCGCTCTCCCTCCCTCTTAAAGGGGCCGCGCGCGCCGTCCTAAGGAGTCCCCGGCCAATGGCCGGAGGACTTCACCATATATAAGGCACCTCCTCCAAAATGGAGGTGCCCGAGCAATGTTGTTGCACTGTTCACTACTCTGCTTCAGCCCTCAGGTCCCGTTGCCAGTTACCTGCCTGATTCCTGCCAGAGTCCTGCCAGTTTGCTGTCTGTTTCCTGCCTGATATTCCTGCTACCTGCCTGCTAGCCTGAGGTCCGACGGTCTACCTTACTACTCCTGTCAGTCTGTCTAAGGACCAGCTTGCCCGCTCACCTGGGAGCGCACATCAACTACCTGCCTGCTTGCCTGAGGTCCGACGGTCTGCCTTCCAACTCTTGTCAGTCTGTCTATGGACCAGCTTGCCCGCTCACCTGGGAGCGCACATCTGCTACCTGCCTGCTAGCCTACCTGGAGGCTCTGCCGTCACGTGCTGTGACCACCTGCCTGTCCAGTGACTCCTGCCCGCTCACCTGGGAGCGCTCATCTGCTGCCTGTCTGCTAGCCTACCTGGAGGCTCTGCCGTCACGTGCTGTGACCACCCGCCTGTCCAGAGACTTCTGCCCGCTCACCTGGGAGCGCTCATCTGCCGCCTGTCTGTTGGTCTTCCTGGAGGCTCCGCCGTCACATGCTGTGACCACCCGTTTATCCAGAGACTCTCGCCTGCTCACCTGGGAGCTCACGTCTACCATCAGCCGCCACAGGTCGTACCAACCCTTTACCCAGAGACTGCCCCGGTCACTTGCCGTGACCTCCTGCCCGTTCATCCAGAGACTGCCCCGGTCACTTGCCGTGACCTCCTGCCCGTTCATCCAGAGACTGCCCCGGTCACTTGCCGTGACCTCCTGCCCGTTCATCCAGAGACTGCCCCGGTCACTTGCCGTGACCTCCTGCCCGTTCATCCAGAGACTGCCCCGGTCACTTGCCGTGACCTCCTGCCCGTTCATCCAGAGACTGCCCCGGTCACTTGCCGTGACCTCCTGCCCGTTCATCCAGAGACTGCCCCGGTCACTTGCCGTGACCTCCTGTCCGTTCATTCAGAGACTGTCCCAGTCACCTGCTGTGACTGCCTGCCCGTCTACCCTGGTCGCCACCCGCTCCCTTACAAGGACCGCCCCCTTGTATAGTAGCTCAGAGGTTCCGCCTCCCAGACCCGTTACAATATCTAAAGAAGATTATAATGCAGTCTGCGGATCCTGCAGGGCACGTATCAGGTTAGCTAAAGCTGACAATGAATTAAGGCTTGCAAGAGATGTCAAAAGCAATAAAAAAGGATTTTGGGGGTATGTCAAAAGTAAAAGAAAAGTCAAAGATGCTATAGGATTTTTACAGGATGAAAATGGAGAAATGGTAAGAGAGGATGTTGAGAAGGCTGAACTTTTTAATTCCTATTTTGCATCTGTTTTCTCTCAGAAAGAAAATGTAACATCAACTGATCTTCACTGTCCTTTTAAAGGAATAGAGGAATCCAAGTTATCTGTAAACAGAAAGATTGTGAGAGAATATTTAGCTAACATAAATGAGTTCAAGTCTCCAGGTCCAGATGAATTACACCCCAGAGTACTGAAGGAGATCGTAGAAGAAATTTTAGAACCACTCTCCATAATCTTTGAAAATTCTTGGAGAACAGGAGAAGTCCCAGAAGACTGGAGAAGAGCAAATGTTGTTCCTATCTTCAAAAAGGGGAAGAAGGTGGACCCAGGGAACTATAGGCCGGTGAGTCTGACTTCTATACCAGGAAAGATCTTTGAACAAATTGTTAAACAACATGTATGTAAGTACATGGATAAGAATGAAGTGATTAACCAGAGTCAGCATGGGTTTGTAACTAACAAGTCATGTCAGACTAACTTAATTTCCTTCTATGACAGAATCACTGACTGGGTGGATCAGGGAAATGCTGTAGATATAGTATATCTTGACTTCAGCAAAGCATTTGACAAAGTATCTCACACCATCCTTATTGAAAAAATGACCAAGTATGCAATGGACCAGGCAACTGTTAGGTGGATTCATAACTGGCTTAGTGATCGGACTCAAAGGGTGGTTGTAAATGGCTTCACATCCAGCTGGATGAATGTCTCAAGTGGGGTACCACAGGGCTCCGTCCTGGGACCTGTATTGTTCAACATCTTTATCAATGATTTAGATGAAGGAATTGAGGGTAAACTGATTAAATTTGCTGATGACACAAAGCTAGGAGGGATAGCTAATACTAGAGAAGAGAGAGAGAGGATTCAAAAAGACCTAAATAAACTGGAGCAGTGGGCAGCAACCAACAGAATGGTTTTTAACAGGGAAAAATGCAAAGTACCACATCTGGGCAATAAAAATGAAAAAAGCATATACAGAATGGGAGGAATAGAGCTAAGCAACAGTACATGTGAAAAAGACTTAGGTATACTAATAGATCATAGACTGAACATGAGTCAACAGTGTGATGCAGCAGCAAAAAAGGCAAATACAATTCTGGGATGTATTAACAGAAGCATACAGTCTAGATCACGTGAAGTCATTATCGGTCTTTACTCCTCTTTGGTCAGACCTCATCTGGAATACTGTGTACAGTTTTGGGCACCACATTTTAAAAAAGACATAGACAAACTGGAGCAAGTTCAGAGAAGAGCGACCAGAATGGTGACTGGTCTGCAAACCATGTCCTATGAGGAACGGTTGTAGGATTTGGGAATGTTTAGCTTGCAAAAAAGAAGACTGAGAGGAGACTTAATAGCTGTCTACAAATATGTCAAGGGCTGTCACATTGCAGAAGGATCATCTTTATTCTCATTTGCACAAGGAAAGACTAGAAGCAATGGGATGAAACTAAATGGGAGGAGACACAGATTAGATATTAGAAAAAACTTTTTGACAGGGTGATTAATGAGTGGAACAGGCTGCCACGAGAGGTGGTGAGTTCCCCTTCAATGGACGTCTTCAAACAGAGGCTGGACAGACATCTGTCTGAGATGATCTAGTGAATCCTGCTTTGAGCAGGGGGTTGGACCAGATGACCCAGGAGGTCCCTTCCAACTCTACCATTCTATGATTCTATGATCTTTATGGTAACATCACATAGGAAATTCTGGGGCCGGAGCATATACACAACGTAGGCGACGCTGGGGCTTGAGTATAAATCACAGGAGATGCTGGGACTAGAGCATAAACATCACAGAAGACGCTGTGGCAGGAGCATATAGATGACATAAGAGATGCTGGGGTTTCAGTGTATAAATCCCAGGAGACCCTGGGGCAGGAGCGAATACATCACAGGAGGCGCTGGGGCAGGAGCGAATACATCACAGGTGGCGCTGGGGCAGGAGCATATACATCACAAGAAATGGTGGGGCAGGAGCATATACATTAAATAGGAGATGCTGGGGCAGGAACATATATATCACAGGAGACATGGAGGCTGCCGCTGCTGTCTTCATCTCTGAGATGGGAGCACATCGTGTGCTAACTCCACCCACAGAGAATGTCCTGATGCTGGTGCCAGCATCAGGACGTAATCCTTTATGGCATGCACTGTAGCATTCAGTAGTAAACACTGCATGTGCGTGCTCTCAGTGCGAGAATGAATTAAAGGGCTGGCAAAATGGGTCAGCTGGTTCGAGCACTACGGCACCCAGGAATCTGCCCTGGCGGCTTGAGTAAAGGTCATCTGCAGGCTGGAGGTCCTCCCACTCTTGCTGTAAGCGATAGAACCTGCAATTTAAATGCAAAGCCACAAAAAGAGGAATTCAAATTCCCCCCAAAATTCAAAAATTTCCACAGCAAAAAGGGCAACAGTATTTATCTTCCCAGGTCTCAGAACTAATGCACTATCAGGATGCAGAAAACCCATCATAAAGATGGCGGCAACACGGGTGCTAAATATTGACACAACCTACCAATTCATGGAGGGGGTAATTGCTTAGTATTAAAATTGAATACAAAAAAGGCTTGTATAGGGCGCTGGTCACACACAGGTAGTGCACAGTGTCTGACTTACAGCCTATTAGTGACGCCCATACTATTAGACTAGGCGAGCTGCCCAGCACTATATAAGTGCACCCCATGAGAACAGATACCTGAGTTTACAAGGCCAACAATGATGGGCCTGGCTGCACCCTGAATATAAAAAAACGTACAAAAAATATATAATATATAATTCCCCCAAAACTGAGGATCCTTGATGTGAGTAGGTTATGAGTGGCTGTCTCATCAGTATTTTGCACCTGTATTGCCGCCATCTTTATTATATGGGTTTTCTTCCTTAGTTCTGAGACCTGGGCAGGTAAATACTGTTGCCCTTTTTTGCTGTGTAAACTACAGAACCTGTAAGTGGTGTAAGCTCCTTATCTAGGTAACCAGCAACTCTGAGACCGGGGAGGGAGGGTGGTCGGTAACTTAGGCAACAAGCTGTACACTATAAAATGGAAAATCCCTCTGTTCTTGAAAGCGCAGAGAATTTTTAATAAGAGCTAATTTGCAAAGTTGCTTACTTTTACATGTACTTTTCTCTTATTATTATTTTATTTTTTTTAACTATTTAGGACCTTGAGACAACTCCTTTAAATGTAGTGTAAAATTTGATGTGAACATAGTTACTCATCCTAAAGTTTTAGGATGATTCATTTTATTTTTATTGTATGGACAATTTTCATTTTTCATACAAAGCAGCAGTATTTATCCATGATATGTGAGTAAAGTACATGGTTCACAACGGACAATGTTGTCTTTAATAGTGAGAAAAGTCCCAGGAGCAGCAGAAGTGTGACGTCAGCGGTGACGTGTATATGCCCAGCATGACGCTATAGGAGCCTGAGGGTGGTAACTAAGGTGACGCATTTTATCTCCTCGGGTCCTCAGTGACGTGTGAGGATGGCGGATGTGAGCAACCTGCCTGCAGGGGGCATCACAGCGAGCAGAGGGAAATGTTTATTGCATAGTGCAATGACGGCGAGAACTGACGGACGAGTGTTGGAGCATGAAGCAGACGAGTGCGGCCCCGGTGAGATGGAGGTAACAGCCTGTTGATACATCTGAGGTGATACTGGCAGGGCTGGGTGTGGAGAAATGGCGCACTGTGACTCATTTCACTATTTTACTACTACAAATTATACTTTTCTGTGTGAACTATAAATGTCCATGTACCTGAGGTAAAAGAAAAACAAACGAGGCTCTCTCACATGAATATTATTCAGGACAATCTCCAGCCCTGTAATTCCTATCAGAATAACTGCTGCTTGCACACTTTGTCTAACACTACACGCACCGCCACCGCCATTGTTGTTAGGTCACCCCTCGTCCACCTCAGAAATGGCGAATCACAACCACAGGATGGTGTAATCCAGAACAAATTTCCATAGATCGTCTACCTGAGGAATGACTGTTTTATCACGCACCTTCTCAATTTTAGGGAAGGGTCATCCAACCATATTATAGCTGTAAGGCTTAGTGCACGCTGTGTCAGTATGTGTCAGGAGCTTTTCTCAACAGGTACTATAACGTCTCCATAGTCTGAAAGTCTGTTCTTTTGGCCGATATGTGCCACAATACCTTTTAACGGTATAGGAAAGCGTAAGAGACTTCTCTTTCCTACACAGACGGCCACTGCAAAGGAACGCACATCATGTGGTATATGTTTTTGTCCAATGGGTGCCTATGGTGAATATAGGAGCCTACAAAGACAGAAGAGGCCCTGTGCAAGAACAGTATATGGGCCCTTTACACAGGCCCGGCGTCAGCACCCGGGCAAGCAGGCGGGGTGCTCACTCGCCGTCGGGCTCCCCGGTGTGCTATGGGACCCGTGACCTGAGGAGAGCGGTGCCAGTGCCCCCCTCTTGCTCAGGGCCCCCGGCACAATACTTACCTATCCCCGTGCCTCCGCAGCAGCTCCGGTCTCTTCCACAGCTTCTGCACTGTGACGTCTCAGGTCAGAGGGTGCGGTGACGTCTTTCCACTACGCCCTCTCCTGAGCTGTCACAGTGCAGAGCGGGAAGACGCCGGCGACGCAGGTGAGGAGTCCGAAGCGAGGAGAAGTGAGGTCAGTATTTGATCTGTTTATTTTTTTTAACGTATGGAGGCATGAGGCATTATATGGGGGGGGGGGGGTGACATCCTGCATGGGGCATTATATAAGGGGGGGTGTGACATCCTGCATGGGGCACATTATATGGGGGGGTGACATCCTGCATGGGGCATTATATGGGGGCATCTGCATGAGGCATTATATGGGGGCCCAGCAGGAGGCATTGTATGGGGGCACCTGCATGGGGCATTATATGGGGACCAGTATTCTGTATGGAGCGTTATATGTTTGCCAGTATTCTGCATGAAGCATTTTATAGAGTCCATTATTCTGTATCGAACATTATATGGGGCCCATAATACTGTATGGAGGACTTAGAGGTGCCCATTATACTGTATGGAGGACTATGTGGGGCCCATTATTCTGTATGGAGGACTATGTGGGGGCCATTATACTGTATGGAGGACTCTGCGGGGCCCATAATACTGTATGGAGGACTATGTGGGGCCATTATTCTTTATGGACGACTATGTCGGGCCCATAATACTGTATGGAAGACTCTGTGGTGCCCATAATACTGTATCTGTATGGAGGACTCTGTGGTGCCCATAATACTGTATGGAGGACTATGTGGTGCCCATAATACTGTATGGAGGACTATGTGGTGCCCATAATACTGTATGGAGGACTATACTGTCCGGTCTGCACTGTGAGCTGCGAGGATTCGCCGGTTTCTGAGATGTTGTAGAATTTACAATAGATATAACTCCTGTAATGTAAGCAGTAAGTGACATCTTTGGCATTGTACTATACCTATATTTCTTATCTGTGCATCATGAATCGTGGTATGTGTTAAAGGGGCCCACTGAGACTCTTAGACTCTTTCGCCCGGGGCCCACAAAAACCTGGAGCCGGCACTGCCTTTACACTCCAATAGCTCCTCACAATGCACAATCCAGCTGCTTAGGAGATGGTAATGGCCTCCTCACTTCTCAGGCACCTGTGTGGTTGCACAAGTTGCACCAATAATATGTCTGCCTCTGGTTGGACAGATCTCTCGCCATTCATTTTGACTGTGCACCCTGCTGGACGCATGCGGCACAGTGTGGAAAGATGTAGTGTGAACCGAACCTAAAGCATGTGAGAACTTACAGCTACAATTTCCAGTCCTACCTCCAGTCTCTCACTGCGAACGAACAGTCCTGTGATGGTGTTAATTCAGTCACGAGAACCATAAGAGCGTTGGAAATGATGTCTGTATTAGGTATTATGGATGAGAAAATGTCTATGTAATATGGCTTATTTTTATAAAAAAAGGGAATGCATCATTAGAAATTGACCTATTGTTTACATTTTTTTTGTGTTCCATTTGTATTTTACACATTTTTTGTACATTTTTTTCTTCCATATCACATATTAAAAAGCAATATAAATAATTATTATTAATATTAGTAATCTTGCCAATTATCACAATGTCCACTGGGGCCTCGCGGGATTTGATGAGGGGGTGTGGTGGAGTCAGACACTCCTGATTCATGAAGAGTAGGGATGAGCTCTCACCGAACTTAAACCTGAATCCGAACCCCATAGAAATCAATGGGGACCCGAACTTTGGTTCTCTCTCTCGCATGAAAACTATAAAAGCTTCAAAATTTTGGTGCAACGTGGAGTTTTTTTTGCGACATTTCAAAGCTTTCATACCACTTGTTTGGCGTAAAAGCTTTTATGAATCAGGGCCATAGTTCTTAACTTTTCTGGAAGTATTTTCAGCAGGCTCCTTATTATAGTGCCACTCTCACAAATACAAGAGCCACGGTCCCAGTACTGACTGATGCACAGATTGTCCCTGGGTCTCCGGACCTGAATTTAACAGCCTCATAGGCATATATGAGGCTGTCATGTTAAAGTCAAGAGACAGGTGGACAGTCCATGCATCACACTCCGTACTGGCGGGTTTAGACTGGCCCACAGGGGAACAGGTGAAACCTCTCATGGACCCCTGATCATCCTATATGAGCAGTATTTGGCAGAATACACTTAATTCACTATATAGACAAAGATGGCATCTCATCATTCACTTAACAAACTACCAAGTTTATTATAATATAAATAATTTTTGAATGAGGATAATGTAATATAGCTGAACACTGGGCCTCCAGAGTCGATTTTACGGTGGGCCCTTGGCAAGGCCGGCGCTGGGTACAGGCAGACTAGGCATCTGCCTAGGGCCCCTGCTCCCCCAGGGGCCCCCAAGTGGCCCGGCAATGGCATGCCACTAATAGCGGCACACCATGCAACCGCTATGGGGCCATGAGTCCACCCCCTGCATCGCGCATTCAACTGTATCGGCATCGTATGGGGGTGGCTGCATTCTATTATATGGGGGGCTGCATTATACTGTATGGGGGACTGCATTATACCTTATGGGATGGCTGCATTATACTGTATGGGGGTGCTGCATTATACTGTATGGGGGTTGCATTATACTCTTTCAAGGACTATGGCGTGCATTACACTATATGGGTCCTGCATTATACTTTATTGAGGACTATAGGGTGCATTATACTATATGAAGGACTATGGGGTGTATTATTCTATGGGAAGTGCATTATACTATATGGAGGACTATGTGATGCATTATACTATATGGAGGTCTATGGGGAGTGTGTTCTACTATATGGAGGGCTATGGGGCACATTATGCTATATGGAGGACGATGGGGTGTGCATTATACAATATGGAGGACTATGGGGTGTATTATACTAAGCAAGCAAAATGCTGCCTTTTCATCGAGTGATTGGATTGTTTATGCTGGAACAAAAATTACTGTTCTCAGCAGCACACCGCCTGGTGAACGCGTTTTCATAATTTTTTAATGGGTTTTAGAGATGAAGTTGCGACTTTCTTCCTCTATTTTTGCACAATAAAGTATGGCTTTTAATAGAAGATTCTGATGCTGTATTGCTGTTTTTTGCTTCTGCCTACCTCTCGCCGTATTACAAATCTCCATGCAGTGGATCTCCTTATGGGTGCGCTGACTTTTTTTGCCTTTTTGATTATATACGTCATCCACTTTGCTGGAACTGTAATATGTTGTTTTTTTATAATATGTAGCAGAGCTTAGCCTAAATGAGTGCGTCTCAAAGGATAGGGAGGCAGTTATAGAAGTGATCACATTCTGCAGTCTTTCCTTGGGAGGGCGAGGAAAGCACAGTTTGTTTGTTTTTTAAAACAAATGTCAACCGGGGGACAGGCGTTTTTGAAACCGGAAAACTCCTTTAACGTATGCAATCTCTGCTGTTTGACTACAACTCAAACTGTCAAATCAGTTAATAAGGATTTAGGGCACTTTTACATGGCCATATTTTGCAGCAGTATTTGTTAACAGACGCCAAGAGAGGATCCAAAACACAGAAGAGGTGAAAGTGATTCAGTTATTATATTTCTCTGTGTTTGTTTTTAAGCTAAAACCAGAGAGAAACACTGATGTAAATTACTGCCCAAAATACTGTGTGAATGAGGCGAGGAAGCTGCTTATAATACTGTAATATACTGTAAGTCCTTATTCCGATGATGAGTGTACACTTGCAGGTGCTGTGCTGTAATGAGGAAGTGAAGATGGATCCAGCTCAACACACCAGGCAATTGATTAAAATTCAACAATCTTTATTGGCAAATCCTTTTAAAAATTTGTAGAAAAGACAAAAAATGGACATCTTAGACGACAAAGCATATATTATGGGGTGGTGTGTATAAAAAATGCCATACGCGTTTCGAGTAAAAAACTCTTGAACACTGGCTATGAAAAAGAATATTCTGAACTGGACTTAAGTATACTAACAAATAATCATGGATACAAAAAACACATGAAAACAATCAAGAAAATACCAATCACAGAGAAGACTAGACTGAATATATGAAAAGAAAAAGAAAAAGGTGGAAACAAAACAAAAAAACAAAAATGTACCCTGGAAAACCTGGATGAGAAATATGTAATGCAATACATATGAACAACTATATGTGTATACATGTATACATATGATAACATTTTTAAAAGGATTTGCCAATAAAGATTGTTGAATTTTAATCAATTGCCTGGTGTGTTGAGCTGGATCTATCTTCACTTCCTCATTGACCCAGGCGCTGTGCAGCAGCGAGGACTTCGTGTTCCATGCCAGACTGGGATTACATCTCAGGGGTGTGCTGAAATTTTCTCTTTATTCATTTTGCTGTGCTGTAATGCTTGTCTTCTCTGCTCCATCATACTCCTCAGAGCAGGGGCAACCCTTGGGGCAAAATTGCTGCCGGCAGATGTCCAGACGTATGACTCAGTGATATGTGATGGACCCCGACTCCGAAACAAAACGAGTTAGACAGAAACATACAAAATAAATACACAAAGCATTGAAATTAGGTGTCAAACGTTCTCAACTTTATTTAAATTTACATGACATCGAAAATAGCACAACCTCCGACTCACGAAAAGTCACCCTCCAGCACTCAGGAGAGGAAAACCCCCTGTGGAGGAAACCTCTAAGGAGCAATGGCTGGAGGATTGCCCTTCCCTTGGGCTTAAGAGAGTTAGTATCAACATATAAGAGTTTTAGAATTTGTACATTTTACCAGATTTACAGAGAACGACATAAGTATAAACTATAAATGTGATAAACTGAATATGGGAGAGATCTGGATGTGATAGCGGTCACCACATTGATTGCTAATATGAATTTGGTTGATCTGATAGCCCAGATTGATGAACCATTTCTCCCTTACAGATTTAGGTCCACCTCTCAAGAAGTTGGACACTTGGTTAAGGTGGTTGTTTGTTATGGATAACCCATAATAGGATAAATATCCCCTGTCTCCCTCCTGCTCGCCTGTCCCAATTTATCACCTATTAAAGTCATAGATCCGTCCATGAACTCCCAAAGAAGAGCAGCTCTTTGTAGAGGGTAACAAAAGGGGATCCCGTGCTGGGAACCCCCCACTGTTACCTTCTCATGCCCTGGGGGCGTCTAAAGCAGACAATCCCTTTCCCTGCTAGAACCTCCAAATTACACCAAGGTTGTTAAATTACATGGGATGGTCAAGCTCAAGGTCGTCAGGGGCATCAGTAATGGTGCTGATCGTGGCTGTACACCCTTCTTTTATGGAATCTTCTTTATGACAGTTGTTTATGATCCTATAAAAGTTGTCATGGTTGCTTCACGGGCTATTACTGATGCAGGGCCTAAGTATTAAACCATTCATCATTGGTAATTTTCTTTCATTATAGAGGCAAATAACTGCACTTGTTACCAAACAGGAGCCTTATCATTTATGGCTTGCCTTAGGCACCATAAGAAATACAGATTACAGATTAAATATGCATGTTTTTCAGAAGTGTTTTGCACTTTTTAGATCCAGAGATTGGGCTTATAACTAGCACTTTACAAAGAAAAAAATTAAGAGGAAATTACTTGCAAAATAACATTATAGGGAATTGCATTTCAAGCATTTTTCTAATGTACATTCTACATAGTGACAGTTATATAGGTTGAGAAAAAGACCTAGGACCATAAAGTTCAAACTGTCTTCAAAGTTATACATTTTCTATTGCTAGATTATCTATAACTTACAATGTAATGTTTTGTTAAAGTATCCAGCCCTTTTTTAAATACTGCTATAGTGTCTGCCTCTTGTGGTAGGGCACTCCACAGTCTGACTGCTATAACTGTAAGGAACCCTTTCCTATTTAGCTGCTGGAATTGACTTTTCTCCACGTGTAACAAATGTTACATTACCCTTTGTAAGGTCCTGGAAAGTTATGTCATGTGCCCGTACTATGCAATGAACACAAATGTGTTTATACATGTAAATGAGATCTTGCAATAATGTAATAATTTAGTTTCTGACTTTGAGTTGACTCTAAATTACAAATATCTTTTTTTAAAATGTGGAGCCCAAATTTGATCCCATATCCAAGATGTGGCTTTATGATGGATTTATAGAGGGATAATAATTTATTTGGATCACAGTATTTTATCTCTCTTTTTGTACATCCTAAAATCTTGTTTGCTTTTGCGGCTGCTGCTTGACATTGAGTGCTGCTGCTCGGCTTACTTGTAACCAGAATACCCAAGTCCTTCTCCTGTTCTGTAATCTCTAATACACTGCTCAAAAAAATAAAGGGAACACTCAAATAACACATCCTAGATCTTAATGAATGAAATATTCTCATTGAATACTTTGTTCTGTACAAAGTTGAATGTGCTGACAACAAAATCACACAAAAATCATAAATGGAAATCAAATTTATTAACCAATGGAGGCCTGGATTTGGAGTCGACCCCAAAATTAAAGTGGAAAAACACACTACAGGCTGATCCAACTTTGCTGTAATGTCCTTAAAACAAGTCAAAATGAGGCTCAGTATTGTGTGTGGCCTCCACGTGCCTGTATGACCTCCCTACAACGCCTGGGCATGCTCCTGATGAGGTTGCGGATGGTCTCCTGTGGGATCTCCTCCCAGACCTGGACTAAAGCATTCGCCAACTCCTGGACAGTCTGTGGTGCAACGTGACGGTGGATGGAGCAAGACATGATGTCCCAGATGTGCTCAATCGGATTCAAGTCTGGGGAACGGGCGGGCCAGTCCATAGCTTCAATGCCTACTAGTGTTGAGCGAGTATGTTCTGTTCCGAGTATGCTCGGGCCGAGCTCCGAGTATTTACTGCTGCTCGGTGATATGTTTGAATCGCTCCCGTGTGCATGATTTGCAACTGTTTGACAGCTTTATTACATGTGAGGAATTTGTAAGACATAGACATTCCTCACATGTAGTAAAACTGTCAAACGGTTGCAAATCATGCACACGGGAGCGATTCAACCATATCACCGAGCAGCTGTAAATACTCGGAGCTCGGCTCGAGCATACTCGGCGAAAGGGTTAATAGAACATACTCGCTCAACACTAATGCCTACATCCTGCAGGAACTGCTGACACACTCCAGCCACATGAGGTCTGGCATTGTCCTGCATTAGGAGGAACTCAGGGCCAACCGCACCAGCATATGGTCTCACAAGGGGTCTGAGGATCTCATCTCGGTACCTAATGGCAGTCAGGCTACCTCTGGCGAGCACATGGAGGGCTGTGCGGCGCCCCAAAGAAATGCCACCCCACACCATTACTGACCCACTGGCAAACCGGTCATGCTGAAGGATGTTGCAGGCAGCAGATCGCTCTCCACGGCGTCTCCAGACTCTGTCACGTCTGTCACATGTGCTCAGTATGAACCTTCCTTCATCTGTGAGGAGCACAGGGCGCTAGTGGCGACCTTTGCCAATCCTGGTGTTCTGTGGCAAATGCCAAGCGTCCTGCAAGGTGAGGGTTGTGAGCACAACCCCCATCTGTGGACGTCGGACCCTCATACCACCCTCATGGAGTCGGTTTCTAACAATTTGTGCAGACACATGCACATTTGTAGCCTGCTGGAGGTCGTTTTGCAGGGCTCTGGCAGTGCTCCTCCTGTTCCTCCTTGCACAAAGGCGGAGGTAGTGGTCCTGCTGCTTGGTTGTTGCTCTCCTACGGCCCCCTCCATGTCTCCTGGTGTACTGGCCTATCTCCTGGTAGCGCCTCCAGCCTCTGGACACTACGCTGACAGACACAGCAAACCTTCTTGCCACAGCTCGCATTGATGTGCCATCCTGGATGAGCTGCACTACCTGAGCAACTTCTGTGGGTTATAGAGTCCGTCTCATGCTACCACGAGTGTGAAAGCACAACCGACATTCAAAAGTGACCAAAACATCAGCCAGAAAGCATTGGTACTGAGATGTGGTCTGTGAGAACCACTCCTTTATTGAGGGTGTCTTGATAATTGCCAATAATTTCCATCTGTTGTCTATCCCATTTCCACAACAGCATGTGAAATTGATTGTCAATCAGTGTTGCTTCCTAAGTGGACAGTTTGATTTCACAGAAGTTTGATTTACTTGGAGTTATATTCTGTTGTTTAAGTGTTCCCTTTATTTCTTTGAGCAGTGTATATTTACATTTAATCTATATGCCGCAGTACTCTACGTTTATTAACATTAAACTTCACATGCCATGTGTTTGCTCTTGCAGGAATTTTTTCCAGATCCTTTTGTAATATAATGTCTAAGGTTAATAATCAACATATGCAGTTTGGAGGGTGCATTGATCCATTGGAAAAGGTAGGAATATGCAGCCGTTTTTTGGATAAAAAAAAAAATACATTTTTTTTTATTAAAAGAATTGAATAAATAAAGAACAGTTTGGAAAACGTCTCACATTTTTTTCTATAGTACTGGGAGTGTTCTGTTTTTATTGAATACTACTAATAACATTGTTTTACATTTTTTTTTATCCAAAAAAACACCTAGATATCCCTATCTTTTACTTGTGCTATCACTGAGCAGGAGTGTTTTTTCATCCGAATAAGGTGAGGATTCGCTGGCTAGTACAACGGGTGAGCTGGATCACTGTCTTATTTATTGCCTTGATCCATTACTTTTAGATTCAGAACAGCTGTGGAGTTTAAGTAAAAAATATTTTAACAGAATCTGTCAGCAGTTTGCTTGATATTTCATCTGAGATCAGCATAATGTAGGAAAAGAGACTCTGAAACCAATGATGTATCACTTAGTTTACTGGGTGCAGCCATTCTGACTAAGTTTTTAGATTTAGCAATGCAGCAGAGCTGAGAAAGCTAACCCCGCCCCCATCACAGCTAACCCCGCCCACACGAGGCTCTTAGGGTACATAGCTATAGACAGTGATGTGTTTATCACAGAAGGGGATGGAGTCGGACCAGCGCTCACAAGACCAGCTAGTCACAGCAATGTTAATCACAATGTGATTAAAGCTTCAGTCTAAGTAAACAGCATGTTCTTTTTTTACATGCTGCATAGTTCTCAAAATGTCCCACTCTGAACACACACGGATGACATCCATGTGTCATCAGTGTGACACGTACCGGTGCCTGGGAATCAGTGTACAGTTAGCGCTATTCCCAAGCGCCGAACGCTGTCCTCATTATTGTCCCTTGCTTGCGCTGTGATCAGCACGAGCAAGGGACAATGTTGGGAGTAGTAGTCTGCTCCTGCAGTGTCCATGTGTAAAAATAAGAATAAAATAATAAAATCCTTATACTCACTTGGGTGAAGATGTCCTCTGCTGTAATCCGTTGATGCGGAGGCGCAGGGGAGAATGAGCCACTCCATCGAGTGAGCTCAGGAGCGGTGTCCTGTCACTCAGTGAGCTCCGCTCAGTGCAGGGCACCACTCGCTGGAGCGGTTCATTCTCCCCGGCGTCAGCGGGGAATGATGAGGGCCGCAATCAGCACCCGTCACTTGGGAACAGTGCTAACTGTACACGGATTCCCAGGCGCCGGTACGTGTGCTCCTGATGCGGCACACTGTTGCCACACGGACACGGATATCTCCGGTACGGGTTTTTCCGGATGTGTGAAACCAGCCTTGCACAGAGAATGGGGGCCCACTATACCCTGTATGAATGAACTGTAGCGAGCATGGACAACTACCAGTCCTATAGATAGCAAATTGAGCAGTAATGACAGAAGCCCCTTTTTCGTGATCGATAGGGTTTCCACCATCCGTAGGACTACCAACAATCATACTTTAAAGGGGTTTTCCACCCCAGGGCAAACTTTTGTCAAGCAGTGCACCATGCCAAATACTAACAGTGTGCATTACACACAGGATTTGGCTCTGCTAATTACATGACTGATAGAAGCTAGCCAGTAAATCACATACTTGCAATGTTTTCACTGCTTGCCGAATGTTTGCCCTAGGACTCATTCACTCAACTGTATTTTGGGTACAAGTGCTATCCGTGAAAAAAAACGGACAGCACACAGACCAATGTTATTCAATGGGGGAGTGCTGATGAATGATTTTTTTTTTTCACTGACCGAATCTGTGTGCGAAAAAAATTGCAGCATGCACTAGTTACTTACGTAAATTGGATGAGACTCATCCATTGAAGTCAATGAGTGACAAAAAAAACTCGGATGCCATACAGAGACACAGTGTTGCAATTCTGTAACAGAAACTGTAAATGGTCTTGTAAATTATGAATAGCTGCTGCTGTAAAAAATGGACTGCATACAAACTGCACACCCGTGAAAAAAAAAATTTAGTTTTCTGGATGAAATCTTCAGCGATTTTTTTTTATATGCTCATATGAACCTGGCCTTAGGGTGGAAAACCTCTTTAAAGGGGTTATCTAGGACTATTTAATTTTTTTCCTCATGGGGCTAAGAAAGGACAGGAAGGTAGTTGCTAACTACTTGCATGTTCTTCCCGGTGTCGGCGGCTCAGAGCGATCACAGCCGCTCCTGCCAGAAATTTAGCTGCTCCACATCAACAGAGCAGCTATTCATCTTCTGGACTGTTCTGCTGACGAGGCATGACTGCTGACATCATGCTGACTGACAGCCGGCTACGCAGTGGGAAACAGGATGACAATCAGCATTACATCATCAGTCATGGCCCATCAACAGAGCAGAGTGGAAGAGAATATGCTGCTCTGTTGACGTGAAGTGATAAATTACACTTTCATGCAGAACTGCATGGAAAGCACTTAGGAGTGATAAACTGGGATTATAGGAAACCCCCTTCCATGATGTATCCTCAAGATAGACAAGAAGTGTGTGATGCCTGGAGATCCAACTTCTCAGGATCAGTGAGCGTCCTAGAATGAAGGTGCCTGAGTCCGCTGTGTGAATGGTGCAGTACTGCATATGCATTACCTCTACTCCATTCACTAGGGGAAAATGTGTAACTGGGTTAACAACTGGCTCAGTGATAGGAAACAAAGGGTCTTTATTAAAGGAACACACACAGACTGGGTCACAGTTAACAGTAAGGTACCACAGGGGTCAGTATTGGGCCCTCTTGTTTTTAACATATTTATTAATGACCTTGTAGGGGACATAGTAGAATTTCAATATTTGCAGATGACACTAAACTCTGCAGGGTCATCAACACAGAGGAGGATAATTTAATTTTACAGAAGGATTTATATGAGCTGGAGGCTTGGGCTGACAAATAGTTATTGAAGTTTCATGTAGATAAATGTAAGGTTTTGCACTTGGGCAGAGGAAATAAAATGTATAATTATGTACTTAATTGTAAAACACTGGGTAAAATGGTCACTAAAAAAAACTTGGGTGTATGGGTGGACTGAAACTCAACTTTTGTGTCCAGTGTCAGGCAGCTGCTGTCAAGTCAAGTAAAATGGGATGCATTAAAAGAGGCATAGATGCTCATGATGAGAACATAGTTTTGTCTCTATACAAGTAGAATACTGTGTACAATTTTGGTCGCCGGAGTATAAGAAGGACATAACTGAACTAGAGCGGGTGCAGAGAAGAGCAACCAAGTTTATTAAGGGAATGGGTGGACTGCAATACTAAGATAGGTTATTAAACTTGGGGTTATTCAGTTTGGGAAAACAAAGGCTTAGGGGTGATCTTATTACAATGTACAAATATATGAGGGGACAGTACAGAAATCTTTCGAATGATCTTTTTACACCTAGGCCTGCGATGGGGACAAGGGGGCATTCTCTATGATTAATCATAATCACAGATGCAGATTCTTTACTGTAAGAGCAGTGAGACCATAGAACTCTCAGCTACATGATATTGTAATGGTTGATTCACTACTAAAATTCAAGAGACAATTGGTAGTCTGATTGCAATTTGTGGAGTCGGGGAGGAATTTTTCACCTAATATGGAGCTATTAGTGTCTGCTCCATTGGGTTTTTGCCTTCTTCTGGATCAACATGTTAGGCTATAGAGTCACTACACTGTTTAATTCCTGCAATCACAGGATCTGCTAACAACTGATCAGTCGTAGTGCTGAGTGTCGGACCCCCACCATTTTGATATTGATTACCTATGCTAAAAGCCTATATTCTCAGCCCCTATGTTTTCATATGGCTCCTCTCGGCTCTTGGAGAGAACAAGCTGAACAGTGTACTGATTCCTAGCAAGTCTATAGGCTTTCAATAAATTTGCTCCTGCCCTGTTTTTGCGATCGCTAGTAGGTCCTGGCACCTGGACACCAGCAGACCAAAACGTCTGTCATGTCAGGTTTGTGAAATCATATCAAGATACTACTTACACAAGATTGTTATATTTATCAACCAGATCTTTAATGCATATACATTTTTAAATATGTAACATTTGACGACATAACAGTAGAAAAATTAAAAAAAATGAAAAACTCCATGCTGTCTAGTTTACAAGCACAGTACTAATACTGGTGTTCCTGACAAAGTGATGCTTACTGCAAAAGAAAATTAATAACATGTAACATAGTTGAAATGTGTTATAACAAGTAAAACATGGTTAATACTGAAATGACGAACTCGATTCATGAACAATTTTTAAATATTTCCTGCACATATTGCTGCAGCATGTTGTAAGTTAAAATTTATTAACACTGAATATTTATTTTTCTTTTGTGTATAGTAAAATATAGAATTATTTTCATGTGCATAGAACATCATCCATCATTTTTCCCAATTGCTGGAGGACCTATCACTGGGACTCCCATTGTTTTCAAAAACAGGACTCGAGCCCCTCTGAATAAGGGTTGAGCATGTGCACTTCTGCTCCAATCATTGTGTGTGTGATTGCCGGAGAGTGCACATTCTTGGATCAGCGGTGGTCCCAGTGATTAGGAGGGTAACCTCTATCCTGTGGATAGCAAATAACTTTCAAACTTGGCACAAACCCTTTAAGGTATCTCACCTGGGAGTTTCCACATAGTGAATGCATATTTTTTTAACTGACGTTTGGTTGCCCTCTAAACGCACAGTCATAATATTTCCATGCTTTTCGGAAATGTGCAGCAACAGCTGTGCCAACACTGTTTTATGAACTTAGAGGTTGTCCACTACTTTTACATTGATGACGTAGCCTTAGGATAGGTCATCAATGTCTGATCGGCCGGGGTCCAACACCCCCGCCGATCAGCTGTTATCGGTGGCAGCGGCCGCCGGCCAGAAGTACCTACTTGCGGACCTTGGTCTTCTACTTGTAGTGGCCGGGGCTTGGTACTAACACATCTGCCTTCTATTCAAAGCGGGGCAGATGTGCGGTACCAAGTACTTCCAGCTGGGAACCGCCGCCACTAATAACAGCTGATCGGCGAGGGTGTCAGGTGTCTGACTCTAGTCTATCAGGATAGGGCATCAATGTAAAAGTAGTTAACAATCTCTTTTAACTATGCCCATACACATTTGATGAATATCAGGAAGACCAGCCAACTGTGTAAGGGAGCATGCTAAATCTCAGGCATGTTGGATTTCAGCATGTCAGACTTTTTGTGGTCACGTTAGATAAGTTGCGGGGGTGGGCCTTGTTCAAACTAATAGCTGTTCATCTTCGTGCAAAATGGAAATGGCAGCTGAAAACTCGTGCCTCATAACACAGGATCACATGATTGCAAGGGACTCCATTTTAGCATAATAGATGTTACTGTTTCTGCAGTGATGTTATGTCTCAAATCTTATACAACCCCGTGCATTGAGTTTGTGTGCATTACACAAAGATAAGGCAGGCCGTGTCCAAAGAAATGAGAATGGCATCAGCACTGGCTTTTAGGGCGCAGGCAGTCGTATAAATCAGACCTACATTGGAACGCAGTGCACGGACTGGCTGGCGGCTCTCCAGACCTGAACATGACCGCTTCATATATTTCTATGCTGCTGTCACGCTCTGGTCGGAGAGCCGCCGGCCAGTCCTGATCTCCAACTTGCGTTCTGATCTCGGTCCGATTTATACAGCTGTCTGACTATGCTCTTACATAGTAGAAATGAGAGCCATGGCAGCAGTAGTACTGATGTAATTTGTTTTTTTCTTCCTAGTGCACATTTGCAACTTTCCACACAGTCCTAAGGTTCTTCTGACGAAGATTAGAAACCTGCAATGTCCTGCAACATTTTAGAGCTATATTTTTGACAGGTCCAAGAATGCTGATGTGAACTCGGACTTGAAATCTGTATTTGAGTCCCAACTGTTGGACTCATACAGATTAAACCTATGATGGCATATTGTGAAATCGTTTGGGATTGGCAAGATTTCTGAAAAAGCCTTTGGTCAGACAAAATGGAACTTTGGGCTTTTGGAAGCATAGGAAGATGCAACTTTTGCAATCGTATATATTACAAAGTTTCAGATGTTTAAATGTGCTACTAATTTATGAGCGAAGCAGAGAGTCTGTGAGGTTGTCCTCAGCCAACCACTGCAGAGAGTGATGTCATTTTGGCAACTCCTATACAGCCCAGTAACATGCAGCCATTTGTTATCAAGTGTGATTTAAGGGGAACCTGTCACCTTGAGAAAGTCTCTTTACCTGCAAATATGGGTAATCTGCAGGTAAATAGCTTTTATCCCCTGTGTAGCTGGTTTACTGGAGCATCAGCTACAGGGAGAAAATGAAACGTTATTCTCCCTGTAGTCGCTCCCAGTCATTGGGGAGGTGCAGGGAGCAGTAACGGTTACCGTTCTCTGCACAGGCCGATATGCACACGTACACTACGCACACACATGCTGTCTGGAGAAAGAGTTCAGCAGACCGCTATCTCATGTATAAGGCTAACTTTACAGTTTTATGTCATGTTGCTAGTTTATTGCAGTAAAATGTTTTTATGGAATGTGTTAAACAAAAGGACTGGATTATAATCCTGGAGCTCAATATTCCACAGCAAATTAAATTTTTTTATTGAATAATATTATGATGCGTGAACATCTACAGTATGAATTATCAACAAGATAAAGGGGTTGTCCACTAATGGTGCTTGTGTAGAAGTATACTCCTCTCCTCGACTGGTGCTGTTCCAGCTTTGTTGTGGCTGTGACTTCCAGCAGTCACTTGACATTATGTCACATGAGTTCTGCAGCCTTCACAGTTCAGTCAGACAGAACTCTGCAGTCCATCAGCGGCCATTGATAAGCTGCAGCGTTCACATGATATAACAATCATCAGTATCCGTTTTTTACTTTTATGCGGATACATGAGCACTTAAAGGGGTTGTCCACTACTAGGACAACCCCTTCTCGGTCTGAATGTTTGGCCCTGATAAAATAAAAACACTTATACTCACCTCCTGTATTGGCGCCGTTCCAGCGGGGTTAGTACTTGCGTTCCTAGGGCTCACGTGAGGTTGTTGTGACATGTGAGCCCTGTGACCAATCAGCGCCAGCGTCACTGTCCTCACCTTCGGAAATATACCTAATCAAGATGAAGTCAGAAAACTGCGGCTGGCTGCTCACTTATTCCTGATTACTTATATATCTGAAGGCGGGGACAGTGATGCCAGTGCCGATCGGGCGCAGGGCTCAAGTGTCATAATAACCTCATGTGAGCCCCGAGAGCGCGAGTGCAGAAACCGCTGAAATGGCGCTAGCTCAGGAGGAGAGTACAAGTCTTTTTATTTTCATAGGGGCAAACATTGAGATCAAGAAGGGGTTGTCCTAGTAGTGGACAAACCCTTTAAAAGGATTTCAATCCAAAGTCTCCACAGGAGACTAAAGTGTGGTAATTATGTTTGTTTCACTTTCACAGATTTTTACATTTTTCTAATCAGTTGTGATAGTGATGTTTGCCTCCATATTATTATTCTTCACTTTTGAAATAATGTTCCATGGTAAAGCTGTCACTTTTATTATTGCCTGAACAGATTGAAAAATTTTAGTTTTACAGTAAATTACCGAGAAGCTGATTCAAAAGTGAAATACAATAACATGGCTTCATACAAACAAGGGGCCCTACATGTGACTAGAATATCTAGTAAGTGTGAGTAAAACAAATATAATTGCTGAACTTTCATAGATGTAACATCAGATTTTTAGGTTTTGGGTTGAAATCTTTAAAAAGATTCAGGTTCCTGTTATTGAAAACTCCTTTGAAACTTTTTAGTATTAAGAAGTCAATTCCTATAAAGAGCGCAGAAGGAAGGCATGAGCACCCAATATTATTAGTATTTGCTGATTATGCATTAGCAATATATAACGGTACTATCACCCTGAACATTATTGGTAAAAGGTTTTGCACTTGTCAGACCGTGTCTTTTAATCTTTACATTTTTGCATTATTCTACCAAATTAGATGTTAGTAACGTATATACTTAGTCACTTGGATATGATGATGGAGAGGCCGGACTGCAAATCATTATGCTCACTTATTGAAGAACAGAGGCCGCTTAAGAGTTTTCTTTTTCTATGAGCTGCAGTCAATATCCACTATCCATATCTCAGTGACTATCAGTATTAGATCAGTGAAGCACAAACACAGTGATTCTCATAATGAGGATGATGAAAAATATCCAGTTGTCATGTCACTGTAGACGTCTCCATTCCAATCATCTAGGCATTACATGTAATCTTAGTCTTGTGGCAAAAAGTCTTCTCTTACTTCATTCGCACACAGATGACAGCTCCAGCTTCCTATTGGTAAAGAAAGGACATATAAGTCAAATAACACAGAAAATGTCAACCTTATTATTCCCCCATTATTTGCAATTATGTTTTCTGCTAAGATTGAGCCTCTCTCAAAATGAGGTTAATCTAGGAAGAAATGTTGCTTTAAACAGTAGCTGAAAATGAAAACTTTACCATCCTATCATTTTATTAAAAAAAAAAAAAAGCACTCCTGTGAAAATTTTTATTGTCTAAATCTGTGTAAATGTACATGTAGTGTAGGTGTATTCATATACACACTGATATTTTCCCTGGTTTCCAGCGCAGCTCTGGTTTTCTTCGGGGTCACGTAATGGCTATTCTAACTTGCCCTCCTACATTAGGCTCCATGTTTGAGCCACAAGTCACTTTTACAATATAAGTTTATGGAACCACATTCCAAAACTCCATAGACTTACGTACGTTGTAAGGCCACGTTCACACAGCAGTATTTTGGTCAGTATTTCACATCAGTATTTGTAAGCCAAAATCAGGAGTGGAATAACCAGAAGAAAAGTATAATAGAAACGTCACCACTTCTTCATTTATCACCCACTCCTGGTTTTGGCTTACAAATACTGATGTAAAATACTGACCAAATACTGAACGTGTGAACGGGGCCTAACAGCAACTCTGGGCTCAAACATAGAGCCTCATGTAAAAGGACAAGTTGGAATAGAAGTCATGTGAGTGGAAAGAGAACTGGAGCAGCGCTGGAAATCAGAGAAGACGGTGATCGGTGAGCGTATTAATGTGCCTACACTACACCACATATTCATTTCCACAGGTTAAGACAATAAAAGGGTTAATGGGAGCACTTCTTTAAATGCAAGAATCTTAAATACCCTGTAGGTTCTTGCATGTAAATAAATGATATGACAGACTAAGCTAAAGTTTCCATATTCAGTTATGGTCTATAAAATTGTGACAAAATCCTGATGAGCAACACTGGATTTGCTGCATATTTCATACTATGCCCTTACAAAGGGTGAAATCCACAATGACAATATCTTCATGCAGAATGTGGATAAGATTTAGGCTGCGGCTTGTGTCACGCAGTTGCAATCCTCAGACAAACTGTGCGACCAATGACGCTTGTGCAACTTGCTGTCGGTGACTAGTTTAGAGCAGTAAAATAATTGCAGACAAGTGGCATATGAGTCGCGTGCAATTAGTGATAGAATATCCTATTCATTTGGAAACATTTACTAGTCTGTAACACAGTTGGAGTAGGTCACATGTTGCAATGGGACACCATAGGAAATCATTAGAAACAATGTTACAGTGCAACACCGCAATCTCAATATTGCATGACACATGTCTAGACCTTGCCTTAGGGTGCTTTCACATAGTGTTCTGTGTCCCTGTCGGGGCATACTCCTGAAATCCCCTGCAAAACGGGGTCCGGATGTATGCGACTGGAGGTGGACACTCAGACGTAGTAGACTGCGTCGGGGTGTCCATCTCCAGTAGATGTACATGCCCGAAAATGGTGCAGACAGAGCACACCTAGACTCTGTCTGCATCATTACAGTCTATGGCCCTGTCGGCGCATATGCCTAGACCCTGTTTTGCGAGGAATTGCGGTCGTATGACCCGACGAGGACACAAAACGCAATGTGGCGCTACACATTGTTTTTGGCATCAAACAATGCGGAGTTTTTTTTAGAGTGAATTTTTTAGTCCGTTTAATGCACGTTAAAAAACACCAAAAAACACAATGTGAACATACCCTAAGGGTCAACATAAACCTTATGGAGCACAAATCTCACTATAGAGAATACATAAAGTAGACATTTATAAACATTAATATATAAATAAAAGGACATGACCTTCTGGTGGTTCATCCATTGGAGGACTGAGGCAATACATGTGATATCCACGATCGCAGTCATCGCAAAACAGAAGCTGTTCCTTCATGAGGCAGACATGCAAAGAATATCAATTAAGATGAACAAGGTTACAATATTACATATCTTTCATACTAGAATCTTTTTGACATTAGTTTTATGTTGAATAGATCGATTCAGTCTCATCTTAGAACTATGAAATTTTCCCTTTGTTAGTTTACAGAATTGACGTAAAAGACCTGGTTTACTAAAGAAATCGAAAATTCAACACATTTATCAAACTGCCTCATGCTGGTTGATAAATCTACTCCTTATACTTTCTATTCTAACTTCATGCCGTTTGTTAATTGGCTTGCTTTGGTCCACATAGTTTTGACAATTTTTGGCACAATTCTGGAGCAATGGATAGCGATTGGAGCCCTTTCTCTGCCATCTTCTGATGGGCCATTTTCCCACATCAAACATGGTAAAACACTATTATAAAGTGTCCAAAATGCATAAGAAATGCGGCACAAAGAGTAAAAGACAGTTTTGGCACTAGTTAGGTCAGATTTCTGGCACATTATACAGTAGTGTTCAAAATAATAGCAGTCCAATATGACTAACCAGATCAATCACTGTTTTTGGTATAAATTCTATTACCACATGTCAAACAATTTACCAGTTGGTGCAGTAGATTCTATGAAAACCACCAGACTCGACATTCATGATCTGCAGGTTTCTGAGTCTGTGTATTTGAATAATTAATTTAAAGGGGCTGTGTTCAATATAATAGCAGTGTGGAGTTCAATTAAAGAGGTCAATCATTCTGTGAAGGAACAGGTGTGAAGCAGGAGGCCCTTATTTAAGGGTAAAGCGAGCACATGTTGTACATGCATTTCTCCTGGAAAGCCTGAGAAATATGGGTCGTTTGAGACATTGTTCAGAAAAACAGCATACTTTGATTAAAAAGTTGATAGGAGAGGGTAAAACTTGGAAGTGCAGACAATGATCGGCTGTTCTGCTAAAATGATCTCCAATGCTTTAAAATGGAAAGCAAAACCAGAGAGACGTGGAAGAAAACAGAAGACTACCATTCGAATGGATCGAAGAATAGCCAGAATGGCAAAGGCTCAGCCAATGATCAGCTCCAGGATGATCAAAGACAGTCTTAAGTTACCTGTGAGTACTGTGACCGTTAAAAGACGCCTGTGTGAAGCTAATCTCTTAGCAAGTCGTCCCCGCAAAGTCCCACTGTTAAAAAAAGACATGTACTGAGGCGGATACAATTTGCCAAAGAACACATCAACTGTCCTAAAGAGAAATGGAGAAACATTTTATGGACTGATGAAAGTAAAATTGTTCTTTTTGGGTCCAAGGGCCGCAGACAGTTCGTCAGACTACCTCCAAACTCTGCATTCAAGCCACAGTACACTCTGAAGACAGTGAAGCATAGTGGTGCAAGCATCATGATATAGGCATGTTTATCTTATTATGATGCCGAACCTATTTACCGCATACCAGGGATCATGGACCAGTTTGCATATATTAAAATACTTGAAGACGTCATGTTGCCTTATGCTGAAGAGGATATGCCCTTGAAATGGGTGTTTCAACAAGACAACGACCCTAAACACACCAGTAAACGAGCAAAATATTGGTTCCAGCCCAACAAAATTGAGGTTATGGAGGAGCCAGGCCAATCCCCGGACCTTAATCCGATAGAACACTTGTGGGGTGACATCAAAAATACCGTTTCTGAGGCAAAGTCAACAAATGCCAAAAATTGTGCGATGTAGTCAAAGCATCCTGGGCTGGAATAATAGTTGACAGGAGCCAGAAGTTGGTTGACTCTATGCAACATAGATGTGAAGCAGTTCTAAAAAAACCTGTGGTTATACAACTAAATATTAGGTTAGTGATTCTCAGGAAGCCAAAACCTCAAAAAAAGAGTGCATATTGTGAGTTTGTAAAGACAAATGCAGACACTGCTATTTTTTTATTTTTTTTTTTAACAGCCCAATGTTCATTTTCTGTTATTTTCTATAAAGTAGTTAAAAATTATATACATTTCTCTTCATGGTTTGAATTAGAAAACTGTGTGCAATGTTCCCAATGAATGGAAATAAAAGCTAGTATAAAGATTTTGTGCTTAAATCATGTTTTTGAACACACCGCTATTATTTTGAACAGTACTGTAGCTTAGTAAATCCTCCTCATTGTCTATCATGCACATGCTTACTGAGAATCTATTAACAAAGTTTCCCTTCCTAAGGACAGTACAAGATAGTGGGGAGGGCACTTTTTAACTTATTCTTAGTATTTTGCAAAAAAAAAAAAAAAAAAGAAGATCGTGTTAAACAATATATTTTTTAAACTCACATCATTCTCTGATGTTCCACAAATGATGCAGGACTTGCATTCTATGCACTGCCACTGGTAGGTTTTCACAGCCTCTGTCATATTGACAGTGAACTGCAGACAGGTTGGGTGCCCTGCAACACAAGGAAACAACAACAACGTCAATTTTCAAACGCATTCGTTTTTAGAGTGATACTGTACAAACCTTAGTGCAACGGGGTGTAGCTTAATAGGGCAACAGCAAGCAGTAACCCTTTTGCTGCCAGTAATATACAGCTCCACTCACACTCACAGGCAAAGCCAGTGTCTCTAAGCTCTTTAAAAAAAACAAAATACAAATAGAATGGCACTGCAGCGTTGCTGAAAGCTGTTTTTTTTTTTAATCCATGATTGATTTTGCAGTAGTAAGTACTTCAATTACTCGTGCCACGTTTCTTAACTTGCAGTGTCCATTTTATTTACAAGAGCTTTGAGCTTAAAGATATCACAACCACGGTATGCAACTTTCATACTAAAACTGAAAATCAAAAGTTTAAATTTTCTAAAACACAAAAGGAAGAAGCTGGGTACAAGGGAAACTCGGTTTGAAACTTTTGGGCTGCTGGCATGCATTTCCAATCCACATTTTGTAATGATGAAGCACCCAGAGGACACACAACGTTAGAGGAAGGTAAAGCCAAGTGTCCGTCTGCAAGAGAAACCAAAATACATAAGAAAAAAAGTGATTCTCAAGACATATAATCTATAAGGACTGGAACCAAATAGCCTGTACACCTTGTAATCTGTTGCTGGTGCCTTGAGCTTTGTGTTTTCTAGTTTATACTTTTCTTGCTCTAACCAAATAATACATAATATTAATATTTTGCACACTATTCCCACTGTCAAAAGTGATGGAAACTTCTTCAGAAGCCTCCATGGAGACTTGTAAATATGCAAATGTGAACAGTCTTAACAATGCGATCAATAAAATGATATGCTTTGATGTATACTTCTCATCTGAACAGTGTGTTGTGCATCTCCCTAAGGGCTTATTCACACATCAGTATTTCAGCAGTATTTGTCTGCCAAAACCATGAGAGCGACTTACAGAAAAAAAGCTATAATTGAATGATTGACACCTGGTCTGCATTTTGGAGACACTCCTGGTCTTGGCATACAAATACTGATGAAATACTGATCAAAAATACTGATGTGTAAATAAAGCCTAACAGTATCTTTTTCTTTTTTTTCCCAGCCTTGTAGTGTGTAATAGGTGGAGAGACTTGGGTAATTGGCGTCACACGCTTTCATGCACTAAACTATGTATGTAAATATATGTGTGTGCATATATATATATATATATATATTATATTATATTATATATTTTATAATCTCTTTAGTCTACGAAGGCACCAGGAGATTCAGCTGTTCTCAAAGTATGAGATTTTGATATTTCCCGTCAAACCATGTGCACACAGTGAATTAACTGCTGATTTTCTGTGTGAAATTCTACAAAAGTTCATTACAATACATGCAAATGAGTTTTCTACTGTATATGCTGCAGTAAGAAAATTGCACACATTTGTCAGAAGGCTTTGGCTATGCAAAGGATAAAATCTGCACCTGTCCGGTCCTCTCCGCAGCAGAAACTTTCTGTGCAGATTGCCTTAAGTGTGAATTCACACACGCAGATTCATTGCAGATTTTTTTGCGACCGTTTCAGTGTGGCTTGCAGAAACACATGCACATGCTACAGAAAACAGACTCATTCCTTTGTTTGGAATGTATTATTTAATCCTTGAAATTTCTGCAATGGATCTGCCCGTGTGATGGTACCGTGACTGATGATTGGGCATCCCCATATACCTGGGACACTTGCATGTGTGTCCTTTTCTAATAAACAGAACAGGTGCACAACATCTGACAATCGTGTATTCCTCCAGGTAAGTGTTAAGATGTGATGATATTAGCCATGCACACCTCCAGCTGCAAAAATGTGCGACACTGGACAGCCGCCATTAAATTGCTTATTTTGTGTTATTGCTGTTTTTGTGTCTGATCTTTTTTGTCATTCAGACGTCTGTGAATCACGTCCGTGTTCTGTGTTATTCATGGTTAGAACATGCATCCATCATAGACTAAAGGGCTCTTCACATGTCCACGTTTTTTGTGGTCTTTAAAAACAATCACTGCGACATGTTTTTGTTTTTTTCATCTGAATGCGGTCTGTGATTAACATTAGTAATTAATAGGAGAAACTTTGCAACCTATTTTTCCAAATGTGAAAAGAACTGATGAAACATTGGATTGTAAGAACTGACCAAACACTGCTGAAAATCGGATGAAAAACACTGACACTTAGAGAGTCTTTTTGGCGTTTGTCAAAAAATCAATAATGTCTGAATGAGGCCTAAACCTGTGTTCACCACATGTTGAATTGTTTTTCTACTTTTTTTATTTATTTTTTTAAGTTGTTTGAAAAAAAAAATTCCTGAGCAGCCGCAACGTGTGAACTCAGTTTAAGTCCTCATTCAGACATCCATTTTTTTTTATTGCATGTGAAAAAAATGGACAGATTTGCAGCAGTTTTTCGTCACAAAAAAACGACAGACATGTGAATAGCACCATGGACTATAATAGGTATGTGTCCTATCAATGAAAAACTGAATGAGGTTTTATATGGATTAATCCAGGAAGTGATTATTCTTTACTAAAGTTGTAGTTTTAACCTTTTTTCACTTCCACAAATGTATCATTCTTTGATCTACCATTTTGATAAAGTTATTTCTAATGTATGCAATGTATAGGAAACACAGGACTGTAATTTATACCACAGCAAAAGAACATTCTTTTTGACACAATTTTGTTATTTCCAAACTAAAGAGATTTAATTCATTTTGCTTGTGAGCATATTAAATACAACTTTAATTACATAATTACTTTGGCTAGAGATTAGTCCAATTATTTTAAACCATCTCGAAATGAAGCATCTCTCGACACCACACAGTAAATCAGTGTAAAATGACGCACAAGAAGCAATGGGATGAACACACAGCACGTAGAATTCAGACCTAGACCAATGAATCAACTAAAGACACAGATACAACTTCTCGCAATGTCATTTGACTGTCTGGTCTGGTGAGGCTTATCGTGAAAAGACTTTACTATTGAAGAACATACAGTAATATCATTAATAGTGCTGAAAATGTACAGAGGGGGAAATCATATGTGCATCAGTATCGGAACCCCAGAAACATACTTATCAACGGAAAAAAACAAGCAGGCTCGCTATTTTATATGATGAATCACTGTAGAATGTGGAAAACAAATTAGCTTACAGTATTGTCACACCCAATAGAAAGATTAAAGAAGTTGTCCACTACTTTTACATTGATGGCCTATCCTTAGAATAGGTCATCAATGTCTGATTGGCTGGGGTCCGACACCCGGCACCCCTGCTGAAAAGCTGTTATTGGCGGAGCTGACCATCTACTTGTAGTGGCTGCCGCGGGGTACTACACATCCGCATTGTATTGATTAGAATAGGAGGCGGATGTGTAGTACCAAGCTTTGGCTACTACAAGTAGACGGCCAGCTCCGCAAATAAGTACTTCCGGTGGCGGCCGCTGACATCGATAACAGCTTTTCGGTGGGGGTGTCGGACCCTGACCGATCAGACATTGACGACCTATCCTAAGGAGAGGCCATCAATGTAAAAGTAATGGACAACCTCTTTAACAATTACTACTTCTTGCTGCAATGTAAAGATTTATGAAACGATCTGAAATAAAAATGTTCTTTACTGGCCATAGCAACCAGTCACAACACAGATTTAATTCCTTATAGTGCTTCTGGAAAATAAAAGGTGCTCATTCAATGGTCAATGCTGTGGGTAAGAAAGACAATTTTTTTCTTTTTGACGATTTCATAAAATTTCAATATACGTAAGCCATTGTGAATTAAATGCACCAACACATAACTTTCTCCTGCGCTAAAGAGTTTGCTACAATTCATTCATATAAAACTATGATCACATTACGTTTTTGTAGGTTATGTTTGTCGTATGAATACATAGAAAAACTCCCGGCACATATGCTAGATGGATCTTGAAGACCATATTCAAAAGTGGATGACAAAAGAGTGACCTTTTGACATTCATTTGGCCAATGTACAGCAGCGTACATCGTAGTCTTCAAATGTGGGATGCAAAGAAATTACAATAGGGCATGTGCACATGTTGTCTTTTTGATGCGTTATTTCCCGTGTGTTATTATCACAGAAAAAATGCATCATTTTCAGAACCAGCAAAGTAAATAGGATTTCTGAAATCTCACGCACACGCTGCTTATTGTTTCCTGCAGTTTCATATCTGCAGCAAGTTAATTCTTTCAGCATTTTTCACCCATACAAATGAACCAAAAAGGTGTGTATATTACACAGTGTATTTCTTGCCAACATATTTCCTGCAACCAATTTTTCTCCTGCAAATACTGAACTCGTGCACACAGCCTTAGCCTGGAATCCAAAGTGTTTAATAGGTTGCAGTAAATTCTGTACAATAAAAGAATTGAGTCTGTAAAACTGTACAATTGATTTTGAAAACTAGTCTATTTTACCTTTCTAGATTTTATATTTTCCAGAGTCGATTTTAACAGTAAAGAGATAATTGGATTTTTTCCTTTTGGGTACACTGACCAGAATTGGACTCACACAGAAGATCAATGTAAAGTTGTATAGTCTTCAACACAAAGAATGGGTAGATACATCACTCAGCAGCTGGAACTTTAAAATTCACTTTATTCATTGCATGTACTAAAATAGTTGAAAGGAAAAGCTCTACATTTATTTTTACCCGTTTTTGTACAAGCGCCTAGTAACATTATTTTTAATTCTTAAAGATCCAGTTGGCGAGTGCTGTATCTGCCTATTTGTTGTGTTGAATATTGTGCTTGTTCATGGTGCTGAGCACCGTCAGCTGTGTACTACAAGCCTGCTATTAGTTTGTCTGTATCTCAGCTGATGTCGACATGAAGATAGCACTGACTACTCTATTATATTGAAATAAAGTGGTATAATGTTCTGTTATAAAGGGAAGGTGTCCATAAATATAAAATGACATATCACTAAGATATTATACTGCATATATGCATATATCGTTAGAGCTAATTGGTCTCAAGACTATTAAAAATGGAAGAATATTTAATTTTGTCCAACGCCACCACTTGACTTGAAGCAGTGTTGCAGTCCTCTAGCACAGGGCTTGTTTGAACGTGGCACTGAATAGGAATAGGAAAAGTGGCCACTACCTGTTCAATATAAGGATATCTGTGGTCTCAGCTGTTAGATCCTTTCCCTTCAGTTATGTATTAATATGGAAATAAAGCTAAAGATCTGTTATATACGTGCTATCTTAGTAGGGTTGTTTCTGCATCATGTGCTTGGATTAATGCAAACCACATTCTGTTGAATGGAACAAAGGCAGACATTTCTGCTTCAAACTTACCATGTGAATGCACCTTAACTTTTTTTTCTCTATCTTGAGTGGTTCAAGAGAAGCCAAAGCTCTGATAATGCCAAAATAGACTATGAAGATATTCAAAATTAGATTTTGTGTGCTTACTTTTGCCTATCAGCTAGTGTCTGGGAGGTATGCATTTGTCTTTCCGGCTTCTATCCAGATATGGTGTTTTTTTATGAGGTGACAGAGTGTAGTGAAACTTTGATTTTGGTTCCTAATGACTTCACCCATTATGGGCATGTCGCCGATTTAGGAGTTGTACTTTTTACATTTTTTTTTTTTTAAATTTTCTCATGTACGAAAAAAGCACATTTAGATATCAAGTGTAATATACAATTCACACGATTTGGATTATTTCATTTACTGAGTTAACGAGGCTATATCTCTCCTTCTGAACAGAAGCCAATCACTGTGGGTCTCTTCCTGCACCTGATGATCAGCTGTTAAAATCAAGGGGAGCCCCATCTCCTGCAGGTGGAACCCAACCAGTCAGCAGAACTGGGTCCAGCTGGTAGTGCCAGACCGTGCGATGACAGCAAGGCCGAAGCTCAACCCACCCTCACCGGGTCATTGGCTAGAAGATTGTAAAACCAAATAATGTGATAAATGGCCACTGCGGTATGTGGCATTTCAGCCAAACAGGCCATTCCCTTAGTCTTTTTTTTCAGACTCGCTCATTCAAGTGAGTAGACATATGAAGAAAAAAAACAAAGCATGTCATTCATGTGGGTTTGTGAGTTAAAAAACAGCACTAGTCGGATGCCATCTATCTGCCGCCCAAGTGTTTTTTTGTTTTTTTTTACTATTTAATTGGTAGGATAAGCTTGTAAAAAAATTTGGGGGGCATACGAGAAAAGCAAGTGCCACAATGATGTTGACACGTGGACCAAAATTTGATGAAAATTGGATCCAGCACACTGATGAATAAACTGTCTATTTTTCATCATGTTGAATTAAAAATTGGATGCCCGAATAAGGCCTTACAAGCTATACAATACTTTTTTTTTGGCCCAGGGAGTATTGTCTGGCCTAAAAGTCCTTAGGCCAGCTGGCTGCATCGAAAAGGAAAAACAATGTTCCCTAGCTCCCTCACCAGCTAGTGCTAAGCACCATCCATCAGCAACGACCAGGGAACGAGGACCAGAGCTTAACCTCATGAATAGGGTTATTACTGTGTGGAGAGAACGCCTGGGTATTCCGCACCAGACTCCGTTAAGTAGACCTTTCATAAAAGTAGTTGAATAAACCCAATATACAGGATAATTTGTATATGGACAGGTTGTTGGAAAACTGCAAGAATGGAAGAAGCAAATTTTTTTTTTGCATGTTCATTTTTTCTTTTTACTCCAATATAACCGTATGAGAGCTTATTTTTTGTGGGACGAGTTGGTTCATGTTATAATCTAACGTAATGAAAACCAGGACATAATTGTAAGTGAGGTGAAATGGTTAAAAAAAATGCAGTTTTAACATCGTTTAGTAAAAATTACCAGGCAGCATGATTCTTCATGTCAGTGCGATTATGTTGATACCAAGCATGTATAAGTTTTGTTTAGATTTTTTCTAAAACACAAATAGTTTTAAAAAAAAAATTACAAACTTTAAAAAAATAAATAGATTTGGTTTGTGTTACCATTTTCTAAGACCCATAACTTTTTAGTGAGGGCTGTGTGAGGGTTGCTTATCACTGCGCCCTGAGTTGTAGTGTTTAATAGTATAATATCCCCCAAAAATTATACTATGTTTTTTGATTTTTTTCAATTGTATTCTTTGACGTATTAAACAAATTCATATCTTGATAGATTAGACATTTATGAATGCGGCAATGCCAAATATGTACGGTATATTTTTTAAAAAATATCTTTTTAACTGGCTAGAATAAGGGGAGCGATTTAAAAAAAAAAGCTGCTTTTTTTTTTTTTTTTAATATTTAAAAAAAGTTTTTTACTTTTCACTTTTTTAGACCCCAGAACGGACTTCAACTTGCGTATATTGAAGTATATAGTCATAATAAGTCTCTTCTGTCCAGGAAGACCAACATCGCAGCAATGGCTGTCGTGGTAACATATCATCACCCCATGATCTGTGATCCCAGAATGGACATTTGGGTTGAATTTCACTACTTAAATGCTGTCTTCAGTATTTGATAGTGACATTTAATTGGCTAACAGCATCAGACCTGTGTGGAGCGGGCTCAGCTCCTGAGACTGCTCAACACAAATGACCATGACGAATATATCATTCGGTTAAAATTCTTTGCGAGTGCCCTAATTTTAAATCGCTTCCTTTTATGTCTTTGCTATTTTTTGACATTACACATGAAAACAGAAGGTACAAATTAAAGCAAGTATCTGGAATCAGCAGGTGTAAATAATAAATATGACTCCTTTGGGGACCAGGTCGCTTACATGTGCTACAGACATGAGATAAATGCTGTGGGAAAGGTGTTAGTAATTAAAATGGGTGATTATTTAATATCTGTACACATTTTAATCTTTTAAATTATATCCATAAGACTGACATTCACCATCTCACTGTTCTGGACTTTGTCTGGGACTTTCGTCAGAATTCATTGAAAAATGGGATTCCGAGGCACCATTGACTTCAATTAGGAAAATGGAGTACAAAACAAGAAACTTTGGACTCCAGTAGATCTGTATTCAGACAGTGTTTTTTTCGTTAAGCCGGCCATATTAGCATAGTTTATTGTGCTATTTCCACCTAAAATTTTGGACTCTATTAGTCTAATTGAACTCAATAGCTCCCTCAGGGGGAGATCTGAATCACTTTTTCCGTGGAATTCTGACTAAAGCCCCTGACGAAGTTAGAAACGGGGTGTGGACACAGTCGTAATCTGCACCTTGCTGCCTTAGACAATACATATTCCATATTACAAACACAAAATCTTGATGCCATGCTCATTATTCTAACATTGACAATAAATAGTACATATCTGGGCTACAAGATCCTGATGAAATCTACCACAAGGTATAAATGTATATTCATATTAAGAAGAAAACTGGGGAGAAAACAGTATATGAACTTGGCGCAGATATGGCATGGAAGATGTGTGTGTATTAAGGCTGAATTCACACATGCTGGTTCTTATGTCAAAAATAGGATGAGAGATGCTTCAGTTTTTCCTTTATACATTTCTTTCAAATTTACTCTTGCTTTAACAAACTGCATGTTTGCAAGGGGCATAAAGCCCTGTTCACACGTTATTGAAAATATCCGCTTCAGATTTGGTCACATATGTGCATGTGTTACTTGCAGATTTCATTGCAGATTTAGTTGTGGATTTCACACTACTCTATTATAAAGCATTGAATAGGATGAAATCCGCAAGGAATCTACAACGCAAATCTTGAACATGTGAATTTAGCCTTAGGGTACCTTGACACACAGTGATTTTTTTTTTAAAGGAAAATCCCTGTGGTCAGGTGTTAGCTGCTGTGTGTGTGTGTTTTTACCTTTTTTTCCCCCAAAACACAGTCAATGATTATATATTACTTATAGGCGAAAAGAGGGAAAACACAGATTAGAAACAGGCAAAAAAAAAAGTTTGTGTAAAGAAAGCCTAACATTGTATTTATATATTCTGATTCTGTTGCTTTTTGGCAAAAAAAAACAAAAAAAAAAACATTTTTCCATGTTCTTGTACAGTTTCAGAAAAGTCAATATTGTTGATGAATATATAGACCTGCTAGAGGAGCATGTTTCTGCCAGATTAAAGTGAGATACTTCACATACCCTAAAAGACTTGACAGTTTTCTCCAAAACATTATACATTATTAATGTAACAGTAGTAGTCGACCTGGGCTCTAATTGCATGAGTGCATCCTAAGGATAAGAAATGAAGTATATGAGCCCAGCAAAAGAAATCCTGTCGCTGCCAAAATACTGAAATTTCACTTTTCTGTCTGCTTGAGTAGAATGGTAACTGTTAAAGCAACTAGTATCCCAAAGTTTTTTTTGTTTTTTTTTTACAAGGAAAAAATAAAAACATGATAACATAAAAAAAGTGCGTGACGTTTTGCTCCACCAGCATTGCCTGTATTGATACAGCAACAGAATAACAGGTCACAGTAACGTATGATAGATTAGTACAGCTTAAAAGGAACCGGTCAACATATTGTTGCAGTGGTATGACTATGTAGTCACTAGTCCTTCAACAAAAATACCTTTAATTATTATTATTATTATTTTTATTTTTTTTTTTAAATAGAGATTCAGTGTGCCAGTCATTATACATCTAGCATTGAATCCACAAGTAAATTGGTCTTGAAAAGCATTGTTGGTATGTCAATGCACTTGGAAGAAGCCATCCAAGTGCAAGCAAACATCCCAGTGCACTTCCACCCTGCTTTGTATATGGCTGCCACGTTGGATTTCCCATGACTGGAATATCTGATCTCTACATAAAAGGTATTATTCTTATTGAAGGATAGTTACCTTTATAGCCATACCAATACTTCCATATGAAAAATTTGCAGAAAGGTTCCCTTTGAATAACTTTGATCACTACCATCCAGTGATTGACAGCCTCTTTACATCTCAGCAGTGGTGATTTACACACAAACCAGCATGATGCAGAATTGAAGTTTCTCATCCGCTTATATAAAATTGCTTTACATATGTACAAGACAGAAAATGTAAAACAAAACAAAAAAAGTAAACCAACATCTCTTTTCATAATTGTTTTCATTCATTTCAGTGTGATCCTCCTTGTCCACAGTAAATGTATGAAAGCAAAACAATACTGTGCAACTTTTCCCCTTTCCTTTCTTTTGTTTAAATATTGTAATAAATAAGGAGCAATTGTTTTGTCTTTTGCTAAATATACTTGAAACTAGCTGGGTGTCAAACACAGCGTCTAAGCTAAAAAATATATATATATATATACTGTATATAAAAAGAAAACCCCAAGATCTTCAGCCAAAGCCAATATTTGTTTTCTCATATTGCACAAGCAAGGGGTTTGGCTCCAGGTGCAGAGTATATTTAGATGAAGTCATTATTATTGTCACCAAAACTGACTTGGATTGCTTTCTTGTAGGAAGTAGATGATCATCGTAGGGCATGGTGACCTGTGCGAAATAAAAAAAAGAAAGCAAAATTATCATTCTTAAAATCTCTACAATTTAGCTTACTTATTCCATATACATGGCAGATATAATATAAATATAACAGACTAGTGAAAAATCTGAAAAGTAAGACTGATTTAAAAAATATAAGTATTAATAGGTTACCGTATTTTTATCAATTAACAAATGAGAAATCACATCAATATTTGGTGTGACCACCATTTACTTTCAAAACAACATCAATTCTTCTAGGTACAATTGCAAATAGTTGTTGAAGAAACTCGTCAGGGAGGTTGTTCCAAACATATTGGAGAATTAACTACAGATCTTCTGTGGATGTCGCTTGTGTAAATCCTTTTCTCTCCATGTAATGCCAGACATAAATTGATGATATGAGATCAGGGCTCTGTGGGGGCAGGTTCATCACTTCCAGGACTCCTTGTTCTTCTTTACGCTGAAGATAATTCTTAATGACAATGGCTTGATGTTTGGGGACGTTGTTCTGCTGCAGAATAAATTTGGAGTCAATCAGACGCCTCCCTGATAGTACTGCATGATGGATAAGTATCTGCCTGTATTTCTCAGCATTAATGACACTATTAATGCAGACCAAATCCCCATCTCCATTTGTTGAAATATAGACCCAAACTTGTAAGAAACCTTCATTGTTAATTGCAAACACTCATTTTTGTACTGTTCCCCTGACCGTCTGCAAACAAACGGCCCTCAAAAGCCAAATATTTCACTTTTTTGACTCCTTCGTCCAGAGCACTTGCTGGCATTTTTCTGCACCCTAGTTCTTATATTTTCGTGCATAGTTGAGTCGTTTGGCCTTGTTTTCCATGCTGAAGGTATGACTTTTGGGCCTCAATTTTTCCATAAAGACCACTTCTGGCCAGACATTTCTAAACAGTAGATGGTACCCACTTGTTGCGGCCAGTTTTGAACTGATGACACTGCTGGACAACTTCTTAATTTCAAAGGGAAATAAGCATGACGTGTCTTTCATCTGCTGCACGGTTTCTTGGAAGACCATTCTGTCTACTGTCCTCAACGTTGCCCATTTCTTGGTGCTTCTTCAAAAGAGTTTGAACAGCACACTTTGAAAGAAATCCCAGTCTGCTGTTAAACTATTGCCTGGGATAGACCTCGATGATGCAGTATAACTACCTTGTGTCTCGTTGCTGTGCTTAGTCTTGCCATGGTATATGTCCTGTGACATGAAAATGTCATGCAGAAGTTCACTTTTTGTAGCAATGTTTGGCTGCTCTTTACCCAGATTTAAACTTCCTACAGACCTGTTTCTGTTTCAGTTAATGGCTGCTTGTCAACCTACCTATGAAAATGATAATCATGATCACTTGTTTGGTCATACACCTAACTATAAACTCCCTAATGTTGGGTTAGTGTACCTAGAAAATTTGTTGTTTTGAAGGAAAAGGGTGATCAC
The DNA here is from genome assembly GCF_046119375.1 of Phyllobates terribilis. Classification (NCBI taxonomy): domain Eukaryota; kingdom Metazoa; phylum Chordata; class Amphibia; order Anura; family Dendrobatidae; genus Phyllobates; species Phyllobates terribilis. Next base: position 80,812,858 of record NW_027362767.1, on the reverse strand, counting down.
ACCAAATTTCTCTTTTGTTCATCCACTTTGTTATACTATACCATTTTACTATACAAAGTCTGAATGCTAATAATGTCACTAATTATTCACTATCAATTGCCAAGTGCTTGTCACTGCTGTCTCAGTACTTCTAGAAGAGTGTCAGAGCGCACACTCGCCTGCCACTAAAGTCAAACCTCTCCTCCCTGAATGACTGCACAAATCAGACAATGGGTTGCTCTTCATTCACACAATTTACCTATTCTATGGGCCAGTCATATGTAATTTGTACAAAAACCCTTTTTAAATGCCAAAAGTATACAAAATAGGTCATGAATTCAAAATCTTGCCCTGACTTAAAGTGAACCTGACTACTGATTCATACTGCCCGAACCATGTGCAGCATGAACAGGACACTGGCTGCATTATAGAAACTGTGTATGTTTTACTATAAAACACTATGGTGTTTCAGAGAAAAACTAATTTGAAAAGCTGGCCAGTGACTATATGTCTCAGACGACTAGTCTAAGAGGCTCAGACAGCATGCATCCGCTGTAGTAATAAGCGCAAGTGCTCGCTTCTCGAGTTTGCTCAGGGTGCTCGGATATGCACTGAGTATCGCGCGTGCTCGAGTCACATGTTCGAGTCCCCGCGGCTGCATGTTTTGCGACTGTTAGACACAAAACATGCGGGGATTGCCTGACATACACGTGACCTATTTCGTATACTTTTGGCATTTAAAAAGTGTTTTCGTACAAATTACATATGCTATGTCATATGGCACAAATCATTGTGATAAGACAATATGCTATCAGTATGATACATAGAACTGCAGGTGAACCCCACCAAGTCACTTATGGCAATGTGCAAAATATACTGTAATATGACAGATCTAATCCCTGATGTATAGTGAAGTCCTACTAAGGTCCACCTTTTTGTGTGACATTTACATTAATACAGTGCTATCAGTTGAGCACTATATTGATTTGCCACATTTTTGGCCATGTCTGAAGACTAAGAATACTTCCAGGATGGAGACCAGACAAAGTCCACAGTGACTCCAGCATAATTCAAGTGAACAGCTCCGTCGGAGTTCCCGTCACCATAGTTTTTTGGGGATTCTTATAGAAACTCAGACATAGTGTCCAGCAGAGAGCACTATATTAATGTGAACCTAACGTTGACCCCTTCATGACCTAGCAAATTTCCGTTTTCGCGCTTTCGGTTTTTCCTTCCCTTATTCCAAGAGCCATAACTTTATTTTTCTGTCCCCATACCTATATGAGGGCTTGTTTTTTGCAGGACAATTTGCCCTTTTGAATGACACCATTCATTTTATTATGTGATGCACCAGAAAGTGGAAAAAAAATTAGAAGTACATTGAAATTGAAATAAAAAGTAAAATTCCACTATTTTTTTTTTGGGGGGGGGGTTATTTACCATGTTTACTATATGGTAAAACTGATCTGGTAATATTCTCCAGGTCAGTACAAGTACGCGGAAACCAAACAGGTATAGTTGTTTTTTTTTTATTTAAATGATGGGGAAAAAAAATTGGAAATTAGTAAGAAAAAAAAAAGTCGCACATGTTGCCATTTTCTGAGACCCTTAGCGTTTTCATTTTTCGGGATATGGAGTCACGTGAAGGGTTATTTTTTTGCGCCAGATACAATGTTTTGATCACCTTATATTGCAATGTGGCAGTGGCCAAAAAAGGTAATTTTTATTTCCTACGCCGTTTACCGATTTGATAGATCAGACTTTTATGAACACAATGATGTCAAATAGTGTATTTATTTTTTTTAATTGTCTTATTTTTAATGGAGCAAAAGAGGGGTGATTTGTTGGTTTTTTTTTTTATTTTTTTAAATTTTTTTTATGTTTTTTTACTTTTCACTGATTTTAATAGTCCCTTTAGGAGACTTGAAGCTGAGCTCATCTGATCGCCAGTGCTATACATAGCAGGAATCACGATCTCCTATGAACACCAGCCACGTTCGTAGTGTAGAAGTGTTCAATTGCTCTAGAAAGCAACAGCAGAAGAGATGAAGTATTACAAAATCAATGGTTTATCCAATTATGCACATATGTGACAGGTCCTCCAGAACAATACACAATGCCTTAAAATACCTTTTTTGTGGGGAAGAGGCATTTTAACATATCAATACATTCATTTTTGTCTGATTTCCCTTACAAGTAGGGCCGGTATATTGGCTGTATAGGAATTTCAGCCTACATGTTTCCTAGGATCCAACAGCTCTTATTTCCTCAATACACTCGCTGATCACCTGTTCACTGGGTCCAGGGGAGGAAGCAGGATAAGTGCTTCCTAATCTATATACACATTGCTAGTTCAACGCTGTGTATACAGAGATAGTGAAGGTAAATATGGTAATAAACCATGTTTATTTTCTCTATGGGAAATCTGTCTGTGTGTGACAGCTGTCTCCCCACTCCCACAGCTAAACGATCTTTGTGAAAGTTGCTTACACTGCATTGACATTTTAGAACGTCAGTGCAGGGATAAGTGTGGACTGCCCGGACGTGTAACGTCTATGGGCAGTCTACGAGTAGTTGAGGAGGATCCTTATTTTACAATATATATTGTATACATTATTAAAGCTCTTAGACCTGATAAGACTAGTGTATTTAGTTTGTAAATCCATGTCAGAAAAACCGTAATCCATTTTGAAAGCTTTCACTCCTGATAATAAGATGAAGTCAGAATGACTCTGTACTTGTAATTTAAAATGATGATCTATCAAAATTTAGTTTGGTTTTCTTCCAAGCAGATACATTTATGGCATATTGATTGGAGGTCACCTAGATGTCTGATTGGCTAGTGTCTGCTTAACTCCAAATTTGATCATTTTGGTTATCATGAATGGGTTCTAGCAGAGGCTATTGCTCAACGAGCAGTGACTCCTATAAGTCAGCGCTCAGCTTCAGCCAGAAGACAAACTACAGAAACTAGTCATTTTAGCAATTGGACATTTATGGCATATCCTATAGATACTCAGATAATTGGTATGTAATGTAGTTTTGAAAATCCCCTTAAATTACACAAGTGTTACAAATTATCAATTTGTCTTCTTTTCATAGAAGGTGATGCTTCTAACAATGAGAGAGTTTAAAGGGAAGATGTTAGCAGATTTTTGCTATGTAATCTGACAGCACCATGAGGTTAAAGACAATCACCCTGATTCCAGTGATGTGTCACTTAGCATACTGGATCCACCAGTTGTGATAGACTCACAGATTTCTCTGCTGTAGATGTAGCAGTGTCCGGTAGTTGAGCTGTGTATAACCCGCCCACACCACAGATTTCTGTGTACATTGTATAGTGATAGAGAGCTGTTAATCAGTGCTGGGGGTGTGGTTGGACTATTCTGCACGTGCCAACTTGTCCTGTAGTAAATCTCCTGCTCATAAAACACTGATTCTATTGAAACTGCAAAATGCAGTCTAGTAAGTGACATCACTGGAATCAGGGTCTCTGCTCCTACATTATTATGCGCTCAGATTGCATAGCAAAACCTGCTGATGAATTCCCCCAAGTGTCTTTATGATTTACAGTTTTCTTGAGGAGAAATTCCTCTGAATTATTAATTGATCACCTTTGCAATTTGCTCATATCTATGTGTCAATAATTTGTGTACTATAGCTAAATTCAAAAAGCCATGTAATGTAACAGACCGTTTTTTCTCTTAACATCTCTATTGCCTATATTTCTCATCCATTTTTAAAAACCGAAGGAGGTACATACATAGTCTGTACTTCATCTGTTTTTAACCGAATCTGTCTTCCATGTTTCATCCAATTTATAAAGATCCCCATAGACTTTAATTCCGGAGTCTGATCCAAAACAGATAAGGAATAAGATGTGCTCAAAGTCTCAAGGACCAGACACACAGATCAGTTCTTTAAAACAGATGTGTGTATGAATCAGTGAAACTTTATGGATCCAAGAAAAAAATGACAGCACATGGACACCGATGTGTGATGTAGCTTAGATTGTGTTTGGTTACATGAATGGCATGTATAAATCAGATACGTTGATTGTTTTGAAAGCTCAAAGCCTAAAATAGCTGTATCGTTGTCGGGCTTGAGGAAACAGTGATTTGCTTAAAGGGGTTGTCAAGCACTGGTGGAGTTTTCGGCTTTGCAGCTTGCTGAATCCAAAGGGCCGTATAAATCAGACCGCACTGCAATGGACTAGCCGGTAGCTCTCCTGACCCGAGCGGGAAAGCTGCATGTATTTCTAGACAGGGAAAATACACTGCTCAAAAAAATAAAGGTAACACTCAAATAACACATCCAATATCTGAATGAATGAAATATTCTCATTGAATACCTTATTCTGTACAAAGTTGAATGTGCTGACAACAAAATCACACAAAAATCATCAATGGAAATCAAATTTATTAACCAATGGAGGCCTGGATTTGGAGTCACCCCCAAAATTAAACTGGAAAAACACACTACAGGCTGATCCAACTTTGATGTAATGTCCTTAAAACAAGTCAAAATGAGGCTGAGTATTGTGTGTGGCCTCCATGTGCCTGTATGACCTCCCTACAATGCCTGGGCATGCTCCTGATGAGGTTGCGGATGGTCTCCTGTGGGATCTCCTCCCAGACCTGGACTAAAGCATCCGCCAACTCCTGGACAGTCTGTGGTGCAACGTGACGTTGGTGGATGGAGTGAGACATGATGTCCCAGATGTGCTCAATCGGATTCAGGTCTGGGGAATGGACGGGCCAGTCCATAGCTTCAATGTCTTCATCTTGCAGGAACTACTGACACACTCCAGCCACATGAGGTCTGGCATTGTCCTGCATTAGGAGGAACCCAGGGCCAACTGCACCAGCATATGGTCTCACAAGGGGTCTGGGGATCTCATCTCGGTACCTAATGGCAGTCAGGCCACCTCTGGCGAGCACATGGAGGGCTGTGCGGCCCTCCAAAGAAATGCCACCTCACACCATTACTGACCCACTGCCAAACCGGTCATGCTGAAGGATGTTGCAGGCAGCAGATCGCTCTCCACGGCGTCTCCAGACTCTTGTCACGTCTGTTAAATGTGCTCAGTGTGAACCTGCTTTCATCTGTGAAGAGCACAGGGCGCCAGTGGCGACTTTTCCAATCCTGGTGTTCTGTGGCAAATGCCAAGCGTCCTGCACGGTGTTGGGCTGTGAGCACAACCCCCATCTGTGGACGTCAGGCCCTCATACCACCCTCATGGAGTTGGTTTCTAACAGTTTGTGCAGACACATGCACATTTGTGGCCTGCTGGAGGTCATTTTGCAGGGCTCTGGCAGTGCTCATCCTTGCACAAAGGCGGAGGTAGCAGTCCTGCTGCTGAGTTGTTGCCCTCCTACGGCCCCCTCCACGTCTCCTGGTGTACTGGCCTGTCTCCTGGTAGCGGCTCCAGCCTCTGGACACTACGCTGACAGACACAGCAAACCTTCTTGCCACAGCTCGCATTGATGTGCCATCCTGGATGAGCTGCACTACCTGAGCAACTTCTGTGGGTTGTAGAGTCCGTCTCATGCTACCACGAGTGTGAAAGCACAACCGACATTCAAAAGTGACCAAAACATCAGCCAGAAAGCATGTGCACTGAGATTGAGTGTGTCTTGATAACTGCCAATAATTTCCATCTATTGTCTATTCCATTTGCACAACAGCATGTGAAATTGATTGTCAATCAGTGTTGCTTCCTAAGTGGACAGTTTGATTTCACAGAAGTTTGATTTACTTGGAGTTATATTCTGGTGTTTAAGTGTTTCCTTTATTTTTTTGAGCAGTGTAGGTAATGGTCCAAAAATTAGACAAAGGGATGTAGTATTACTTTATTTAATCTCCAATAAAATCATGTGGTGAATCCAAAAAATATTAAAAGGACAGGGAAACATATGGCCTACACGTATCAAACCCCAATAGGTTCTTAATCATAGCATTTTTATGTATTTCTATGCAGCTGTTAAGCTCGGGTCAGGAGAGCAGCCGGCCAGTCCATGCACTGCGTTCCGATCTATATGGCTGTCTGCACCCTAACAGTGTGTAATATATACATTGTTAGGATTTCATTCCTTTTGCCGCTTCCAGTGGTCGCCCTGTGACCGCAAGTAGGCAATTTGCGTACTTGCAGTCACATGCCGGCTAGCTTCTCATATGCTTATTTCAATGTTCCATTGAGAACAGCGGATGAGAATCTAGTCGATGTGACTGAAGTTAAGCAAATCACATTCTTGTGATCACTTGTTGACTGATAGAATAAGTAAACGGAGTCAAATCCTACAAGTGTGTATATTACACACTGCTACCATTCAGCAAGTCACAATGATAGCTGTAAAGTCCACCAAGGCTGGACAACCCTTTTCATTATTTAATCGGTACTTTCTGAGAGTTATAATGGCATTTGTGTGCTGTCCGTGATTTTCCCAGACCCACAGCCTTGTATTGGTGATTTTGATCTGAGACTGATCAAAACTAACATATCTCCATTTCTTTGCGGACCACTGGACATGTGCACAGCCACATGGGTAAGTGTTCTAGCCTTAAAAAAAAAAAATCAGATAGAACACATACATGAAAACAGACGTCTGAAATAGGCCTAAATCTCTAAGAAATGAGGAAACTGTTAAAGGGGTTATTCCTTTTTAGTAAAGGAATATCTCCGGCTATAGGTTATAAAGAAACAGTGCTGTACTCACATTTCCCAGGTCTACTGGCGAGTCTCCCCTGCTGCTCTCGGTGTCTGGCAGCCAATTGGTGAACTCATTGGCTCTGCCAGTGTAGACACACCGCCTCCTTCAGAGGTGCTGAGCTCACTGATTGGCTGCTGCGCTGACTTCAGCACTGCAGCCAATGCCAGATACCTAGAGAGCAGCGGCACAGACTTGCCGGTGTTCCCAGGAAAGGTCAGTATAGTGCAGTTTGTTTCTTTATAATAACCTGCAGCCTGGGGACATTCAATTACTGAAAGGGAACAACCCCTTTAAGTCCTGGTTCAGACGCTGCAAACCCAGGTGCCATTGTTAAAAGGACTGTCAGCACAGAATGAATTGTCCCACTGTTCGGTTGTTCATAGCATTGCCAATCATTTAATTACACCTTCCCACCTGCTTGTTTTCCCTCTATCTCCACCACTGTCTGCTTTGATTGACAGCTCTGGCTTTATAGAGCCAGAGAAGGAGATAGATGGAAAACAAGCAGGTGGAAAGGAGTTTTCTTGATGATTGACTGCGCCAAGATGCACCGAACGCCCATTCTTAGTTTGAACAGTCATTCAGTCATTAAAAGTTCGGGATTCCTACCGGACAATTAGTGTCCAGTGCTAAACGCCAAACACTGACTTCTCCCGGAAGTTCGTTGCAATGTTTGGCAGTTCGGGAGAGAGAATATTTTCCAGCTCAAAAGTTCCGCTCACCATCGTTCTCAATGGGGTTCATGTTCTGGTTCAAGTTCAGGTACAGTTCTGGCACCCGAACCGAACTTTGGAATAAAGTTTAGGTCAGGTACCAGAACCCGAACTTCCACGAATCTGCGCATCCCTAGCCACAACATCTCTACTGTGTGAAACTAAGATGTGCTGATGAGCATCACGTATCCTTCACTGTAGAGACTGGTCGTGGCTCTTAGCGGCCAGACTCAGTGAGACACCATCTTGTTACAGATTTCTGACCGTTATAAAGCATAGAAATGACATCACAAATATAAAGGGTTATTTTTTTATTATTATTTTTACATTGGAAAGCCAGATACATTTTAATGTGCAAGTACTGTTCTTCAGTAATTCTTTAAACACAGGGAACTTGGAGCTATTGCACATTGACTTGAGCAAGTGGACTATGAGATCTGTAGTAGAAATTCATGGTTCTTAATTGCCTATGATCTAGCAAAATAAATGTGATACCCGCTTTGGATGAAATAACGCTACATCACCCACAGGGCTGTGGAGTTGGACTCGTGGATTCTGAGCCCATTTTGGTGGAATCGGAGTCCGTATAAAATGGACCGACTCCTACAATATATAATAAATTGGGTACAGTAGTTCAATGCAGTTTGTGGGGAATATTTTTTCATAAGAATTTGGGAAAGTTATGAAATGTCCTATAAATGTCTGTCCTATTCCTGATCTAAGTGTCTAGACTTTTAGCTGAGATGAATCTGTGCTACAGTAAATTTATCACTTAAACATGAGCCATGTATGAGGGAGTCGGAGTCGTGGAGTTGGAGTCGGTGGCATGGAAATTGAGGAGTCGGAAGTTTGGCTTACCGACTCCACAGCCCTGATCACCCACCACACTCTTTTACTCGTATCAGAAGCCACAACAGTGCAACCATCTACATGCTGCACTTAAGGGGGTGTCCACTACTCGGGAACACTTATACTCCCCTCTGGTGGCAGCGTCCTTCCAGCGGTGTCGGGACTCTCTCTCCTGGTGATTGCGGCACAGTGTGACGTCTCGTGATCTCTGAGGCCAACAGTGGCTACTTCACTCTCCCCATCTTTGGACAAATCGCTTACATCTGGAGTGAAGCAGCCGCTGATTGGCGGGAGAGACAGTGCGACACCGCTGGAACGGCTCCGGCACATGAGGCAAGTATACATGTTATTTTAAAAGAGGGGAAAAAAAAACAGATTGAGAAGTGGACAACACTTTAACATAAGGATACCCTTCATAAAAATAAGGAAACTCTTCTATTTTGGATATAAGTAGAATAGCTAATAAGACTGAATGTACTTACTGGCATTTATTTGGAATTACTGGATACTTTCTAATCACATGCTCCAGTCTTATTTATAGCATCCAATAATGACCGACTTGTTTTCTTATCGAATCACAAACAATACAAAATCAGCATCAACCCTTATATATTTGGGAACTCTGTACTATTTCAAATTTGTATTAAAAGGGTTCTCCGCTTTCAGAAAAGTGAACCACAAAATACCTAAAATAAGAAACGGGGCAGCTCCTCGCCTTGTCCAAGTCCAGCGCCAGCTTCCCACTGCCGCTCAGGTGTTTGGCTGCAGCAGTGAAGTCACGTCGACAGCACACCAGCTCCCTGACGATGCTCAGCGACTCATGATTAGCTACATCGGTGATGCGTGCAGTCAACGTGACGTCACTGCTGCGGCCAAAACCCTGAGCGCTGAACTAAAGAAGGTAACACTGAACTCCAAAACAGACCACATTCACACACTGAGATGTTACATGTAGATCTGCCTCCATCTAGTGTGTATAGGATTCACACAAGTTATGTATCTGTCCCACCATGCATGGTGTGCTTTTCTTTACCATCTATCCTATATAAATATATGATAATCGATCGGCATATACAATGAGCCCTAGTGCTACTTTGTTGATGCTTCCAGTTTGCTCAGTAGTCTCCATTTATGCGTTATGAAGCAAGTTTTGATTATTGCTCAATTCTTTTTCTTACATACATATACAAGTTCTTTTGTTTTCCATTCTTGCTAAATAACATTTGTAAACTATCGGAAATAACACTGGATTTCAGTGAGTTTTAGAGCAACACGATGGAGTAAAATGTGCAGGTAGCATACCTTTGCAATCCTGCTGCAGTGCAGTCTGAATTCAGCTCAGCAGGTGCGATGATAGTTTGGTCTCATTTCCATTGCCCTGTGGACCATTAATGGGTGTTGCTTTGGTATCTTCTAGTAGGTGGTATTGAATAAGGAGACAAAAAGGTGCCTTTTAGACATCAGGGAGTCTTTTGAGCCACAGAAAAATAAATAGCACATATAAATCATTGCAAGGGGGAAAGCAAGCCTGAGGTATGTATCCCATTTGCTTGTATGCTTGTTCTATAACTACAGACCTTCTGACCTTATGCAGAGGTTCTAGTGGAGGAAAATCAGGATGAACTTGCTCCTTGTACAGCAGTGTTTGCATTAACTTAGGTAGATTTTCCTCACTGTGTGTGCAAAATTCGATAAAATCAGCATTTTACAAAAGTCTTCTGTCACTGAGGTAATCAGGGTCGCAGACAGAAAGTAAGTAGAATTCCAGTGTTTTCCTACATCTGTTTTTATTGTGAATTGTGGATACCGATATTAAAGGCATTCATTTAGCAATCCAAAGTGCCCTTAAAAACCAGCTCTGGGATGCTGGCTAATACTGGAGAGATGAGCTCCGCTCATACCAAAAGAAAAAAAAAATATATATATATATATATATATTTATCCACAGTTTTCATTTTAAAATAAATTGCAAAATATTCTTAGTATTTTTCAAAAGTCCAGTTTGGATACAGTTGTGCTTGGTAAAATGGAGAAGAAATAAAAAATATTAAAACGAGGGGAAAATGGAAACCAAAAACACAAAAATGAAGGTAGGGATCAGAAGTGTCAGGTAGAAGATGGCATGGATCCAGATAAGTTTGCTTTAGCAGTCTCCCCAGTCCTCTGCAGTAGGGGAGTGAGTGGCTCGGGCTGAGGAAGGCCCCTCCCAGTCATCCTCATCAAAGCCATGAAACGTGGAAGTGTCGCTTTCTGACGTGGATCCAAACAAGTCCTCTGCGTTGTGCAGCTCCTCTTTTCTGCTTTCTCTTCCCAAATGAGCTGACATGTATGATGAATATATCAGCACAAGGGTTAAGTAACATACAGTTATCTATGCATACTAAACAGCACAGCCACACCACCGAGACATAAAATAAAGCAAAATAAAATATACAAGCATTCATAACCTTTAAAGCAAATTAACTGTCCCAGTACACAAATTGGCAGCAAAAGGGTTATTTATTTTTTTTTTTACTCAAGTCCATTTATTTTTCAAAAACATCAAGCAAATTGATTCCAGCAACAAGTTTGTCTGCATACTGCTTACAGACCCAGCAAATAAATACTGTGTGTGCACACTATCCATGCATCAGCATAGCTAATCCCTATGGGCTAGCCAAGAAGGAACCTAACTCTAGAAAGAAACAGCAGAATATCCAGTCTATTTGTGAGCATTAAACAAATGATAACTGCTATTAAAATCCTCCTGTAATACAGCATGGCTTCTTACATGACAACAGTTCACAAGAAAACAGCCAACCCATGAGATACCGATAAGCTGTAATAACCTGGTTTACGTTTGGCCATACATTTTTAAAGTTGGATTCACATTTTCGCTATGAAAAGTACCAGGATTTCTTCAACAGGCGCCTGTGTTTTTCCTATTTATATATTGTTGCTGTTTTTTATTACTATTAATTTATTTGTGGCAAATTATTCTAACTTTAGTGCAGCAGTTAATATTCCTTTACATCTCTTTTCTCTGCTTTGAAAATTAATTTGTGGTACATCTAATAAAAAGACATTTAACGACAAGTGTGGTCAAGTTGACCGCTATCTGGATAAATCAATAAAGGGTAACTATACTTTCAAGTAACTTTTCAGAATAAGTTGACAATTGTATGACTATGAGGAGTAACACTATTTCAGCCCATTATATCAGTTTTACACTATGCAGGATTTATTTTAAATCTGCAATTGACTATGAGAGGAGATGAGCTGCTATGATGTCTCCCATACAGAGCACAGCACCCCAAGAGGGCTTCTTAATCGTTATTCCTTATACTGACAGAGGCAGCAGCATGAAGGAAATTATACAGCAGTACTGAGCAGTGTAGAGGTGAATCCAGCAACCGCAGCATGAAGGAAATTCTACAGCAGTACTGAGCAGTGTACAGGTGAATCCAGCTGTGGATGAGGTAAAAGACTAATCAGAAGCTCAGCACCATCTTTCCATGTCTCCCTTTGCTTCTTTTCAAATTCAAAACTTTCCTTTCCTATCTCCATCGAATATAATAGATGTAATTTGACATCTCACTAGGCTGGCAGTCCATCATGAGTAAAATGGAGTTGAGCAGTTTTTATTATATATCATACTTCATATCCACAATATTGACAACTATAAGGGCAACTTTCTATTATAAGCTTTTTTTTCAGGGGTCTTGGGAGTTAGACTAGTAGTTATGTATAACAGGTGGTGTCTGTGATGGAGCAAGCGCTTTAACTTTTTATTAATGTTTTGTTTGTTCTATAAGTGAAATCCAGGAAAAACTTGTTAGATGGAATACAACTTTAAAAGATGGAAGTTATCACTTTGTGTAAAATTCTCAGGTTTTTTTTTTTTTTTAATTTTACACAACTATTCGTCAGCATGTAAGATGGCATATAAAAACCAAGCTACATTGTTAGCTGTTATCTTTGTATATACAGGGTTATACTATACACTTACCTTACTGTAGTTGTTTATGTAAGAAGAAAACCATTTTTAGGTCACTATAACCTTTTGTGGACTAACACAAGAGACTTCTGTGCACTCATTCTAGATCAAACACAGTGTAGCAAGACCTCTCGTATTTGTCACTAGTTATATTGTTCTATTATTTATTATTACACCAATAGTCAATGCACTGTAAGCTATTTTCTGTGTTTGCATTTCGGTAAGCATCACAAAATACTTACAGTTAGTCACAATAAATATTGGTCAAACCAAACATCAATATGTGTATAAGACGCTTCGGATAGTTTACCAGACGTTCTGTGCAGTATCTCTGGTGGCACTTTTGCTTTTAGGGTAAAACCACAAAGTGCGTCTGGCCACACAGCCGAAACTCCCTTATCTGCAATGGTTGCATGATTTGTGCCACTACTGGTCACCACGTTGCATGGAGTTTCAGCCAATAGTGGCCAGTCAAATCGTGTGCTCTCACCTTAAAAGCAGAGTCATTTGTGCTGCAGAGATAATTATTTCAACTTGCTAGATTACTTCTATTTTTATATTTCATACTCTGCAAGTGAATGAAGCTGATAGCACAGAGCACTCATTTATTAACTGTAAATCAGAAATTTGAGATTTTTAAATGGATCATTTAAGGTACACTGTATGGTTAGGGCTATATGGCTTCACATGGCACTTAATATGAATATTGCAGCATTACATCTAATTACTATCAAAGTCAAACTCCGATAGATCTTTGATTCCAAGCAGCATGTCACTTTGCCTCCATGTGCGACTTGTGACTCTATGCAATTTGGCTAATTTGTTTTTTTTTTACATTAAAAATTGGGGAGGTAAAATAGCCGTGCAACAGCAGGTTGCAAATATGTTTTTGGTTCTATGACTTGCATGAGAAATGCTTCTGTGCAACCAAAGTCATCGTGTAGTGCCAGCCCAATCGTCTGTAATTTGGGATTACTTTCAGAAATTCCAATTCTTAGAAATCATTTTAACATTGGAGATACAAACTTGCCATGTTAATTTCAGATGCAAACAAACCTCAACATTGAGACTTGCAAAAAGTGGCGAGCATTTATCATGTCCCCCTCTCTTTGATCATGCCATGCACGGATTGATGACCCTTAGTTCATGCTGTTACTTCTACATTTAAACACAATCTCTCTATTAAAGAGTAACCGTCATTTTAATTTTTATTTCATAAATCAAAAGTACACATGCAATTAAGCCACTTTGTATTATATTTGATCAGACAAATCTGCTTCTTTCTCTGACAGAATTGATCTATCATTATCAAAATTCTCAATTCATGGGTAAAATCTGTATTCAGTGAAGACAGACTTTCCCATTACTGAGATAGGAGATGGCAGCTGCTACTGATACAATTCTATGTAGACGGTAATGGGAAAGTCTGTCTTCACTGAACACAGATTGTACCTCAGCATTTAGAATTTTTGATAAGGACTGATCAATTCTGGCAGAGAAAGTAGCAGATTTCCCTGATAAGATATATTACAAAGTTGCTTATTTTTACGTGTACTATTGATTTATGAAATAAAAATATACCATATATGACGGTTACTCTTTAAGGCTCATAGATAATACATTCAGTGCAGAAAGAGGAATGACCTACCAGAGCGTCCGCAGTCAGCACAGGACACAAGTTCTTCTGGTTGTCCAGTTTTCTTGTTTATGGTTGAGTCTCCAAGGCAAAAATCACAGTAGTTATTGGAAAGTATAGCACCATCTGTTCCTTTGCGAGCTAGAAGAACAGTAACATTGTTGTGGTAAATTACAGGAAACTTTTCATTGGTTTGCAACCTGCAAAGCATGTAGCCTCCACACTACAGTCCCTGCTGATAAATTCTTACATTGATGATATAATACTGCTCCTGTGGATCATCTCTCAGATACCTCCTCAGCATGACTTGATTGTCTCCTTTTGCCCAACTGTTAAAGGGGTTGTCCCGGACTAGTTTATTTTTTCACTATGGGTCTAAACACTAAACAGGCAGATAGTTGCTAACAGAGGCAACTACCTGCTTGTTCTACTCAACGTCGGTTTAGAGCGGTCATTGACTGATTCTGCCGGTGATTCAGCGGCTGCACATCAACAGAGCAGTTTCTTCTTCCAGGCTGCTCTGCCGACTTCATGCTGATTGTCAGCCAGCTCCCTGCAGTTAGGCAGCAACAAGCTGGCAGTCAATCAGCATGTTGTCGCCAGTCACACCTCTTCAACAGAGCAGAAGAGAAGCTGCTACTCTGTTGACTTTAAGTCAACGGAAAATGCTGAATCGCTGGAAAGAGTCTGTGCCGGTAGAGATCAACGTAGGGCAGAACAGGCAGGTAGGTAGCAACTACCTGTCTGTTCGTTCTTAGGTCTGTAGTTAAAAAAATTTCATTTTTACGTTTTAATTTTTTTCCTTCCTTTCTTCCATGTGCCATAACTATATTATTTTCCTGTTCACATAACTGTATGAGAGCTTGATTTTTCGCAGGGCAAGATGTTTGTTTAGAATGACAACATTCGCTCTTTCAGTGTACTGAAAAACGGAAAAAAAATTCAAAGTATGGTGAACATGTAAATTATTTCAATTCTGACATTTTTTTTGGGGGGGGGGGGGGGGGGGGGGGGTTTGCTTTTATGGTGTATGTTATGTGGTAAAAATTACTCAAGACTCTCCAGGTCAGTACAATTGCAGAAAATTTGTATAGATTTTTCTTTTTATTTAATTAGAAAAAAAAAAATTGGAAAAAATAAAAAATGTGTGTTTGTGCCTCCATTTTCTAAGACCTGTTAACATTTTTATTTTTCTGCCAATTAAGCTAGTTGAGGCCTTGATTTTTGTGTAACAAGCTGTTTTATTCATACCACTTTGTGCTATACAGGGTGATTTAACCTGCTTTTATTGCATTTTTTTTTAGGGAGGAGGGGTGACCAAAAAAAAGCAATTTTAGTATTTATTTTTTTGTTCTCATTACAACATATAAACGGATGGAGTTAATTTATTTTGTTTTGATAGATCAGACTTGTATGAATGCGCAGCAATACCAGATGTGTTTATTTTTTTATTTTCTTTATTTTTAATGTGGAAAAGGGAGGGTGATTTGAACTTTAATATTTTTCTTGAAGTTAAAAAACAAAGTTTTAAAAAATATTATTTCTTAGTCCCCTCAAGGAATTTGAGCCTGTGATCATCCGATTGCTTAGTATATGGCAATACCATAGTGTTACAGTGTACAGTGTAAATCCTGGTCTGCTCTGAAGGTCAGTGTTTTGCTTAGCTTCAAAGGAGAACCAATATAGCAGCGACTAGGGCCTTGAGCAGCACCCGGCTGTCATGGTAAGTCATGGGCGCCCCGTGATCGCGTCACGGGGTGCTGATGGGAGCTAGCAAGCATGAGCAGCAGCGACCTTTCCATTCTATCAGAGATTTACAGCGGCATTTAAATGACTAACCACTATTAGAGACAGATGCTTGCTGTTTAATATAGCCGGTATGAGATGCCGGTGTACAGGGGGTCAGCACCTAAGCCCCCTCCACATGCGATTAACCTTGAAATAACGTATATGTACGTGACATTGCTTTAAGAGTTTACAAAAACATTCCAGCAAAAAATACTTTTTTTTTACCTCATCACCCTCCTAGTGATGGTCTATCACACTACTCATCCTTCTGTCTGCTTTTGATCAGACACTTTCCTTTATTTCAGATTTTACCAAAGTCTCTGCCTCTATATGCTATTAACAATCCAGTGATACATCAGCACAGCATCATATAGATAGTTAGAGCAGGTACCATCATTGTGTGCTGGGAGAACACCAACTACCCTCCCTTCTACTTCGTCCTAAAAAAGCAAATAGATTAACAATATACAAGTAGGGGCTGATTAGTTATCATCTTCATTAGAACTGTGTGACAGGAGCTGTCTAATTATAATCTGTAATGGTGATAACTTCTGTCCTCTCTGTGGTCATATTGTATGGTACAGTCAATACCATTTCATCATACAAGAACATCTGTTGACTTCCTTTAAAAGAAGAAAAAGATGTGTAATTCCGAGGGTAACACTATGAGATCACACTTTCCATCTGATTAGAGTTGTTCCTTTCATTTGGAAAGGAACAACAAAATGAGCAAATACTAGCTGACTTGCAGTATGTACTCTGAGTGGACCCGTTCTTAGACACACACTCATGATTGAAGCTCCTCCATATAGAAATTAGACATGTGACCCAGAAGTGCAGCATAAATTCAAATGAGTCAATTTTCCATGGATGAGTTTGTATGAATCCACATTGGAAGGAGAAAATCAAGCAATCTGAGCAACGTCAAACAAGGCTCGGTCTATGGCTTATGACTTTTGAAATGTTTTTATTTTTTATTAGAAATGTTTTTATTTTTTATTAAAAACCTTTTTAAAAAAAAAAAATAAAAATTACTGGGATTTGTGGTACTAGCACATACATACGGATTTAATCAAGTTTCGGTACGGGGATCTCCATATATCCACACGGGAGCGCCTCCAGGATTACCATTTTCTCCATCCTGTTATGCTGCGAACTAAAAAGTTCATAGATACTCTAATGCAAAAATAGTGTGTAGGAGGTTAAAGGGGGTTTACGTACAATCAGATTACTAAAACATTGTAAAACCTATGAAAAACATGTGATGTGACCACCAGCTTCTTACTTCGACTACAGTCTATTCAGAGTACAGAGATTTCCTGTCTGCCAGTCAAGCACAACCCTGCATACACTGAGACTGTGTGCGGCCAGTGTCGGAACCTGTATCACTATTGACTGCAGAAGAGTCACCACACAGTGCATACCAGGAGTGTTAAAGGGCATCTGTCAGTAGGATCAACCCTCCTAAGCCATATATGTGGGCATGTAGGTCATAGGAAGCTGAATAAAATGATACCTTGATATCGGTAATCTGATATCTTATTCCAGAGAAATCTACATTTTTCTTATATTTAAATTATCTGTCCCAGCCTGTGCGTCAGACACTGATCTGCATGAGAATCTGCCTCCAGAGCTTATTTTACATGAAGGGGGAGTTACCAGTGTGATGGCCGCTTTTTTCTCTCCTGATCTCACTGCAGAGCTGTGTGTGATTCTATCTGACACCTCTGCAGGTTCTTCTCAGCTTCAACTTCCATCTCACAGGCAGACAGGGTTGCAATATTGTTGCAATACAGCAGAGTTGTGAGAGCTTCAGCAAATGTTTGTAAGGAGTCAAAGTTCAGTTCTACTGTCCTGTGTTAGTTACATGTCTCACACTTGTAACTCCTCTTCTCATATATATGCAGCTCTGGAGGCAGATTCCCCAGGAGATCTATGTCCGGCTCATTGATCTTAACAGCACATTTACAGTGGGTACGGAAAGTATTCAGACCCCTTTACATTTTTCAATCTTCGTTTCATTGCAACCATTTGGTAAATTCTAAAAAGTTCATTTTTTTCCTCATTAATGTACACTCTGCACCCCATCTTGACTGAAAAAAAAAAACAAATGTAGAAATGTTTGCAAATTTATTAAAAAAGAAAAACTGAAATATCACATGGTCATAAGTATTCAGACCCTTTGCTCGTACACTCATATTTAAGTCACATGCTGTCCATTTCCTTGTGATCTTCCTTGAGATGGTTCTACTCCTTCATTGGAGTCCAGCTGTGTTTAATTAAACTGACAGGACTTGATTTGGAAAGGCACACACCTGTCTATATAAGACCTCACAGCTCATAGTGCATGTCAGACCAAATGAGAATCATGAGCTCAAAGGAACTGCAGCCCTCCACCAGTCGGGCCTTTATGGCAGAGTGGCCCAATGGAAGCCTCTCCTCAGTGCAAGACATATGAAAGCCTGCATAGAGTTTGCTCAAAAACACATGAAGGACTCCCAGACTATGAGAAATAAGATTCTCTGGTCTGATGAGATGCAGATAGAACTTTTTGGTGATAATTCTAAGTGGTATGTGTGGAGAAAACCAGGCACTGCTCATCACCTGCCCAATACAATCCAAACAGTGAAACATGGTGGTGGCAGCATCATGCTATGGGGGTGTTTTTCAGCTGCAGGGACAGGACGACTGGTTGGAATGGAAGGAAACATGAATGCGGCCAAGTACAGAGATATCCTGGATGAAAAACTCTTCCAGAGTGCTCTGGACCTCAGACTTGGCCGAAGGTTCAACAAGACAATGACCCTAAGTACACAGCTAAAATAACAAAGGAGTGGCTTCAGAACAACTCTGTGACCATTCTTGACTGGCCCAGCCAGAGCCCTGACCTAAACCCAATTGAGCATCTCTGGAGAGACCTGAAAATGGCTGTCCACCAACGTTCACCATCCAACCTGACGGAACTGGAGAGGATCTGCAAGGAAGAATGGCAGAGGATCCCCAAATCCTGGTGTGAAAAACTTGTTGCATCATTCCCAAGAAGACTCCTGGCTGTACTAGCTCAAAAGGGGGCTTCTACTCAATACTGAGCAAAGGGTCTGAATACTTATGACCATATGATATTACAGTTTTTCTTTTTTAATAAATTAGCAAAAATTTCTACATTTCTGGGGGTTTTTTTTAGTCAAGATGGGGTGCAGAGTGTACTTTAATGAGAAAAAAAATGAACTTTTTAGAATTTACCAAATGGCTGCAATGAAACAAAGAGTGAAAAATTTAAAGGAGTCTGAATACTTTCCGTACCCACTGCACATATAAGAAAAACGTGGATTTATCCAGACTAAGACATCAGATTGCAGATATCAGGGTATCATTTTATTCAGCCTTCTAAGACCTGCATGACCATATATAAATGGCTTAGAAGTGAAGTGTTGATCCTATTCACAGATTCCCTTTAAGGAGGGAAAAAATGCTGGCAGTGATTTATCCATCTTGAAACTATGCAGGAGTCTGAAGATGGTGCTGTGAAGGTGGAGAGGGTGGAAACACAGTAGGTTGTGTGAGCTGTGGGACAGATGCAGCTATGGTGGAGAAGCCTGGGTGCACTGCTCCTTGGGAAATGTAGTCTAGAGACAATATGAAAGCTGGCTATTAGTTCACAATGTAAACAAGACAGACAACAAGGATAGCTGGGAACAGAAAAAAATGGACAATAAAGGTAAAGGGGGCTGGGGGATCATTACAGAGATTGTCTTTTTTGTTGTGCTGATAAAACCCCTTTAGTAACAATATTTACATTGCAAGCTAATCGTTCATACTCCAGTAGCGCATTATACACACTAGTTCACATTTGAACAATTCTGCTGATACTAAAAGACGTAAGGTACTGTTCACATGTAGTGGAAAATATCTGCCTCAGATCTGACTGCAATCCTGTGCAGATTTGGCCACAGATTTCATATTATTGCATTACAAAGTATTGAACAAAGTGAAATCCGCTGGGAAAATCCCATTCACTTGTATTGTACCGCCCTTTATTGCATCCACACAGCTAATCCTGAATGTGTGAACATGCCCTTCAAATAAAGAGGTTTAATGTACACTTTGTAGCTGATTTTCTTGTAACTATTGTACTCAGTCAACATCAATCAAACATCGTTGGTCAGATTGCTCTGCAATCAGAGACATTGTGACAAGGTTGATTTGTACATGGCATCATCTTTATTTATTGATATTTACCGGTAGTTTTATTTTATATATGCATAATGTGTTGTATGGAAAAACCGATTTAGCAGATGAAAGCACTTTAGAGTTTGAATGCAGTCAGCATATAGTGTGCATCGTAATAAAACAATCTTACACTGCCCCCTTAAGGGAGGTTGCTGCAAAAGCACAAAAATCAAAATCAAGAGTACACAATGCTGCAATAATTTACTGCATCAGTGAAGTTTTACATTGACATTGAATAGGATTTCAAAATATCCAGCTTACACAATGCAGACAAAACCTATTTTAAAGTAAATGTAGAGAAGTCGCTGTGTAAACCCCTGAATTAAAAATGATATAAAAACTGTTTTATCAACCAATACAGTGATATTAAATTCCATAAAAGCAGTTCTATGACATTGTTGTCAGAGTATGTATATTGTGTTCTAAAGAACATAAATACTAATAATATTATAATATTTTTACAATTTTAACATACAGTATAATAAACATGATCCATTAGTATTATTGGAGTTAAGTGCCCATTATAATTTTATAAAAATGGGGAGCAAACTGTTAAGCAGATTGCCCGAAGGCAGACCATATATTATAGGCCAGAGGTGGCAAGTCATCTCATTAGTCTGTAGGATCAATAGCAGGGCTAGTGGGAAGTATTGAGCTATTAAACACTGGACTGCAAATGATTTTGGTGTCCAGAGAACGGTTCCTTGACCTTCTTTTTACAACATCTCTATAATCTGAGGGCGATGAAACATAAAATTAACTTAAAAGTTATCTTACATTCGTATTATTCACTTAGCATCAACATTTAAATTGAGACTTCAGAAGTGATGAGCGGTTTCTCCTTTTTTAATTTTTTTATTCTTCTGGAACGGTGTATCACTTTCTATATTTTGAGCTTTGAGTGGTTTGTATGGAATGCAGATTGTCTTGCATGAAAAGAAACGGCCCTGAGAGATGTCTCAATGTATTATGCATTTCAAGCCAGGCTTCCTATGGCTTGCATGGTGTCCAATTTGTGCCTAGGAGGAATCATGCTGATTTCCTTCTTCGCCTGATAGGCCCCCAGCCTGTACTAGTCTGGCATGCTGTCATGGCAACCGGCACCCGTGGATGCTGCCACCTGTCATTATTTTGTCTGTCGTGTAAACCCGTCCAGGCAGCCATTCTGAATCTGCTGATAAACCTCAACCTTAAACATAAAAATCAGTACATAAAACAAGGATGATTTCAGATTTCATAAAATGAGATTAGAAGATATGTTAGATTTTATTTTATTTTTTAAAGTGTATATTTCGATTTAGGTTATTTGTCTTCTTTTAACTGCCACTGAGAACTGATAATGTAAATGGCGCAGGAGGATCATTACTAGTTCTTCTCACATGGCACTGCATGTAAAGCTGTCAGGGGGTACACAGATTGTAAGGCATGGACTCTTTAAGTTGAGATGTTTATGGCGTCTAATTTGCCATACACTTTGTGGTCATGTTTAGAGATGAGCGAACCCAAATTGTAAAAGTTCGGGGTTTGTACAGGATACCTAGTGTCCGGGGTTGAACTCCGAATTCGGACTTCTCCCAGAAGTCCGATTTAGAGTTTGCAGTGTGAGAGAGATAGAGAAAGATAGAGAGAGTTGGGTTCAAGTTTGTGTAAAGTTATGAGACCCGAAACAAACTTTGGAGTAGTGATGAGCGATTATGCTCAGGTGTTATCCCAGAATCTTGGGCATGCTCCAGTAATATGTTCGAGTCCCCGCGGCTGCAAGTTTCGAGGCTGTTAGACAGCGGCAACACATGCGGGGATTGCCTAACAAACAGGCAATCCCCACCTGTGTTGCAGCTGTTTAACAGCAGTGAATCATGCATTCGCGGGGACTTAAACATATTACTCAAGCACGCCCAAGATAATGGGATAACACCCGAGCATGATTGATTAACACGATATCTGAGCAAGCTCGCTCATCACTACTTTGGACTACAGTTCGGTTGAACCCGAATATCCACGGATCCGCTCATCCCTAGTCATGTTTTATTCCAAAGTAAATAAAAACATAACTGAACAGTTACTACAAAGTGGGAATACACAGCTTAATATTAATGCCATGCGACAGTAATTACCTAAGCTAAAGACAACATAGATTTTCCACTGCTCAAGGTAAAGGGGAACCTATCATGTGGGAAGAAATTAACTTTATTCCCCTAGGACGCCTGGCTTTCAGTCAGAGGTGCCGCCGGCTTTAGTCACCGCTCAGTACATAGTGAGCGACGGCTGTAACCACACCCAGCACTGACTGACAGCTGGCTCTGTACCGATGCACTGCATTGCTGTCAGTCAGTGCTGTAGGGCACAGCTACTGAGCGGTTCTGAAGCCACACCTCTATGACTGAAAGCTTGAAGCCGCCGGGAGGAATAAGGTTAAATTTCCTCCCGGCAGACGGGCTTTCAATGCAGCGGCCTCATGGCTTCTGAATGCTATTGACCTGCAGATTAACCCATTACCTGCAGGTATATAGTGTTTTTGCACATGACAAGTTCCCTTTAAGTAGGGTTTGCTTTTTTTTTTTTTTTTATTAAAAACCATGCACGTTTCTTTTAAGAGTTAGCTCACTACCTTCCAAATGTGATTAGGAAGGTGATGCTGTTATCGTTGCTTGTCACCCACCATTACAGTAATCATGCTGGGCACATTCTGAGGTTGCATTCACATAAGGAGGCTTTAGTCCTCATAAACCAACCCTTTAATCAAATAGAACAAGGAAAGTGTGCCTGCAGCTAGATGGACATGCTTCAGACAGAGGGTCAATGCAATTACTTTTCTTGCTTTCCTTAAACTTGTAATGTACCGTAATTGATACACTGGTGGAAGTCGTATTGATTTTCAAAATGGAAAAAAAATTGTTGTTTTGCTTCCAAGTCAAAAAGCATATATACTCCCAAAATAGTACCGATAAAATGTAAAAACTTCAACTCATACTGCAAAAAAAAAAAATACAAGATCTCTGAAAAATGGACAGTAAAATAAGTGGTGGCACAAACTAAATTTTAACTAAACGTTAAAGTTTAACATTTTTTTAAAGCCGTAAAATGTAAAAAAAATATATATATATGTATATAAATTTGGTACCACCATAATCATACTGACCTGCTGAATAAAGTTACAACATAATTTTCACTATATTACAGGGAAAAATAGCTTAACAGCCTTATTTTCACTATTTCACCCCACGGATTTATTTTCTTTGTTTTTCAGTATATTATATGGTTAAGTGAATAGTAGTTCTACTACAACTCAAAACAACCACAAAAAAAAACAAAAACATTTATATAGCTAAGTTGATGGGAAAAAAAGTTATTACTCTTGAAAGATGGGGAAAAAGAAGAGCCCAAAAAAACAAAAAATTGGTCATCGGTTTAACAGAACGTAATTCAAAATCTCAAGCGAATACTGAAATTCTTATTTTTCATCCCAGTTTACCCAATCTCTTGTTTCATTTCTAGTCTACCTGATAAGTTACATCAGAGACCAAAATCTCATACAACTACCCAGCTGACAACTACCGTACCTTTGCACCTATAATTTTATTTGGATGCATACAGATTTTTTTTATTCTTCTGGATTCTATTTGATTCGGTTTATAAATAAATTGCGGCTGCAACATCACATCACTGTTCTACAGACAGACTAAAAATAAATCCTCTATTGTTCACACATAGCATATACCTTAGTAAATTTTTAAACTGTATTGACAAAAAAATATAGCGTCCACAGCCAGGGCACTCAAAGAAGGAAGGAAAAGAGAACAAATGTGCATGCTTCACAAGCAACCGAGCTCTGAACTTGCAGCTGCACAAGCAAACATGACAGAGAAAACAGGTCTTGACAATAAAACAGCAACAAAGAAAGAGGCAATGAAAATAGTGGAACTTACAGCTCCTTACAGATACATATTAAAGAATATTTTTTGCATAAGGAACTTTCTTGTCACCACATTTCCCCATATTTGGAAATAGTGCACATATTCTCTATTGGAATTCACAAATTGCAATGGAAGGAAGGTTGGAATCTTACAAGTTCGCTAGTCAAAATCCACATGTCATAAAAAATATATATATTGTTTTTTTTTTAAACTAATCTTGTGCCATAGACACAAAAAAAAAAACTCCACTAGGGATACCTGTGACTACCTTTTTTTGGTTAAGCCTCTACATTTTGATAGGAAATATCCTGTGACCATTATTCCATCATTCTACAGAATGAGACCCTCACAATAAAAAATTATATTTCAGTTTCCTGAACCTCTGTGAGTATCCCTTATAGAAATATTTGACTTTTTGCATTGCTTACAGCCATACCTGAATGATTAGGTTCTTATCAGCGTTGGAGGTCATGTAACACAAAGTATCTGCATTGATTTTGGTAAACGGAAGTAAACAACTTACGTTTTTGGTTTTCACTTCTATGAATGGAAGGAGAGCATGGAGATCGAGATTCTTGGTCTCTGCTGTCTGTCCCTTCTTCATCAGCGAGATGAGTGTGGGTGTAGTGGTAGCTGAGGCCAGGTCTGTTCTTGTAACGTTTTCCACAAACTAGAACGATAACATTTATAAATGGATTCCTGCCGCCATATTAGAATCTCAGAGAGCAAATGTACATTGGTTTTTTTTTTGTTGTTTTTCATTTGCTATTTTTTAACCAAATAATCAGACATTGGTTCAAATGAAATATGCATTGGTAAAACATAACTTCACAATATTTACAAAGCACCTTGCTAGTTTTATATCACAAAACATAAGTATATAATAATACTATTACCTTACAGATAGTCTAAAATGTCTTTTTTTTGATAAGTACATGACGAGTACCAAATATTTTTCCATGTTTTTTTTCCTTTATTGCAGTGGATTTTATTTTCTTTGATATATTTAGGTACTTTGTCCCCATAAATGGGAAAAACAAGCATAGTTAAGAGATAAGCTTTACCGGAATTTGAATGTGGAATTGTTGCAAACGTATAAATGACATGTAAAACATAGCATTGTATAAAATATAGGACAATAGAGGATGAAATTGTACCAAATAGAAAATGCTTCACAAGTGCTAATTTGGTAGTAAAAATGCCTTGCCACATATACTTCTGCCCTGGGTGCCCTATTAACCAAGAGGTATCACATTTCACTACACCTCCACCTAAGTGTAATAAAGGCAGGGAGGCAGCACCTACCTAAGGTATTTCCAAGTTACATTTATTTAGCAAAAGTTTATCTGTGATGAGGCATCTTTCACATGCCATAATCTAAAACCTACCCGTCCTGATGGGTTTACCCTAATGTAGTCCCTGTGTACTATGGGCAACCAAGATAGCATTTGGAAAAGGGCACCACATTGTCACACAACCACAATCTTTTGGTAACATTTCGTACAAGCATGGGTAGAGGGGTAATAAGTACCTTTTTCGGCAGTTTTGGGGTTATGCTTTTGTTTGTAACTATCTGCAACACAGAAAAAGAGAGAAAAAGAAACAGCACAAAATAATCCTTGCTGTATAACAAGGCATATTGGGTATGGTATTTAGAAGAGTCTTTATGGGAGCTGAAAGTAAGCTGACATTATGCTCATTTCAAAAATAAAAATAGAAATGTATTCTGACCATTGACACAGATTGTAAGGTACATTGTAATATGTGACACATTTCCAACAATTTGCGATAATTACAAGAATTATGCCCATTTTGGAATTCTTCAGATTGGTATTTCTTCTCCTTTTCTTGTTTGTCTCAGATGTTTTGCTTGATACAATGTGGGGGTCACAGTACCCCCATTCTAAGAGTGGTTTATCTGGGACCCACGCCCATCAAGCACCTATGAGGTATCCTGAACATATTTGTCAATGGTCAAAATATCAATTTAAAAAACTTGAAAGGTAAGTTCAGTACGTCAGGTTATATTTTGTATTCAATGTAAAAATCATTGTTACCTGTAAACCTTTATTACTGACATTGTAGTATGTGTGTGTACGTATTTATAAAATTATATATTTGTTTTATAAATACATAATATATACACACACCCCCACACCAGAGAGAGAAAGAGAGATATACACAGTGTTTCGTTAGTTTACTTAGTAGATCACCCCTTGGCTGTTTATCACCTGCTGCATGATGCACATCCAGCCACCAGCTTCTGGCAATGTTGGCTCACCCCCAGTTTGTGTCTGACTATCCAACCTTCTAGTCTTTACCAACTAAGCAGTGATTTGTGATTTCAAGGCTAACTATCGCCATGCAAAAAAGTAATTAAGATTTGGGTTTTATTATACTTTTTGCCTTTCATTATTGTTATTGTTATTTCCATTTATACCTTCTGTTTGTTAATGGAACAAACAAACAAAATGATTGTGCAAAGCAGATCTGATGCATTCCGGTTGCCAATTCAAGCAGAAGAAACCCCACTGTTTTTTATGGGGTCAATCTAGTTTCCATTTGGTGTCAGTTTTAAGAACAGATGAAAATGTTAATGTGTGCATGACTTCCAATCTAAAAACTGACATCAGATTCTAGACAAAACCCCATTATAATCCATGGGGCTTCTCTGAGTGAAACAGAGTTGCCAACATTACGCACCTACAAACTGGGGGAGAAACAGGGAACACTGGCGTTGATACAGGGAACAGATGAGGGGTTATGGGATTGGGATGAAAGACTCAAAGAAGGAAAAGACTGATAGGAAGTGTAGTTTGCCAGAATTAATTATAAATATTATAGGAATTTTGGAGATTCTTATATTTTAACATGCATCTCGGAAAATCCCTTTAAAAGAACACTGGCTAAACTACCTGACCGTGGAAGAAAGCAGGCTGCCACCAGATTTTTTTTTAGGAGGCAGTCGATCAAAAGCCCTCAAATGACTAAAAAATATTTTTGGCAACATGCATTGAAGCTTCAGTTTGTATAGTAAGGCGCATACTAAATGATGAAGTTGACTAAAATGAACTTCAAGACATACTAACTCAAAAGCAGAAGCAAAGTTGGATTCAATATGCTGAAAACCACATAAATAAGCCACAAATGTTTTGGTATTCTGTTATATGGAGCGATTAAATAAAACTGGAAAGGTCTAGAGAAGGAAGAATGAAGCACACACACGGAAAAGAACACCATCCCCACAGTGAAGCATGGTGGTTGCTCGATGATGCTCTGTAGCGGTTTTGTTTCCTACTGTAATAAAAACCTGCAGTGTATAGAGTGCAAATGGGATTCAATGAAGAATCAGGAAATCCTAGAATGAAACATCATACCTTCTGTGAGAAATCTGAAGCTTGGGCATCATTAGACCATCTAACAGGACAATGATACAAAAATGCCTCAAAGTCCTCCAAGGCTTGGTTTCAGAAGTAGTCCTGGAATATTCTGGAGTAGCGGTCAGTCTCCTGAGTTGAAGCCAATAGAAAATCTTTGATGGGAGTTAAAGTGAACCTGTGACGTCAGATAACGCTATTAACTTGCACTTTGACTGACAGCTGTCTCTGCAGTGCATCAGTGCAGAGTCGGCTGTCCTTGCGGTTGCTACTCACAGTGCTGTGAACAGTAGCCGCACTCTCAATAAGGTGGCCGGGTACCTTTCTACCACTATTGACCTGCAGATTAACCCTACATCTTCAGGTTAATAACGTTATCCAATGCAATAGGTTCACTTTAAAGAGAGTTTTCAGTATGCAAAGCGAAGAATATTAGTGAACAAGAGGTCATTGCCCATGAGAAATGAGCAAAGATTCCTCAGGAAAACCATCAGAAGTTGGTGGCTGGCTATGTATCATCTTTGCAGCAAATCAAAATGGTCAAAGATGCTCTACTAAGGACTAAAGATGTTCGTCAAGAAGAGGTTGAATAATTATGAGACTGCAGTAGTCATTAAAAGTGGCATTTGGGGTTGAATTTGGAGAAACTACTTTTTATACTAGTTGTGTTGAGGTGTTAAAGTGTTCTTGTTTGGCTTAATGCAAACAGAAGAAATTTAGTAAATTTAAATTGCTTTAGCCTACAAGTCTGCAGTTAATATATGAATACAGACTTGTGAATCCTTGCATAGCGCACAATGCACACTCTGAGGATCTTTCAGTGCTTGTGCTGGGCACAAGATCACAAGTAATCTAAATATATATCTATATAGATATATCTCCATCTATATATATATATATATATATCTCCATCTATATATCTCCATCTATATATATATATATATATATATATATATATATATATATATATATATATATATATATATACACACATACATATATATATATATATATATATATATATATATATATATATATATATATATATATATATACGTACACACACAAAAAAAATATATATATATATTTATTATCATACATACACATTATAATAGATTACATTTGTTTCTACATAATACTTATAGTATTTAAGATATTTTAATAAAAGCAGTATTTTTTTATAAAATAATAAAGAAAATCTCATGCTCGTTTTGATTAGAGCAGAGTTTTGAAACGTATTATGCAAGTATCCCATCACATTTTGCAACAACTGTGAATTTTCTTGCTGTGTTTTACCAAAGTTGCTTCAAAACTGCATGGTTTTGCCCTCAGTTCTATGCAAAGTGCTTAGGTTTTGGAAAAGCATGCCAAAATGTAACATGTGGTTCCAATGCAGCCAGCACGTGTAAAAGCAGCCTTAGCCTTAGGCCAGGATCAGACAGCCATTGAAATAATCAGACTGGTCACATCCACAGTTCTGTGCACTTGCCAGCATTGCAGACGGGTGCAGGAGCTGCCTGCCGTTACATGAACTGTTCTCGTCTGTAAGACAGAAGAGACTAGTGCATGCTGTCATTTTTATTTTTTTCTCATGGATCGTATGCCTGCAAGGAAATTTGCACATAGGATACCATTGGTCTACATTTAAGAAAATCTGACATCAACTTTACGCTGCCCCTGTGAGAGCGGCATGAGGTAGGGACACGCACACTTACTTTAACTCTATAAAGAAGATCAGTTCCAAAAGAAATTGAGTAAAAGAGGTTGTCCAGGCTTGAGGCGTATGGCTGCAGTCAGTCACTCTATGTGACTGCAGACTTGTGAATCCTCACAGTGTGCAGTGTGCGCAATGTCAGGATATTCCAGTAGCAGTGCAGGCAGCAGGAAGGTACGTGACCGCAAGTATATGATTTGCGGCCTCACACAATACAAGTGAATTTGAGCAAGGCTGGAATGTGGCTGGAAGTATGCAAATCACATACTTGCGGTCACATGACTGCCCACTCCCAGCACCAGAGAATCCGCTGCGACTGCTGAGAGTGACTGCAGACTTGTGCCCCAAGCTGCCAGGATTCTGATGTTCCTCTCTATGGGGTTTGGGGGGGGGGAGGGATGGAGAGTGTGCCTTTGATTGGCAGCGCATAAGAGGGAGGGGTGAAAGAGCTTTCTCCCAGGGAGGACGCTGAAGAAACGTCTAGTTGGACTGTAAGCAGAGATTTCACATACCACGCTCCAATATGAACAAATGTGAATATGTCTGTAATGGAAATGCAAAAAAGGAAAAGAACAGCAGGATCCGTAGAGCTCAGAAATTTTGTAACTTGTTTAACTCAAATTTTTTGAACATGCAACAGGGTCTCTTTATTGTGTTTTATTTTTACAGATCCTTCGGTTTATTAATTGCACTGCACTGTAACATTAGTGCTTAAGTATTCAGGAGCTATGGCTCCCCCATCTGCCCACTACTGACAGTTTTTTTGCCTATGCACAGCAATAGTAAGAAAGCTGTCTATCAGTAGCATCTGGGATTCATTGCACGGTAAAGATGACTTGGTAACATAACATTATTCTCCAGGCCACTACTACTACAGTCATCCCAAATGTTTATAAAGGAGTATTTTTTGGGGTGGGGTGGATTTTATATATTCAATTATTTCTATATTTAAAAAAAAACAGAACTTTGTATAAAAATTTTGTTTGCATTATAAGTTTCTAAAAAACATAACTTATTTTTTTTAATTTTTATAACAACCATTTGGGATACTTAGGACTTTTTGTTTTTTTTATTACATTATTGGGGGAGGCAAGTTCAATGAAAAACATCAGTTCTGGCTTTGATTCTTTTCCTTCACATTTAATATATAGGTTAAGGCTAAGTGCCCACGATGCAGAAATGCTGCGGATTATTCCTGAGCGTTTCTGCATCTCCCTGGCAGAAAAAACGCATGCAGATTTTACATGCATTTTTTCTGCCAGGTAGGAGCGTTTATGAAGCGTTTTTAGCATGCGATTGCGCATGCGGGTTGTCAAGCGCTTTTCCAAGAAATTTTAGCATCACTTGGAAAAGTGCTTGACAACTTGCACTATATAAATCCATGCAACTGGCATGGATTTACATTGAGTGACCAAGTTACAATGCTGCAAATGCAGCATCAATAGTAAAAAAAAAAAAAAAAAAAAATTATTAAAATGTTGAAAAATAAAAATAAACATTATACTCTCCTTTCGATGGCCCCAGGTCTCCTCTACGGTACGTCCGGTGTCTTCGGCGGCTCGAGGTGCTCTAAAAAGGACCTTCCATGACGTAATTTAGTCATGTGACATGTCACACGACCACAGACGTCAGTGGTCATATGACTAAATGACGTCAAGGAAGGTCCTTTTACACCACCGCGAGTAGCTGAAGAGCCAGCAGCACTGCCGGGAGCCATCAGAAGGCAAGTATATGTTATTTTTTTATTTTAATTCTTTTTTAACTACAGGTACTATGGTACCCGGGTCTGGAGGAGAGTCTCCTCTTCTCCAGACCCGGGTACCATCTGGGCATTGAATCGCATAATATCCGAATGTGTACGTATAGTCATGCGGATGTTATGTGGTCCAATGCAAGTCAATGGTGGCGATTTCGCCGCAATTCCGCACAATTAATGGTTGTGCTGCGGATTTTTCAGCAATGATAATCTGCAGAGGAAATTTCCGCAGCATGTGCACAGCACATGCGGATTATCATTGGGGAACATGGCAGGCAACTTAACAAGCGTTTTTAATGCGTTTTTGTGGCGGAAATGGCGCCGCAGAAACGCATTAAATCCGCATGGTGGGCACACAGCCTAAATCATTTTATATTTACAAAGTATAAACGTCTATGGATGCAACAATACCAAGTACGACTATTTTTAATTTTTGAAATGTCCTTTTTGTTTGGAAAAGGAGAGCTATTTGACATATTAAGTAAAACATAAAAATAAAACCTATTAAAAAAATGTTTACTTTTGTCACATTATTATAACCTCCCCTCCTTAAATGTTTAGCTACGATTGTCTTTATTATTGCAGCTTATTATGAATTTACCAATCTCTTATAAAGCTCAATTTGTCACTACATAGGAGAACCAAGATAGGTAGGGGTAAAAACAATTGTTTGTACTGTAGATCGGGACAATATATATTTGTAATGATAAAGCGTCTGACAGATTCAGCTCTCATGAATTTTTCATGATTCGAATGTATTAGTTTACATTATAGGAGGGTTGACAAAAGAAAAAACAAGTTTTACAAATTTTTGTCTCATGATGTTAATGCTAGACCCATTAGACAGTGAAAGACAGACATGGTGACATACCTATAGACTATAATGGGTATCTGATCTGTTCACAAAAACGCAGATGAAAAGTATTCGTGAACATAGACTTCTGAATGGGGTTTAACCAGAAAATAACTGTTCTCCAGTGTGTCTGCACACTTATAGTACATACCGTACATAAGAGCATTTTAGATTTTTCCATCTTGATCAGTAGAAAAATTAAAGTAACAAATATATAACATTTAGATACTAAAGTTAAATTGTGTGATGTAAAGAGTATTCTGGTTTTATGCTACATAATCCCAGTATTATTATTATTATTATTTTTTTTTTTTAAGTATATCAACTCTGCATTTTTGAGTTCATCTTTTGAATTTGTGAAATTGTCCTGGTAAGCAAATAAAGATATCAGACACAGGATTAGGGTATGTTCACATGTATTGCTTTTGATGCATTTTTTTTCCCATAGGGAAGTAGCAGCGTGCATTTTTGTTGCATTTTTCATGCAATTTATTAGTTGATCTCATTGGTTAAAAAAACGCAGCAAAAATGATAAAAGAATTGACATTCTGCAATAAAAAAAGCACAGCAAGGGAAAAAAATACTCTGTACAAATTAGATTTTAGAAACCTTATTCATTCTGCGCTACTGTAAAATGCTATGCTTTTTTTCCGCACAAAAAAAGTATTGAAAAAATAGCAAAAAAGCTAAGTGTGAATAAGCTCTAAAGGCAAAGCTTTGATTTGTGCTCACTTCTTTAACAATTAAAAACAATGTAGGCAACCTTGGGCTTAGAGCGAAATAATCACCACATTTCTAGTGGCTTATTAATGGCTAGAATGCTGTTTACAAGTCTTAAAGCGTCATAATACAATATACAAAGGGTGGATGGCTATAAAACTTCTGAATATATAAATTAACGATTTTAACAAGGCTTAACCACAATAGAGCATTTTATGTTCATTTTCCTGCTTTTCTAAAATAAATCTGAGCAGAAAAAAGGACCTTTCCAGACAGAAGATTACAAGTGGTGTTTAATTAAAGAGAACCTGTCAGCACGATTTTGTAATGTAAAGACATGGCTGTAATGGCGCAGTAATACTGGATACATTGATAACTTTAAAGAAGAACAACAAAGCAGATTTCTTCACCAATCACCATTTCAAATTTTCTGCTAATTTTACTTCGGTGCCTGTAATTCCCCAGCCCCTCTGCCTACCTCCAGTCTGTGATTCCCGGCCCCTGCTCCAGCCTCCAGTCTATGATTCCCCAAGCCCCTCTGCCTGCCTCCAGTCTGTGATACCCTGGGCCCCTCCACTTTGCCTGTGGTCTGTGATTACTCAGCCCCTATGCTGCCTCCAGCCTGTAATTCCGCAGCCCCTCCGCCTGCCTCCGTCCTGTGATTCCCCATCCCCTCCACCTGCCTCCGGTCTATGATTCCATGGCTCCCCCGCTGCCTCCAGTTTGTGGTTCCCCAGCCCCTCCTCTGCATACCTCCATTCTGTGATACCTTGGGCCCCTCTGCCTGCCTCCGCCCTGTGATTCCCTGACCTCTCCACCTGCCTCCGGCCTGTGATTCCCCAGCCCCTCCACCTGCCTCCGGTCTATGATTCCATGGCTCCCCCACTGCCTCCAGTTTGTGGTTCCCCAGCCCCTCCTCTGCATACCTCCATTCTGTGATACCTTGGGCCCCTCTGCCTGCCTCCGCCCTGTGATTCCCTGACCTCTCCACCTGCCTCCGGCCTGTGATTCCCCAGCCCCTCCACCTGCCTCCGGTCTATGATTCCATGGCTCCCCCACTGCCTCCAGTTTGTGGTTCCCCAGCCCCTCCTCTGCCTACCTCCAGTCTGTGATACCTTGGGCCCCTCTGCCTGCCTCCGCCCTGTGATTCCCTGACCTCTCCACCTGCCTCCGGCCTGTGATTCCCCAGGTCCCTCCGCTTGCCTGCGGTCTGTGATTCCCTAGCCCCTCTGCCTGCCTCTGGTCTATGATTCCCTGGCCCCCCACCACTGCCTCAAGTTTGTGATTCCCCAGTCCCTCAGCATGCCTCCAGTCTGTGATACCCCAAGCCCCTCCGCCTGCCTCTGCTTTGTGATTCCCTGTGGTCTAGGATTCCCCGGCTCCTCTGTCTTCCTCCAGTCTGTGATTCCCCGGCCCCTCCACCTGCCTGTGGTACCCCGGCCCCTCCGCTTGCCTGCGGTCTGTGATTCCACAGCCCCTCTGCCTGCCTGCCTCTGGTCTGTGGTACCCCAGCCCCTCGCAGTTTGCCTTCGGTCTGCGATTCCCTGGCTCCGCCATTACAGCTATGACTTTACATTACAAAATCGTGTCGACAGGTTCTCTTTAAACACCAGTCAAATCATACATAGCATATTCTAGCTACACTCCCTGACAGAAGTTATGTCGCTTATCCATGTTATGTAAATAAAAGCTTATAACCGGACGTTAAATTCATCCATTGGTTTTATAAATTACTCTTTTGAAAGCTGAAACCCTCCCAAACTTGGTTTAGGTAAAGAAAATAAATTGGCATCAATGCTGAAATATTGATCATTTAATGAACGCAGAATGGTCAGATTTTGGCAAGACAAAAGTTTTGTCACCTGGTCATATAATGCACCCAATTCCTAGTTTACATCCTCACCAGTGCTCAGTAAATGATTGGTTAATTAGTGGGTGTGTATAAAAAGAAACCCAGCACCCCAGACCTTCACTTGAACTGCAACTTGAGCTCTGACAACATGCCAAACATCTACCCTGCGACCAAAGCCTTGATTATCAAGAGGCTGAAGACCACATACACTGCAGAGGTGGCTGGCACCTTTAATGTGTCTCAGCGCCAAGTACAAAGAATTAAAAAAAGATTTGAAGAGCGTGGAGATGTGTTTGATAAGCCCAGGTCCAGCAGACCCCGCAAGACAACTGCTCAGGAGGAACGTTTGTTGGTTAGAAAATCCAAAGCAAGCCCCTCTTCCACTGCAGCAGAGCTCCAACAGGCCTGGTCACCTCAAGTCCCTGTGTCAACTAGAACAGTTTGTAGGATTCTGTCTCGAAATGGCCTCCATGGTCGAATCAGTGCCCAGAAGCCAGCACTAAACAAAAGGCAAATAAAAAAAACGTGTGGCATTTGCAAAGTCCCACTGCCTGCTAAACAGATGGACGCTGGAAAAGTGGCAGAAGGTGGATTTCTCTGATGAATCTTCAGTAGAATTACACCACAGCCACTGCAAATACTGCAGGAGACCTACTGGAGCCCGTATGGATCCAAAATACACCCAGAAAACAGTTACATTTGGTGGTGGAAAGATCATGGTCTGGGGTTACATTCAGTATAGGGGTGTGCGAAACATTTGCAATGTGGAAGGCAATATCAATAGCCTAAAATATCAAGAAGTATTAGCTACCTCTTACATTCAAAATCATAAAAGGGGTCAAATTCTGCAGCAGGATGGTGCTCCATCTCATACATCCATCTCTACAACAAAGTTCCTCCAGACAAAAAAGATCAAGGTGCTCAAGGACTGGCCAGCCCAGTCACCAGACATGAACATCATTGAGCATGTTTGGGGTAGAATGAAAGAGGAAGCTTGGAAGACAAAACCAAAGGATCTAGATGACCTCTGGGAGGCAAGTAATACTGCATTCTCTGCTATTCCTGATGACTTCATTAATAAATTGTATGAATCATTGTTCAACCGCATGGATGCAGTCCTTCAAGCTCATGGAAGTCACACAAAATATTAAATATGACTCTAATAGCACCACAACTTCATTCACCGATGTTATGCAACATATATTTGTATTTTAAGATAATTATTTGTTTGAATATCACATTACTTTCTATGGGCGACAAAACTTTTGTCTTGCCAAAATCGGACCATTCTGTGTTCATCAATATTTCAGCATTGATGCCAAATTATTTTCTTAACCTAAACCAAATTTGGGAGGGTTTCAGCTTTCAAAAGAGCAATTTATAAAACCAATGGATGAATTTAACGTCAGGTTATAAGCTTTCATTTACATAACATGGATAAACGACATAACTTCTGTCAGGGAGTGTATGGTAAAGGAAAAATAATGTTATTTGGAAGCATTTGTTATAAATTATTGCAATACTTTGCGCCAAAAAATTCAAATATCAGGAGGTTAGAATGGAGTAACAGAAAAGAGACATGCAGGTAAGAGGCTGCCACTTTGGTATATGTCATTTATGTCCATGTTAAATACAGTATATAATGGAAATATGCCTGCAGGAAATGCCACATTAAACGGGTAGTTTTACAAACAATTTACATGCTTACACTACATTGCCAAATGGACGCCCCTTTTGCGGATTCAATAATTATAAGCTTTGTTCACAAGTGGAATTAATTTATAATATTTAAGCAACAGGATTTCTTTTTTTATACACTGGATATAACTACACAAAAGCACTGATGTGACAGCAATAGAAACCTGACTGAAAAACAAATGTAATGTTTAACAAAGCCTTACCACAAGGATTGGTAAAAGTTACATAAAAGAAAGCTTCTAGCCATGCAGTCTCAGACACTGACCCTAAAAGTCAGACATGTCAATCTGCAGCGAAAAAACAAACTAGACAACATGCAGCATAATTTGAATGTTTTAAGAAGGAGATATAAAGCCAGCAAAGAGATAATTAAAGCTCCACAGCGAAAACATGAGTGAACAATTAATGCAAGTTCATAACTGCTACTGAGCAGTATGAAGCGGTATGGCTGAGCGGTATGGAGAGCAAAGCCATGGCACATCAGGACATCGCTACTTACTGTCACATACGTAAGGTTTGTCATGCTCATCAAAAGAAGTATCGTTCCTTCTCCTGCCACCACGAGCCTAAAACGGAAATAAAACTTGTTATGTTGTATTTAAACTACCGCATAGTCGTGTTTTATGTAAACAAAGAGGTATTTTTATGTGAATTTTGAAGCAGATCTGCTTTACAATTCACATTAAAAAAATTAATGAACATATCCATACAGGAAAAAGACCTTATTGTACCACAGAGCCATGTTCCTGGAAACGACACACTGATGCCGTGGTACAGTACCTAGATGCTATATATGTTGCAATATATTTATTTTTTAGTTGGAAAATGAAGGATCTTGGGGGTGCACAAAGTCTCTTCCATTTTTAATAACAAAATGTTGTACAATAGTTTTATTCCTACACCATCTAGCCTCCATTTACTTTTCCTGTGTCTTTTTTTTTCCAAAATAAGATTAAATGGGTTTATGGGGAATATCTTTCTTTATCCTATCGACCTGTGCTAGGTTAAATGAACGCTCACCCTCCCCAGGCCCTGCATTGCCTCAACAACGTGGCCTCAGTCTTCATTTTCAAGCTGCAGCAGAGCAGCTCAGGTCAGTGATCGTTTGCAGAGGTGATGTGCGCTGTAGTCATGACGTCACCATTGTAGCCTGTAAACAAAGACTGTAGCAGCAGAGGAGAGGCGGCACTGGACCCGGAAGAATGAGTTGCAGCTCTTTTGAGTATTTTAACATAGTGTAGGACCGACTGAAGCAATGTATTCCCGATAAACCCATTTAAGGTTACCAAAGACTATTGGGCGCATAGATATGGAAATGATACTGAAGGTAATAATGTGATTCCTTTAACAGCAGCTTTCTCACCCGTCCCCTGCTCCGGTTCTTTCTTTTTGGAAGCTCCTCTTCAAAGTCGTCATCACCATTTGCATCATCTGCATTTTCATCATTTTCTAAAACCCTCTGAATAAAAGCCACAAGATGGTAAGTGATGAGTAAATATGTACAGAACAGTATAACAAAAAATAAAAAAATCACACACGGTAAGGACCTAGTGTCTCAAGAATGGAGGTCTCGTCCGATCCATTCCTTCCAACTCACTGCATAACAGCAGAAAGGAGGCATGTGAAAGCAGCTGTGGTTGAGCATGCATACTACATTTAATGCTTATGGGATGGACTGATCGCCATCAGTCCTATAGAGATTGAAAGGAGAGGCAGCATGTGTACGCAAGCACTGTTCCTTTCAAAGTGGGGAAAATCTCCGTTCTCATCATTGGTGGGGGTCCAGCAATCCTACACTTACCAGGTAACCTGTGGATCAGTGATACATGACGATTCTAAGAAATCCCTTTAATAACAGTAATAACAGTATGTTCTATAAATGAGAATAAGCTGTATATTTTTGTATGTGTGGAAATTATTACACTGCCAAAAGGGTTGGCCACTTTGGGGCTTTTTTTTTTTTAAACACATGTGTTTTGGATTAAAAAAAAAACATTTTTGCAATTAGGTTTCATTACTACAAAATGCCCTGTTTTTTACAGGCTCTTTTTTTCTGCACATTCAACTTTAAAGGGGTTGTCCCACACAAAAAGTACATTTTAATCAATAGATTTTGGAATAATAATAACAATTGGATGTGCTAAAAAAAAAATTCCCATGTTCAGATAATCTTATAAATGTGATCCTGCCATAGTGCAATGGCTGAGTCCCACCATATGGAGCTGCTCCAGTACATGGTCAGCACATACCACAGCTCCTGGCCAGGGAGGGGAGGAAGCATAAGTCACTTATGATAAGTGAGTATACAGACAAAACAGCTGGGGCTCACAGCTGTCCCTGTAACACATTTCCCTGCCTGAAGTGACACATGAGCGGGTGCTTCCGCCCTGTCTCCAGTCCTCTAAGCTCATCATAAATCAAGTCAATGACGTTATATAGCTTATATGTCACTGACTTGATTAATGATAAGCTCACAGGACTGGTGATGTAGCAGAAACGCTCGCTCCTGTGATAAAACAGGCAGGGAAATGTGTTACCTCAGAAAGCAGCATCTGAAAGCCCCTGATGTGTCATCTGTATACTCACTGATCATAACCTACTTATGCTCCCCCTTGGCAAGGAGGTGTGGTATGTGCCAACAATGAACTGGAACAGCTGTGCATGGTCAGACACAGCCCTTACACAGTACACAGCAGGGGATCATTTATAAGATTACATCAGCACAGGAACGTTTTTTTTTTTAACACATCCAAATGTGGAATTTATTATTCCTAGATCTATTGATTAAAATGTACTTTGTTTGTGGAACAACCCCTTTAATGTGGTCTGTGGCCATAAATCAACTGAGAGGAGCTCAGAAAAAGACAGTAACAGATAAGTTTGTAACTGTTTTATCTGTTAGAACAAGCTCAGTGACAGATTCTCAGTTAAAGAGGTCGTCCAATTTCTCTTGTTAGTGCAGCTTTCCACACAGACTGGCCAGCACTTCTGTCCATACAATGGTTGCTGGTGGAGGAGCAGTGACTTGACCTGCAGTCTCCTCCAATAGAAAAAACAGGTTCCTTATGTGAGGTGCTTCACAATTGGAGGAGGCTGATGGACACATCTGGCCACATGCTCCTCCACCAGCAGCCATTACATAAACATAAGTGCTGGCCAGTCTATGAGGAAAGCTGTACCAACAAGAGAAATTAGCAGACTGCTTTACCTGAGAATCTGTCAGCGAGCTCGTTGTAACAGTATAACAGGAACGTTTGTAACTCTCTTATCTGTCTTTTCTGAGCTCCTTTCAACTGATTTATAGCTACAGACTACAACAATGTAGAATGTGCTTAGAAACAAAGAGTCTGTAAGAACCAAATGACACAAAAGTTGTAATGAAAACCAATTGCAAAAATATTTTTTGTAACCAAAAATGTATGCATTTAAGTAAACAAAAAAATTGTCTCCAAAGGTGACCAACCCTTTAAGAGTTATCCCATCCCTGTCTATATTTACTACTAGACTAGAGCATATAGGCATCAAAGGTCCCCACTTCAGACATCTTCTCTATGAGCCAGATAGAAGAGTCCAGAGTAGTGTTGAGCGATACCTTCCGATATCGGGAAATATCGGATTGGATCGGACCGATACCCAAAATATATCGGATATCGCCAATTCCGATACGGGAAACCAATGCAAGTCAATGGGACACAAATATCGGAATGAAAATAAACCCTTTCTTTCCTTGTAGGTTAATTCTACATGAAGGAAAACAACTAACAATAATGTAGAATGTATTACATGAAAAGAAGGCAATTCAGCAGCGGCATACACCGGTACCCGACAATTTAGAACAGAAAGAATAGAGCTTCACACATAGATTAGATAGATAGAAACATGCCAGTCACATATATATGAAGTACAGTGACAGTATTTATTAAAGGATTTATTAAAAAAAATAATAGTGTTTTCATGCACCGTCTCTTTAAAAAAGTAGGCCGGCAATTCAGCAGCGGTACCCAACAATTTAGAATAGAAAGAATAGAGCATCACACATAGATTAGATAGATAGAAACATGTCAGTCACATATATAAGAAGTACAGTGATAGTGTTGATTACTGTACTTGTCATTTAGTGTTAAAATAAAGGATTTATTAAAAAAAAAAATTGGCGTGGGGTTCCCCGTAATTTTAGTCTCTAGCGGAGGTTAAGCATACGGCTGGGGCAGATGTTTGAAGCCTGGGAAGGGGGTAATACCCACGGAGCTTCCCAGGCTACTAATATCAGCCCCCAGCTGAATACCTAGCCTTTACTAGCTATTAAAATGGGGGACCCCAAAAAAAATGACGTGGGGTCCCCCCTATTTTAATAGCTAGCAAAGGCTAGGCAAACAGCTGGGGGCTGATATTAATAGCCCAGGAAGGGTGCCATGAATATTGGCCCCCTCCCAGGCTAGAAACACCAGCCGTCAGCTGTCCCAGAAATGGCGCATCCTTAGGATGCGCCAATTCTGGCACTTAGCCTCGCTTTTCCCACTGCCCTGTAGCGGAGGCAGTGGGGTAATAGGGCTGGGGTTGATGTCAGCTTATAATGCCAGCTGACATCAAGCCCAGGTTAGTAATGGAGAGGCGTCTATAAGACACCCCCATTACTAACCCCATAGTCAAAGTTAAAAAAAAAAACACAAACACCCAGAATAAAGTCCTTTAATTGAAATAAACACACAATTCTTTATTGTTCTAAATTAAACCATACTTACCATCACGCCCATTCCAGCTGAAGCTAACGATCTCCTGCAATAAAAGTAAAATAATAAAGCAACCTCATCCTTACCTTTCAATGGTTCCCAGGACAGCTTCAGCTCTGCTACATTCACATGACAGGCTGGACCACTTACCGGACACCGGGTCCGCTTCTGTAGGGATCCCTAAGGCCCAGCAGAAACAACCGGAACCCCTGGCGAACTATATGTCCCAGGAACACCAAAAGCTGACTGTCATACCAGGGTCAGGAGTCACTGAGGCTCAAGAGACCAGGGAGGGTGTTCTCCAACCGAAGGCCCTACCACCAGGCCAGCCGGTGCAAGACAGAGACCAAGTTAGGCCTAGCTCCAGGCAGGTCATAAACTTATCAGGAAAAGACAAGTACCAGGAGGCTCCACACCCGTTCACTGGGGAGAGTCCTGATATGCACCCTTCACCCTACAGTGCCCTGGATCGTGCCTGAAACACCACCAGTAAAGGTACTGAAGTGAACTCCGGTGTGCATGCCTATTCTTCTACCCTTCCTCTGACCCGGCTGGGTCCCCTCTGTCCTGCATCCCTTCACTTACACTGCCCTGAGGCCCCGCTCCACCTGTGGGGAGCTGCACCAACTAAGCTGCCCGAACCCAGGCCTCAGAGGACTGTTGCAGCGCTGGTGATCCTCACCAGACACCACAGGTGGTGTCACGAACTTTCCCTATCCTATATAATTTCCCCCTTTCTTTTTAAGAGTGACCCCAGGGTACGGGCCCGGGAGCCAGCCACCGCGGCATCCCCAAAACCAACAACAAGGCCCGGACGCCGAATCGTCCCCATCCCCTGGGCACGTCAGCTCAACTTCAATAATAGAAATATGAAACGGTATAGAACAATTTTTTTTCTAGCTTTTATTCCAATAGTAACGCTTTACCTGAATTTCTTGTAGACTGTCCTCTTCTCTGACATCCTTTTTCTCTAGTCCTTCACCTCGCAGAAGGGCTTCTAGTGTGGTACCCTCTGAAATAACATTGTCTTTCCGTAAAGGAAATTCTACATCTGCAACAAAGTAGAACAGGTATATAAGCTGTCGTATTTTCTTTATATAGTAGTCCCTCATTAGACGAATTCTGATTTGCCCTTGTACAACCAAGCAGTAAGGCTTGAATGTTTTTGGGAGGACTAAGGATAATGTCTTATAAATCTCGTGTAAGAAAATAATTAGGACCAGAAATATCATTACCTTAGTGCTTATTCTACCACTTAACACAAATATACGTTATTTTTCAAGAAAAGCAATTAAAAATATTGTGAAAATTAAAATGTGCCGTGTTTGGTAGATTAGTATGGATGTCTAGAATTATAGGAGGGAGAGGGGAATTGTCTCATCTGAATCTGTATTCTTTATTTAGTATGATTGCTAAACTAAACTAATTTAATGGCCTTCTTATTACTTATGACATTACTACTAAAGTGAATTGCATCTGAGGTGCAGTACCGAGAAACGGCCACTAGACAGTGAACAGATCAGGGCTATTTAGCTCCGTTCACTGTTTACACTCGGCCACCGGAGCTGAAAACAGCTGATCAGTAGTGGTGCCAATTGTTAGTCTCTCCCACCACAACCCCCAGATGTGATGTTCATGACCAATCCTAAAAAAAAAAGTGCCATCAATACATAATACATTGTAATCACTTAATTCTTTATTATAATGTTAAAATATGCAACGGTGCTAGAAGAATACAAAGTGCAGTATATGAAGATACTTTCTTATTGCATACTCACTTTGATATTTCCTCGCCTTTGACACTGCTGTCTAGTTACTTATTCTCTATCATAACTCCACCTGGTGACACTGGAACTGATAAAACATAAACCGCCTCAAGGAATTTGAGGTTGTAGTGCTTGCTACATTATGTCAGGAGCAGTAGCAGAAAAAGGTGACTGCTAACAATCTGTCCACATTGATGATCTGTCACTATTTTATTACAGCTGCTACTTCTAAACCGTTGTTTTCATTTTTATGCTATAAATCAACAGCGCACATGAACATAACCAACATTGTAATCTATCTTTATCAGAGAAATCACTCTCAATTCAGGGGTAAAATCTACATTCAATGAGGACAGATTTTCCCAGGGTCGGGATAGGAGATGACAGTTGCTACTGATAACATTTAGTGATGAGCGCAAGTGCTCGTTACTGGAGTTTGCCGAGGGTGCTCGGGTATGCGGAGTATCGCGGGTGCTCAAGTGACATGTTCGAGTCCCAGTGGCCACTTGTTTCACAGGTGTTAGGCAGCCACAAAACATGCGGGGATTGCCTGACAAACACGGGCCCGCGAATGTGTCACTCGAGCATCCACAATACTCTGTGCATACCCGAGCACCCTAGGCAAACTCCAGTAATGAGCACTTGCCCAAATCACTAATAATATTCTATCTAGAGAGGAGTGAAGGAGAAATAAAAATGATTGCGGTTTTTTTATTCATTTTCTAACCTGCCACTTGTACTTGTTTGTCTGTAAGTGTTTATGTACAACACTTACAGAGAGCAAATACGGCAAACAATGGCACAGGAGACCGGGGTTGGTCTTTGACCCTATCGCCTATGCTGTGTAATATCTGCACTATGCACGCTCCTTTGTATGCACAGTTCACAGTTGGGGACGGAGCTGGGAGACATGTTTCTGAAGTCCAGCACTATTCACCCAGGACCTAGAAGCCGGAGAACGAGCACGTCCAGTGCTCTGAAGGTACAGCCAGGGGCAACAGTAGTGAGCACATCAAAGCTCACCGCCGCCATCCATGACTGTGCTTTCAGAGCACTGGACGTGCTCATTCTTCGGCTTAGAAGTTTTGATGTAAGCAGCATCTATACCTGCATTTACTATTTGTGGGCTGAGGCTGTGAGATTTGCAGTATCTACTAAACCAGACAAGACAGCAGTCTGTCTCTTCCCTCATTTACATTATAAGGCCATGTTCACACCTTCAGTATTTGGTCAATATTTTAAATCCATATTTGCAAGCCAAAATCAGGAGTGGAAAAAGTATAATAAAAACACGTGCACCACTTCTGCATTTTTCACTCACGCCTGGTTTTGGCTTACAAATACTGATTTAAAATACTGACCAAATACTGAAGGTGTAAACATGACCTAAGGGATACAAAAGAAATGGCGTCTAAATTGCACTAATAACAGAGAGCAGCAGCTGTAGTGAATGTGATTTCCTTAGAACGGTCATTAGAAGACTCATGTTTGGCCCTGCAGTAAGGATAATGATGTACAGTTATATGAAAAAGTTTGGGCACCCCTATTAATCTTAAGCTTAATGTTTTCTTAAAATTGGTGTTTTTGCAACAGCTATTTCAGTTTGATATATGTAATAACTGTTGGACACAGTAATGTTTCTGCCTTGGAATGAGGTTTATTGTACTAACAGAAAATGTGCAATCTGCATTCAAACAAAATTTGACAGGTGCATAAGTATGGGCACCCTTATCATTTTCTTGTTTTAAATACTCCTACCTACTTTTTACTGACTTACTAAAGCACTTTTTTTGGTTTTGTAACCTCATTGAGCTTTGAACTTCATAGCCAGGTGTATGCAATCATGAGAAAAACTACTTAAAGTGGCCACTTGCAAGTTGTTCTCCTGTTTGAATCTCCTCTGAAGAGTGGCATCATGGGCTCCTCAAAACAACTGTCAAATGATCTGAAAACAAAGATTATTCAACATAGTTGTTCAGGGGAAGGATACAAAAAGCTGTCTCAGAGATTTAACCTGTCAGTTTCCACTGTGAGGAACATAGTAAGGAAATGGAAGAACACAGGGACAGTTCTTGTTAAGGCCAGAAGTGGCAGGCCAAGAAAAACATCAGAAAGGCAGAGAAGAAGAATGGTGAGATCAGTCAAGGACAATCCTCAGACCACCTCTAGAGAGCTGCAGCATCAACTTGCTGCAGATGGTGTCACTGTGCATCGGTCAACTATACAACGCACTTTGCACAAGGAGAAGCTGTATGGGAGAGTGATGCGAAAGAAGCCGTTTCTGCAAGCACGCCACAAACAGTCGGCTGAGGTATGCAAAAGCACATTTGGAGAAGCCAATTTCTTTTTGGAAGAAGGTCCTGTGGACTGATGAAACCAAGATTGAGTTGTTTGGTCATACAAAAAGGCGTTATGCATGGAGGCAAAAAAACACAGCGTTCCAAGAAAAACACTTGCTACCCACAGTAAAATTTGGT
The DNA here is from genome assembly GCF_046119375.1 of Phyllobates terribilis. NCBI lineage: Eukaryota > Metazoa > Chordata > Amphibia > Anura > Dendrobatidae > Phyllobates > Phyllobates terribilis. The sequence goes on along the minus strand of NW_027362767.1, from coordinate 80,768,117 downwards.
GGAGGTTCCATCATGCTTTGGGGCTGTGTGGCCAATGCCAGCACCGGGAATCTTGTTAAAGTTGAGGGACGCATGGATTCCACTCAGTATCAGCAGATTCTTGACAATAATGTTCAAGAATCAGTGATAAAGTTGAAGTTACTCAGGGGATGGATCTTTCAGCAAGACAACGATCCAAAACTCTGCTCCAAATCTACTCATGCATTCATGCAGAGGAACAATTACAATGTTCTAGAATGGCCATCCCAGTCCCCAGACCTGAATATCATTGAACATCTGTGGGATCATTTGAAGAGGGCTGTCCATGCTCGGCGACCATCAAACTTAACTGAACTGGAAATGTTTTGTAAAGAGGAATGGTCAAAAGTACCTTCATCCAGGATCCAGGAACTCCTTAAAAGCTACAGGAAGCGACTAGAGGCTGTTATTTTTGCAAAAGGAGGATCTACTAAATATTAATGTCACTTTTCTGGTGAGGTGCCCATACTTATGCACCTGTCAAATTTTGTTTGACTGCAGATTGCACATTTTCTGTTAGTACAATAAACCTCATTTCACGGCAGAAACATTATGTGTCCAACAGTTATTACATATATCAAACTGAAATAGCTGTTGCAAAAACACCAATTTTAAGAAAACATTAAGCTTAAGATTAATAGGGGTGCCCAAACTTTTTCATATAACTGTATGTAACAGAAGTGCACCCTCCTGCCATACTGAAAAAAAAATCTCTTTAATGACAGGACAGGCAGGGTCACCTTGAGGAAATGTTATATTCGTGTCAGGGGTGTCAGTGAGGCGGGGATTTTTGACATTGGAAACTAACCAAAACGAAAACTACTGTAGATCGGTTCCTGATAATATTTTGGATAGGATCAGTAAGCATTCACTGCCCTGAAGGTTCAGCCAGTGGCTTTGATATGCTCACTGCCGCAGCCCTATACCAGTGTTCACAGAGCTGCTCTTTGTGAGAGGCACAACAGCACTTGAATCACAGTGCACTCACCAACAAAATGGCACTGCACTGTGTTTCAAAACAATATCATCCCCCCTTCTTTTTTTTAAAAAAAAACAGGAGCAAAAGTCAAACTGAGTGCAGGGCCAGCCCAACTTTGCAGCAGCTACATGGCATTACTATTATTAGCATAGGTGAGCAGTTGCTCCCTCTAGTGTTCAACAGCAGAAAATGAAAAAAAATAAAACTTACATTTTTCATATTTTCAACTATAAAAAAAGAAAATAAATAACACAAATTAAACCATTTCAATTTACATTGATCTAATTTTTTTTCTTTTGATCTGATGAATGGTCTGATGAATGTTATGATCCATTGACTTCTTCGGCCCCTTCCAATATTACAGTATTGTAACTACTGTTAGTACACAGATAAGCTACAATAAACCAATGGTGCTTAACCGGCAGTCCATGTATCTGACCCAAATGCCAGAGGAAGGGCAAGATGCCTCCACCAAATTAATGATCAGGCAGGAATTCTCTACGCATTTACAGAGAACAAAAGAAAGCGGTCTTTTTTTTCTTCTTCTTCTTTCGAGCGTGGCAGTCTGGAAACATAAGAGGTGTGAAGGGCCACTGATTTTCTGCTGGCGTTAATTTCCTGCTGGCGGTGCAGGTATATAGTGAGTAGGGTTTTACTGAGGAGGACGCTTATGTGGAGACATCGGATGCACACAATGTATATGTAAGCAGGCAACAGAGCATCAGGTAGAACTGATAATATGAATATATAGAGTATGGGAAATGTAGAACCTATAGGCTAGATTCATCCAAGCAAGAGGCCTATTTACCCCCAGGATGACAGATCCAGGTACGATGTCTCAGATTTACCATCCTCATTTTTTTTTATAGTAAGACACAAGGTTGAAGAAGGGAACCCATTTGTTTCACTGTCAGCAGTAAAATATGCTTACACATAGGTAATTTCAAGAACAAAATGGTGATAGAGGAAACAAAAGCAGATGGAGCAGCAGGTTCAGCATGGAGTGAAGTCAATGCACTGTCCTCCAAAGGCGGCACAGGGAGTGCTCCATACAAGCGTCTGCCATCTGGTTTAGGTGCCGCCCGGGGTGACCTGCAAGTCATCCTTTCTGAAAGCACTGTTGCAGGAAACCTGTCACCAGGATGTGTCCCTATAAACTCTTCCTAGCACTGCAGCAATTGAAAACACTTTTCTAATCTTCCTGCTAGAGTACAGCTATGCACTTAAAAAACTAAATTCAAAAACAAAACATTGCAGGTCATGGTAAAGCACATTGTGAATTCTCTGCTGTGGGCAGGGAGTTAATTTTCTTTCTGTGCGTGGGTTAAACTAGAGCAGCCTATGGAAAATTTTAGAAGTGTCATCCACCTAAACCAAGAAAAGACAGGCCCGGTTACCGCTGATTTAAAGGGAATCTGTCAGCAGGTTTTTGCTATGTAATCAGAGCAGCATATTGTAGGGGCAGAGACCCTGATTCCAGCGATGTATCACTTACTAGACTGCTTGTTGTAGTTTCAATAAAATGAGTGTTTTCTAAGCAAGAGATTGCTAGAGGACTAGGTGTCTCATGCCTCCTAGTCAACTGATTTGTGTAACGACACCATTGATTAGCAGCTTTCTGTCAATAGGTACAATAAAGTTTAAACAGGAAGCTGATGATCAGTGGTGTGGCTGGGGTTAAACATAGGAAGCAGCCAATCAGTGGTGTAAGCAGCATTCTGAGCACTGCTAGATCTGCAACAGAGAAAACAGTGATTGTATGAAAATGACAGCAAGCAGCCAAACAAGTGACAATGCTGGAATCAGGGTCTCAGCCAAAACAAGCATTTTTCTACACATATGGTTGAGGGGCGCACAGAATGGCATTGTGGGCCGCATTTGGCCTCCGGGCCGCAGGTTGTGCCCCCTTGGTTTAGATGAAGGTAGATATGTGTTACTGACTCAGCTGTCAGATAAGCTCTCTGACCGATTTTAGAGTAAACGCTTTCTGCAGCCAACTACGAACAGTATATAGAAGCTGTAGAAGTAAAAGGGTCTAGAAGTCTTCATGAAACCACATTGCAAAAAAATATATTTTCATGCCAAAATACCTGCAATTAAGTTAAAAAGAATTGCATTTAAAGTATCCTAATGCTTTAAGAACATTACCAAAAAGTGAAGAACCTGTAAAAAAACACAATTATTGATTGCCATTATCATTAGGAGCTTGTGCTCACTGCAGAGCGTACGAACAATACATGAAGTTTCGGAGATATTCTATTCTAGGAGGGAGGTGTTTTCTGTTGAATTGTGTATGCCTTTACATACACATGTATGTTATCGATTTGTATATGGCTTTTTACATGTCATCTTATGGCCATGTTTATTACTCCACACAAGATGTAATAAAGAAATGTCTCAACAGAAATTTTAGGAAGGATGCGTGAGAGCAGGGGTGGACATATCATTGGTGCAGCTGCATGGGGGCCCAAGGGGTAAGACAGAGGGTCAACTACCACCTCCAAAACCGCTTCTGTCAGAACTCTTGGACTGCCAAGGGCCCATATATTATTTCTGCAGAGGGGCCCTTTTCTGTCTATGTCTGCTACTCCATGTGTCATGCAATGTGTGGGAAAGACTAAGTGCAACTTAAAGGGAAGAGGGGGAGGAAGCCCAAACACTAGGGAAAGGGGGACTGAAGACGCCTAGGCAGATCTAATATCACCCTGCCTACCCTACCATCCCTATATAAGTTCCACACCTATCGCCGAGCAGGACCCTAAACCCTGTATGTCCCTAGAGCTTAGCTCTAGATATGGAGGGGGAGGGGTGCGCACTGCTCAGGCCCCACTATGAACTAAAAACAAGGTAGACAAACAAACGGGAGAAACTTAGCTTGAGCAGACACTAGAGGGGAAACGCCAACTGTCCTCCAAGGGCTCCAGAGAAGAAGTCAGCCACCACAGTTAGTGCTCCAAGCATGCACAAAGGTAAATAGAAGTATCACCGGCGGTTCCCTGCAGCAAACAGAGTTTTTAATTCCCCTGCAAGGATGTGTCAAGTAACAGCAGGAGGGAGGTTGCCCATGGGTTTTAAAGGAAGAAGGATTAAGAAGGTGTCTGCAATGCCAAGCACATTGATCTTCTACAGTCAGATCCAGAGAGACTGTATAAAACACATGACACACCCGTGACAGTACCCCCCCTTCTATGAGTGGCCTCCGGACACTCAGGACCAGGTTTCTCAGGATAAGAAGTATGGAATGCACGAACCAACCAGGGGGCATTCACCTCTGATGCTGAAACCCACATCCTCTCATCTGGACCATAACCCTTCCAGTGCACCAGGTACTGTAACAACGCTGGAGGCTAGAATCTACAATCCTCGAATTCTGAAACTTCAAATTACCATCAACCATGATTGGGGGAGGCGGTAGGGGAAAAGGACTCAAGAGGTTCTACATATTTCTTGAGCAGAGACCTGTGAAAGACATTGTGGATCTTAAGGGCCCGTTGTAGCTCGAGACGAAACGCTGCTGGGTTAACAATGGCGGTTATTTTATAGGGACCAATAAATCTAGGTCCCAGCTTCCAGGAAGGAACCTTCAACTTGATATTCCTGGTAGACAACCATACAAAGTCATTCACACTTACCGTACTTTTTGGACTATAAGACGCACTTTTTTCCTCCAAAATTTTGGAGGAAAATGGGGGGTGCGTCTTATAGTCCAAATGTTGCTGGGGGGGGGGTATATATATATATATATATATCTGTGCTGGGGGGAGCGGTTGCGGCGGAGGAGCGGGGCACAGGAGGCAGCAGCCGCCTGCTGCAGCCTACACTGTCCCCGCTGCTAAAGAAAATGAATATTCACTGCTCCCCACGCCCATAGGGGATATTCATGCCCTTTAACATGACCTTTAAATATTAATGCCCTTTAACAGAGGGCACACGCGATCGCCCGGCAACAGCAGGAGCCGCAATGCGGCTCAGCTGTGTGCCGGCTATTAAGGAGCAGTGACTTCCGGCAGCTGATCTCTCCTTGTGAGCCGCGCATGGCAGTGACGTCACGCGCGGCTCACATGTAGAGATCAGTGCAGGCAGACAGGACGCAGCGCTGGAGGAGAGAAGAAAGATGAGTAGGAGTGTTTATTTTTTTATGTGCAGCCTGATGGGGATTAGGGGGACCATGCATATTAGGATAAGGATGAGGGGGCCATACATGCCAGGGTAAGGATGAGGGGTGCCATGCATACCAGGGTAAGGATGAGGGGTGCCATGCATACCAGGATAGGGATGAGGGGTGCCATGCATATCAGGACGGAGGGGTGCCATGCATATCAGGATGGGGATGGAAGCCACGTATAATAGGAAAGGGGGGCATATCTACCAGGATGGGGGATATTAATAGAATTGGGGGACATAACCCCTATTCCAGTGTCAGCAGCAGACCCCCTCCCCCTTAACAGGGCATCGTGACCACATTTTTTGCTTACATTTTTTTTTCTATTTTCCTCCTCTAAAACCTAGGTGCTTGTTATGGTCCGGTGCATCTAATAGTCCGAAAAATACGGAAGAACCGGACTTGGCAGGCGTTTCCTGTCAGCCATACATTTGTATCTGTCTCCCATGATCTTCAAATTATTCAGAACCCCCCCCCACACACACACACACACACACACACACACACCGAGGAGAGCGACGAAGCAAAACTTTCCTCCTTAGGAACTACCGAAGCCCTTCCCCCACTAAAAGTACCAAACTGGATTGTAACCGTATGCACCAGAGAACGGTGACCTGCCGGTAGATTCTTGGCGATGAATATTAATAGCAAATTCTGCCAGTGGTAAGTAAGATGCCCAATCCTCCTGATTTTCGGAGACAAAACACCTGAGGTAAGTCTCCAAATTCTGATTAATGCGCTTGGTCTGTCCATTCGACTAAGGATGGAAGGCAGAGGAAAAGAACAGCTGCACCCCTAGTCGAGAACAGAACGCTTTCCAGAACTTGGAAACAAAGCTTCACAATCTCATTTATAAACACCTGAGCATGAGTCTTGGCATTCGGAAGTGCCAGTAATGTGACAAAGTGAACCATTTTACTGAACCTATCTACCACCACCAAAACCACAGTTTTGCCTGCAGATACCAGTAGGTCAGTAATAAAATTCATGGACAAATGTGTCCATGGCCTGGTAGGAATAGGTAGCGAAAGAAGAATACCAGACGGACATGCTATATTTTAGATCGCGCGCAAATACTACAAGCAGACACTTGTTCAATCACATCCCGATGCAACCCCGGCCACCAAAAACGACGAGAAAGGAGGTCCGCAGATGCCTTACCACCTGGATGACCAGCGAGCACAGAGTTGTGATGTTCCCTAATTACTTTGCGGCGCAGATTAGATGGTATAAATAACCTTCCTGAAGGGCAGGTGGCAGGGGCGTCCCCCTGAGCCTTCAACGCCTCACCCTCCAGTTCAGGATACAATGCCGAAATGACTACCCCTTCTGCAGGGTTCTCATGGTCACTACCACCAGGGAAGCTCCGAGACAAGGCATCAGCCTTGACGTTTTTGACCCCTGGACGGAAAGTAACAACAAAATTGAACATCGTAAAAAACAGGGACTATCTAGCTTGCCTAGGCTTGAGACCTTTAGCCGATTGAAGATATGACAGAAACTTATGGTCTGTGATAACAGTAATAGGATGGACAGCCCCCTCCAATCAATGTCGCCATTCTTCGAATGCCAATTTAAATTGCCAAAAGTTCCCTATTACCCACGTCATAATTTCTCTCCGCCGAAGATAATTTCTTAGAAAAGAAAGCACATGGACGCCATTTACCAGGGGACGGATCCTGAGACAACACAGCCCCAACCCCCACCTCTGACGCATCAACTTCCACAATAAAGGATTAGGAAACATCGAGTTGACTGAGTATAGGTGCAGTGGCAAAACAGCTCTTTAGGGAATAAAAAGCCTGAAGGACGGCATCCGAGCATTTAGAAAGATCAGACCCCTTCCTTATGTCAGTGAGGGGTTTCACAATTATCGAATAATTTTGGATAAATTTCCAGTTAAAATTAGTAAAGCCCAGAAAACGTTGTAGAGCCTTCAGGTTCTCGGGACAGTCCCAATCAAGGACAGCACAAATCTTTTCTGGATCCATCCGAAAACCCGAAGATGACAACAGGTACCCCAAAAACTGCACCTCCTGGACTGCGAAAACACACTTTTCTAATTTGGTATATAGTTTGTTAACCCTTAATATCTGAAGCACCTGTTTAACATGCCCCCGATGTGTCTCAAAATTAGGTGTGTAAACCAAAATATCATCCAGATAGACTACCACAAACCTGCCCACCAAATGATGGAAAATATCATTAATGAAATGTTGGAACACCACTGGTCAAACCGAAAGGCATAACCAGACTCTCAAAATGCCCTTCAGGGGTATTGAACGCTGTTTTTCATTCTGTTTCTCAGATTCTAACCAGATTGTAGGCTCCCCTTAAATCCAACTTGGAGAATACCTTATCTCCCACAACCTGGCTGAACAAATCTGGAATCAGAGGAAGAAGGTATGGATCTCGGATGGTAATTTTATTTAATTCCCGGAAATCTAAACAGGGACGTACCGTGCAGACCAAAAGTTTGGACACACCTTCTCATTTAAAGATTTTTCTGTATTTTCTTGACTATGAAAATTGTACATTCACACTGAAGGCATCATAACACATGTGGAGTTATATACTTAACAAAAAAGTGTGAAACAACTGAAAATATGTCATATTCTAGGTTCTCCAAAGTAGCCACCTTTTGCTTTGACGACTGCTTTGCACACTCTTGGCATTCTCTTGATGAGCTTCAAGAGGTAGTCACCGAAAATGGTTTTCACTTCACAGGTGTGCCCTGTCAGGTTTAATAAGTGGGATTTCTTGCCTTATAAATGGGGTTGGGACCATCAGTTGTGTTGTGCAGAAGTCTGGTGGATACACAGCTGATAGTCCTACTGAATAGACTGTTAGAATTTGTATTATGGCAAGAAAAAAGCAACTAAGTAAAGAAAAAACGAGTGGCCATCATTACTTTAAGAAATGAAGGTCAGTCAGTCCGAAAAATTGGGCAAACTTTGAAAGTGTCCACAAGTGCAGTTGCAAAAACCATCAAGCGCTACAAAGAAACTGGCTCACATGAGGACCGCCCCAGGAAAGGAAGACCAAGAGTCACCTCTGCTTCTGAGGATAAGTTTATCTGAGTCACCAGCCTCAGAAATCACAGGTTAACAGCAACTCAGATTAGAGACCAGGTCAATGCCACACAGAGTTCTAGCAGCAGACACATCTCTTCAACAACTGTTAAGAGGAGACTTTGTGCAGCAGGCCTTCATGGTAAAATAGCTGCTAGGAAACCACTCCTAAGGATAGGCAACAATCAGAAGAGACTTGTTTGGGCTAAAGAACACAAGGAATGGACATTAGACCAGTGGAAATCTGTGCTTTGGTCTGATGAGTCAAATTTGAGATCTTGGGTTTCAACCACTGTGTCTTTGTGCGAAGAGGAAAAGGTGAACGGATGGACTGTACATGCCTGGTTCCCACCATGAAGCATGGAGGAGGAGGTGTGATGGTGTGGGGGTGCTTTGCTGGTGACACTGTTGGGGATTTAGTCAAAATTGAAGGCATACTGAACCAGCATGGCTACCACAGCATCTTGCAGCGGCATGCTATTCCATCCGGTTTGAGTTTAGTTTGACCACCATTTATTTTTCAACAAGACAATGACCCCAAACACACCTCCAGGCTGTGTAAGGGCTATTTGACCAAGAAGGAGAGTGATGGGGTGCTACACCAGATGACCTGGCCTCCACAGTCACCAGACCTGAACCCAATTGAGATGGTTTGGGGTGAGTTGGACCGCAGAGTGAAGGCAAAAGGGCCAACAAGTGCTAAGCATCTCTGGGAACTCCTTCGAGATTGTTGGAAGACCATTTCCGGTGACTACCACTTGAAGCTCATCAAGAGAATGCCAAGAGTGTGCAAAGCAGTCATCAAAGCAAAAGGTGGCTACTTTGAAGAACCTAGAATATAAGACATATTTTCAGTTGTTTCACACTTTTTTGTTAAGTATATAATTCCACATGTGTTAATTCATAGTTTTGATGCTTTCAGTGTGAATGTACAATTTTCATAGTCATGAAAATACAGAAAAATCTTTAAATGAGAAAGTGCGTCCAAACTTTTGGTCTGTACTGTAGACCGCCATCTTTTTTCTTCACGAAGAAGAACCCTGCCGCCACGGGCGAAGATGAGGGTCTGCTATGTCTTTTTTCCAGAATTTCCATAATGAAATCCTTCATGGCTTGTCTTTCAGGGCCAGAAAGATTATACAATCTGGACTTTGGTAGTTTAGCTCCAGGGGTCAGGTTAATAGGACAGTCATATGCATGATGAGGAGGCAAATCCTGACGCCCCCTCTCAGAAAAAATTTCCTCAAAATTAGACAAAAACGCAGGTAAGGTCTCTGTAGAGACTGTAGAAAGGGAAATGTTTAAACAGTTCTCATGGCAATAATCTCCCCACTCAATGATCTCTCTGGATTGCCAATCCACCAACGGATTATGTTTCACCAACCAGGGTAGACCTAGTGCAATTGGAGTGGGAAGACCGTCCAGGACATAGCAAGGGATTATCTCACAATGTCCCGACCCCACCCTGAGTTTTACATCATGAACAATCTGAGTTAGAGCTTTCTGTGCAAGTGGCGCTGATTCGATGGCGAAGATGGGAATGGGCAAAGTACAACAAGCAAGACTGAGTTCTCACAAACTCAGCATCAGCCATGCTGACTCCAACTCCACTGTCAACAAACACAGAAATTTTCTCAGCCTTGCTCTCTAGCACCAACTCTGTTGTCAGGACAAACCGAGAACTGCAGGTTGATGATAAATGCACCCCTTGATCATCCAACTCCAGACTACCAAGGGTTAATTGGGTTTCAACCCTAATAAAATGTCCCTTTTTTCCACAAAAAAAATACACGCCTTTTTTTTGCGGATCTCATTGGAAACGTACTATGCAAAGGAACCCCCTAACTGCATGGGTTCTTCCACCTCCATCAGTACTGGTTCACCCCCAGACCGCTCCCCTGGCAAAAGGGGCATTACCCTGAAGAGAGGGCTCCGGAGAAGGTGGTCTCGCCCGCCTATCCCGAAGACATCTATCAACACGTATGACCAAAGACATGGCAGCCTCCAAGAATTCTGGGGTTTCATACACTGCCAAAGCATCTTTCAACCTTTCAGTAAGGCCCTGACAAAATTGGCTTCTGAGAGCCGAGTCATTCCATTTTGTATCAGTTGCCCATCTGCGGAATTCGGAGCTATACGTCTCTACTGACCGATTCCCCTGCTGAAGGCGACGCAGCCTGGACTCAGCTAAGGAGATTCAGTTAGGGTCATCATAGATGAGGGCTAGAGCCCCCCAAAAAAACTCCACTGACTGGAGACAACCCGAACACTGTGGCAAAGAGAAAGCCCAGGATTGAGGATCTTGCAGCAGTGAGATCACAATCCCCATTCGCTGCTCCTCAACTCCAGAGGAGAAAGGACGAAGTTTAAAATACAGTTTGCAAGCTTCTTTGAACAAAAAAATCTTGTCCCTACCTCCTGAAAACCTGTCCGTGAGGGCAACCTTGGGTTCAAGCTGGACCGACCTACCCGTAGAGACCCCAACATTAGTCACCTGCAGCTGCTGTTGCTGCTGCTGAACCTCATAGCGGAGGTCAGTCACCTCTAGAGACAGCCTGCGCAGCTGCTCTGCAAGCTCAACAACGGAATCTATGAACTAAGGGAGAAAGAAAAAAAAAAACATACACAAATAAAACCACACACACAAATAAAACTACGTGTCAGTTTTCTTTTCCCCTTATAAATGTACGGCCGGTAATAATGTCATGCAAGGTGTGGGAAAGATTAAGTGCAACACAAAGGGAGGAGGGGGAGGAAGCCCAAACATTAGGGAAAGGGGGAGTGAAAGAGGAGGAGTGGAGACCCCTATGCAGATCTAATATCATCTTGCCTATCCCTACCATCCCTATGTAGGTTCCACACCTATCGCCGAACAGGACCCTAAACCCTATATGTCCCAAGAGCTTGGCCCTAGATAGGGAGGGTTGAGCACTGGTCAAGCCCCACTATAAACTAAAGACAACAAGGTAGATAAACAAAGGGGAGAAACTTAGCTTGGGCAGACACTAGAGGGGAAACGCCAACTGTCCTCCAAGGGCACCAGAGAAGAAGTCAGCCAACACAGTTAGTGCTGCAAACATGCACAAAGGTAAATAGAAGCATCACCGGCGGGTCCCTGCAGCAAACTGAGTTTTTAATTCCCCTGCAAGGATGTGTCAATTAACAGCAGGAGAGAGGTCGCCCTTGGGTCTTACAGGAAGAAGGATTAAGAAGGCATCTGCAATGCCAAGCACGGTGACCTTCTACAGCCAGATCCAGAGAGACTGTCTATAACACCTGACACACCCGTGACACCATGAGAGCCAATATGTCCAGTGGTATTAGTCGGTGTCCGCGAGAGAAGGGCAATAATGGACAGGTATCTCATGGATGGTGAGCTTTTAGAGCATAATCCCACTTGCATTTCTTAAAATATATGAAAATTGTTTGTTGCTTTCATCATTTCCGTCTCCTTAATGCATAAGGAATACTACTGGTTAGACGTGCACAATGCAGATAGTGAACTTGGAGCGCTTATATTTTTTTTAAGAAATCTTATCAGATAGCACCTCACATTTCTTGGAGTGTTTTTGGGGACCAGGCTTTAAAATTGAAAAACATGGATCCACGAGGTAAATCACTGAAGAATAAATTAGGAACTAGGTTGGACTCCTTTTGTTCTATCAATAAAATGGACGAGGGAGGGAAGCGGCTGCAGAGACTAGAAGATTGATCACTGCTGATGCACACTGAGCACAGTGATCAATAGTGGCTCCCTCTCCTCATCTGCCCTGGGAAGCATCCAATCTCCAGGCTGTGCCAGCTGACATGCCATTTATAAAACACAGCAGCTGCAAGAGCACGGACTTCAGCACCCTTTTTTTTTTTTGGGAAGAACACGTTTAATTTGTGTGCACCTGGCAGCTGGAATTATGCTGTAGAAATGGAGTATAAAGTGAACGTTACATACATTGCGAAGATGAACAAATACAGTGTCAACAGTATAAGATGTTTATAACCCGTGTACAATTGTTCCTCCGTGCCAGATCTACATCTATATTACCACATTGATTAAAACAAAATATATGGATATGGTTTACTTTGCTTTACCAATGCATTTGGGAGAAACTGCACCCAAAAATTCAGCAATTGACCTTAAAAAAAAAAAAAAAAAAAGACTTGTGATTAAGACCAGCTTGCTTAAAATCTTAATTACTTTGCATTTTGTGTATTCCATCGGTTTAGTTGAATCATTTTATCTGCATTCAGGAAAAGAGCTGTGTTGTCAAGGTCACAATGGCCGTATGCCACAGGATTAGGCAGGCCATGGCTGGCTCTTTAGCCCTCAGCTCTGTGGCACAGGATTGGATACATAAATCCTTCAGCACTGATGCAGCTACTGCATATTGAACAAGGTCCAGCAGGAGGAACCACATTAATTGCAAAATGAATGAGAAAGAAGAGATACAAAGAACAAATTGTTTAACCCTTTTGCAACACAAAATTATTTGTGCCTGTGTTGCCCGCACTTGGTGTCTGCCGTAACATACAGATGCCGCCCTGCAGCACTGGCTAGGATCCGCGTTAACTTCGATCCTGGCTATATACAGTAACTTCTCAGATGCTGCAGTCAATACTTCTGTAAACACATCTGTGATCCACTGATGAAACTGTGGGGTACCGATAGATCCCCTGCTGCCATGGCAGCCTAACAATGGCTTCCAAGTCTGCCATAAACAAGAAAGTATTCTGCCCCACTGATTCATATTATACACTGTAATACATTATAATTAAAAATATAAATAAATATATACTTTACACATTGTTTTATTATGGAGTAAAAACAGTTTTTTTTTTCTTAAATCTATCCACTAAAAACGTGACTTCTAATCAGAAATCAATAATGCACATGATTGTTCCAGTTATAACTTCAGGTCATTCCTAATGTAGCTACATCAACAGAAGAAAAAAATGTAACGCAGCCACGCACACACAGAAAAAAAAAAAGTTTTAGTTTACAAATGTAAAATATTTAATAAATACTTTTTCAGATTACACAGATGTCAAAATTATATAAGGCGTAGAATGAACTTTAACATTATTTTAATATTTTGGAATTGCTGCTTTTTTTTCCCCACCCTTTGCTAAAAATTGAAGGGGTGATTCGACTTAGCTCATTTTTTGCACTAGGAAATTGTGAAGACCTCAGGGTCTTCCATGGGCGTAACGCTACTCACACAACACAGGGTGATGGTAAAACAGCGTGGCAATACTTTATTGAACTACAAAGCGGACAATAAACACACAGAACAGTCCCAGCAAATACCCAAGAGGGTACTTGTCCTATTCATCACCCTCGAAGAGGTGCACGATACTTGCTGCTTGCTCACACGACCTGGCAGATATCTGTTGACGTGATGTCATCGGCCTTGTTCACTTCTATCACTTACACAGTCTCACCCTTCCTTCTCCGCCCGCCTGAGATAGAACAGCAGCGACTTTCGAGACTTCCAGGGCCAACTACCTCAACCAGTGGCCCCCCACAGAAAGGAGTTGGCGGCAAGCTTAGGAAGCTAGCAGTCCACAAGGTACAAGGCCAGGAGACCGAATGGTTCCACTCTGGCCTCTCCGAGAGTTTTCATGGGGCCAGGCGACCGGTGGGTCCCTCCTGGCAGCTCCAAATGTCTCCATGGATTCTAGGCGACCGGTGGGTCCCTCTTAGCAACCCCAAAACAACATATCCATAGGGCCAGGTGACTTCTTTGTCCTCTCCTGGACTCCCTAAAATGTATCCATGTCTCTCTGATGGTTAATGGAGCAGATCCGAATCTTTCCAGTCAGGGCCGGTACCCTTAGGCTAGAATCATGTAGAATACAAATCTGTGTCTCTTTGGGTAGTGCCATGCAATCCATCTGCTGTCCTGAAGGATGTCTCTCTTTCTCCTTCTAAAGTCTTTCTGATTCTCTGTCCCGAGACTGAATCTGACGCTAGCACTACAGACATCCCTGTTTATATTTACATCTGTGTGAGGTCATCAGGCACAGGTAAAGGTGCAGGGCTCGAGTATCCACAGCTCATCCCCGAAGATTGACTGGCAAACACCCTACAATGGTTTTTAACATATCTAGCAAACATTCATTGTTCTAGCTAATCTATTTACATCGTTTGCATCACAGGGGCTCTTGTAAATACACATCATAGTATCAGAATCAAAGAGCAGATAGAATTAAGGGTTATACAAATAATAGTCTGTGTTAATCAACTAAAGAAGAACACAGATTAAAGAGTCAACATAAAAATAAAGGTGTGCTGCTCTTGCCATCAGAAAGCATGTCTAGCATAATTAAGATTTTACTCTGTATCATCACAGAAGTGAACAAGGCCGATGACATCACGTCAACAGATATCTGCCAGGTCGTGTGAGCAAGCAGCAAGTATCGTGCACCTCTTCGAGGGTGATGAATAGGACAAGTGCACGATGCCCGCCGTTCACACACACGACCGGAATATATCTGTCGACGTAACATCACTGCTCCCCTTCTGATGTGAAAGTGATCGGAGCTAGATTACCCCTTTAATTAGAAAAAAAAAATTAAATACATTGTGTTCCCTAAAATCATGTTTTTTATCCCCAAAATATATACATACATATTGAGTGGCTTGCGAAAGTATTCACCCCCCACCCCGGCATTTTTCGTGTTTTGCTAGGTCATAACCAGGAATTTTACTGTTTTTTTTTTTTTTTTTTTTTTTTAGGGTTTGCATCAGTCCATGTAAAGAACAGGCCTACAAGTGTGAACATTTGGTTTTCTTTTTATTGTGAAGCAAACAACATATAGGACAAATAACTGAAAACTTTAGTGTGCATAACTATTCACCCTCCTAAAGTCAGTACTTTGCATAGCCTCCTTTTGCGGCAATCATAGCTGCAAGTCGCTTTGGATAAGTCTCTGAGCTTTCCTCAAGTCAAAACTGCTCCAGCTCCTTCAATTTAGATGGTTTCCTCTGATGAATAGCATTCTTTAAGTCTGACCATAGATTTTCAATTGGATTAAGGTCTGGGCTTTGACTATGCCACTCCAGACCATTTACATGTTTCGCCTTAAACCAGTCGAATGTTGTTTTAGCAGTATGCTTTGGGCCATTGTCTTGCTGGAAGGTAAACCTCTGTCCCAGTCCCAAATCACTGACAAACAGGTTTTGCTCAAGAATATCCCTGTATTTTGCACCATCTATCTTTCCCTCAACTTTGATCATTTTCCCTGTCACTGCTGCTGCAAAACATTCCCTACAGCATGATGCTGCCACCACAATGTTTCACTGTGGGGATCATGTTCTTGAGGTGATGAGCAGTGTTGGTTTGGCGCCAGACATAGTATTTACCTTGTTGGCCAAAAAATTCAATTTTGGTCTCATCTGTCTACAGCACCTTCCTACATACATATTGGGAGTCTCCCACATCTTCTGGCAAACTCAAAATGTGCCTTACAATTTTTGTGTGTAAGTAAAGGCATTTTTCTGCCCACTCTTCCATAAAGGCCACCTCTATGGAGAGAACGGCTTATTGTGGTCGTATTGCCAGATACTCCATTCTCAGCTTGGGAACTCTGCAGCTCTTTCGGGGTCCTTTAGTCTCTGCTGCCTCTCTGATTAATGCTTTCCTTGCCCGGGATGAGAGTTTTGGTGGACGGCCCTCTTTTGGAAGGTTTGTTGTGGTACCATGTTCTTTCCATTTGATGATGATGTATTTGATGGTGCTCCGGGGATCATCAGAGATTGGGATATATATATATATCTTTTTTTTATAACCCAACCCTGACTTATTCTTCTCAACAACTTTGTCCATAACTTGTTTGGAGGTCTCCTTGGTCTTCATGGTGCTTGGTTAGTGGTGCCTCTTGCTTAATGGTATTGCAGCCTCTGTGGCCTTTCAGAAAAGGTGTTTATATAGTGACAGACCATGTGACACAGATTGCACACAGGTGGACTTCACAAGAATTTTTTAGGGACTTCATCGCAAAAGTCCATACATATGCACATACCAATTTTTAGTTATTTGATCCCATACATTTAATTTATGCCTATATTTTTTCTCAATTCACCAACTTAGACTATTTAGTGCTGATGCATCACACACAAATCGAATTTTAGAAATATTTAAACACAGGTTTTAATGTAATAAAACTAGGTAAAAAGTAAAGGGGTTTGAATACTTCCGCAAGCCACAGTATATATATATATATATACACATACACACACACACACACACACACACACACACACACACTTGAGAAAGGCTCACACCTTGACCCAAAATGTTGTGTGCCTTTGGCATTGAGTGTGACCCCTTTAAAACAAAGACGACTTGACTATAACTGAATATTGAGTGGTCATAAGAGGGCATTGTGCATTTTAATAAGAATGTTTTCACAGTCACTACAACTAAATAGACTCATGAATGGTTATTACTGGAGAGGCGCAGACTCTTGTCGAGTATCCTATACCTAGTTCGTAAGGGACTGGGAACAGAAAATAAAATTGGAACCGATTGTAAGTGGAATTTACAGTGCATGAAAGGGAAGGGATGAAAGGAAGTCCAACAAGTAAAAGATTCTATAAGAGGTCATCTCAGAATAAGGTGACTGTCATATCTTCCCGTCCCCTCCATCCTCCTAGATCAGATAAAGATGAAACGCCAGACAATACAAGGAGATACCCAGCTGAGAAGCAGTGACATCTAAAGCTGTGTTCAAAGGCAAAAGGTTCCATTTTCCCCCAGCTAACCCATTTTTCCTGAGTTACCTTACAGAACAAATCTTCTTATGAATGGTAAAGCTTTTCATCCTGCGGGTTTGATCAATCAGCGGAGGAAACCCTTCAGAAATTGAACGCTTTTCCTTTAGTGTTTGATGCTGCAAATACTTAATTTTCTTTCCAACTTCACTTTTGTGAAGAAAGTTGTTCTTCTGTGATTCTATTTGAAAGTGATTCGTTTAAAAGTTTATCGCCGCTAAGAGGAAGGATTTTTATTTTACACTTTCATTTTAAAACACTTTTTCAAATAATGGTTATTAAAGAAAGCTCAAAAAGGACAGAAGAGCCGTAAACGTTCCTAATGTTCCACAGGTGCTCCAAGCGGTGTTCTGGGGTAAAACGCGGAAGAACTGTTATAATGTCTCATTTTAAAAAGATGATGGTATAAATTATTAGCCAGAGTACAGAAGTATAGAGCTGCTGCAAGCACTGTATTGCGTGCTTTACCGAAATCCCCAGGATCAAGTTATACCTTGACATGACGTACGCAAAAGACACATTTCTGACCTATGTGCAGTCCTGTGATTACTGCGGTGTATGTCATAAAGTAGCATGTAAAAGTTTGGGCTGTGTTCTGGCCAATGGCACGGGGAACATTTCATGGGTAGAGGGAAGAATGGATTCAATGAAATTTCAACAAATTCTTGATGCAAACATAACACCAGCTGTAAAAAAAGCTGAAGCTGAAAAGAGGATGGCTTCTACAAATGGATAAAGATCCTAAACTCACGTCAAAATCCACAATAGACAACCTCAAAAGGCGCAGGCTGAAGGTTTTACAATGGCCCTCACAGTCCCCTGATCTGATCATCATTGAAAATCTGTGGCTAGACCTCAAAATAGCAGTGCATTCAAGATGACCCAGGAATCTCACAGAACTGGAAGAATTTTCCAAGGAAGAATGGATGAAAATCCCTCAAAAAACTCTTGTCTGGCTACAAAAAGCGTTTACAAGCGGTGATACTTTCAAAAGGGGGCGCTACTAGGTACTAACCATGCAGGGTGCACAAACTTTTGCATCGGACCAGTTTCCTTTTGGTAATTTTTAAAATGTAAAACACACACATATATATACAGTACAGACCTAAAGTTTGGACACACCTCATTTAAAGATTTTTCTGTATTTTCACGAGTATGAAAATTGTACATTCACACTGAAGGCATCAAAACTATGAATTAACACATGTGGAGTTATATACTTAACAAAAAAAGTGTGAAACAACTGAAAATATGTCTTAAATTCTAGGTTCTTCAAAGTAGCCACCTTTTGCTTTGATGACTGCTTTGCACACTCTTGGCATTCTCTTGATGAGCTTCAAGAGGTAGTCACCGGAAATGGATCTCACTTCACAGGTGTGCCCTGTCAGGTTTAATAAGTGGGATTTCTTGCCTTATAAATGGGGTTGGGACCATCAGTTGTGTTGTGCAGAATTCTGGTGGATACACAGCTGATAGTCCTACTGAATAGACTGCTAGAATTTATATTATAGCAAGAAAAAAGCAGCTAAGTAAAGAAAAACGAGTGGCCATCATTACTTTAAGAAATGAAAGTCAGTCAGTGCGAAAAATTGGGCAAACTTTGAAAGTGTCCCCAAGTGCAGTTGCAAAAACCATCAAGCGCTACAAAGAAACTGGCTCACATGAGGACCGCCCCAGGAAAGGAAGACCAAGAGTCACCTCTGCTTCTGAGGATAAGTTTATCCGAGTCACCAGCCTCAGAAATCAAAGGTTAACAGCAGCTCAGATTAGAGACCAGGTCAATGCCACACAGAGTTCTAGCAGCAGACACATCTCTTCAACAACTGTTAAGAGGAGATTTTGTGCAGCAGGCCTTCATGGTAAAATAGCTGCTAGAAAACCACTGCTAAGGACAGGCAACAAGCAGAAGAGACATGTTTGGGCTAAAGAACCCAAGGAATGGACATTAGACCAGTGGAAATCTGTGCTTTGCTCTGATGAGTCCAAATTTGAGATCTTTGGTTCCAACCACCGTGTCTTTGTGCGACACAGAAAAGGTGAACAGATGGACTCTACATGCCTGGTTCCCACCGTGAAGCATGGAGGATGAGGTGTGATGGTGTGGGGGTGCTTTGCTGGTGACACTGTTGGGGATTTATTCAAAATTGAAGGCATACTGAACCAGCATGGCTATCACAGCATCTTGCAGCAGCATGCTATTCCATCCGATTTGCGTTTAGTTGGACCATCATTTATTTTTCAACAGGACCATGACCCCAAACACACCTCCAGGCTGTGTAAGGGCTATTTGACCAAGAAGGAGAGTGATGGGGTGCTACGCCAGATGACCTAGCCTCCACAGTCACCAGACCTGAACCCAATCGAGATGGTTTGGGGTGAGCTGGACCGCAGAGTGAAGGCAAAAGGGCCAACAAGTGCTAAGCATCTCTGGGAACTCCTTCAAGATTG
This sequence comes from Phyllobates terribilis, assembly GCF_046119375.1. NCBI lineage: Eukaryota > Metazoa > Chordata > Amphibia > Anura > Dendrobatidae > Phyllobates > Phyllobates terribilis. Next base: position 80,748,666 of record NW_027362767.1, on the reverse strand, counting down.
TTGGAAGACCATTTCCGGTGACTACCTCTTGAAGCTCATCAAGAGAATGCCAAGAGTGTGCAAAGCAGTCATCAAAGCAAAAGGTGGCTACTTTGAAGAACCTAGAATTTAAGACATATTTTCAGTTGTTTCACACTTTTTTGTTAAGTATATAATTCCACGTGTGTTAATTCATAGTTTTGATGCCTTCAGTGTGAATGTACAATTTTCATACTCATGAAAATTCAGAAAAATCTTTAAATGAGAAGGTGTGTCCAAACTTTTGGTCTGTACTGTATATATATATAATTTTTTTTCTAAAATACTAAAGGAAATGGGTCATCTTTCACTTTAGGCCTTTTAGAGATCATTTAATTTTCAACATGCTTAACTATTCACAATAACAGTAATTTTGACCAAGGGTGCCTAAACTTTTACATGCCACGGTATGTATGTATCGCCAGCTTTAGATAAAAGGTAAAAAAATAAAATTACATCACTGGAAAGTTGGACAAATCTGAAAATTTTAGTGAGACTTACCAACAATCGAATGTATACTGTTACTCTATGATATATTGATGGCTGACGAGGGAGGGAAAAAAAAACAGGCATGCTGGATTTCAACATGGCCAATCCTTTGACCATTTTTTCCATGGTACCATGGTGGTCTGGAGGTGCTCCAGAGCTTGCACATTTATAGTGAGGTGAAACAGCTATTCATTAGACAGCTTTTAATGTGTTCCAACCAGTTAAAGGTCACCTAAAACTGGATGAATATAGGACTTTTCATTCTCAATCCATACTGATATATGCTAACAAATGTTAGGCTTCAGAATACGTCGTCAAAGTTTTTATATTAGAGAGACTTTTCTTCAGTAGTGTCATGATATTTAATAAATGTGTGTACGTACTGAATAAGTGTAAAGTTATTTTTCCTCTGCTCACTCTTGTAAAACATATTTACTGCCTAGAAATATGCACTGTACAACCTCTCAGTTAGTAATGTGCTCTGAAGCTGCAAATACTGGATAATAATGAAATCATTATTCATCCCTTTTCATTATGTAAAGCTTCTTTAACACATCGATTTCCAATATGGAACAGCCTTTGCTTCAGCTACATCTCAAATAAAGATCTTTTGTTGAAGCAAAGTGTTTAAATTGGCTTACTTCTGTTCAATATCACGGAATACAAATGTGGCTAGCTTACCATGAGATCTCCTCATCACAAGGGCCTTTCTGTGAACTCAAAGTCTCAAGGAAAAGCAGCAATATGTTAAGGGAGTGTGAAAGGGTTCTCCCTTCCATCACCAACCTGCGATGCAATCTTAGGGTGTCGATGAAGGCCAGTCTATGGTTGAACTTTAGAGGTGATTGGGGATTTTACAATATGTGTTTAGGTCAAGCAATCGGAGTTTCAATTCCCCTAGAGAGCTAATAAAAATGTAAAAAATATATATATATATATATATATATATTTTAGGAAAAATATAAAAGTTCAAACAGCCCCCTTTTACTACTTATTTGTCATCACTTTGGTTGTAACTGTCCAGTTTAGTAACATTTAATAAAATGTATCCCATATAGTGATGCCGAAATTAAACAAACTGTGATTCTGCAGTTCATTTTCCTTCCAAAAAATATAATAAAAAGATCAGAACTTTGTACGGACCCCAAAAAGGCATCAATAAAAACTACTGCTTGCCCCACAACAACAAGCCATTATATTACTCAATTGCCTGAAATATAAAAATGATGGTAAATTGAAGGGCGTCATTGAAAACTAAAACTTGTTCCGAAAAATAAAAAATAAAAATTGACTTTTCCATGAGTAGCAAACTTTTTGGTAACATTTGGAAGGGTTTAAGTCGGGATGTTAAAGTCTTTATAGATAATCTTGGAACCTTTAGGGTATGTGCACACGATGCAGAAATGAAGCAGAAAATTTCAGCATCATTTCTGCATCTCCCTGGCAGAAAAAACGCATGCAGATTGTGCATGCGTTTTTCCTGCGGAATACATGCGTTTCCGCATGTGGATTTACAAGCGCTTTCCAGGCGATTTTAGCATCACCTGGAAAGTGCTTGACAACTAGGTCACACTATATAAATCCATGCAAACAGCATGGATTTATATAGTGTGACCCGAGAGAGTGTATATACTTACCTCCGATGGTCCCCGGTGTCCTGCTCAATCCGTTCTCCCTCGCCGGCAACTTTGAATTGAAAGACCTGCCGACGTCAGCGTCACGTGACCCGTCACATGACTCTGACATCAGCGCAGGTCCTTCAACTCACTGCAAAGTGCCGGGAACCAAGCAGGAGCGCTGCGTGGGCCGACAGAAGGTAAGTATACATTTATTTTTTATTTTATTCTTGTTTTACAGCTTTTTTAATGGTACCTGGGTGTGGATGAGACTCTCCTCTCCTCCACACCCGGGTACCATCCGCACATTAGAACGCGCCAATAGCGCAAGTACAAATGCAGTCTTGCGGAATTGGCGCGTTCTAATGCAAGTCAATGGCAGCGAAAACGCAGCGTTTACGCAAAATTAATTGACATGCTGCGGATTTTTGAGCGCAGCGTTTACGCTGCGGAAAAATCCGCATCATGGGCACAGCACATGCGGATTTCAATTGGGGAACATTGCTGCCCTTCTACCATGCGTTTTGAATGCGTTTCCGCGGCGTTTACGCAACTGCAAAAACGCCGCGGAAACGCATTAAATACGCATCGTGTGAACTCAGCCTTAGACTTCTTGTGCTTGGTAATAATGGCATTTCTAGTATGCTCAAACAGCTCTCTTGTCTTTGACATTGTGAATAAGGAACAGGGAATAAAACTGAAAACTTTATAAACATCAAAGCCTTGTTTTATAGGATAATTAAAGTCATGTGCGCTCTGACAAGATGGAGTCAGGTGAGTCTAATTAATCACTGATCTGATTTTGTGCTTTGTTTCAATCTGAACAAAGGGTGCCATTAATTGTGTTCTGGCATTGGTTTTGGTTTGTTTTTTTTTCCTGTCAGGCTTTTAATTTTATTTTTGTTTTGCCTTGTGATTTCTGCACTAAACAGCTGAGTTTATACATATCCAGGCAGTTTCACTTAACACTTTTCTTCATGTGATATTGTACAAGGTCTATTTAATATTCATGGGTGCCAATAATGTTGACCACAACATTAAAGGGCTTGCTCACTCCATAGAAAATTTTCGGCATGCCCTGCAGCTTGACAAATCCTAACAGTGTGTAATGTATACATAGTTAGGGCGCAGTTAGTCGGCCATATACAGTGGCGACCAAAAGTTTTGCTTTTTTTTTTTATTTTTTTTTTTAAAAGTGTTATTACTTCTGTCTGGTTGTTGCTATGCCATTTCCCTGGTGATTTTAGTAAGCCGGAAGCAAATGGTTGTCAGGACAAAAATTGTGTTTGACATTGTTTTATCTCCTTTATGTGTTACTTTTCAACATTTGCTGGGCCAAATCTTTTGCATATTTTGTCATGGTAGTCGAATTTTGCCTACAATTTTCTTTTTTTAATGTGTGTGTTTTTAGGTTAAAACATGGCAAAGACAAAGCCAAATTTATCACCAGATGTCAGGAAGCTTATTATTCTGAGAGTGAATTCAGGCAAAAGCCAAAAAGAGGAGCTCTGGAATTCACCTGTTCTCAGAGTTAAGTGTCACGTATATTAAAGAAAGAAAAAGAAGGTTATGGAACAGCTGACCAACTCTGGAAAAAGTTTTCCGTGGTCGTCCACTTTTATCACATTATTAGTAAAAAGTCAGTATCTGATGTCGATAAAAGTGCTGTACAGATTTCGCACGAAATGAACAAAGAATAGGAGGTTAAAGTGAGTCGCCAAACTGTGGTGCGACGGCCAAGAGCAGTAGGGTTGAATGCACAAGTTCCAGAGAAGAAGCCTTTCATCTCTGCAAAGAACCGGAAGGTCTGACTTGAGTTTGCCAAAGAACACAGCCAATTGAAAGAGACAGATTGGCCTGAGGTGTTGTGCTCGGATGAATCCAAGTTCTATCTGTTTGGTAGTGATGGCAAGCACTATATATACCGTCCAATCGGAAAATGTAATGATGTAGGGTACTAAACACCTACAGTGAAACATGGTGGAGGCAATGTCATGGTTTTGGCTGCTTTTCTGCATCTGCCATTGGCCCTCTGCATAGAATTAATGGAAAATATGAATGCTACCATGTACAAGGATATATGGAGAATGTAGTGCTGCCACATGGTAAAACCAAAGTAGGCAGGGGCTGGAAATTCCAGCAAGACAATGATCCTAAACAAACATCCAATTTAGTCAAAAACTGGTTAGCAAAAGAAAAATGTTTGCCTGTTGCAATGGCCAATCACCTGATTTAAACCCTATAGAGCAGCTTTGGGATGAGTTAGGGTGACGAGTTGGGGCCCGTACCCATAGCAGTAAAGATGAATTGTTTACAAATTTGCAAATGGAACGGAGCAAGATCCCTCAAGATGTCTTGAATACCCTAGTGGCTTCAATGCCCCGTCGGTGTGGTGCAGTAATTAAAGCAAGAGGTTATGCTACAAAATACTGAGTTATGGCATTGTAAGCAATGAATTACTCTCTATGTTGTGATCAATAAATAGTATATGCAAAACTTTTGGCAGTCAGTTTTCTTTACTTAAATGACCATACCTATATTCAAAAGCATTTTGGTTAAAATTAAGGTCTTGCATGATGACAACTTCATGCACGTTCATTCATCACCACAACCAGACAGGAAGAATCACACTTTTTAAAAAAATGCAAAACTTTTAATCGCCACTGTAAATCGGACCGCAATGCATGGACTGCCCGACGGCTCTCCCGACCTAAGCGTGACAGTTTCATGTGCACTGCGGTACGATCTCAGTCCGATATTTATGGCCGCTTGACTGCGCCCTATGTGTACGTTGCAAACTGTTAGGATTTGTCAAGCAGCAGGGCTTGCTGAAAATTTTGGGATTCAGCTCCACTGATTGCAACTCTACAAATTGCATACTGGCTGTCACGTGATGGTCATGTGATGGGCAGGGTCTCTGCAGCTTCTCTCAACAACCAAAAAGAGAAGCTGCTGACACTCTAGTTAGCACTTAACTGCAGCATGAGCTGTTAGGATTCAGCTCTGCTGGCCAGTACCAGTGGTCATTACGTGATTATGCAATTAGCATAGTTGTTGTTACGTGCCAACTAGATTCTCAGACACTACTCTGTAGTTCTCTATTGAGAGAAGTGGCTGAGACACTAGTTGGCACAAGACCAGAACTATGCAAATTGCATACTGGTGGTCACATAACCACTGGAACCAGCAAGTGGAGCCAAATCCTAACAGCGTGCACATTACACACTGCTAGAATAGGGCAAGTTGCATGGCTTGCTGAAAATGTTCTCAGGGGTGGACAAAGCCTTTACGATTTGCATACTAGTAATTCATAGCCTGATCATACCCAATTTATGATCAAATTTTCTTATGTAGCAGAACTAAATCAACCTCCTTCCACGTGACTCAAACTCATTTTCAACAAATATTGGTGCACGGCATAGCAGTCTCTTGAAATAAGCTATGTACCTGTGTCTCCTGGACATTATCAGGAAACATTTTCAGTTACAAAGATCTTCTGAGACAGAAGAGCTGAATTATTTTGGTTGCTATGGGACCACTCCTTCACTTTTTACTTACACTAGTTTTTTTATAAATGTCCTCCGGAGTAAGGTTATTACATCACTTTTTATTTTTATTGCACAATGATTAAAGGGGTTGTCTCTTCACAGACATCTCCTTTAATCTTAGAGCCACTTTTAAAAATTACACTCTGCCAAGTGATGATTCACCCATCTATTCCACTTACTTTTCCTTCAGTAGCATTTACAAGCAAAAATGTAGTACGACACGGCGGCAAAATTGGATCAATGGCTGCTATAGCAAAAAGTCCACCCTTGGTAGGTCTTAAAAGAACACAGAGAAAGCTTTAATGATAGAACCTCGGTATTTAATTAGGGGTGAGCTCAGATATTACAATTGTATGTATAGATTCTGTACTACAATGCAAAATAAATTCACACAGCAGGAAACAATCTGCGTGGTGTTTAGGATATGCCCTATGTGTCACCAATTTCACTCTTTGCAGCAAGAAAAAAAAAACTCTCAACATACCCTCAAGGTTTTTATCTCTGCAGTTGTTACATTTGTATGTATCAGATAGCAACATCTCCTATATCTTCACAAAGCCTACCTGTTCTGTACTTGAGTTTCTGTGGCCGTCTTGAGTTATGGCAGCGCTCTGTTGCGATCTCTAGATCTTTTTTTTTTTTTTTTTAATAACAGCAATAACATAAACGGGACACAAATTATCTGTCATTTTGTGTGATATTTGTACCAGTGCAAGCTGTGATGATTTGGATGACTCTACAAAGCTTCGACTGTTCTTTTTTTTTTCCCTAAATTTTCTTTGTCTAGAGTCTAGACAATGGAAATGTTCGGTGAGATAGGATCCTTTTGTGATAAATGACAGAAATGTCAATTAGTATGGATGGAGAACATGTTATCTGTATGCATGCAGCACCACAGAAGGTACTGGAGAAAGGAGGAGAGCGCACAGACACTTTTTTTTTTTTTTTTTTTTCGGGAATTACACTTTCTGCTCCCGAGGCCACTAAGCCGAAAATTGCTATGGAAACAGACCCTGGCACACAACTGCCCCCAAGGAATCGCTGGCTCTAGCTATCACAGCTGCCAGTGTCAACACAAAAGGTTGGATGGCGTTTGCATCTTCATAGATATCCACACTGTCACTGAGCTATGTAAACAGCCATATAATATTTATATTTCCATATATAAACACTAAAAAAGGAATAAATGCCCAGACACAGTGCAGATCTGCTGAGCGTAAACTTCCTGGAAAGCAACTACCTGCACAATATGTCATTTTATTTTGGACCACCTACGTTACCTTTAACTATGAGGCGATTTGTACAGTTGCACCTTCAAGAATAAATATTTATTTTCTGAAAAAACTGATGGCAAACAACATTCTCATGTGTGACACAATCCTTAGTGCAATGGTTACTCTGCAAACAATGCACAGATCCCAAATGCTAACACAATAACGGACTCTCGAAGTTGGAAAGTAAAGATCCCAAAGGTTTATCAAAAAAGGAATGAGACCGAAATAAAGGCGATCCCATTTCTCAAATGCAACCAGATTTTCTACTAGAAAGAGTCCTATCCCACTTGTTTTGTGTATAGATGTACGTACACAGATATGGTTCCCAATCCAACCCGTTCAATGTCACCCAATGTCTCCCCAGTGTAAGGAAACCGATTTTAAAAGTCCCATTTCTAAACGTGGATTGTGGAGAAAGTGGGCAGCCGTGCAACCAGCAAATTAAAATGGATTTAGCATTGGCACTTTTTCATTTAAGCTGATCGCACAGATGGAACCAAACACTACTCATTAAGCCCATTAAGTACAGCCAGCAACACTGACGAGGACATAAATCACGCAGATAGCAGGCTGTTCTGATCATCTGCGCACAATCTACTTTTTTTTTTTACCAGTTTAATGCACCTTTTAATATTATGACCGGCCTTGGGATATGACATAAAAGAATAAAAAATTAGCACACAGAGACCATGTAAAAATGTATAAAATCACTAAATATTAATGTATTCTGAATATACAATGCATGGCTCATTTCTGCTGCTTACTGGGCTAGAACGGTTGTAGACACCATCATCTACATGGATAACGAGTGGTAATGCATTCTCAGGCTTCTCTAGGCAAATAGTATACTGTTAGACCAATAAATTAGTGATGGTGATGCTATGTACATTATCACTAGAACATGCATTACACTATAGAAAAGGCGCTAACTAACTATAAAGGGTTTTGTATTATGGTCTCATTATGGTTTGTGATACGCAATAACATTATAGTTTAGTTTTCCTAAGCAAACCTCTAAAGCACAAAGATAAAAATTACAGTAAAATGACATATGGGAGCACTAGAAACAAGGAGAATGAATTCTTTAGAAGTTTGCTAACAAGTATATATTTTGGTGCCATACTCCTTCCTAAAAGCCCTTAGTCTGAAACAATTTACCTACTCAGCAAAGTCTAAGGGGCATTTTGTGGAGAATTTTTTTTTTCTGATTAAAGCTGTGGTCTCAAATTTTAGGCTGCCTATTAGTCTCTCCACTATCAGGCCTCTCTGCAGCTCTTTTTGTGCTCCATCACAGGCTGCGGGACTAGCCCACACAGCCCCACAGCATTGATTAAATGTTGATGGAAACAAAAGTTTAATAACTTGACCTGGTTTACTATGATGGACTCTACAGCCCCCCAAACAGTATGATGTCCACACAACCCTCCCTCAGTCCAGTCTTGTCTAGATAGATTTAGTGCCACTTATTACAAAAAAATTAGTCTAGAACATTACCCCCCATCCTTTCTAACCTGTTTAACACTATTAAAAAATTCATCAGTTTCACTCTAGATCGCTGCTATAAAAAAGTTTTGACAACACCTCACATATTCTGCGAACAATCATATGATAGATAGTTTGCAAGATTAATCAACTAAAATCTTGACCTCAAAAAATAACTTATCAAAATTGGAACCTTAAAATGGGATTTTCACCAGCTTTTATAATAAAAACTGCAAACAAAATGTATAAGGAGATCTCAGACCTGATAAGGCTGATGTATTTACTTTGAAAATCCATGTCAGAATAGCTGTATAATGCTTTTTTCAAAATTTTTCCCCGATATTAAAATAAATATCGTAGGCAGTGTTTATTGCACAATCTGGTGACAGATTCTTATTAAAGGGATATTACTAGAATTGAAAGTTATTCCGTACACATAGGGCAGGGGATAACTTACTGATCGCTGAAAGGCTGATCATTGGGCCGCCCAGCAATCCCGAGAATTGGTCTTGAATGGAGTGGTGGAGCAGATGTTTGACCTTCGCTCCATTCGTTGTCTTTAGCACTGAGGTTGAGGCAGAGGTTGGACATGCGCACCCATTCAGCTGGGCTTTGCAGAGCTCAATTATTGGTATCACCAAGAGTCCCAGCGATTAGCAAACTATCCTATACCCCTTTAATATTTAAAAATACAGTTAAACAACTGCAGTTGAATTTTGACTTGGAGTGGAGGAAAAAAAAACATTTTGGAGGATGGCATTGACCCACTTTATGTTCTCCCTTTATGGATGATGCTAGGAAGCTAGTTTTATGGTGGAGAAGTGGCGTTTTATGGTGGAGAAGTTTTATGGTGCCTTTGTTAAACTTCATATTTTACAACATTATGCCTTCCTTATTGTATTCCTCTTGCCACTATGAAGCAAAGTCAAAGGGAATGAACTATGTTTTGTATAATGCATGTTGGGGTCATAAAATTGCACACAGAATCATCAGGAGGGCTTGGAAATTTTCAGGCAGCGAGATTGGCTCAGCTTTTTGCAAGTCAATGCAAAAACTTGGGTTTCTCAGTGGTTTTGCATACAAGTGACTGCATGACTCAATTTTCCACTGAACCATCTTCCCTGGCTTGTTCCTAAAAAAGGCAAGCCATGTTATGTCCCTCCTTATCCAACTCATTAACCTATTCCATAAGGGTAAGCTTTAAGGTGAACCTTGGAAAACTAGCGTTAAAGTGCGGTTAACAGGAGAAAATGAACTTATTCCCTTCCGGGAGTCCGAAACTTTCAGTCATAGGGCTGTGAATGGAGCAATTACAGCCATCGCTCACTGTACTATAAGCACACCCTGAAATTTTGATTGACAGCTCGTTCTGCAGAACATCAATAAATATGTGAAAGCTGGTGATTTTATTGATAGACTAATGCTCAATATTCATAAATTCCAGAGTTCCAACATTTTTTCTTATCAACAAATTTCACACTTCACTAAAACTTTCATTTTTACTTTTTCATTTATTCCAGCATGGAAAGTTATCCAACTTTAAAAATCACTAGATTAAAAGGTGTTTGTCCCATGAACAAAGTACATTTTAACCCCTTTACCCCCCAGGGTGGTTTGCATGTTAATGACTGGGCCAATTTTTACAATTCTGACCACTGTCACTTTATGAGGTAATAACTCTGGAACTCTTCAACGGATCCCACTGATTCTGAGATTGTTTCTTCGTGACATATTGTACTTCACGATAGTGGTAAAATGTCTTCAATATCAATTCTGTTTATTTGTGAGAAAAACGGAAATTTGGCGAAAATTTTGCACTTTTCAAACTTTGAATTTCCGTGCTCTTAAATCAGAGAGATATGTCACACAAAATAGTTAATAAATAACATTTCCCTCATGTCTACTTTACATCAGCACAATTTTGGAACCAAAATAATTTTTTGCTAGGAACTTAAGGGTTAAAAGTTGACCAGCGATTTCTAATTTTTCCAACAAAATTTACAAAACCAGTTTTTTAGAGACCACATCACATTTGAAGGGACTTCGAGGGGCCTTTATGACAGAAAATACCCAAAACTGACACCATTCTAAAAACTGCACCCCTTAAGATGCTCAAAACCACATTCAAGAAGTTTATTAACCCTTCAGGTGCTTCACAGGAATTTTTGGAATGTGGAACAAAAAAATGAACATTTAAATTTTTTCACAAAAATGTTACTTTTGACCCCAATTTTTTTTTTCAAGGGTATCAGGAAAAAATGGACCACAAAATTTGTTGTGCAATTCCTCCTGAGCACGCTGATACCCCATATGTGGGGGGAAATCACGGTTTGGGCGGATAGCAGGATTCGGAAGGGAAGGAGCGCCATTTGACTTTTTGAATGTAAATTTGCTTGAATAAATAGCGGACGCCATGTTGCATTTGGAGAGCCCCTGATGTGCCTAACCATTGGAAACCCCCCACAAGTGACACAATTTTGGAAACTAGACCCCTCAGGGAACTTATCTAGATGTGTGCTGAGCACCTTGAACCCCCAGGTGCTTCACAGAAGTTTAGAACATTGAGCCGTAAATATACAATTTTCACATTTTTCCCACAAAAATGTTTTTTTCAGCCCCCAATGTTGCATTTTCATAAGGGTAAAAGGAGAAATTGCACCATACCATTTGTTGTGCAATTTCTCGAGTAAGCCGATACCCCATATGTGGGAGAAAACCACTGTTTGGGCGCACGGCAGGGCTCGAAAGGGAAGGAGCACCATTTGACTTTTTGAGTGTAAAATTTGCTTGAATAATTAGCGGACGTCATGCCGCTTTTGGAGAGCCCCTGATGTGCCTAAACAGTGGAAACCCCCGACAAGTGACACCATTTTGGAAACTAGACCCCTCAGGGAACTTATCTAGATGTGTGGTGAGCACCCTGAACCCACAGGAGCTTCACAGAAGTTTCTAACACGGAACTGTGAAAATAAAAAAAATCAAACTTTCCATAAAAATGATGTTTTAAGCCCAATTGTTTATTTTCACAAGAGTAAGATGAGAAAATAGACCCCAAAAATGTTTGTGCAATTTCTTCTGAGTATGCAGATACCCCATATGTAGGGAAAATACACTGTTTGGGCACACGGCAGGGTTCAGAAGGGAAGGAGCACTGTGTGACTTTTTGAAAGCAAAATTAGCTGGAATTGAGCCCCCTGATGTGCCTAAACAGTGGAGCTCCCCCACAAGTGACCCCATTTTGGAAACTAGACCCCTCAAGGATTTTATCAAGGGGTATAGTGAACATTTTGAACCCAGAGGTACGACACAGAAATTGATAACATTAGGTCATCATATTGAATAAGTTGTCATTAGTCTTGAACGCAAGTGCTCGCTACTTGAGTTTGCATCGGGTACTCAGGTATGCACCATGCATCGCGGGTGCTCAAGTGACATGCTCTAGTCTCCGCCCCGCATGTTTCATGGTTGTTAGACACCCAAAACAAAACATGCGGGGGATCACTCGTGCATGGCAAGCAATGCCCGCAAGGTTTTTTTTGGCCGTGACGCATATGGGGCGGAGACACGAGCATGTCACTCCAGCACCCGCGATACTTGGTGCATACCTGAGCACCCAATGCAAACTCAAGTAGCGAGCACTTGTGCTCAACACTAGTTCCCATATCGTTATTTTTTTTCTTTACTTTCGAAAAAATCCCAATCCCAACACAACCCTAACACTAGAGTTTATTATTTGCACCGCTCCTCGTACGGTATAAGTGATTAGACGGCTTTATTCTTTGGGTCAGTGTGATTACAGCGATACCAGAATCATATCGGGTTTTTATTACTGACAGCTGTCACACACTAAAAGACGTTTGTTTTTTTCAAAGACTAGTTTTTGCATCGCCATATTTTAAGAATTATAATTTTTCCATATTTCGGTCGACAGAGTCATGTGATGGCTTGTTTTTTGTGGGACAAGTTGACGTCTTTATTGGTACCATTTTCAGGCACGTGATATTTTTTGATCGCTTTTTATTACGATTTTTGGGAGGCAGAATAAACAAAAACCAAGAATTCATGAATTGTTTTTTTTTTTTTTTATGCCGTTCCGCGTGTGGTAAAATTGATAAGGAAGCTTTATTCTTCAGGTCAGTACGTTTACAGAGGTGCCACATTTATATTGTTTTTCTATGTTCTGGCGCTTTTACACAATAAAAGCTATTTTATAGAAAAAAAGAATATTTTTGCATCACTTTATTCTGAGAGCTATAACTTTTTTATGTGTTTTATTTGTGCGGGCACAATCGCCAGGGAGTATTAACACGTACCTGGCTATTAAAGCCCAGGGCGCAGGTACGTATTAGTACGCCCTGGGCTGTAAAGGGGTTAATTGACAGATCTTTGAATAATAAGATCCACAATTAGATGTGTTAAATAAAATGTTCCTGTGCTGAGATAATCTTATAAATGTGCCCCTGCTGTGTACTGTGTAATGGCTGTGTCTGACTTTACAGGAACATGGTCTGATCATACCACAGCTCCTGGGCAGGGGATGATGCAAAACTTTACAGTGATGTCTTCATTCAAATGGATATACATTCGATCTGTAAGCTGTATAGTGATAACATTTTTCCCACATACTGATCTTTCCACATCTCCAGGCAAACAAAATTATTACTATAGGGACAAAAGTATTGGGATACACTTCTTAAATTTTCAATTCAGCTGTTTAATTCAGTCACACAGAAACAGGATAAAATCATAAGTCCTGAGCCATGCAGTCTGCCTATATGAGCATTTGTGAAAGAATGGGTCGTTCTGAAGAGATCACTGAATTTGAGCATGGTCCTATATTATGATGCCATTGTTGCAGTTCTTGAAACTTCTTCCCTCCTAAACATTCCACAAAACATAACATTGTGGGTTAGAGATAATTTAGTGACAAAAAATAAGTAATTGGTGGAGAAAAGTTGAACTTGATGGACTCAGGTTTTTTTCAACCTATGTAACTATATATGTAACTATGCCACTGTCCGGGTATTAACCCCTTCACCCCTGGGCCATTTTCCTTTTTTTTTTTCTCTTTCCCTTCTTCCAAGAGCTATAACTTTCTTTATTTTTCCCTACACATAGCCTTGTTTTTTGCAGGACGAGTTGTACTTTTGAATGACACCATTCATTCTACTATATAAAGTACTGGAAAATGGGAAAAAAAATTCTAAGTGCATTGAAATTGCAAATCAAATATTGTTGTTTTTTTATTTTTTTTATTTACTATGTTCAGTATATGGTAAAACTGGCCTGGTAATATGATTCTCCAGGTCAGTACAAGTATGCAGATACCAAACATGAATAGTTTCTTTTTCATTTAAGTGGTGAAAAAAAAAATCAGAAATTTGTAAGGAAAAACATGTTTGCTTTTGTCACCATTCTCCAAGACCCCAAGTGTTTTCATTTATCGGTATGGGGCTTATTTTTTTGCACCCAGAGCTGACATTGTTGCTGATACCATTTTGGGGTTGATTGCTCCTTATTGCATTTTATTGTAATGGTGCGGCGTCCAATAAAAATGTAATTCTGGTGTTTTGATTTTTTTTGATAAGTTGTTTACCGATTTGATTAATTTATTTTATCTTTTGATACATCGGAATTTTACAAATGCAGCAACACCAAACGAGTATTTTTTTTTTTTTTTAATGGGGGTAATTTGAACTTTCGTATTTTTTTCATATTTTTTAAATCTTTTTTTCCCCACTTTTTACTGTATTTAATAGTCCCCTTAGGGGACTTGAAGCTGCAATCGTCCAGTAAGTTGTGCTGTACATAGCAGTGCATCAGCACTATATAACTAAATTCACAATCTATGAACACTGGCTGGCTTTCGCAGGAGGATTATAATGACGGGAACAGAGGTCTTCAGCAGACCCCCATCTGCCATGACAACCCATGGGTGCCTTGGGAGCATGGAACGACGCGTGCCCCGGTTGTCGCGTATTATATGCCGCTGTCCACTCTCCACTCCAACTCAGCTGTTAAAAGGCACATGACGGCTGATTAAATCAGTGGAAAAATGCGGGTTTGGATTGTGAACCCGCATCAAAAGGCATGGACACAACATATAACGCAAGTTTAGGTCATATGTTGTGAAGGGGGTTAATGAAAAGTAAATGTTTAAGAACAACAGAGCTGGGTCACTGAGTGCTGAGATGCATATAAGTCAACAAAGCTCTTCCAACTTAACTGCAGAAGCCCAAGCCTCCTCTGGCATTAACATCAGCACAAACACTGTGCGCAGGAAGCTTCATGACAAAGGTTTCCATGACCAAGTCGTGTGGAAGAACTTGACTGGACACCACAGTACCCGGACCTCAACCCCATCCAGCACCTCTGGTATGAACAAGTATAGTGATGACAAGCTTGGCCCTCTTGTCCATCATCAGTGTCTGACCTCACAAATAATCTTCTGGATGAATGGGAAAAAAATCCCATATATATTATACAAAATGTTGTAGAAAGCCTTCCTAGAAAAGCTGATTTAGCTGCAAAGGGTGTGCAATTCCATACCAATGCCTATGGATTTAGAATAGGGATGTCATAAAAACTCCTGTTGGTGTCCTAATAGCCCAATAGCTTTGCCCATATAGTGTATGACTTGGGGTAAATGGCCTTAACAATGGCAAAAAGTTCTAAGATCACCAGTGGAGACTATATGGAAAGTCCAGCTGAGATGGTACCTAGTTTGCACTTGACTATATGTTCCTGAAAGCCTTTCAGAAGTCTGGTAATAGAGGGAGACTATGTACTACTTCTGGTTAAAATGCTCAAACATTCTCCTACATTTTAGGTCCTTGTAAGACTTTCAGCCACTTGAGTCAATCTTACACAAAACTCTGAATAAGCTTTTAGAAAACGGCCCCTTCTCTGATAAATTTAAAAACACTAAGACTATATCTGCTACATATTTCCTGCAGCCAGGAGCTGGAAAACATCTTCAACGCTCTTGATTTAGTTAAAAATAAATTACCAAGGATAATGGTGAATGGAAAGCTGATACATATCCTGACTAACTCCCACACTAAGATTGTGTAGTATGGAAACCATGGATGTCTCAGAAGTCTGTCCCATAATAACCAAGTTGTCCTTTTGCATGATATGGTGTGGAGTTTATTTCCATGCTCACTCTTTCCTATTTTCTATCTGGTCTTCCTCTCCTTCGTTTGTCTAAATGTCATTGTTATACAGGAACCTTTTGAGAAAGAGCTATTTTTTTAAAAAAACAGACATGGATTAGTGCTGCGTTTTACCGTAGCAACTGGGAAAAAGGTCATTAAATCTATTTAAATAATTGGAACAGAGACTCACATGGCTGGTGCATTAAAAATGATGCCTCATGTGAATGCTCCCTAAATGGTGTTCTTCACCAAATGAAGAAATAATTGCTATAATCAGTTTGTGATTCAGAACTGATTTATTAGATAGATGAAGACAGTTGTTAGGACGCTAGACTGGGTAGCAGTCTGAGCGATCTCATCACTCACCTGCTTTTATCTCCAGAAGTCTTAGTCGTGGGTCTTCAGTGTGATGCAAACGTCTCTTCTTCCTCCAACATCGAGCAGGATACGTGTACAACTGTCCTGGAGCCACCCCTGTGTACATGGACAAATGCATTAACTTTACTTGTTGCTCTATCGGCAATGGAATATTATTGTTTTATGCCCTAAATAGTGGCTGATGGTTGGCTGAGGTGCCGGTACAATGGGGGCCACAAACCAAGGTGTCATTTGGATTACAATCAAAGACTGTATGAAGGTTAATCTGTAGAAAATTTTTAAGTCAGGGTGCTTTGCAGCTGCTGTGTGCAGTCAGACGTCCGTGCAAATGGGACAGAGATCGGTCTTCTGAACCGAGCATGACAGATTCATAGAAATATATGAGACGATCACGCTCCGGTCGGGAGACCCACCAGCCAGTCCATTTATTGCCGTCCAATTTGCACAGACGTCTGCATTAGTTTACCCTGCAAAACGGGTAAACATATTATCTGGATAGGGTGCAAATAGGGACAGGATCGCAAGTTCAAAAATAAAAACTACAATATTTGGAATTTTTTTTTGTGATTTTGAGACTTCTCCACTTTTCTTTATGTACGCATATAATAGTATTGCTATTCTGGATTCTAGATCATCTGTTTATGAAGAAAGATTCCTTTTCGCAAGTACTTTACAAACATAAGCCTTAAATAATTTAAAAACCAAAACATCTTTCATGAGGGGTGCAATATGTTCTGCAGCAGCTGCGACACAACTGTGAAAAAATACCCCAAAAAAATACACTCTGCAGCTGCGGAAGATTTTTTTTTAAAGGGTTTGTAAATGATTGAATATTAATTTAACTAGCTTGATTATGCAAATTATATGATTTCCTTTGGAAAAGGGATGTAGTAGGCTCAATTAGCAGGGGGCGTCAGCTGTATATTGCAATGGAAACTCTGCTGCAATGTCCTAGATCAGAGCTACCACTGATCATGGGCATTTAACCATCTAGATGCCAATAGAGATAATGGCATCTACATAGTTGACAGTGGGAGGGGGCTTTGTTTGTACATCAACAGCACTCCTAACCATGCGATTGCAGGGTGCTGATGGTTGGTATTGCAGCTGAGGTCAAATGCTTCATGTAATCCCAGACGGACTGGATAATGTGAGATCAGGGCTCTGTGGGGGCTGGATCATCACATCCAGGACTCCTTATTCTTCTTTATGTTCAAGATAGCTCAACACTATATTATACATTAAATGGCTGGCCCAGAGGAAAAGACTTTCCGCAAAAGCACAGGAAGGAGTACAATAAGCAGTATTTATGGCGCAATACTCATCTCCGTTCAATCATCCATTTTTTACAGGGTCAGTTTACATGGACCAACCCGCGACACGATTCGACCGCTGATCAGCAAATTTTTACCCACAGGCGGTCATTTGAATGCCAGTTTATACAGGCAGACCAAAGTAAACGATACACATAGACCGCTGCACAAAAAATCATTTCATCCTAGGAATGAGAGTTTCGCTCATTCATCATGTGATCAGCAGTCTGTTTACACGGCAAGACAATCATGCATGAAATTATTAAATTCTGCAATCATAATTTTAGTTTTATGTATAAGGTAGTAAGATGTGGGATACCTGGTCCTCTGTGCCTTTTCTCCATCCAGATGTAACAGTTGTTCTGGGCTACACCAGTCTGTGAGTCAAGAAAGGGGAGGCGAACACTGCGTTCAGCACATAGCCTCGAGTTGTAGTTCCGGCAATGCTCAATTGCTTCTTTGTAGAACTGATCCCCCAGTCTGCAAAGAGAACCATAAAAATATTGGGTAAGTATTGTAAAAATCATTTACTGCGACGATGACACACAGGAATAATATTTATAGACAAGTATCATTGTCATCATCATGTCAGGGGTTGTCTGCTAAAGACAATGTATTTTTAATTTACACAAATATGTTGTCCCACAGTGGATATTTAATAAATGACTGATCATTGGGGGCTCCACCACTGGGACCCCCACCGATAACTAGCAGGGTGCGCAGCTGTCAGTCAGCAGTGCTCATGCTCGAGCGCTGCTCCTTTCAAATTCCTTCTCACTGGTCAAACAATCAGATATTTATCACCTTTCCTGTGGATAGGCATGCTCACATAGCTGAGGGTTTCTTACAATGTATCATGGTAGGCAATGGTACAACAGTGCCAATCTCCCTGTTTCTGGCTCACCCTTTTCAATATTTAGTAATTTTCCCTAAAAAATTTGACCACTGATGGTGGTCTCCAATGCATGTGAACATATTATTTAATAAATATGATTCTATGTTAACTTTAACATTTTTTTTTCAGTGTAATCTACTGGAATATTTCAGGAATGCCTGTAAATTATATTTGTGAAACACATTATGCAAAAACATTTGCTAGACAAAAAAGACATTCATGTTGAAGGAGGCTACCAGTACGATGACAGACCACCATGTTCGCTATTGATGGTGAGGATCAGTGGGCCCTACACGTAGTCAGTTAAATGATGCTCGTAAAGGACCATTTTCGCCTAGAATTGATCACTCAATCCACTTTCTGTCATTATAGTTGGCAGCACATTTCTGCTTACAAGAAGGGATGTGCTGCCAATGGTTTTAAGACCTCATAAAAAACGGAAGTAGTAGACTGACGAGCATTTACTCTTATGTCAATTGATCACTGGGCGTATTCGCATGGAGCAGTGATTAACGAACAAATATTTGTTCGGCCGATCAGGTGTCATAAAGAGGTTAACAATTCCTGTGGCGGTATGGCTGTCAATCACCTGCCTCAGAGGGTGATCTCAAGGGCATTGATGCTGCGCCCCTGAAGAACATATACATTGCAATTAAGGAAATACTTGCAGATGACAATGTACATGGATATAATTTTACAAGAAGGGGTTAAGATAATTGTTGCGCAGGATGCTGCTTTCACCCGCAGCTCTGAAGTTTCCCTAAACAGATACTGTACATATGTTGGTATGTGTGATGTACTGCCATGCATTACACTACTGTAGACACATAAGCTACAGATATTTATTCAGCGTACAATTTAAAGGAAGATCTCATTGTGGCAAAGTGGCAAATGCACACTAATTTATGGCTACATTCACATAAACATATTATATTTGGTCTGAGAGCTGTCCGTAGAGATAACTGACACCACATGGATAGCACTAGGACCAATGAGGTTATTCAATTCAACTGTTCAAATTACCTTTTTTTTTTATTTTTGTTTTTTTTTAACTTTTACACAGACGGAATGTCCATGTGAAAAAAAAATGCAGACCATGCACTAGACTATTTGGTTTATTGGATGATACTCGCGTATTCAAGCATTCAAGCAAAGGGATCTCATTGTTGAAAGTTATCAGTCCAGAGAACGGTACAAAAAAAATGTCCAAAGTATTAGATATATCATGGAACGCTATGAAGAAGTCATCAAAAAGTGGCTTAAATTTCGCAGAACAGTGACGTTACCTAGACTTGGCCTCCCCTCAAAGATTGATGAAAAAAAAAGAGAAGAAAATTAGTGTGGTAGGCTGCCAAGAGGCCTTCAGTAACATTAAAGGAGCTGCAGGAATTTCTGGCAAGTACTGGTTGTGTACTGCATGTGATAACAATCTCCCATAGTCTTCATGTGTCTGGCCTGTGGAGTAGAGTGGCAGGATGGATGACTTTTCTTACAGAAAAAAACATTCAAGCCCAGCTATGTGATGCCAAAATCTATATTAATGAAATAACTAATGAGTGTAAACAACCCTCTAGTGATGAAAATTCTTTAACAGACTGCCCAAAAGGACAAATAAACCCTATAGATAGTATGTTTGGTGCAAAGCCAACACTGTGCATCACCAAAAGAACACCATACCCACAGTGAAGCATGGTGGAGGCAGCATTAGGCATTGGGGTTGTTTTTATGGCAGCTGGAACTGGAGCATTAGTTAAGGTGAAGGAAATTATGAAGTTAGAAATATCAATCAATTTTGCACCAAAACCTTCAATCCTCTGCTAAAAAAAGCTAAAGCTGAAGGGGAATGTCACGTTTCAGCATGTCACCGACCCAAAGCTTACCTCTGAATCTTCGCCAGAAGATCAGAGCTTTAAAATGGCCCAGCCAGAGTCCAGGGCTGAATCCAATTTAAAAAAAAAAAACTATGGGTGACCTGAAGAGGACGCTGTACACAGGAGATACCCATGCAATCTGACAGATTTGGAGCACTACTGTAAGAAAGAGTGGGTAAGGATTGCCAATTCTAGATGTGTCATGCTAATAGTCTCCTACCCAAAAAATAAGACTGAATGCTGTCATAAAGTCAAAGGGTACTTCAACAATGTATTAGTTTAAAGGGTGTGCATATTTATGCAACAACATTTTAGTTCTTTATTTTTCTTTTTCCATCTGAAAATATTTCAATTTGCTTTTCAATTGAATTGTACAGATTATTGGTGACATTAAAGGTGGAAAAAAAATCCTGAAATTATTGTTTTTGGTATGATTTTTTTTACATGACAGAAACCTGGCATATTTACAGGAGTCTGTAGATTTTTTTTTTTTTACATAAACAAAGTTCCCAAAAGAAAAAAAGGTAAGTAGTCTGTCACTCAAATTCAAAGAAAAGTGATTAAAATGTAGCATTATTCAATCAATTCAGAGCTAAAAATATCCAAAAGATTTAAAAATAGAACATCCTCCTAAAATGATAACGGCCATTGCGTTTCGAAACCGATGTGTCGGAATGGTTCATAATCATGGGGTAAAGTTCTTTTGTGTACTTTGTTCATGTTGGTCCTTTTCGGTCCTGGATTTTTTTTCTCCAATCACCTTCTGTGAGTTGGCAATCATATATTGAGCCACATACAAGCTGAGCTGAACAATCAAATTTGTGGAGACTTTTTATATCCACTGTATATGGATCTGTAGCATGTGTTTGGATGCAGTGTCACATGGGTACAGACATCATCATGGAGAGAAGGGTTATACAAAGTATGGTGGAGGACCAGGTACAGGAGCAGCACAAGGATCACAAGTATTGAGGAGTTTTTATCTTATTTTAACAAAACTTTTTTTTCCAATAGTTGCAAATCAGTAGTTTAATCACAGCAAGACCTGCAACTAATGGAGTTTGTTGTAGATTGTTACTTTGCCACTGAACCCAATGTTCAAAATCCATCAATAAACCGCAACATATCATGCAGATCCCCACAGACACTTCTGGTGTCTTCTACTTGCTGGGAACTCCTGATGACAGGATTTAGGTTCTCAGTATTTGGACTCCACAGTACCATTCGTTGGTTTCCTTTTTGGCACTTTTTAGAAAGCAAAGACTAGTCTGCACACAATACTTTACAGCCACTATTGCGGAGTTGAAAAACAAAGTATCGGAGGGGTTAATGAGACGATCCTAGTGACTCAGCCCAGTGAGAGGAGGCAGGAGCACACCTTTACATTCTAGCTGTCACTGATTCCCTAGTGCTGTCTGCAGGGCTTTATTGAAAAGATAATTTGGCTCATAAATTTCTCCCATCGCTCCTACCGACAGCAAATGATCCACAGAAGGACCCTGCTGTCCAAGAGATAATTACTTCCTCTGCAAGATTCCAGACAACCGGCAGAGCAGGAATTAGAAAACAGGATTCGTTATCCACAGACCACCTTCAGACACTACAGGAGTTATAAAAAAAAGAAGCCTACAAGAAGGCAAGGTTTAGGAACAAGGTATAAATATCACTGTGCTCTGCTGTCACCTAATGATATGGAGTTTAAACAGAAATAAGATCAGGGAGCCTGGTATTACACAGGGAAAAAAAGCAGGCGAGTCTGTAGACACAACAGTAAAAACACCAGTCTGATGAATGAAATAAGCAGTGGCACCAGGTTTGTGACTTGTACATGATCTATCTAAGAAAGTCCGGACACGTTTATAAACACTAACAGAAAAACGGGTTCATGACTTCCCAAAATGGGACCTAGTGGATTGTAAAGCAGGAGGGGGACAATTATTTGACCAGGATCATCTTTCAGACACTTTGTGATTTTTCATATGCCTTCCTCTGTCACAACAGTCTGCTACTTTACAATAGGTTTACAGTTAGGTCCATATATATTTGGACAGAGACAACATTTTTCTAATTTTGGTTCTAGACATTACCACAATGAATTTTAAACAAAACAATTCAGATGCAGTTGAAGTTCAGACTTTCAGCTTTCATTTGTGGGTATCCACATTAAAATTGGATGAAGGGTTTAGGAGTTTCAGCTCCTTAACATGTGCCACCCTGTTTTTAAAGGGACCAAAAGTAATTGGACAATTGACTCCAAGGCTATTTCATGGACAGATGTGAGCAATCCCTTCGTTATGTCATTCTCAATTAAGCAGATAAAAGTCCTGGAGTTGATTTGAGGTGTGGTGCTTGCATTTGGAAGGTTTTGCTGTGATGTAAACATGCGGTCAAAGGAGCTCTCCATGCAGGTGAAACAAGCCATCCTTAACCCCTTAAGCCCCGCGGGTGGTTTGCACGTTAATGACCGGGCCAATTTTTACAATTCTGACCACTGTCACTTTATGAGGAAATTACTCTCGAACGCTTCAACGGATCCCCCTGATTCTGAGATTGTTTTTTCGTGACATATTGTACTTCATGATTGTGGAAAAATTTCTTCGATATCACTTGCGTTTATTTGTGAAAAAAACGGAAATTTGGCGAAAATTTTGAAAATTTTGCAATTTTCAAAATTTGAATTTTTAAGCCCTGAAATCAGAGCGATATGTCACACAAAAGAGTTAATAAATAACATTTCCCACATGTCTACTTTACATCAGCACAATTTTGGAACCAAAATTTTTTTTTGTTAGGGAGCTATAAGGGTTAAAAGTTGACCAGCGATTTCTCATTTTTCCAACAAAATTTACAAAACCATTTTTTTAGGGACCACATCACATTTGAAGGCACTTTGAGAGGTCTTTATGACAGAAAATACCCAAAAGTGACACCATTCTAAAAACTGCACCCCTCAAGGTGCTCAAAACCACATTCAAGAACTTTATTAACCCTTCAGGTGCTTCACAGGAATTTTTTGAATGTGGAAGAAAAAAATGAACATTTAACTTTTTTCACAAAAATGTTAATTTAGACCCAATTTTTTTTATTTTCACAGGGGTAACAAGAAAAAATGGACCCCAAAATTTGTTGTGCAATTTCCCCTGGGCACGCAGATACCCAATATTTGGGGAAAAAATACTGTTTGGGCGCACGGCAGGGCTCGGAAGGGAAGGAGCGCTATTTGACTTTTTGATTGTAAAATTTGCTTGAATAATTAGCGGACGCCATGTTGTGTTTGGAGAGCCCATGTGTGCCCAAACTTTGGAGCTCCCCCACAAGTGACCCCATTTTGGAAACTAGACCCCCCAAGGCACCTTTCTAGATGCATAGTGAGCACTTGGAACCCCCAGGTGCTTCACAAATTGATTCGTAACAATGAAAAAGTGAAAAAAAACAACACTTTTTCATTTTTATGAATCAATTTGTGAAGCACCTGAGTGTTCCAAGTGCTCACAATGCATCTAGATAGGTGCCTTGGGGGGTCTAGTTTCCAAAATGGGGTCACTTGTGGGGGAGCTCCAATGTTTGGGCACACAGCGGCTCTCCAAACGCAACATGGTGTCGCTAACAATTTGAGCCGATTTTCCGTTAAATTTGTTAGAGGACACCATGTTGCATTTAGAGAGTCCCTGTGTGCCCAAACATTGGAGCTCCCCCACAAGTGACCCCATTTTGGAAACTAGACCCCCCAAGGCACCTATCTAGATGCATAGTGAGCACTTGGAACCCCCAGGTGCTTCACAAATTGATTCATAAAAATGAAAAAGTGTTTTATTTTCACTTTTTCATTTTTACGAATCAATTTGTGAAGCACCTGGGGGTTCTAAGTGCTCACTATGCATCTAGATAGGTGCCTTGGGGGGTCTAGTTTCCAAAATGGGGTCACTTGTGGGGGAGCTCCAATGTTTGGACACACAGGGGCTCTCCAAACGCAACATGGCGTCCGCTAACAATTTGAGCCGATTTTCCATTCAATTTGTTAGCGGACACCATGTCGCGTTTGGAGAGACCGTGATGTGCCTAAACAGTGGAGCTCCCCCACAAGTGTCCCCATTTTGGAAACTATACCCCTCAAAGATTTTATTAAGGTGTATAGTGAACATTTTGAACCCAGAGGTTCGGCACATTATTTGTTTACATTAGGTCATCATATTGAATAAGTTTTCATTATTCTTGAGCGCAAGTGCTCGCTACTTGAGTTTGCATCGGGTACTCAGGTATGCACCATGTACAGCGTGTGCTCGAGTGACATGCTCGAGTCCCTGCTCCGCATGTTTCACGGTTATTAGACACCCAAAAAAAAACATGCGGGGATCGCTCGTGCATGGCAGGCAATCCCCGTAAAGTTTTTTGGCCGCGAAGCATATGGGGCAGAGACTCGAGCATGTCACTCAAATACCCACGATACTAAATGCATACCAGAGCACCCGATGCAAACTCAAGTAGCGAGCACTTGCTCTCAACACTAGTCGCCATATCGTCATCTTTTTTTCTTACTTTTGAAAAAAATCCCAACCCCAGCCCTAACCCTAGCACAACCCTAGCCCCAGCACAACCCTAGCCCCAGCACAACCCTAGCCCCAGCACAACCCTAGCCCCAGCACAACCCTAGCCCCAAACCCAGCCCTAACCCTAGCCCAATCCTAACTCAAGAGTTTATTTTTGACGCCGTTCCTTGTGCGGTATAAGTGATTAGACGACTTTATTCTTCGGGTCGGTGTGATTACAGCAATGCCAGAATCATATGGGGTTTTTATGACTGACAGCTGTCACACACTAAAAGACGCATTTTTTGTAAAATCTAGTTTTTGCATCGCCATATTTTGAGAGCTATAATTTTTCCAGATTTTGGCAGACAGTCATGTGACGGCTCGTTTTGTTGCGGGATGACTTGACGTTGTTATTGGTGCCATTTTCAGGCACGTGACATTTTTTGATCGCTTTCTATTCCGATTTTTGGGAGGCAGAATAAACAAAAACCAACAATTCAGGAATTGTTTTTTTTTTTTTTTTTTATTCTGTTCCGCGTGTGGTAAAATTGATGAGGCAGCTTTACTCTTCGGGTCAGTACGTTTACAGCGGTACCACATTTGTATCATTTTTCTATGTTTTGGCGCTTATACACAATAAAAGCTATTTTATAGAAAAAAATATTTTTTAGTATCGCTTTATTCTGAGAGCTATAACTTTTTTATTTTTCGGCTGATGGAGCTATATGGCGGCTTGTTTTTTGCGGGACGAGATGACGTTTTCAGCGGTATCATTTTTATTTATATGCGTCTTTTTGATCGCGTGTTATTCCACTTTTTGTTTGGCGGTATGGTGATAAAGCATTGTTTTTTGCTTGGTTTTTTTTTTTTTTTTTTTTACCGTGTTCACTGAAGGGGTTAACTAGTGGGACAGTTTTATAGGTCAGGTTGTTCCGGACGCGGCGATACCAAATATGTGTACTTTTATTGTTTTTTTTTTATTTTTTTTATAATAATATTTATTGATGGGTACATTATATTTTTATTTTTGGTGTATTATTTTTTTTATTTTTTTATAATATTTTTGCACATTTTTTTTTTTTTTTTTTTCCACTTTCACACAGTTTATACACTTTATTACTTTTTCCCACTCTGGGACTTTCACTTTTTTTTTTCTGATCGCCTGCATGGCACAGGAATGGAGCACCATCCCTATGCCATGAAGGCTGTCAGAAGTGCACAGTGTGAAGATTGCTTGGAGATGCACTGCGCATGTCCAAGCAATCTTCCTGCTCTCTGGTGACCCGGATGTTGTCATGACGACATCGGGTCGTCATGGCAACACCCGGGAAGCCTTTGCAGACTGCGCTGGAAGCCGGAAGAGGAGGTGAGTATCGCCGATCACCTCCCCTTGCCCCCGCAATGCCGCGATCGACTTCGATCGCAGCATCGCGGGGGTTAATGTGCTGGGAGCGGTGCGTGACCGCTCCCTGCACATAGTACCGGGTGTCAGCTGTGACAATCAGCTGACACCCGGCGGCGATCGCGCCCGCACAGCCTGTGTGCGGGCGCGATCGCGATGACGTACTAATACGGGTCTGGCTCTTAAGTCCCAGGGCACAGACGCGTATTAGTACGTCAGATGTTATTAAGGGGTTAAGCTGCAAAAACAGAAAAAACCCATCCGAGAATTTGATACAATATTAGGAGTGGCAAAATCTACAGTTTGGTATATCCTGAGAAAGAAAGAAAGCACTGGTGAACTCATCAATGCAAAAAGGCCTGGGCGCCCACGGAAGACAACAGTGGTGGATGATCGCAGAATAATCTTCATGGTGAAGAGAAACCCCTTCACAACAGCCAACCAAGTGAACAACACTCTCCAGGAGGTAGGCGTATCAATATCCAAATCTACCATAAAGAGAAGACTGCATGAAAGTAAATACAGAGGGTTCACTGCACGGTGCAAGCTACTCATAAGCATCAACAAGAAAAAGGCTAGACTGGACTTTGCTAAAAAAACATATAAAAAAGCCAGCACAGTTCTGGAAGAACATTCTTTGGACACATGAAACCAAGATCAACCTCTACCAGAATGATGGAAAGAGAAAAGTATGGCGAAGGCGTGGTACAGCTCATGATCTAAAGCATACCACATCATCTGTAAAACACGGCGGAGGCAGTGTGATGGCTTGGGCATGCATGGCTGCCAGTGGCACTGGATCACTAGTGTTTATTGATGATGTGACACAGGACAGAAGCAGCCAAAGGAATTCTGATGTCTTCAGAACCATACTGTGTGCTCAGATCCAGCCAAATGCAGCCAAACTGATTGGTCGTCGTTTCATACTACAGATGGACAATGACCCAAAACATAAAGCCAAAGCAACCCAGGAGTTTATTAAAGCAAAGAAGTGGAATATTCTTGAATGGCCAAGTCAGTCACCTGATCTCAACCCAATTGAGCATGCATTTCACTTGTTAAAGACTAAACTTCAGACAGAAAGGCCCACAAACAAACAGCAACTGAAAACCACCGCAGTGAAGGCCTGGTAGAGCATCAAAAAGGAGGAAACACAGCGTCTGGTGATGTCCATGAGTTGAAGACTTCAGGCAGTCATTGCCAACAAAGGGTTTTCAACCAAGTACTAGAAATGAACATTTTATTTACAATTATTTAATCTGTCCAATTACTTTTGGTTCCTTTAAAAACAGGGTGGCACATGTTAAGGAGCTGAAACTCCTAAACCCTTCATCCAATTTTAATGTGGATACCCTCAAATGAAAGCTGAAAGTCTGAACTTCAACTGCATCTGAATTGTTTTGTTTAAAATTCATTGTGGTAATGTCTAGAACCAAAATTAGAAAAATGCTGTCTCTGTCCAAATATATATGGACCTAACTGTATAAGGTGCAGATTCTGCTCCAAAAACCATTTTAGGGTCTGTGCAAATTGCGGTTTTGTCGCATTGTTTTTCTGCAGGTTTGTCACAAAACCTTAAGAATTTCCTACAAGCAAAGTGAATGAGATTCCTGAGGTCTCATGAACACATTGCTCATTTTCTATTTGTAGATTAAGTCTGCAGAATGGCAATTCAAAAAGTTATAAAATACTCTATAAATAGGATTCCTATTGATCTCCACTGAAAACTTTCTTGCAGATCACTTTGGGCTCACCCCCACCCCCACATTTTTCTGAGAGTGGGGGGAAAAAGCAACATGTCAAAGCCAAGTATTTCAGCCTGAAAAACACTCTAAATTTCTGACTAAAACAATCAGAAGCAAACAAAATGCTTTATACATATAACAAGACGTTAAAAACAATATAATTGCCTGTGGCTTTCATATTAGAATAGAATTACTGGCTGCCATAAAAATCCTCTAAAGTAAAAAACAAAACTGTGTGAACATACGTTTATAAGTTCAGGGGAAAATGTACCCACTATAGCACATTGGGAAAGGCGCATTACAGTAATTCATTTCATAGCAGAGTTGTGTTGTTATGTTTTCCATTGAAAATACTGGGACATACTGTATCACTGCTTTGTTATATTGAGCAAACATGAACAAATGCACTGGTACATAAAGGGTATGAACGCACAGTGCCCCCATGTCTGATCATTATCCAGTGTAAGACAAATGCATCAAATTAATTTGACTTTCACTTGAGGACAAACATAAAGATGACATTTGGCCCCTGAGCCATCAGCTGGGCACCACTGACCAAGAGTTTTTGCATATACTTTACTAGTGTGAACATCTAAATGCACATCCAAAATAATACGTATTAATGTCTGTCACATCGAGACTTCATACATTCTGGTGAATATGGAAAGTGGGGGATGTAGAAAAAACTCTAGAACATACTGTATACATCCTGCCTATAAAAGAGAGGAGTTCATAGAACCTATGCGTCTATAACAATATATAATCTAAACTAGGTACATAGAAAAACATTTAAAAATGATGATGCCACATTGGCTGATTGCATGTCATTGACATCCCTTCCTTCTGTTGATGTCATCCAGACATCTATTGTGGCAAGGCCCCTGGCAAACTTGGCCCATCCCCCAGACAGACACTACTTTTAACTGTATCTGAATTTGCGTCCTCAAAACATATATATATATATTTAAAGTAAACCTGTCATGTCCCAAATTAATATAGGGTTAATCTGCAGGTTAATAGCATTCGAAATCTGCCCGACTGTTCCATTGAAAGACCAGCTACTGGGAGGATATGAGCTTTGTTCCTCCCAGTAGCCTCCAGATTTTAGTCATAGAGGTGCGGGTTCAGTTACCGCTCAGTACATGGTGAGTGGAGGCTGACATGCGCCCCGGCATTGAGTGCAGCTGAATCTGTACTGATATGGAGCTGAGCCGGCTGTCCATCAGGGTTGGAGTGTGATTACTGCTGCCACTCACTATGTACTGAGTGGAGACAGAAGCAGCGCCGGCGGCACCTCTATGACTGAAAGCCTGAGGCTGCCGGCAGGAATAAAGCTCATTTCCTCCTAGTAGCTAGGCTTTCAGTGCAGCAGCTGGCCAGCTTTGGAACGCTATTAATCTCCATATTAACCCAATATCTGGAGGATAATAGCGTTTTGGGACGTGATAGGTTTCCTTTAAAAACTGGTGACCTTGGGGTGAATTTGCAGGGATGTCCACTCTTGGGAGGACTAGAAACTTGTCTTCAATGTTTTCCACTTGTGAATAACCTTTCTCACTGTAAAATAATTGACTCCGAATTGTTTTGAGTCTTATGACCCTTTCCAGACTGATGGGCAGCAACAATTGCTTCTGCAAAATCATTGCTGACCTCTTTCTTCCTTGGTATTCTGATAACATGTGCCTAAATGCTCCAGACCAGCAAATTGCCAAAATGTCTCCTTTTATAGAGGTGGCCACACTTACTGATGAACAATTAATTAATCAGGGCATTTGAATAGCTGCTACACTTACCTATTTGTTCTCTATGGAACCAGTAAGGATATACTTAATTTTTCACACTATTGCTGTATTGTAGCTTAGTTTTTAAATAAATAATAAATAGGTGACAATTGTTATGTGGTGTTGTTCATCTGAAGTTGTATTTACCTAATGTTAAGACCTTTGAAGAACTAGATGTTTTTGTTAAGTCCTGATACATAATACCATAAATTCAAATACTTAGTTTTTTTCTCATGACTGTACATTTATTTACATACACATATTTGCAGCCATATATTAGTTTCCCCATTGTAGTTTAGAATGACTACTACCCATGAGCAGCTACCTCTTAGAATAGGTAAAGGGGTTTTCGTGGCTAACAGTTTTTTCACTACCGTTTCTGACAAGATAAAACATTTTATTTATTCCCTTACCACTATCAGGGCTCTTAGCTTACATGTAAGTTTCCTGTTCGCTGTCAAAGTTATGTTTGATTACTGTGATCATATGTTTTCCGGCTGGATGGCTGTGGTTGTTGGCATGGCTCGTAGTTCCTGCCTATTCATTTTTCATGACAACTATTTTCATGTTTTTGCAAGTCTGATCATTTGAAGTTAAGAGGGAAAATGAAATAATATACAACAGGCCTTTCCTTTCGCGTACATGAAAATGAAGAAGAGACATGTTTTAGGCGATTATCTTTTTCTGAGCAATTTTTACAAAACCAAAGTTGTCTTCTAAGATTTTGAAGGAAAAACATTTCATGTGTGTATAACCAATTTGTAAGTGGTAACAGTTGCCCTTCTGAATCTTTAACATTTTCTGAAAACAGTCTTGTAGAAACCAGCCTTTAACCCAGTCTTCTCTGCATGATCAGTTTCATTTTTACTCTGGTAAATGATTGGGGGTGGCTTAAAGGAAGTCAGTCACTCCAGCTCTATTCCCCACCCAGCGCCGCCTCCTCCTCCTGCTGCTGCTTGATGACTCCTTTGCCTGAAGTCACAATGCATTTACGCTGCCAGTCAAGCAGGAGGAGGCAGCGCTGGGTGGGGAATAGAGCTGGAGTGACAGAGGATTCAGATCTTCAGCTCATTTGCAGACCAATTCATACGATGATTTCTCAGTAACGGAAGAACGGACTGGCCATGTAAAGGTATTGATGGACATATAGTTTAGTGAAAGAGTGAAATCCTGCGGACACATTCATTCTTAATCTCCTGCAGTTACCTTAGAGCCAGCCAAACACAGGACAGGTTGGCAAGGGTGCATGACTTGGCTCCTGCTTCACACCGAGAAGACGGATTTGATTAATTATTATTTTACTTGTGATAGAAGAGGAGATTATTTAAGGAGTGGCTGGAATACCTTATTATTTTTGTGAACTTTAAAGAAAGTAGTGAATAAAGTAATGTTGTGGAATCACTCGAGCACAGCAGTGTATTAGGACTATTGGACAATTAGGCTGTGTGCCCACGATGTGTTTTTTAAGCATTTCTGCAGTGGCAAAAACGCTTAAAAAACGCACGGTAGAAGGCCTACCATGTTACCCAATGATAATCCGCATGTGCTGTGCGCATGCTGCGGAAATTTCCGCTGCGGATTATCATTGCAGAAAAAAACGCAGCACTACCAATTATTTTGCGGAAGCGCTGCGTTTTCGCCGCCACTGACTTGCATTGGAACGCATGGATTCTGCATCACTGCATCTGTAGATGCGGAATCCAAGCGTTTCAATCTGCGGATGGTACCCGGGTGTGGAGGACAGGAGACTCTCCTCCAGACCCGGGTACCATAGAACCTGTAAAAAAAAAGAATAAAATAAAAAATAAATATCATATTTACCTTCTGACGGCCCCCGCTGCACTTGTCCTCCCTTGCCGGCAGATGGCAGTGGACTGAAGGACCTGCGCTGACGTCATAGTCATGTGCCGGCAGGTCCTTCAGTGTAGTGTACCGCGAGCTGCCGGCAAGCCAGGACGGAGCGAATAAAGACTCCGGGGGCCATCAGAAGGTAAGTATAGATTTATTTTTTTTATTTTTAAACATTCTTTAAGGTCACACTATATAAATCCATGCCGTTTGCATGGATTTATATAAGGTGACCAAGTTGTCAAGCACTTTCCAAGTGATGCTAAAATCACTTGGAAAGCGCTTGTCAACCCGCATGCAGAAATGCATGTGAAGAACGCTTCACTTCCGCTTGTCCCTGGCAGGAAAAACGCATGTACAAGCCGCATGCATTTTTTCTGCCAGAGAGATGCAGAAAAGCTCAGAAAAAAATCCTGAGCATTTCTGCATTGTGGGCACATAGTCTTAGGATTCAGGAGTGGTGAAATTGTTGTGGAATTCTAGTGTGGACTCTGCACTGAAAATCTGTAACAACTGACATTATATTTTACCATATTCACAACCCCATAGATGTATAACATAATTATCAAATCCACAACATGCCCATTCTATTGTGGAAGTCTAGCAGATTTTCACTGTGGATTTCATCCTTGTATTGAGTATAAAACTGATAAACAGCAATTGTTTCTAAAGGAAAAAGGACATTCCTATACATGTGTAGCACTTCACATCCCTGCACCAAAAGAAGCCAGGAAAGTGTATTATATTTGTTATCATACATTATTTAATAATCATAGGCATACAAGTATAGATAATATTTGCCTAAAGAGATGTCACAGGCTCCTAACTCCACTTTAAATAATCTCTCCCATCAAAATGTTTATCTTCTTAATATATTGCAATCATCATATCATATAGCTTTTTGCAATTACACTTGCTCATTCTGCCTTTCTACCCAGTTAATTCTTCTGTTTTCTATTAGGTCTATGATATCACATGATTAGAAACTGACTAGCTGATTCCTTCTAAGCTCTATGGAGAAACAGGAGGTCAATTTTCCCTGCACAAGTCATGAGTCACTGCAAAGGTATATGGCAGGGGGAGGAGGAGCCGCTGGGTCAGGAGTTGGAGAGGTGGAATGATAAATGTAGGGGCAAGAGACTTCCTGTTTCTACATAGAGCAAAGAAAAGAGAATAAGTAACTGAGAAGAAAGGCAAAATGAGCAATTGTAAGTACACAGTGCTATATAATATGATGACTGCAATATATTAAGAGGATAAAAACTTGACTGGGAGTGCTTCTTTATGTAAAAAAAGAGAGAAAGGTTTTTGCCTGGCAGACCCAGCCCAAATTTTAATGGCCAGCACAACACAATTTCTATACTCACAGATTGTGAAAGAGCTTTGTATGGCAGATAAGGTGCAGTACTCGTGAGTGGCCACTACATAATGTACAGAGCTTCTCTGCTCCAGCGCTGAATTTTGTTTACACCCTGCCAGTACCGGAGCGGATGACACCTGATCGGTGGGGGTGCTGGGTGTTGCACCATTTCTGATCACATATGGATGACCTCTCCTATTTTTTTATAGGCCCAGTTCTATCCATATGTTAGTCTCAGAAAACCCTTGTAAACAATTCTATGCAAAATAACAAAAAAATTATATAAGAACTTTTACTTACATATAATATTGAAACTGAGCCAACTCTTGCTGCACAATATCACAACACAGGCTTTTTCTGATGGTAAGACACTTACACACTGGGACGCTTTTACCCTTCGCACATGTCCTGCATTTCCAGACAGATCTGCAAATTATGGATTGCACTGCGACATTTGGCAGGTGGCCAAGGAGCATCATTAGAGTAGTCTCAGGGGACATATGTACCTAGGGATGTTTTCAAGGGTAACACCAGGTAGGCCAATTAAGTTTTTTTTTTTGGCTTAGAATTCCTATCATATTACCAATTGTAAGCCTGATAACGACATCGATGACAAAGTGTAAAGACATCTGAATCACACCAATTTATGCAATGCAGGAGTTTGTGCTTTCATGCTTTGTATATGCTGGCACTGAATAATACGCCATGCCTAACACAAGCGAATGATACCGATGCAAAAACCTTCCTCAATTCTTTCTGCTTCTTCGTTTGGGTATAGAAGTCACTAGCCCTGACTACTGTATGTATTTTTACACTTCTTCAGGCACTTTGTACTGCAAGTCCACATCAAACAGAAGCGATGTAGATTTTACCTGTGGATTTTTGCGAATTTGTTTTTCAAAATTGATCCTAAAAACTGAAATATCAAGTTCAAGCAGGGGCAATGGAAAGAATTTATTTAAGGCATATTATTATACAATGTAATTGTACATACAGTATTAGGATATGTTCACACACAGCATTTTTTCTGCTTTGCAAAAACGATGAGATTACAGAAATCTCATCCACACGTTTGTTTTCTTCTTCCTCCCTGAATTTGAGAACTGCAGCATGTCAATTCTTTCAGCGTTTTTGCAGTGTACCCATAGAAAATAAGAAAATGAAAAAAAAACAGGTTTAGCTGCGCTTTTTTCTTGTGTTCTTGGTGAATAAAAAATAAAACTAACTTTATTAAACATGTATTGTAAACAAATCACACACGTAATCCACACCCAAAAAAATACAGCTAAAAAAAAAAAAAGCTGGAAAACCTGCATTTTGAATGCAGCATTTTTGGCAGTAGAAAAAAAAAACACTACAAAAAAGCTGTGTGAACACCGGCTTGGAAAGCTAAACAAATATCATCCATACCCAGTTAGAACCTGGTCATATCATCCACTTCCAAAGCATTTCCATACATTTTTTCTATGCCTTTCAATACATAGTGTAAGCTGGGCAACACTGGCACACTTTGTCAGGTCATTACCATGACTGTCCTTCATATTTACCAAGTTGCTTGTTTAAGAGTTAAAGAGCAATGTAGACATAAAGGGATGGGAATAAACGTTTGCATCCCATCTATACATCTCATATAATGATCGTTGTATAATGCTTTTGTAGCACCCTGAGGATTCGGCTGCTACAGGGGTATTGCACCTCAACCCAGAGGTGTGATATTCCACTCCCGGGTAAGGATGGAGTGTGGACCTGAGCTCGGTAGGCTGCATGCACTACACACATCCCATTTCCGAGGAGCAGGCCGACGGTACTCCCACTTAGAAATGTGCAGGTACGACCGAGTCTGTTCCTGGCTGGAGTGGGAGGGGGGTGGTACATCCCAAGTAGTGTAGGGGCAGATAGGGGGAGCAGCCTGGGTAAAGATAGGAGCTCATTGGGTGCTGGTCACCTGAGCTCACACATAGAGGGAGTATATAAGGTGGGCACCATCAAAGATCAGGGTCAGTCTGTCAGAGTAAGAAGCAGAGGTCCAGATGAGCCTGCAGAGAGAGAGTGGAGCAGAGAAGGAAAGACCCAGAGAGGGAAAAAGAAAGGACTCTGAGAACCCAAATTCAATCCCCGGGTGAAGAGTCGGCAATAGGGTACCGGATCCCAAACTGGTGGGGGCAAAAGCACACCCTAGCCAGAGACCGGAGGCCGTGGGCAGCGTCTGCCACGGCCACCCACCATATCCACCCCGAAGGCAAACCACGTGGAGGGTCAGGGAACCCAAGGCCAAGGGTCTCCCAACAGAAGGCCCGAGGGAGCTGGACCTAGGTGGATCACTAGTGGGGACGGCCAGAGGAAAGGACAGAAGGAGAGCTCAGGGTCACGCTCCGGACTTGTTTGGGGGTTTGCTGAATCCAGGACCTGGTGGACGCAGCACGGCTCGGGTGGTCACTTGAAGCTGGAGTGACCGGAACATCAGCAGTGAGTAAATACCCTAAACTGCACAACCCGACTCTGTCTTCACTTAACATCTATGCTGCACCACCACAACCCCCATCCTCTGCACCTGACCCCCTGAGGCTATACCCCACCCGTTGGGGGTTATACTATCAAAAGCTGCACCAACACCATCAGCCTCAGCGGACCCTGCTGCAGCGGCGGCCATAGTGACCGCAATACAACGGGTGGCGTAGTCGACATTAAGAACTTAATAACATCTGTAGGACTGCCACATACAACTGAGCTTGACACCCTGGGCACGGACCGGGTCACAGCCACTCGGAAGACTACAACCCCCATCTGATCCGGCTCCGGGTATTCCCCTAAAGAATATGGCCCAGGGGGCGCGTCACTTTCTTTGTGGTTAAACCAAAAGGATGTGGCAAAACAGTAACCTTTCTCAATGTTAGTAAAAGGCAACTGTCCACATGTAAGTACACGTGTATACTGCTCCTCAGGCATCTCATATGCAAAGTTTTACAGGAAGCTTATTTGTATTTTTTCATTTAAATTAGGCTTAACCCTAGAACGCATACCTGGGGCCTCGCAGGCCCGCCCTATTAATTGTTTTCTATTTTCTGCAAGATTACTTTAGCTAGAATTTTGAAACTCTAGGTATTCCTCAGGTATACAGTTGTTTGTCATTTTTGTTTGAGTTATTCCATGTTATTTGCACACGGGCCTAAAAGGCCCCAGGTATGTGCAAGTGTAGATTTTTATGGTCATGCGTTCTAGGGTTAAAGAACAGCTGTCACCACTCCTTAAGTGTCTATTTTAGTAAATACTTATATTCTGATAATATAATATTAATGAACTATGGTTTCTTGGGCTTCAGAATGGAGCATCTGTTCCATCGGATGGGGAAAAAGTTTTTTGTTTACTACAAGAATAGTTGAAATTTTGTGAAGTGCTATTTTGCCAAACATGTATACAAGCATTGCAATTGTATTAACTTTTTATGGAGGCAATAGAGAAAAAAAAAGCATTTTTTTTACAATAATTGTACAGATTGTTATGATTACAGGGATACCAAATATGATTATCTTTACAAAAGTGTACTACAAATGTGATTATTGTAAATTTTTGTTTTATTATTTTGTAATAATTTTGTAGGAAATAGTCAACTTCACCAAATTGTCTATGGTAGTGCAGGGGAAAAGCGTCACCAAATTGTCTATGGTAGTGCAGGGGAAAAGCGGGACATTGTATTTTATAAACATCATACTGTGATAACTACCAGATGGAAAAGTGATCCATTTCAGGCATTCAAACTGTAGATAGGTAAGGCTATCCATAGGCACATAATACATTTGCATAATATTATATATATATACATACACACATACATACATACACACACACACACACTTTGTTTCATTGCAGCCATTTGGTAAATTCTAAAAAGTTCATTTTTTTCTCATTAATGTACACTCTGTACAACATCTTGACTGAAAAAAAAAACAGATGTAGACATTTTTGCAAATTTATTAAAAAATAAAAACTGTAATATCACATGGTCATAAGTATTCAGACCCTTTGCTCAGTATTGAGTAGAAGCCCCCTTTTGAGCTAGTACAGCCATGAGTCTTCTTGGGAATGATGCAACAAGTTTTTCACACCTGGATTTGGGGATCCTCGGCCATTCTTCCTTGCAGATCCTCTCCAGTTCCGTCAGGTTGGATGGTGAACGTTGGTGGACAGCCATTTTCAGGTCTCTCCAGAGATGCTCAATTGGGTTTAGGTCAGGGCTCTGGCAGGGCCAGTCAAGAATGGTCACAGAGTTATTCTGAAGCCACTCCTTTGTTATTTTAGCTGTGTGCTTAGGGTCATTGTCTTGTTGGAAGGTGAACCTTCGGCCAAGTCTGAGGTCCAGAGCACGCGGGAAGAGATTTTCATCCAGGATATCTCTGTACTTGGCCGCATTCATGTTTCCTTCAATTGCAACCAGTCGTCCTGTCCCTGCAGCTGAAAAACACCCCCATAGCATGATGCTGCCACCACCATGTTTCACTGTTGGAATTGTATTGGGCAGGTGATGAGCAGTGCCTGGTTTTCTCCACACATACCGCTTAGAATTATCACCAAAAAGTTCTATTTTTGTCTCATCAGACCAGAGAATCTTATTTCTCATAGTCTGGGAGTCCTTCATGTGTTTTTGAGCAAACTCTATGCGGGCTTTCATATGTCTTGCACTGAGGAGAGGGTTCCGTCGGGCCACTTTGCAATAAAGGCTCGACTGGTAGAGGGCCGCAGTGATAGTTGAATTTGTGGAACTTTCTTCCATCTCCCTATTGCATCTCTGGAGCTCAGCCACAGTGATCTTGGGATTCTTCTTTACCTCTCTCACCAAGGCTCTTCTCCCACGATTTCTCAGTTTGGCTGGACAGCCAGATCTAGGAAGACTTCTGGGGGTCCCAAACTTCTTCCATTTAAGGATTATTGAGGCCACTGTGCTCTTAGGAACCTTGAGTAATGCAGAAATTCTTTTGTAACCTTGGCCAGATCTGTGCCTTGCGACAATTCTGTCTCTGAGCTCCTTGGGCAGTTAATTTGAGCTCACGATTCTCATTTGGTCTGACATGCACTTTGAGCTGTGAGGTCTTATATAGACAGGTGTGTGCCTTTCCAAATCAAGTCCTATCAGTTTAATTAAACACAGCTGGACTCCAATGAAGGAGTAGAACCATCTCAAGAAGGATCACAAGGAAATGGACAGCATGTGACTTAAATATGAGTGTACGAGCAAAGGGTCTGAATACTTATGACCATGTGATATTTCAGTTTTTGTTTTTTAATAAATTTGCAAACATTTCTACATTTCGGTTTTTTTTTCAGTCAAGATGGGGTGCAGAGTGTACTTTAATGAGAAACAAATGAACTTTTTAGAATTTACCAAATTGCTCCAATGAAACAAAGAGTGAAAAATGTAAAGAGGTCTGAATACTTTCCGCACCCACTGTATATATGTATGCTTTTAAAGTCCATTTTTTCTAAAGAATTTTTGGAGTGCTGCCTTTTGATATAATGTTATATATATATATACATACACATACATACACACACACACACACACACACACACACACACACACAGTGGTGGCCAAAAGTATTGGCACCCCTGCAATTCTGTCAGATAATACTCAGTTTCTTCCTGAAAATGATTGCAATCACAAATTCTTTGGTATTATTATCTTCATTTAATTTGCTTGCAAGGAAAAAAACACAAAAGAGAATGAAGCAAAAATCAAATCATTGATCATTTCACACAAAACTCCAAAAATGAGCCAGACAAAAGTATTGGCACCCTCAGCCTAATACTTGGTTGCACAACCTTTACTCAAAATAACTGCGAACAACCGCTTCCGGTAACCATCAATGAGTTTCTTACAATGCTCTGCTGGAATTGTAGACCATTCTTATTTGGCAAACTGCTCCAGGTCCCTGATATTTGAAGGGTGCCTTCTCCAAACTGCCATTTTGAGATCTCTCCACAGGTGTTCTATGGGATTCAGGTCTGGACTCATTGCTGGCCACCTTAGAAGTCTCCAGTGCTTTCTCTCAAACCATTTTATAGTGCTTTTGGAAGTGTGTTTTGGGTCATTGTCCTGCTGGAAGACCCATGACCTCTGAGGGAGACCCAGCTTTCTCACACTGGGCCCTACATTATGCTGCAAAATTTTTTGGTAGTCTTCAGACTTCATAATGCCATGCACACGGTCAAGCAGTCCAGTGCCAGAGGCAGCAAAGCAACCCCAAAACATCAGGGAACCTCCGCCATGTTTGACTGTAGGGACCGTGTTCTTTTCTTTGAATGCCTCTTTTTTTTTCCTGTGCACTCTATGTTGATGCTTTTTCCCAAAAAGCTCTACTTTTGTCTCATCTGACCAGAGAACATTCTTCCAAAACGTTTTAGGCTTTCTCAGGTAAGTTTTGGCAAACTCCAGCCTGGCTTTTTTATGTCTCGGGGTAAGAAGTGGGGTCTTCCTGGGTATCCTACCATACAGTCCCTTTTCATTCAGACGCCGACGGATAGTACGGGTTGACACTGTTGTACCCTCGGACTGCAGGGCAGCTTGAACTTGTTTGGATGGTAGTCGAGGTTCTTTATCTACCATCCGCACAATCTTGCGTTGAAATCTCTAGTCAATTTTTCTTTTCCGTCCACATCAAGGGAGGTTAGCCACAGTGCCATGGGCTTTAAACTTCTTGATGACACTGCGCATGGAAGACACAGGAACATTCAGGTCTTTGGAGATGGACTTGTAGCCTTGAGATTGCTCATGCTTCCTCACAATTTGGTTTCTCAAGTCCTCAGACAGTTCTTTGGTCTTCTTTCTTTTCTCCATGCTCAATGTGGTACACACAAGGACACAGGACAGAGGTTGAGTCAACTTTAATCCATGTTAACTGGCTGCAAGTGTGATTTAGTTATTGCCAACACCTGTTAGGTGCCACAGGTAAGTTAAAGGTGCTGTCAATTACAAGAATTAGAGAAGCATCACATGATTTTTCAAACAGTGCCAATACTTTTGTCCACCCCCTTTTTTAGGTTTGGTGTGGAATTATATCCAATGTGGCTTTAGGACAATTCTATTTGTGTTTTTTCATTGAATACAAATTAAATGAAGATAATACCAAAGAATTTGTGATTGCAATCATTTTCAGGAAGAAACTGAGTATTATCTGACAGAATTGCAGGGGTGCCAATACTTTTGGCCACCACTGTATGTGTATGTATACATGTGTATATATTATATATATATATATATATATATATATATATATATATATATATATATATATATATATATATATATATATATATATATATATATATATACACATACACACACAGTACAGGCCAAAAGTTTGGACACACCTCATTTAAAGATTTTTCTGAATTTTCATGACTATGAAAATTGTACATTCACACTAAAGGCATCAAAACTATGAATTAACACATGTGGAATTATATACTTAACAAAAAAGTGTGAAACAACTGAAAATATATGTCTTATATTCTATGCTCTTCAAAGTAGCCACCTTTTGCTTTGATAACTGCTTTGCACACTCTTGGCATTCTCTTGATGAGCTTCAAGAGTGTTATGCACACGCCCGGGCTGAGCGGCGTGTGCGTGTGATTGTAGTGATTCCACTGGACCATGAACCGGAGAGTGCCTGGAGGGGCGTGACTAAGTATCTGGCCGATCCGACCAAGATGGCACGACGGCATACGACGCCAGTGCACCAGGGAGAAACCGGGCAGAGGGACCAGGTGCTACTCCAGGTCAAACTCCGGACACGGGGGTTGACCCACACAGGGATTACTGGATCAGGCTGGTTAGGCTGGCGCACAGACTGGAGGGTATAGGCAGGCACGACTGGTATGCAGGCAGGCGGGTAAAGGCAAGCGCAGCTAGAGTGCAGACAAGGAGGCACTAGCAGGTAGGAACACAGGCGGGATAGGACCCAGTACACACTGGGACTCAGGAACAATACAGGTAGAGGGGTACAGGCAAGCACAGCTAGAGTGCAGACAGGGAGGCACTAGCAGGTAGGAACACAGGCGGGATAGGACCCAGTACACACTGGGACTCAGGAACAGGCAGGTTAGGCTGGCACAGACTGGTGGATATAAGCAAACACGGCAGGTATGCAGATGGGTGGATACAGGCGAGTATGCAGGCAGGGAGGTACTGGCCGAAAGGACGGGCTGGAGCACAGAAAGGTTAAGACCCAGTACAGACTGGGTCACAGAACCGCAGATGCGGTAGACAACCACAGCAGAGAGGGAACGCCCGAAGCGGTGGGCAAGAACAGAGCAGGACAGGGCTGCAGGAGCAGCGAGCACAAGCAGGGCAGGACAGGACTGCCGGAGCAGCGGGCAGAAGCAGGGCAGGACAGGACTGCCGGAGCAGCGGACAGAAGCAGGGCAGGACAGGACTGCCGGAGCAGCGGACAGAAGCAGGGCAGGACAGGACTGCCGGAGCAGCGGGCAGAAGCAGGGCAGGACAGGACTGCCGGAGCAGCGGGCAGAAGCAGGGCAGGACAGGACTGCCGGAGCAGCGGGCAGAAGCAGGGCAGGACAGGACTGCCGGAGCAGCGGGCAGAAGCAGGGCAGGACAGGACTGCCGGAGCAGCGGGCAGAAGCAGGGCAGGACAGGACTGCCGGAGCAGCGAGCAAAGGAGTCAGAGCAGGCTAGGCTGAGTAGGGGGGACAGGGCTCTGTTCACACGGAACAGACAGGAAGGGAAAGGCAGAGCCAGACACCCACAGGGTACTTGCAGTGAAGTAGCGAGTGGACCACAAACTCACAAACAGGAGTACAGAGACAACAAGCAGGAGTTAGGTACGAGTTCAGACTCTGCAGAAAAAGGAAGGGAACGGACATAGAGGCAAAACAGGTAAAGGATAGGAGAGAGTTCAGACTGGAACTGAGTGTACGGAGGAGACCGACACTGCAGCGGGATACAGGAGCGGGTCTGGGAATACGGCCCCCAGAGAGGCAGGTCGAACAGGCAAGGAGCGTGTTCAGACAGGACAGACAAGATACAGAAGCGGGTCTAGGAAAACAGCCCCTAGAAGGCGAGAGGAACAGGCTAGGAGCGTGTTCAGACAGGTCAGACAAGATACAGGAACAGGTCTAGGTAATCGGCCCCTAGAAGGCAGGAGGAACAGGCTAGGAGCGTGTTCAGACAGGTCAGACAAGATACAGGAACAGGTCTAGGTAATCGGCCCCTAGAAGGCAGGAGGAACAGGCTAGGAGCATGTTCAGACAGGTCTGGAAATACAGCCTCCAGGATAGGCAGAAAAGAGAACACAGAACGGGACCTGGCACCTTCAGAGTGCAAGCACACACTGAAAGAAACACTATGCTCAGGCAGGGATAGATGGGCGCAGCTGAGCTATATACCAGGTGACAGACAGCAATAGGCTGAGGACGCACAAGAGGTGTGACCCACAGCAGGTACAAAAAGCAGGAAGTGATCGGGCGCCGCCCTTAAGCAGCAGAAACAGACACAAACAGACAGCATGGAGGGAAGCCAGAGAGACATTCTGGACAGGAGATCAAGTGCGCGCTCTTGCACAGTGGGAGATGGACCACTATGCAAGGACGCCGCCAGGTATGTTACAGTACCCCCCCCCTTACGCCCCCTCTTCTTCAGGCCTGCCAGAATCTTCCGCAGGGAATTCGAGGGCCAATTCTTCACTTCGAAGAGATCACTTCCACTGTCCACCGGAAAAACTGGTCTCCTCTGGGTAGCTAGGATGCTACCTCCCATCCAGCCACCCTTAGCAACAGACGAAACGGGTGGAGTACCAGGAACAGCACACAAGGAAGTCTCTCTCCACATATTTTCAGGTGGCACCCCAGAGGGTACAGGAGACAACTGGAAGTCCTCCACCGGGTTGGAGGGGGACAGAGACTTGGGGGTAATCTCTGCTTCGAGGTACATCTTGACAAGCTCACAGGAAGAAATAGACGGGTTATCAGGTACATAATGAGGAAAAGTCACTGTCTCTTTGTTTTCTGGTGGTACCCCGGAGGATTCAGGAAACAACTGGAGGTCCTCCGCCGGGTCAGAAGAGTGCAGAGGCTCAGAGAAAACATCTGCTTCAGAGTACACTAGGTCGGACTCACTGGACGAAGCAGGCGAGGTATCGGGTACCGAGTATAGGAAAGTCTCTGTCCATTCTCCACCAGGTGGCACCCCGAAGGGT
Source organism: Phyllobates terribilis (assembly GCF_046119375.1). Taxonomy (NCBI): domain Eukaryota; kingdom Metazoa; phylum Chordata; class Amphibia; order Anura; family Dendrobatidae; genus Phyllobates; species Phyllobates terribilis. Next base: position 80,705,755 of record NW_027362767.1, on the reverse strand, counting down.
TCTGGAGACAACTGGCGGTCCTCCGCCTGGTCAGAGGGGTGTAGAGACTCACGGGTAACCTCTGCTTCAGAGTACACTAGGTCGGACTCACTGGACGAAGCAAGCGAGGTATCAGATCCAGGATATAGGAAAGTCTCTGTCCATTTACCACCAGGTGGCATCCCGAAGGGTTCTGGAGACAACTGGAGGTCCTCCGCCTGGTCAGAGGAGTGTAGAGACTCGGGAGTAACCACTGCTTCAGAGTACACTAGGTTGGACTCACTGGACGAAGCGAGCGAGGTATCAGGTACAGAGTATAGGAGAGTCTCTGTCCTTTCGCTACCAGGTAGCACCCCGAAGGGTTCAGGAGACAACTGGAGGTCCTCCGCCTGGTCGGAGGGGTGTAGAGACTCGGGAGTAACCTCTGCTTCGGAGTACACTAGGTTGGACTCACTGGACGAAGCGAGCGAGGTATCAGGTACAGAGTATAGGAGAGTCTCTGTCCTTTCGCTACCAGGTAGCACCACGAAGGGTTCAGGAGACAACTGGAGGTCCTCCGCCTGGTCGGAGGGGTGTAGAGACTCGGGGGTAACTACCACTTTGGGGTACCCATTGTCAGGCTCACAGGACGAAGCGGACAAAGTATCGAGTACCGGGTGTAGAGAATTCTCTCTCCATTTGTCATCGAGTGGTATCCCGGAGGATTCAGGAGGCAACAGGGGGTCCTCCGCCAGGTAGTAGAGGTGCACAGACTCTGAGGTAACCACAGCTTTGGAGCATCCTTGGACATGCACACCGGTTAAAGTGGGTGAAGCATCTGATGCCGGGTGCAGGAAGTTCTCCTGTGTGGAGTCTGGATGGGCAGAAGTCTCTTCGGGCAGGAGAACTGGTGCACTACCCACGCACATTACCCATTGGGGCTTCTCCGGGATACAGGGAGATGAAGCTTCAGTAGGGACTTCAAGGTTGGGGTCAGGAGGTCTCAAGGAGGACAGACCCTGGCGTGACGGCTTGCCTCTACGTCTAGCATGTCTGGACTGCCTCTTGAGGTTGGGAGAAGTATTCCGGAAAGCGTAGTCACCCTGTGAGGATTCTGGGTGGGCAGTAGTCTCATTGGGCTGGAGGACTATTGCGCTACCCACACACATTACCCATTGGGGCTGCTCCGGGATATTGGGAAGTGAAGCTTCAGCAGGAGCCTCCGGGTTAGGATCATCGAAGACCATTAGAAAGGCCACCAGGAAGGCCATTAGGTCCAGGAGGATCGGATCCTGTGTTTCATATAGGGGGTTGATCCATTCCAAGGCATCACCCGCCAGGTAAGACATAATGAATGCCACCTTAACCCGATCGGTGGGAAAACATAGAGGGTAGAACTTGAAGTGTAGCATGCATTGCTCCACAAATGCACGACTTTGTCTAGGATCCCCATAATAACGTAGCGGATCCGCGGGAACGAGAGCAGATAGATCCATCTGGACGGGTGCGTAATTCGCCTGGAACTCAGCTAAAGGAAAAAAAAAAATATTTATTTATTTATTTTAATGCATGTATTCGCTGGAAAACTTCTCAGAGAGCGAAGGCCGTGGGGCTCAACGGGAACCATGGCCTGAGCATGCTGTTATGCACACGCCCGGGCTGAGCGGCGTGTGCGTGTGATTGTAGTGATTCCACTGGACCATGAACCGGAGAGTGCCTGGAGGGGCGTGACTAAGTATCTGGCCGATCCGACCAAGATGGCACGACGGCATACGACGCCAGTGCACCAGGGAGAAACCGGGCAGAGGGACCAGGTGCTACTCCAGGTCAAACTCCGGACACGGGGGTTGACCCACACAGGGATTACTGGATCAGGCTGGTTAGGCTGGCACACAGACTGGAGGGTATAGGCAGGCACGACTGGTATGCAGGCAGGCGGGTAAAGGCAAGCGCAGCTAGAGTGCAGACAGGGAGGCACTAGCAGGTAGGAACACAGGCGGGATAGGACCCAGTACACACTGGGACTCAGGAACAATACAGGTAGAGGGGTACAGGCAAGCACAGCTAGAGTGCAGACAGGGAGGCACTAGCAGGTAGGAACACAGGCGGGATAGGACCCAGTACACACTGGGACTCAGGAACAGGCAGGTTAGGCTGGCACAGACTGGTGGATATAAGCAAACACGGCAGGTATGCAGATGGGTGGATACAGGCGAGTATGCAGGCAGGGAGGTACTGGCCGAAAGGACGGGCTGGAGCACAGAAAGGTTAAGACCCAGTACAGACTGGGTCACAGAACCGCAGATGCGGTAGACAACCACAGCAGAGAGGGAACGCCCGAAGCGGTGGGCAAGAACAGAGCAGGACAGGGCTGCAGGAGCAGCGAGCACAAGCAGGGCAGGACAGGACTGCCGGAGCAGCGGGCAGAAGCAGGGCAGGACAGGACTGCCGGAGCAGCGGACAGAAGCAGGGCAGGACAGGACTGCCGGAGCAGCGGACAGAAGCAGGGCAGGACAGGACTGCCGGAGCAGCGGGCAGAAGCAGGGCAGGACAGGACTGCCGGAGCAGCGGGCAGAAGCAGGGCAGGACAGGACTGCCGGAGCAGCGGGCAGAAGCAGGGCAGGACAGGACTGCCGGAGCAGCGGGCAGAAGCAGGGCAGGACAGGACTGCCGGAGCAGCGGGCAGAAGCAGGGCAGGACAGGACTGCCGGAGCAGCGGGCAGAAGCAGGGCAGGACAGGACTGCCGGAGCAGCGAGCAAAGGAGTCAGAGCAGGCTAGGCTGAGTAGGGGGGACAGGGCTCTGTTCACACGGAACAGACAGGAAGGGAAAGGCAGAGCCAGACACCCACAGGGTACTTGCAGTGAAGTAGCGAGTGGACCACAAACTCACAAACAGGAGTACAGAGACAACAAGCAGGAGTTAGGTACGAGTTCAGACTCTGCAGAAAAAGGAAGGGAACGGACATAGAGGCAAAACAGGTAAAGGATAGGAGAGAGTTCAGACTGGAACTGAGTGTACGGAGGAGACCGACACTGCAGCGGGATACAGGAGCGGGTCTGGGAATACGGCCCCCAGAGAGGCAGGACGAACAGGCAAGGAGCGTGTTCAGACAGGACAGACAAGATACAGAAGCGGGTCTAGGAAAACAGCCCCTAGAAGGCGAGAGGAACAGGCTAGGAGCGTGTTCAGACAGGTCAGACAAGATACAGGAACAGGTCTAGGTAATCGGCCCCTAGAAGGCAGGAGGAACAGGCTAGGAGCGTGTTCAGACAGGTCAGACAAGATACAGGAACAGGTCTAGGTAATCGGCCCCTAGAAGGCAGGAGGAACAGGCTAGGAGCATGTTCAGACAGGTCTGGAAATACAGCCTCCAGGATAGGCAGAAAAGAGAACACAGAACGGGACCTGGCACCTTCAGAGTGCAAGCACACACTGAAAGAAACACTATGCTCAGGCAGGGATAGATGGGCGCAGCTGAGCTATATACCAGGTGACAGACAGCAATAGGCTGAGGACGCACAAGAGGTGTGACCCACAGCAGGTACAAAAAGCAGGAAGTGATCGGGCGCCGCCCTTAAGCAGCAGAAACAGACACAAACAGACAGCATGGAGGGAAGCCAGAGAGACATTCTGGACAGGAGATCAAGTGCGCGCTCTTGCACAGTGGGAGATGGACCACTATGCAAGGACGCCGCCAGGTATGTTACAAAGAGGTAGTCACCGGAAATGGATTTCACTTCACAGGTGTGCCCTGTCAGGTTTAATAAGTGGGATTTCTTGCCTTATAAATGGGGTTGGGACCATCAGTTGTGTTGTGCAGAAGTCGGGTGGATACACAGCTGATAGTCCTACTGAATAGACTGTTAGAATTTGTATTATGGCAAGAAAAAAGCAGCTAAGTAAAGAAAAACGAGTGGCCATCATTACTTTAAGAAATGAAGGTCAGTCAGTCCGAAAAATTGGGCAAACTTTGAATGTGTCCCCAAGTGCAGTTGCAAAAACCATCAAGCGCTTCAAAGAAACTGGCTCACATGAGGACCGCCCCAGGAAAGGAAGACCAAGAGTCACCTCTGCTTCTGAGGATAAGTTTATCCGAGTCACCAGCCTCAGAAATCGCAGGTTAACAGCAGCTCAGATTAGAGACCAGGTCAATGCCACACAGAGTTCTAGCAGCAGACACATCTCTTCAACAACTGTTAAGAGGAGACATTGTGCAGCAGGCCTTCATGGTAACATAGCTGCTAGGAAACCACTGCTAAGGACAGGCAACAAGCAGAAGAGACTTGTTTGGGTTAAAAAACACAAGGACTGGACATTAGACCAGTGGAAATCTGTGCTTTGGTCTGATGAGTCAAATTTGAGATCTTTGGTTCCAACCACCGTGTCTTTGTGCGACGCAGAAAAGGTGAACGGATGGACTCTACATGTCTGGTTCCCACCGTGAAGCATGGAGGAGGAGGTGTGATGGTGTGGGGGTGCTTTGCTGGTGACACTGTTGGGGATTTATTTAAAATTGAAGGCATACTGAACCAGCATGGCTACCACAGCATCTTGCAGCGGCATGCTATGCCATCCGGTTTGCGTTTAGTTGGACCATTATTTATTTTTCAACAGGACAATGACCCCAAACACACCTCCAGGCTGTGTAAGGGCTATTTGACCAAGAAGGAGAGTGATAGGGTGCTACACCAGATGACCTGGCCTCCACAGTCACCAGACCTGAACCCAGTCGAGATGGTTTGGGGTGAGCTTGGCCGCAGAGTGAAGGCAAAAGGGCCAACAAGTGCTAAGCATCTCTGGGAACTCCTTCAAGATTGTTGGAAGACCATTTCCGGTGACTACCTCTTGAAGCTCCTCAAGAGAATGCCAAAAGTGTGCAAAGCAGTCATCAAAGCAAAAGATGGCTACTTTGAAGAACCTAGAATACAAGACATATTTTCAGTTGTTTCACACTTTTTTGTTAAGTATATAATTCAACATGTGTTAATTCATAGTTTTGATGCCTTCAGTGTGAATGTACAATTTTCATAGTCAAGAAAATACAGAAAAATCTTTAAATGAGAAGGTGTGTCCAAACTTTTGGTATATACTATATATATATATATACATATACATACACACAGATACACATACACACACATATATATATATGTGTGTGTATATATATATGTGTATGTGTGTGTATATATATGTGTGTGTATATATATATGTGTATGTATATATATATGTGTGTATGTGTGTGTATATATATGTGTGTATGTGTGTGTATATATATATATATATATATATAGTATACACCAAAAGTTTGGACACACCTTCTCATTTAAAGATTTATATATACATAATATACATACATATATACATACATATACACACACACACTGTATATGTTTATATGTATATATTATGTGTTTGGCCACATAGGTGACTGTCCAAAACTGCATCTTTAGTTGAGGGTTTACCGCTCGAAATGCATAGACTCCGTGCCTCATTTTCTGATGTTATCCTGTTACAAAGTGTTTTTACTCAATATTCAATAAAGAAAGAGTCCATGCTTTATCCATGTAGCTAGAATAAAGATGCATTTTAGGATTTTCATTGGGATTACTGATGAGTGCAAGTGCTTGATATCCGAGTTTGCTCGGGTATGGACCGAGTGTCGTGGGGCCTCGAGTGACATGTTCAAGTCCCCGCGGCCACATGTTTCACGGTTGTTAGACAGCTACAAAACATGCGGGGATTGATGGTGTTTGGAGCATAGTCCGTGTTTTGCATTAAGCACATACCGGTTAGCTGGTACATTTTTTGCTCTTTAGACATATAAGTGACTGCCTGAAACACCTCACTCTGTTAAAGTCCCCCTATACAGATTAAATTGAAGTCAGCTGAATAGTACAAAATATTAAAGGGGTTTTGTCCAGAACCCAACAACTGATAACCTATCCTTAGTGTGCATTAGTTTTGCCCACCATCTCCTCTTCACTATAGCCATTTTCAGTTCATCAGTCGGGGGTTTCTGACCTTCACTTTGATGATCTATCCTACGGAAACCCTTTAAATGAGGTACTACTCAAAAGGTTAAACACCACTGCTCCAGTGCAGGCTACGTAAACCAAAACTTACAGCATCCCATTCTTTGATCACCTGACTATTGAGGCCAGTGATTGAAAATAGCACTCTGGTGAGTGGAAAAGAATGTACTTGGATGTGTTTTGGATGCTCGGCAGCAACTGTGGCTCTCCTGGTTAAGGGTTGCTACATTTATTTTATCATTACCTCCCTTTAGAGGCATTTTTATTTACAAAACAACTTTAAAGAATTATTCCCAAAATAGTAATTATCCCCTATCCAGCGATCTCAGAAACAGGGCTTTGGAACCTGGAAACTGGGCTCCACTATGGATAAGGGATGACCAATATGAACAAGAACATGGAAAATAAAAAGTTGGATCCATGTTCCCGAGCATCTAAAGCCAACTTAACGCCACATTATAATGTCAAAATATCAGTGCCAGATAGCGCCTAAGAAATTCTGCCATTTTTAAGATATCACAATGAGGTGAAGTGGGATAGAAAAAACAGACTGATGCACTGATGGGACTCCAGGGAAGAAGCAACCTTATCACAATGTATAAAAGGTAGCCAGTGAGTACATTACTCATCTACAGGTAAGGAAAAAAAGACATTATTATGCTTGAAGCAACATACAATTTCTGTAACATTACAATATCATCACTGTCTCACGCATCAGAAAAGTTTAGGATTTCCACAACTTGACGAGTTTCCATAATGGCCGTTTCACATGTGGCTAGTTTCTTTGCACAAAGGCTGACCGATTTCCGCCAATGTAATAATCATTAGCAGCACTATAATCTCCCCAGATACAACAGTTGCTGTAATGTAACTGGAGGCATCTAACATTCTTCTGATCTGCTTTCTATAATTCCTAAAGACCCCAAGGTTGCACAAACATGATCACTCGGGTGGCTCAAACACAAGTCTCATTAGCAGCTTTACCACAAGGATTTTAGTCACAGTAAGAGTACTGGAAAGTAGGTCAAGCTCTTACAGCAATTGCTGAAACACGTAGACGTGGGGGCTCTATGTTTAGAAGCCATAGATTATCTCTATATGCAACAGTTTATGCGTTATTACCAAGCATACCCTTACTTACTGGAAACACGCCCATCATAACATGACACTTTTCATAAAAGGAATACACTGCACTTCACTGTATTACTAAAGTTTGGCTTTTATTCCAGAACCAAGGTATAAAGGAGTAGCACGCATTCATATTTCTATCCTCTAACTTATGAAAATTTAGAGGCAGGTGAACTATACATTTTTCTTTTACAGTTAAGCTTATTCTGGTGCAGATTTTGTTCTAATCAAAGGGACAGTGCGTGATGACCGACAATGGTTCACACATCCCGGCAGATATCTGTAGACGTGGCATTATGGCACCACTCACCACCTGATGCAGAAGTGAGCTGAGCCTGAATTACCCTTTAAAGAAAACCTGCCATTATGACATACACTAAAAAGTATATCGGCATCCTAATAACATTATACTAACAGGTACATTTACACAAATGAACATTTCTACAAAGTACCAAATTGGGTCTGAAAAGGTAGATATTTCCATAAATTGCTGTATTGCTTGTGTTTTCTTTCAGCCAGCCAGTAGCTAAAATAAGGATCATATGATGCAGAATTGGGGCACTTTTATCCCCGTTGGAATGGAGCATCAGTGCACCTATTTGACTGCGGCTCTACTCATTCCTTATGGGTCTGGCGGAGGGAATAAAGAAGAGTGCTCCAGAAAACCTACAGAGTTGCTGCTCCATTCCATCAGGCAATAAAGAAATTGTTCTGGCAATTGGCAGGAGTCTCAGCAGTTGGACTCACACCAATTTAGAAGTTATTACCTTGGACAGGAGATAACTTCTTTCTACTTCCTATCCCTTTAGCCTTTTTAACAATTTTTGCTGCAGTAGCCTTTCTGGTTGGATTACCCTCCATGAACACCAATAATACTTGGATGCCCATGGCCCTGTAGTTGTATTCTCGGCACTCACTAGTATAGCTGTCATTGTGAATAGATTCTATTAAATGTGTAACTCAAGGTAAAAATTACTGCTATCATTTAATTTTAGACATAAGTGGGACAACAAAATTGCAAAGCCATTCCTACAGTTTGTGGACATCAAAGCACACTATTTCAATGCATGCCTGAACTTGTAAAATTATTTTAAAAAAGGTGCATGCAGTCCCATGTAAACCTAGCCTAAAGCCTCACTCACACCCTAAATTATCACAAGTATCCAATACTACAAGTTGATCCCAAAAAAAACAGAACACAACATGAAAAAGTGCAAATTTTTCAATTACACTTCATCTCTGTAAGCTTCATTCCTCATGTTGGCTCACAAATACTTGTCCAAATTAATGACCAAATTGAGCAAGTGTGGATGACACCCAAGAAAGAGATTGGACAAATAACTGATTCATGTTGGAGTAGCGAATATCAAACAAGGAGTAACAAGAATGCTTGTCTCGCAGATACAGATACCACCAGGATAACATCCAAGCTATTTAGAATATTGTTAACAGATATCTGAAAAGTGTTAGTCTACGGAAAAAACAGGTCCCACTCTGTCATAAAGAAAACTGAGAATTCCATAAGAAGGACAAAGTTATGTCTCTGATAGAGATGACAGAGCCTGAAACAAAGTTCAAGCTTAAAAAAAAACCCATATATATGTTGGATACACAGCTGATAGTCCTACTAAATAGACTGTTAGAATTTGTATTATGGCAAGAAAAAAGCAGCTAAGTAAAGAAAAACGAGTGGCCATCATTACTTTAAGAAATGAAGGTCAGTCAGTCTGAAAAATTGGGAAAACTTTGAAAGTGTCCCCAAGTGCAGTTGCAAAAACCATCAAGCGCTACAAAAAAAACTGGCTCACATGAGGACCGCCCCAGGAAAGGAAGACCGAGAGTCACCTCTGCTTCTGAGGAGAAGTTTATCCGAGTCACCAGCCTCAGAAATCGCAGGTTTACAGCAGCTCAGATTAGAGACCAGGTCAATGCCACACAGAGTTCTAGCAGCAGACACATCTCTTCAACAACTGTTAAGAGGAGACTTTGTGCAGCAGGCCTTCATGGTAAAATAGCTGCTAGGAAACCACTGCTAAGGGCAGGCAACAAGCAGAAGAGACTTGTTTGGGCTAAAGAACAGAAGGAATCTGTGCTTTGGTCTGATGAGTCCAAATTTGAGATCTTTGGTTCCAACCACCGTGTCTTTGTGCGACGCAGAAAAGGTGAACGGAGGGACGCTACATGCCTGGTTCCCATAGTGAAGCATGGAGGAGGAGGTGTGATGGTGTGGGGGTGCTTTGCTGGTGACACTGATGGGGATTTATTCAAAATTGAAGGCATACTGAACCAGCATGGCTACCACAGCATCTTGCAGCGGCATGCTATTCCATCCGGTTTGCGTTTAGTTGGACCATCATTTATTTTTCAACAGGACAATGACCCAAAACACACCTCCAGGCTGTCTAAGGGCTATTTGACCAAGATGGAGAGTGATGGGGTGCTACGCCAGATGACCTGGCCTCCACAGTCACCAGACCTGAACCCAATCGAGATGGTTTGGGGTGAGCTGGACCGCAGAGTGAAGGCAAAAGGGCCAACAAGTGCTAAGCATCTCTGGGAACTCCTTCAAGATTGTTGGAAGACCATTTCCGGTGACTACCTCTTGAAGCTCATCAAGAGAATGCCAAGAGTGTGCAAAGCAGTCATCAAAGCAAAAGGTGGCTACTTTGAAGAACCTAGAATATAAGACATATTTTCAGTTGTTTCACACTTTTTTGTTAAGTATATAATTCCACATGTGTTAATTCATAGTTTTGATGCCTTCAGTGTGAATGTACAATTTTCATAGTCATGAAAATACAGAAAAATCTTTAAATGAGAAGGTGTGTCCAAACTTTTGGTCTGTACTGTATATATATATATCTCACACATATAAATACATACATTATACATACATACATACACACACACACACACACACACACACACACACACACACACAAAGTATACAGGCAAAGCGGTGAAGATTCAGCGTGCTTTACACAGGTACACCTCATAGCCAATGATCGTACTGCAAGACCATGGCATTTTGTGGTTAAATTGTGTGTGGCTTTGCTGTACAGTTGTAAGCCACAATGTACAGTACCATTCCTTGTATGAGCACCCTTATTAAAAAAAAAAAAAAGTGGGTTATAAGAAGATTCATTCACAATACCGATTTTTCTAGGACAATAAAGTCTAGATGATTAAGGAAGGATATTCCGAAACGCGTAAGATGTATTGAAGACCGCAATGTAAGTAATTTGTGCACATGGATTTCCAATAAAGCAATGAACCAAGCAAAATGGAGTGCAGACTTTCTTCTATTACACCTTCTTGCCTGCTCCGGCTGTCGTATAACCAAGATGCAAGTGATGCGGGTGCGGTGAACTGTGATTTTGTGTGTTCCAATTTTTCCACATAAGAGAAAAACGGACCGATTAATCAGATCATAGTGGGGTCCAATGGTCATCTGTTTTTCTCATACATGGAGGAATCAAAATGAAAAGTTTCTCCACTTTCACCATTCTGACAGCCTGTGAAAATCAAGACTACATTAGGATGTCATCGGAGTGCAGTCCAGTTTTTTCATGGACCCATTGACTTGCATTGCCAATTTTGATCTTACCCTCAGATGAAAAATCAGTCTGAGGAAAAAATTGGACATGTTCTCAGCCTCATACACTATCTTAGGTACGAGTTAAATCTTTGAAAACCAAGTATAGCTCTTGTGCACGAAAATCGGAAGTCCTAAGGCTTCGTTCACATCTGCATCTCCTCTAACATTCCTTAAGATATGACAGAAAAGATGGACTGTGTTTCCATTGAAACGATGGACAAGATTCCAAAATCCATCTGTGGGTCCAGCCGGTTTCCTTCCTATGATAATGTTTAATTTATAAATCTTGAATTTAAGCAAAAAGAGAAAATGTTTTAAAGATAACAGCCTTACACAAGCAAAAGTGAAGATAAGGCGATCTGCATGTGCAGATAATTTACGTTTCCTGAGAATACGACATGGGGAACAGAAATGGGCAGGAAGATTGAGTAGGTTATGCATGGAAGGCTTGAAATACGGATATACTTCTAAGTCACAAACAATGCCAAGTGTTTAATTGGGAAGTGTTCACCGAAGCCAGAGAATAAAAGCATTGCACTATTGTTAGACTAATGAACGCAAGGCCGGCGACTAGTCTGCTGGCTTTACATCTTATGATGCTATTGAAAAGCAGAATTGAATATGTAAGATCTGCAAGTATGAAAATAATGACATCTGTGCTGTGAAAACATCAGGCTTTATTTCTCAAAACTGTCTAATTTGTAAAACTAGTTAATTTACTAATCTGCCTGATTCAAGTGTAAATTGAATAGTAAATGTAAGCCATTGTGTGCAATAGCTAAAATTTACTTTTGTATTCAGCGTTGATGTTTTTGCCACAATGTGGCAGCATTCAGCTTTATTTTAAGCGCAGACATTACTTCCCAAAATAGTCAGCAGTCCAACACATATTCCAATGTATAATGATAAATTACACTAAACAGAGGTAATCCTAATATAAAAGACTATGGGAGCGCCTGTATATAATACTGTGACTGCAAAGTACCAACCGGCACATAGCCCTAGGGCTATGTGCCCACGATGCAGAAATGAAGCAGAAAATTTCTGCAGCGTTTCTGCATGTAAAAACGCTTGCGGATTTTACACGCGTATTTGACTTGCGTTTTTCAAATGCATTGGAACCTCAAATCCACATGCAGAAACGCATAAATAATGGACATGCTGCGGATTTTTCCGCTGCGGAAAATTCTGCAGCATGGGCACACAACATGCAGATTTTCATGGGGCACGGATTACCAAGTGTTTTGCAAGCGTTTACGCTGCGGAAAATCCGCATAAAAAAAAACTTGAAAAACGCATAGTGGGCATACAGCCTTATGCTACTATTAGTGGGAATCTGTCTGCAGGTTTTTGCTGTTTATTCTGAGAGCAGCATAATGTAAGGGAAGAGAGCCTAATTTCAGTGATGTGTCACTTACTAGGCTGTGTTTTGTAGTTTCAATTCTTTGTTTTATCTGCTAGAGATGATCACTGCAGGACTAGGTGTCGCATGCCAGGAAGTCCAGCTAATCTGTGTAACCATACCCCTATCACTGATTGGTAGCTTGCTGTCAATGTAGACAGGAATCTAACAATCAGTGGTGTGGGCGGAGTTAAACACATCTCAGCATTCCGAGAACTGCTAGATCTGCAGCAGAGAAAATGATAATTACTTACCAGTAATTTGATTTTCCTGAAACCCATGACAGCACCTGAGAGACAAAGAATCTGCCCTATCACTGGACAGGAAGTATTGAGCAAAAAATAAAAAGGCCACTACCACTTCCTTTTTCAGTGGTTTTTAAGAAGTCAAGTAGGAGTCATCCAAAATTATTATTATCCTTATTGTTGTTGTTGTTATGATTTATACATTCACTCAAGGTCATTCTTTACTATGAGAAGAAAAGACCAAAAAATCAACGACCACAAGCAAGAGAGAGGGAATAAATAGGGGTGCTATCAAGGTCTTCAGGAAAATCAAATTACCGGTAAATAATTATCATTTTCCCCTCACCCATGACAGCACCTGAGAGAGGTTAACAAAAAAATTCTCTGAAAGGGAGGGAGCACCCCTTGTAAGTTCTTACACCCAAAGAAAGATCCCAAGAATATCCCAGTTAAATTGATAGTGCTTAAAGAGGTGGTCCACTACAATAAATAATACCCCATCGATTTAAACAGTAGAAAGAGGTCTTTTTGTAAATACCTTCCATTGTTATTTTTGCCTGTGAGCGGCGCTATCGCTGACTGCTCACTGGAAATCACGTGAACCCGGCTGCAGCCGGCTCTGACATCCACTGATGTCACGTCAAGTTCCGGAAACCTAGGACAATTATGTTCTTCTTGCCACTCCAAGCTGGGAGATGTAGTGCGGCGATGTTCACACAGTGCGATTTAACAGGCAGTGACTCAAGACTGTCCAACTTAAAGTTTTTATTGTCTAAAATACTCACACAGTAAAGGCAGCTTTATCCTCCGGATAGCAGCCTTTTATGGGTTGTCCACAATAGTCCGTACAAACGAAACACTGTTGCCGTAGGCGATTGCACCGTCGTATCACTCTGAGGTGTGTCAGAAGCTTTGTCTTCTTGGGGCTCTGTGTTCACTTCACACAGGCCTCTATAGCACAGAGCTTCCTGCTCTGCAGCTTGCAAACCAAAGACTGACCCACCCAAACCATTGATGCAGGTTTTTAAATGAAAACTGTGGACATGAGTCACTTGTAAGACCCAGCTGGAGGGAGTGACCCGCCCCACTGCCACCTGTAGATCACACGCAAAATAAAAGCCCATGCCAGGTTTTCTTAATCTGACGTGGTCAAATAGCTTGACCAAGTTCAACTTACTTTTATTTTGCACTGCAACCACAGCTGGGTTCAATATGCCTCTATGCGAATCCTGGGGGATACATACCGCCCCTCGTATATGATCCCCCTCACTGCCTCACAGAGGATTGATTGAGACATTGACTGTTTAAGAATTCAATATCTACAAAATGTTCCTTATGACTCAGTAGCATAGCTACCAGGGGGGCAGGTGGGGGGCGGTCGCCCCGGGCCACTCGCTCTGAGGGGGCCCACCCGGAGCTACACTATTGTAACAGTAGAGGCGTGAGAAGCACGCTGCTATAGTTACACTCCGGGCAGAGCAGGGAGACCCAATGTCCTGCACTGCCTGGTGGCCGCTATGGGGTCCTTGAGCAGGAGGGGGGCTCCCGGTGCCAGCATCATCGCCCCCCCCCCCCCCAATATTCACCACAACCATAAGCTCAGTGATGGGAGAGGGAGCGACAGTGTGGGGGCAATCATACAGTGTGGGAGATAATGTGGGGTCTTTTCACAGCATGGGGGCCATCATACAGTGTGGGAGATAATGTGGAGTATTTTCACAGTGTGAGGGCTATCATACAGTGTGGGAGATAATGTGGGGTCTTTATGCAGTGTGGGGTCCATCATACAGTGTTTGAGACATCAGTTTGGAGGCTACTAAGGGATCAGTATACTGTGTGTTGGGTACTATACAGTGAGGTGGCATTATACTGTGTATAGGAGAGCATCATACTGTGATGCACAGTCCATTACTATATTCTAGAGGGTTGTTTTACCATCTCGAGGGCACACAGAAGGTGCAGTAATAGGGACACGTACAGCAACAGAGGCTCAGTATTGGGGTATCAGCAGGAAGAGGCGTTTGTGCAGGTTGGGAATAGATGTGGATGGGGCCTGAAATGTAAGGAGTCAAATGTGTCTTTGTTGTGATCTCTGCAGATCTGAGACTCTGAGTCCTGGTTGGAGAAGTCGTCGTGTCGGTCTGGGCCAGATGGAAAAGACAGGAAAAAAGTGAACAATTTAATCAGAAAGAATGTCAGCTCTAAGTTACTACATAGAACTGTGCTGTGATCTCTTATATGTTCTGCAGGACTTGTATTTAGCAATATGTCACCATATTACGGTAATAGCAGTGCTGGTCTTTGTATAGAGATTATTTTCAGTAACAGCGCTGTCATCTGCTGAGGTTCTCCTATATCCATCTGGGTGCGCCACTATTTTTGTAATCAGGGTTACCTGGTAAGGGGCCCACTCAGAAGTTTCGCCCCCGAACCAAAACCCTAGCTACGCCTCTGTTATGACTCCATACTAGGAGAATTAACTGGATTACAATGTTGTTGTTTTTTTTTTGCCTTACCCCAACCATGCCCATCTTACTACTCCAACTAGGAGAATAAGCTGGAACATAAATGTTAACCAACTTAAACACCAGCGTGTCCCTTTTATGAGAAAGCAAAGTTGATTTCCAGCTCCTGATTAAAAAGTCCAATTTTTATTTAGTTATTAAAATTTAATTTTACAGTGGCAAACCAGCTTTTCTCGTATCTATACATGTATGGTCAGAATGTGGTTACACGTATACTGGACTATTTATGGTAAGCTTTCTTTTTTCCCCACTTTTTACCAGTCCATTTTATGATCCCAATTAGGATGATCAACTGGCCTACTCTGGTTTAATTCGGCATAGTGCAACCATGATCATCAACTAGAAGGATCAACTGGGACAGATTTTTATCAACTTAAAATGTTAACAAGCTAACAGGACATACTACGGTTAACTGGACATACTACAGTTTTATTCATCGTAGCACAACCATATCCATCTTACAAATCCAACCAGGGGGATAAACTGGCACATAGATGTTTATCAACCTAAATGCTGGCCAGTCCATTTACGGACTCCAAACTAGGAGGATTAACTGGTCATACAATGGTTTCAGTCCGTTTAGCATAGCCATGTCATTACAAAATCACTCTGACTAGAAGACAAATTAAGGACATAGATGGTTTATCAAATTAAATGCTGACCAGTTCATTTTATGCCTCCAGACATAGGAGAAATGACTGTGCTGACAACAGTTACATTTGATCTAGTGCAATATTCACATCTCAAGTAGGAAGGATAGACTGGGAATCTGTTGGACTTAGCAGCCTCTTTCAGGATTGCATTTTGGCCTCCGTTTAACTACAACAGACCTCCGATATCATCTGGAACGCATCCTTCACCAAGCTCAGCAAAGAAAAGGTAGAAGCCAATACATTGTGAGGCAATAATGAAAAACCAGACATACCAAGCCATGAGTCAGCTGGCTAACCAGGCCAAGTCCATGGGCCAAAGTTAATGTATATCACTGAGGCTCATACCGGGTTGAAGGCCCCATCAAGCCATGCAATGTGGCAGAGACAACAGGCCAAAATATAAGGCTGCAGAAACCGACAGTCAACGCAAGGCCACAGCCAACTACCAGACTGCAAGCCATAGAGCTAACACAAAGCTGCAGTCCATACAACTAATACCAGGCTGTAGCTAAAATCAAGGGCTAATACGAGGCCACCATCAACCCTGAGACGTAGGACGTAGACTACACTCAAGTTGTAGGTCAAACGTCAAATGTGAGACAGCAGATACTGTGGACATGAAATCTAGCTTTCCTAAAGCCAATGATAACATTTCAGTGACCAACTGGGTCATTGTACTAACTGCGATTCTTGCTATAGAGTGCTCTATGATCCCCGGCTGCTCCAGCCATGTGCTCAAGGCTCCTCTGTCCGCAGGACAGGAAACCACTGGAGAAGGGAAGTGGGAATGGCCTTTTTATATTTTACTCTTGGATTCTTGTCCAGGGATAGGGCAGTTCCCTCTCTCTCAGGTCAGGTGCTGTCATGGGTTAGGGGGGAAACAGGGATTTTATCAAAACTGCACCAAGCACCCAGTAAGTGATACATTGCTGGAATGTCCCTGCCCCTACATCATGCTGCTCTCTGATTCCATAGAAAATCCTGCTGATTGATTCCCTTTAAATCAGCCCAAATACAAAGTGATTGTCAAATAATTTTAAAAAGTCCGGTCATCCCCAACTGTCTCTACTTACACATCATCAAGCAATTATGTGAAATACATCCACGTGACCGCTGCAAACATTCATAATTTGTTTTACACTTTTCAGATAAAGACATTTGAAGGTTTGATTTATTTTTTTTTTGCAGTACAAGTTGTAGTTTTGAATGAGACCATTCACTTTATTAAGTAATGCACTGAAAAACTCTGAAATTGTGAGTACAAACATGTTTTTTGCCTTGTGTTGTAAAAACTACCTGACAATATGTATCTCCAGGTCAACAGGTTAAAAGTGCTACAATATTTCAGTGATGGAAAACAACAAAAAACAAAACTTTGTGAAATAAATCGACATTTTCTGAGCTGTGACCTGGAACTTTTTTTTATTACTTTTCCTTTACTGGAGCTGCGTGAGGGTTTTTTTTTTTTTTTTAAACACAGCTGACGTTTTGGTTGATACCACTTTAGGATTGTGCTATTTAAATGCCACTGTGTCACGAGTGTGTCAGGGTTGACAGACAGTCATACAGTGTCCAGCTGCACAAGGTCGCTGCATTTGGCCTTACAAACATCTCCCTGATCCTTTAATGATTCTTCTCTCTTTAGGACCCAGTGGTGATCCTCACCTTGCTTGGGCATTATACCTCTCCCTTTAGGACCCCAAGGTATCCTCCCTTTCTGCTGTTATTCAGCACTTCCTTGCTGTGTCCTTAAATACACTCAGATCATCAGAGTTGCTGGTGATGGCATGTTATACCTATACAGACATGGAATTCTAGTAGTCGACTAGAATTACCCTGGAATTCCTCCGTGGATTGTTACCGTGCTTTCTCCAGTGTCATCTTAGAGCTAAGTGTATTCCCTTGTTTGTTTCATCAGTGGGTACTTTAGTTTGTAGTGGGGCTGACTTAGTGCTCACCCCTTCCGCTCCCTACCTAGAGCCTAGCCTTAGGGTCAGCTAGGGCCAGGTTTCCTGCTTGGCGATAGGTGCAGAACCTATTTAGGGTCTATAGGGGAGTCAGTGTTCGTAGTTAGATCTGTTTTGGGGTCTCCACTCTCCCTTTTCATAGTTGTAGGGCTCCCTCCCCTTTTCCCGTTGCTGTATGCTGGGTTCTCCCCATACCTAGCGTGACACACTGACAGCAACTAACTGCTGTGCATAAATGGTTAAACAGTTACATTTAAATAATTAAACAGCAGCAATCTGAACAAGCTCTGGTCGCTACTGTTACAGGCATGTGTCAGCTGTGTAACACACCCAGCACCAGCTTCTTAGACCACTTCATACACTCTCACCCTGACTGTGACGCACCGGTATATTAGGGTGCACGAAGGCATTAATGGTGCACTTAGACAGGTCGATAATCAGTTTAAGCATGCAGTCAATCACTAAACAAACTAGGAAAATGCTTGTTCACAAGGTGACAATCCTTTATACCAGCATAAAAGACATGGCTGTATGGGGACAGAACGATAGTATGATCGGTTGTTCCATTCCCATCAGAATTTGTCGTCCAGTATAAACAGGTCAGAAATCTAGCGCTGATGGACTTGTATATATGAAGAAGAATTTCAAGTGTCGGCAACTGGGTAAAATCTTCAAAACTTCATTTCAGAACATAGAATTAAAATTCATGGTGGTAGATGAAATAACACTCATGCTATTTTATCTACACCACGAATTTTAATTCTATGTTTTGAAATAAAGTTTTGAATATTTTAACCAGTTGCCGACACTTGGAATTTTTCTTCATATTTTACGGTGAGTTAGCAGCAACGCTATATTGTGAAAGGTCCTGCTATTGAACAACACGGTGAGGATTTAAACCTTTTTTTCTCATTATATGAATGGACTTGTATATAGGTGATTGCCACTCGTTAATGTGCATCGATGGGCAGAGTAAAAAAAAAAAAAAAAAAAAAAAAAAACACCTTTATTTTTCAAGGATCGATTCCAGTCATTAGAAATACAGCTCCTTGCATTCGTTTCATGCCACAGTCCCTTCCGAGCGGAGACACGAGTTTCAGTTGCGACTAATAGCAATTTACAAGATGTAGTTGTACGAAACAAACCCTTAACAATCAATAACAACCCTGAAATATAACAAGCCTTTTATGTGGTATTAAGTCAGAAAATCTCCAGTCAACAAAGGTTAATGTTAAATTGCTGCTACAATGTTAATTTTCTACCTTTCTAAGAAGTTCACACTAGTTCCAAGAACGAATTCAACAATGAAATCATCATCTTCTTCTGTCTCAGATCAGTTTGTGGACTGCTGTCTTATTTCCATTGGGTAAAAAAAAAATCAGAGAATCCCTGAATAGATTTAATAGGAAGGCCATACTTTCTGTGAACGCTGCTTTTTTGGCTACAGGCATTTTGCTAGTCTTTTTGGAGCAAGACATATTACATACACGAAGCAACAAATGCTGCATGTTTGTCACAATTTTGTCCTGCTGCATTGCTCTCGCTTCTTCTCCGGCATACTCTGCGTTGGCACTTGATTGGGGCTGCAGTAGCAGCAGCTCTCCGGGGCTTCCAGTGGCTCTGACAGAGCAATTAATTTCCTTCTCCTGAGGTTAGCCGAGAGGTTAGACAACTGCCTGTACCCATCACTCAGTCTCTACACTCCCCTTTGTGCCAAGAAAAAAAAAAAAAGTATTCGAAGCTTTACCATTTAACATCTTCACCACCAATTCAGGACACAGTATGTCGTTCTTAGAAAATGTTATTTATTTCCAGAAAGAACAGTTGTGGTTAATGTTTAGATCCACTACAATATATAGGCAACATCCAACAAAAATCTCTCTGGCCTTAAAATAGCCCACTGGAAAAGCTCACAAAATACATGTCTTGGTGCCTGGTCGTGAAAGTCCTAAACCAATCTTATGCAACGGTTCAAGCAATCTCTTTTCATTTTTGGTGTAATGCTTTAGACTTTATCGTAAACTTGAGTTCACTGCTGGAAAAGAAAATATTGCTTCAGTTAAAGAAGTTGTCCACTACTTTGACACTGATGCTCTATCCAACGGATAGGGCATCAAGGTATGATCGGCCGGGGTCCCGCACAGGGCACCCCCGCCGATCAGCTGTTATCGGTGGCGGCGGCAGCTGGCCAGAAGTCCTTACCTGTGGTACCTGGCCGTCCACCTGTAGTGACCGCCGCCGCGGGGTACTGACACATCCGCCTCCCATTCAATTGAATGGGAGGCGGATGTGCAGTAACAAGCACCGGCTAACTACAACTTGACGGCCACGCACCGCAGGTAAGGACTTCCGGCCAGCTGCAGCCAGCACCGATAACAGCTGCGGGACCCCGGCCGATCATACATTGATGCCCTATCCTATGGATAGGGCATCAATGTCAAAGTAGTGGACAATCCCTTTAATGTCACGATGGCCAGTAACAAAATAGACAGACACACAGTGGAGCCTGTATTGGACGGTAGCAACACTTGAAATTTGTAGCTAGCAGTAAAATGTGTTCAGACCAATTCAGGGTCTTATTATCCAACCGATAGTGTAGCTTGTTAGATTGTTCACACCTATTAGGGCAGGTGCATACAACCGTATATTCTCTCATCCAAGAGAATCGGGTCAATAATGGTGATCAGAGTGTGATCAGAGTGTGATCTGATTCGCTCAGATGAGGAGAAGATGGAGAAAATAAATATCTCCATCTTCTCCAATCAGTTTGTGGAAATTGGACTTCACTCAGATGTCATCTACTGTAAGAACAGTCCGATGTTTTCCACAGACTCCTTGACTTGCATGGCTGAGTGAGATCCAAATATCGGATCAAACTTGGGCAAGCCACAATTTTTTCCTCGGACACACTTTGTCCGAGGAAAAAAAACAGTCATTTGCATGGCCCTATAGACTAACTTTGGTATGAGTGAGATCCAATGTATTGTTGGATCACACTGAGACCAAAAATATGGTCGTCTGCAGCTTTCCCTTAGGTAGAGTGATCTGTTCCATGTTGCCAGAAACAGCTTGGCAGACTAGAACAAAGTGTCTCGATGGCTGTCTCTAATCCTCTAATGAAATTGGGCTTGGCCAAGTGTCTAATGTGTATGGGGCTTACCAACTCTCCCACAACAGAATTATCGTTTGTCCAACCGCTATCTATGGTGTACTGAAGGCTTACTATATCACCCAGGTTAGTCATCTAGATTCTACCACTGGTTTGTACAAAAAAAAAGACTATGGTCACATCACCAAGAGTTTTGCTTCAGTGTTTTGGGATTAAAGTATTTTTAGCAGGAAAACATTTTTCTCTATGTAAAAAGATGTGATGGACAAGATATGGCAGATGCAAAGCCACACTGTAAACCACTAACAACTTTCACAAGGATTGATACAGTCAATGTTAAAATTCAATTCCAATCACCTAAACAGAAAAACATTATATAAAAAAAAAAAAAGTAAAGGGAGTCTAAAGGCACAAAGAAACAGGTGCCTGTGAAATGTTGGCAGCTCAGTGCACCTTCCCACCTACTTGTTTTCCATCTATCTCAGCCATTTTACGGCTCCTGTAGCCAGAGCTGGCAAGAAAAACATGTGGACACAGACGCATGAAAAACAAGTAGGTGGGAAGGTGCACCAAGCTGCTCGGTCACAACAAGGGCGCACCGAGCACCTGTGCTTGGTTTGAACAGTCATTTTGTGCTGACAGACACCCTTTTCAGTCCTTATGTTACTTTTTTATTGTAACACACTGAGGTGTACACTCCAGTGACATTTTGGATTTTCCATGTCCAGCATACAGTAACCTCCTCCTCCGATTAGGTTCTCGCTGCACTACATTGCTCAGCATGTCTTACTGCTGGATAGTTCACAGGACAGCCATCAATACCAATCTATACATTATTCAGTGTGCCCTTTCAATGCATGTGCATTATTTATATACTTGTACAGTATATGTTTAACTGTTCAGCACTGGCTTGACTTTATATATTCTCAATAGTCTGCAAGCGGTGACTCTTCAGCTGTTGTGCACGTAGGTGGCATTCACGGCATGCTGGAACTTTTAGTTAGAGCCAAAGGTTGCAAGTTCACATGATGCAAATGTAGAAGGCATGTGCAACAGGAGTAGATTCAATTAGATGTGTATCTGCGCTGCAAAAAGCATAGGAGAAGAGTGCCCCTCAGTTACTACACGGAGAATTTTCGTTTTTAACTGGAAGTACTCTTTAAAAGGGCTACCCACATAATGTGTCTGTGGCACCCCAGGTCTGGTCGCCACAGTGGCAGCAATGTCATGTCTGAGAGCAGGTAGGAGGTTACCTGGTTGGGGACAATTAGCATGCAGCACCTCCTGCCTCAGTCCAGGGAGGGGAGAAACCTGCCCTTTATAAACTGGATCTGGGGCGGCGTTAGTGAGACCAGTTAGAGACAAGCCAGAGTCGAGTTCCAGAAGTTCCAGAGATAGGGACAGGTCAGCAGCAGGCTGAGGAGTCCCTGTAGGCAGAGGAGGAACACGAGGCCAGGAGGGGAGCCAGCAGAGCTCGTCCTGGCTATAGACTACAAGGCCGGACACTGGAGTCCGAGACTGTGAGGGTTCTAAGCCCAGCAGCAGAAAACCACCACGCAGGGGACTTCAAGTCCTCTGGCCCAAGGAAGCCCGGAGGCTCAGCCACACGAGAGGGACCACTACTGCCCCGGAGGGGTGAGAAGTACGGAAGGCCCGAGTCGCCAGTCATACGGGTGAGAACAACACGGTGCACTCAGAGACGTGGGCTACCACCACACTACAGCGTAATAGCCAAGAAAGAGTGAAGTCAGCACGGTAGGCCTACAAACTCCCCCTGACCAGCGGGATTTCCCAGTTGCTCTCAGACTGACCAGGCCTACATTGTTAACCTGTACTCCGGACGGGTCCCTTAATACGGTCAGCAGTAAAGACCCTGAATTGCATGACAGACTCCGTGTGGTTACTGCTGCCCCCTCCACTCCCTCACACCAAAAACAGGGAGTCTACCGGGTGGTGCAGGAGTGCGAAAGAGTCTTTAGCAAACATCCGCTAGACTTTGGGCAAGTAAAGGGGGTAGAACACCAAATCCCCACAGGAGACCATCCACCCATAAAAGAGAGATACCGGCCTGTACCCCCTGCAAACTATCAGAATGCCAAGGGTATGTTACGAGAAATGAAGGAGGCTGGGGTGATCAGGGATAGCTGTAGCCCCTGGGCAGCTCCTCTAGTTCTTGTAAAAAAGAAAGATGGCACGATGAGGATGTGTGTAGATTATAGAAAGGTCAACAGAATAACACACAAAGATGCGTACCCGTTACCTAGGATAGAGGAGTCTTTGGCTGCATTAAAATCTGCTAACTTCTTCTCTACTTTGGATCTCACTAGCGGGTACTGGCAGGTTCCTGTAGCAGAGTCAGACAAGGAGAAGACCGCCTTCACCACCCCGATGGGTATCAGTGAATTCAACCGTATGCAATTCGGACTCTGCAAGGCACCAGGGACCTTCCAGAGGCTGATGGAGTGCTGTCTGGGGCACAGAAATTTCGAGACGGTCCTACTCTACCTGGACGATGTCATCGTGTATTCCAAGACCTATGAGGACCATCTAAAGCACCTGGCAGAGGTGTTCGATACCCTGGAAGGCTTCGGCCTAAAGGTGAAACCCTCCAAGTGTCATCTACTGAAGCCAAAAGTACAGTACCTGGGACACGTGGTGAGTGCTGACGGAGTAGCTTCAGACCCTGACAAGATCACGGTGATTAAGGACTGGCCAAGACACTCCAGCATAAAGGAAGTGCGGCAGTTCCTCGGGTTGGTAGGCTACTACCGAAGATTCATCTCCGGGTTCACCAAAATGGCAGCCCCTATGCAGGATCTCCTGTTAGGTCAGTCAAAGACTAAAAGTCAGAAGCCACCCTTTAAGTGGGACAAGCTGGAGGAGGAGTCTTTCCGCCAGCTGAAGATGGCCCTCACGGGGGATGAGATCCTGGCCTACCCTGATTATGGCCAGCCTTTTATCCTCCACACCGACGCCAGTAACGTGGGGCTAGGAGCCGTACTGTCCCAGATCCAGCAGGGCAGAGAACGGGTAACTGCTTATGCTAGCAGAAAGCTGAGACCCACAGAGAGAAACCCTGAGAATTATAGCTCCTTCAAGCTAGAGTTCCTGGCAGTGGTGTGGGCGGTCACCGAACGCTTCAAGCATTACCTGGCTTCTTCTAAGTTCACTGTGTACACGGACAACAACCCGTTGACACACCTGGACACTGCAAGACTTGGTGCCCTAGAGCAGAGATGGATGGCCCGGCTGTCCAATTATGAATTTACCATCAAATACCGGACAGGGCGCGCAAATGCCAACGCAGATGCATTGTCCAGAATGCCTCACTTGCAGGACGGGGGAGAGGATCCAGAAGAATTGGAAGAAATTGAACTCCCTGCATTCCACCGTTATGGGGTCACCCAGTTTTCCCACTGCATAAAGGAGAAGTGCTCTGCCACCGCTACGTTCAATCCCTTACCCCACCGCGGCTGGGCAGAGACACAAGATAGTGACCCCGCAGTCCGCCTGGTAAAAGAAATGCTGACCCAGGCTGATGCCCACCTTGATCCGGATGCTCCAGAAGAGACCAAACAGCTGTGGAAGGAGAGGAGCAAGCTGTTTCTCTACGAGGGAAGGCTGTGCCGCAGAACCGTCAACGCTCGAACACACAAGCTGACCTGGCAGGTAGTGGTCCCAAGGCGGGATGCAGCTATGGTCCTAGAAGCATACCATGACGGAGCAGGGCACTTTGGATGGAAGAAGCTGGAGTTCCTGTTGCGTGAACGGTTCTTCTGGGTAGGCATGAGAGGGGCTATAGAGAGATGGTGCAGAGACTGTGGCCCGTGCAACCTAAGGAGGAAGGACTGCGCCAACCAGAAGACTCCCCTGCAGCCCATCATCACAAAGCAGCCCCTTGAGCTGGTAGCCCTGGACCACTTAAAGCTGGCTCCAAGCAAATTGGGATACGTCTACGCCCTCACAATCGTAGATCATTACTCCTGGTTCCTAGTGGTGGTCCCTGTCAAAGACTTAACAGCTCAGACAGCCGCCAGAGCCTTTCAGCAGCATTTCTGCCGCCCACATGGGTATCCAGAGCAAGTGTTGACTGATCAAGGCCCAGCGTTCGAGGCCAAAGTCTTCCAGGAATTCTGCAACCTGTATGGCTGCAAGAAGATAAGGACAATGCCTTACCACCCCCAAACCAATGGGATGTGTGAGAAAATGAATCAGGTAGTAATAGACCTGCTCAAGACGTTGCCCCTGGAGGAACGCAGCCTGTGGCCTGAGAAACTGCCGGATCTGGTGGACTTGTATAATCATATCCCAGTGGGTTCTACCAACTGCACCCCAGCTTACCTAATGAGAGTAAGACCTGGTAAGCTGCCAATTGACCTGGAGATGGGAGTCCTGACACCCGAGGACACCTCACCAGAAGCAGACTGGGACACAGAACGACAGCAGCAGTACCGGAAAGTACAGGAGAGTGTGGAGCAAAGTCTGTCTCGAGCAAGGGAGAGGCAAGAGAGGAACTAGAACCAGCATGCTCCTGCTGCTCCCCTGGCACCTGGAGAGCAGGTCTTGAAGAGGAAGAGACGGCTCCACAAGTTGGATGACCAGTGGGAGGAAGACCCGTACATCGAACGGCCCTCAAGCCATGAAAACCCAAAGGTATGTGTTATCAGTAAGGATGGAGGAGAGACCACAGCCACTGTCTCCAGAGACCACCTGAAGAAGTGTCCCAAGCAGCTTCAAAGTGCTGATGAAGACCAAGATAGCCCTCAACCCGCAGAGGAAAGGGAAGAAATGGTCAGTACAGCGCTCGGAGAGTTTCCCCAGTCCTGGACACAAATCAACAACGCTATAGTGGTACCCGTCCTTACCTTTCTCCAGCCAGCCCCTCAAGGGCCTGCAGAAGAGCAAGTAGTGTTGGCAGAGCAAGTGGCCCCGGAGGCAGAAAAGTACATACCAGCAGCTCAGGAGAATCAACCCTCTGCTGGTAGTGAACCTGCCATGCTCGTGGTGAGCCAAAGAGTACGCAGAAAGCTGTCCAACCTACCCGGAACATCTGCAAACACCTCTAGTGCAGACACGAGCACACCCAGTACACAGGGGGTGGAAACAGGGGACCCGAGTAGAGTACCACCAGACAGTGGGTTACGTAGGTCCACCAGGAGCACTAAAGGTCAAATGCCCGCTCGCTGGAGAATCTAAATGCAAAGTATATATCTACCTGTATATTGCAAATGTTTTATGTTTGTTGCCTGGTTACTAATTATGTTTTTCTAGTTACCTGACAGGGTTCATGGACTAACAGGTTATGGACAGTGAATAACCGGAACTGTACCTTGTACATAGTTGCACCTGGTAAGGTGCCCTTCTTTTGAAGACGACCACAGAACACAAAACCTGTGGAGGTGGCTGAAGACGTGGTCCAACTCCGGATCATCAAAGCCCTGTAGCCACCCCAGGGATTACGTGGAGGATTTGGGACGGGTCCCTCAAAGTGCATCTTGGGTGACAAGGACACCTGGTTACGGGAGCTCCGTGACCTAAAAAGACTAAACTTCTTGTATATATGTTACTGTATTGTTATTACCTGTTGTGTTTTTGCAAAATTTGTTTAGTCCCGGAGTACTAAATTTCACTAGGGGGGAATGTGGCACCCCAGGTCTGGTCACCACAGTGGCAGCAATGTCATGTCTGAGAGCAGGTGGGAGGTTCCCTGGTTGGATACAATTAGCATGCAGCACCTCCTGCCTCAGTCCAGGGAGGGGAGAAACCTGCCCTTTATAAACTGGATCTGGGGCGGGGTTAGTGAGACCAGTTAGAGACAAGCCAGAGCTGAGTTCCAGAAGTTCCAGAGATAGGGACAGGTCAGCAGCAGGCTGAGGAGTCCCTGTAGGCAGAGGAGGAATAAGAGGCCAGGAGGGGAGCCAGCAGAGCTCGTCCTGGCTAGAGACTACATGGCCGGACACTGGAGTCCGAGGCTGTGAGGGTTCTAAGCCCAGCAGCAGAAAACCACCATGCAGGGGACTTCAAGTCCTCTGGCCCAAGGAAGCCCGGAGGCTCAGCCACACGAGAGGGACCACTACTGCCCCGGAGGGGTGAGAAGTACGGAAGGCCCGAGTCGCCAGTCATATGGGTGAGAACAACACGGTGCACTCAGAGACGTGGGCTACCACCACACTACAGCGGGATAGTCAAGAAAGAGTGAAGTCAGCACGGTAGGCCTACAAACTCCCCCTGACCAGCGGGATTTCCCAGTTGCTCTCAGACTGACCAGGCCTACATTGTTAACCTGTACTCCGGACGGGTCCCTTAATACTGTCAGCAGTAAAGACCCTGAATTGCATGACAGACTCCGTGTGGTTACTGCTGCTCCCGCGCACCATCACCACCAACATCCCTATTTACTGCCCTGAGGCTATACTCCTCCCGTGGGGGGTTATACTATTCTCAGCTGCATCCACAACACCAGCCTCAGCGGTCTGCCCTGCAGTGGCGGTTCATTCTGACCGTAATCCATGGGTGGCGTAGTCGAACATTCAGCATATAGACTGCCATTTGGGTTGACCACCCTGAGCCACGGGACTGGGTCCCCGCCACGCAAGGACTGCAACCCCCAGCATCTACAAAAGGTCCGGTTCCGGGTTTCCCCACACACACACGGCCCAGGGGGCGTGTCATGTCCATCCCCACGGAGTTTGAGAGGCTGTGCAGGAGAGGTCCCTCTACCAAGGGGTTGATCTCGGATATATATAAAATAATCAATTCACCGGTGGGTGGACCCATCTTCCAGCACCCTTTTATGTCTAAGTGGGAGGGATTCTTGGGAGGGAGGCTTTCCCCTCAGATATGGCAGACAATATGGTCTAAAGCAGCTAAGACATCAATTTACACCCTATACAAGGAGAACCAATATAAAACTTTAATGCACTGGTACCATACGCCGGATGTTCTGAATAAAATGAACCCGCAGGTCCCGAGTATGTGCTGGAGATGTGGATCATCTGTCGGCAACACGTTTTCTGGACCTGCAGCAAAATAGTTCCTTTTTGGGAAACAATAAGAAAACTGGTTCAGGAGGTGCTATTTACAGAGATTTCTCTGGAGCCCTCTGTTTTCCTTATCAATGTAACCCCTGGGGGAATGGGTAAACATTCTTCCAAATTGCTCCTCCACTTGTTGACAACAGTGAGATGCATGATTGCTCTTCGCTGGAAAAGGGACTCACCACCCTCTAGACAAGAGTACTACGCTAGGGTCTGTGATGTGAGGCGGATGGAGTCCTTGACCGCAAGTCTTAATGCAAAAATGGACCTGTTCGAGACAGTATGGGCCCCATTGGGCGCAGCGTAGTGAATGACCAACTGTTTCTTGATCTTTTGTCTATATCATTCTTCCTTTCCCTTCCTTCTCTCTGTGTTGTCTTAGTTTTTTTTGTTGTTTTTTTTCTCTTTCTCTGTGTTTCATGGACTGTTATTTAAAATGGATGTCATATCAGATATTTGAATTTGAAAGCTTTAAAGTGATCTCTAATGGGCCGGCCTGTTGGAGGCCTAAGTGTTTTCTCTGATATGAAAATGCGAATGACTTCTCTGTGTTCTATGTTTCCTAAAAATATGTGAAAGATTTTAATAAAAATTACAGTTATAAAAAAAAAAAAAGGGCTACCCAACAATTCAGGGGTTATCTCCGCCAATCAGCTGTTTTAGGAGCCACAGGGCTGGTGATCTTTACATCCTCTTGAATGGTTACATTGGCTGCTTTGTAGGAAGGGCTGGTAGGATAGGTAGGGCAGCTTTGCACTTACCCGCACTGGTCATTGGTGATACAAGGTATTGCTCACTTGTTCCATTTAAACAGATGGGACAACGCTGGGACAACGTTGCAATGCACTAAAAGCAAAGTACGGTGTAAGCAGTCCCATCATATAGCTGATCAAAGGAGGGGAAGAGGTTTCAAAAGTGTGGAAAACTACTTTACCTTTCAGCAAAGGCCAGGTTCAGATTGCCATATTGAAAATCGGGCCAGTCACAACTGCAAATTGCAGATGTGACTGACTCCATGTAAAGCTCTGTGTGCTCACCCACATTGTGAACGGGTGCCAGGGCTGCTCTTCATTGCATGCATTATTCTGGTCTATAAAACGGACCAAAATAGTGCATGCTTCAGGTTTTTTTTTTTACTTTAGTCCTGGTTTAAAGGGTATATCCGGAAATTTAAATAAAATTAAAAAAAAGTGCCTAAGCATTAACAGGCAGGTAGTTGCTACCTACCTGCCTGTTGTTCCCGGTGCCGATCTCCGCTGGCATAGAGTGGTCACAGACTTCTGCTGACATCACGTCAACAGAGTAGCTGTTTCTTTTCCTGTTGACAGGGCGGGACTACTGGTGTCATGTTTATTGACAGCTGGCTCCTTATTGCCTAATTGGGGGATGTCGGCTGTCAATAAGCATGATCACAGTAGTCCCACCCTGTCAACAGGAAAAGAAACAGCTGCTCTGTTGACATGAATCTCCGTCAGGAGCGGTCAATGACCGATGCCTGGTGCAACAGGCAGGTAGTTGCCTATGTTTGCAACTTCATGCCTGTTAGTGCTTAGGCAGATTTTTATTTATTTTTTTAAAGTCCTGGATATCCCCTTCAAAGTCAGTCATGTACACTAGCATATTAGTTACAATGGGTCAGTGTGCGGTGGGTGGTGCACACTGATTATACGCTCATTGGAACGATCCCTAAATCATCATGAAATAAATAATTATATACACACAGATACGGTATATGTCCAAGATTACAATTGCAAGAAGATCACAAACTGGCATAACACGACTCATCCTCTATGGGGCATTACTCACAAAATATTTGATTTGCTTAATTACCTCCTGATATTTAGCCCAAATAGCTTAATTATTATCACTTGCAAAGGATGCCTAAATATGTAACACATTTATCAAATATCAATGATACCCACATACATGTCAGCAAGTTATCCACCTAGCATTTACGTCAAGGTCAACAAACACATGTCATATAATAGGTCATTATTTTCTAGATCTTATTAATTGCAGTACATTTTTGTAATCCTTTATAAATAATATTCATTTTGTTTCAGAGCTTAATCAGTTAATCCAACATACAAATCTGATTCTGGAAAATGACACTGCAATCAAAGCTATTATACAAGGACAAGGATTTAATCTCAAAATCCGCCATCAAGAAACAACGCAGGATTTGAAAAAAAGTTACGAGATGGGTCTTGTAAGCTAAAAATGAAATCAGGTGCATCAGGTCAGTAAGCAGTAAGGACACAGTGGGGTGACAGCTTAGACAGACTGGAAACAGCCATCTGAATATTGAAGAGATAAAATTGGAATTCTGGCTCTCTGTCGCTCCCTGAGCTGCATCAGCCAAGCTGTGAAGTGTGAAGGAGGACTGAGAGGAGCTCCAGCCGCGAAAAATGTTTTGAGCTGATGCAACCCAAGTCCCTAGGAGAATTTCTGCAGAGAATGGAACACAAGCGACTTGTCAAGTAAGTGAAGCACGAGTGGAGATCTTTCTGCTGCCTTCACTAGCTCACATGCAAAACCCAGCTACCAACCCATTGTCTAAACACTTGTACAAGTCAAGAACATTAAATTACTATGTTGTTACGGTCACGTCTGGCTGGGCTAATTTTTAAAACACATCCTTACAAATGTAGCTCTTAACAGACATTTGCACTGTGGAAAATATTTATACAGTAAATCTTCAAACAGTATTTTAATCATTCTTGTGAATTAAACAAGCTTGCAGTTAATTAACAAGTATTTCAATCTGGGAAACAGTGAAGCATAAGCTCTTTCACAGACCATCTATCCACTATTATGTTGATTATGAGAGTCTCTGACTGCATTTTATATTAAAAACATCTCTAACAACTGATTAGCGGTGTCCCTTTACATTTTCCATTCAATCCGTAACACCTAAAATCTTGCAGTTTTGACACTGAACAATGAGCTTTGTGATCGGCTGACATTTCTTGATTTTTAGAAATGTAAAGGTACATTGACACTGCATGATGCACAATGTTAAATGACCGCTAACTATCAACATGCTTGCCGGTCAGTGGTAGTTTTTTAATAGCTCGTTCACACAGGTCGAGACAGCTTCAGATATGCACTGACCGATCTGTAGTAGATCGTTCAGTGCACATTGTTCTCGGCAATGCGAGTCCTGTTTACACAGGACAATGTGCTGCCGCAAACAATGATCTGTTGTGCAGCATAAAAGATAATTTCACCTGACTAATGAGATTGTACGTGATCAGTAGCCTGCTTAGACTCCAAGATTAGTGTAAAAGAAGAGTTCCTAGGAACACTCCTACTTGATAATTGTGCAGTGTGAAAGGACCTTTATTCCTTGTACCTCTCTCTACACAGATGGCTGCACAAGTTGTACAGCACAGCTACAACATGCTCACTCAATGTGATGTTTCTGATGAAGTTTTCTTATGTTCATGTGTCGATAAATAATACTTTGGGTATGAACTGGATGCTCTCCTTACAGGCAAAACCAAAGTAAATTTGCAAAATCACATTTCTGTAATTCAATGGAGAACTCCTTAATAGGGCCTTTGCTTCCACTTTCGGGTCCCACTGCACAGCGCGAGACCCGGTGAAGTCAGTAACATTATCGCTCTTCACAGTTACCGGGCCACACAGAGGGCAGCACAAGACCCAGAATATCTAAAGAGCGGTAATATTACTGACCTCTCTCCTCCTCCGTTTCTACCATCTGCAAACCCCTTCATTGGCTCCTAATTCCCCAACGTATCCACTTCAAGCTACTAACACTGACCTACAAAGCCGTCCATAATCGGTCTCTCCCATATATCTCTGAACTAATCACCCACCACATAATCTCCACTCCTCCCAAGACCTCCTTCTTGCCTCCACACTCGTACATTCCTCACCCAATCGGCTGCAAGACTTCTCCAGAGTATCCCCCTCCTCTGGAATTCTGTACCCCAGTACGTCTGATTATCCCCTACATTTGGAACTTTCAAGAGGAACTTGAAAACACATCTCTTCAGAACAGCTTACAGCCTGCAATCACCCCACAGCCACCTCACTATTACCAAAGCTGCTGCCTCACCAACACCAGAGCTGCCGCCTCACCAACACCAGAGATGCTGAAACCCCGAACCTACGGTCTCCTTCCCCATTATCTTGTAGAATGTAAGCCCGCAAGGGAAGGGTCCTCTCCCCTCTGTACCCATCTGTCGCTATTAGTTTGTTCATTGTAATTTCAACTTGTGTTTTGTATGTAACCCCTTCTCATGTACAGCACCATGGAATGCACAATGGCGCTCTAAAAATAAATAATAATAACTGTCAGTTCTTCTTACAAGATTAGCAAGGTTGCTTATTTGCAGCACTTGGCTTCTCTACATCCTGCGACTGTCCTAACCGCTCCACAGAATACCACCCGCTAATGATACTGTGGGAAGCTCTGAATCCATCTCACATCACACCACAGTTGTCAGAAGATGGCTAAAGAAAATGTACATATTTGTATTTTATACAGGTTATCAAACCATTAAAAGTGAGCAAATCATCTCTGATTGTTCACAAAACATGTAACAGTTTAAAGGAGTAGCTAGGGAAGCAAGTCCCACGATCCCACCCTGACAATTTTATTTAGCATCACTCACAGACACTTACTAATATGCAATAACAGCATGTAGCACAAGCGGGAATGGAAATTAGTTGAGAATAAGTCAAAACAACAATGAACACACATATTCATTCAGTTCATTCACTGTAGCATCCACAGGTCACCTTTTTCAAATGGTAAGAAGTAACCCCCAAGCATATACTACTCACAATTATAAATTATAATAGTTTTTTTTCTTTAAATCATACCATCTTTTAATGGTGCTAATTCTTTTTTTTCTGGCGGGGGGGGGGGGGTGCATCAACAAGCAGCAAGGCTCAGTTTATGTTATGTACAAGGCTAGGCGTACATCTTTGTTAGGAAATTCAAGCTGAATTGAAATGACAGGCACAAGCAAAGCCTGACAGACACCATGCACTATAATGTGGTCTGATGGGTTTCTGTTATGTAATTTTATTCTGTTTATGTAATTTAAGGGAAAAAAATTGTGTTGCATGCTGTGTTATTTCTTCTGGTCAAAATTACAGAATCTGTAACGGAGGCTCCAATGCTGATTTAAACAAAGCCAAAGGGTGTTTAGGCTATGTAGTTAGGGTTGGACTGGCCCACTGGAGGACAGGAAAATCCTCCAGTGGGCCCCGGCACTACTGCAGAGCTACTACCGCCAGGGATGGATTATAATGAGGACAATCTGACCTACTGCCCAGGGCCGAGGACAATGATCCCATGGCCAGAGAGTCCTGAATATAGTTTTTTCGCCACATTTGCCAGTATGTATCGGCAGGCATGGAGCATCATTGCTATTCTGCTGTTGGCAATAGTAGCTGCAGGAAGCATCTTCTCAGTTTCTTGCCTGGTACTTTATGACTTAGCAGGCGTGATGACGTTATCATGCTGACCGTTTCATTTAGTAGGTGCCAATGCCGTTGAGGGAAGGGGCAACTCAGGTCATCATCTGGAGAGGCAGGAGAATCTTTTTTTTTTTTTTTTTTTTTTATTAAATTTTTAACACAGTGAGGCAGAGCATGATGCGGGTGATGGTGAGTGAGAGGACAAGGAATTGTAATGAATTGGTAGGAAGGGGGAGAGAGGACCTGTAATTGTAATGACTTGAGGGGATGGGAGAGAGGACATGGAATTGTAATAAATTGGGGGTGGGGTGGGAGAGATGAGATGTAATTGTAAGGAACTAGGGGTGGGAGAGCGGACTATCCCTTTGTAAATAATGTACTCTCTTGTAATGTATAACGCTATCCCTTATTACACACATAGTGTACTCTCATTATGTATAGCACTGTCCATAAATGAAAAAAATTCTTGCGACACTGTCTTCTTTCACTTGCAAATGTGCTTAAGAGCATCTGTGTGTTCATCCTGTGGCACCCCCGCCATAATGCGACACAACCGGTGAAGGGGGGGGGGGCACTGCCGGGAACTTTGGATTTTTTCTGGTGTGGATTTTGGAGCAAATTCTGATACATAATCCACATGAAAAAAACAAAACACTTCAAATACTCTTTGCATATACTACCTATTAATTTCAATGGGGAAGTACATCAAAAGTGTACATGTCACTGTTTTTCCACAGGTTTTTTTTATTGTTGGAAAATGAAACAAGTCACTTCTTGAGGCATTTCTGTTTGAAAGAAGAAAACAAAAAACAAAACAAGATTGACAGCCTGCATAAAAGGTCCTACCAAAATCAGTATTGTCAATAACGCCTAAGGAGGTGTAATTAGAATATCTGAGGCAGGGCTTGTCGGTGGGAAGAAAAACACTGCTGATTCATTAGAAAATGAGATACTGCTAAATAAAAGTTAATTCTCCAAAGATTGAGTTAGTGTACAACATAAAACATTTTATTGGGTTAAAGAAACTTGCACCCATACCGTTAGGGTAGCGATTGGGGGACAATCATGGGAGCTGACCAGTTCCCTTTCCAAACTGCACCACAGGTAAATTTGTGTGTGTAAAATGTCCACAATGTGTAGGTGAGGCGAATCTCACTATGTAGAAAATGTCAGCAGTTTAATTGTTCCCATGTCCTTTAATGTATACCCACAAAGCAATAACTTCTTTACCTCAGTCTCCTCCTTTTCCCTTAGAGGAGCGTTCCAGGAAGGCAGATGCAGATAAGAACCTAAGCGAGCACGAGAACATTTTGGCTACACTTAGTATAATATGACACAAAACATCCAGTTGAGGGAAGTCCAATTAAATGCATGGTACAGTAATCATACGAAAGTAACTAAATGATGATGATTTTATGGGCTGTGACACGTGACAAATTCTCTACACTGTTGTTTCAAGATGTGACATATTCCTCATACAGTGACTCCTCAAATTACAATATTAGATTATTCCAGAATATCCACTGTAACTTAAAGGGAATCTGTCAGTAGGATCAACCCTCCTAAGCAGTCTATATGGGTACGTAGGTCATAGGAAGCGGAAAAAAATGATACCTTGATCTCTGCGATCCGATGTCTTAGTCCAGAAAAACCCACGTTTTATTAGATGGGATACCAGCAGCACAGATTATCCACAAATAATTCTTATCTGTATCTTCTGCAGGTTGTGACCTGCCGGATCACTCCAGTGTTTGCTGGGCGAGCTGGAAGTCACAATTCAATGCAAGTCTATGACAGCCAGAACGAGGCTTTCATAGACTTGCATTGAGAAATTGCGACCGTTACGTCTGGGGTCATAAGATGACAGTGTGGGAACGGAGCGGCGCCAGGAGCAGCTGAAGACAGAGGCTGGTAAGTATAATACTAGAGTCAGGGAACTTACATTAGTGGCATTCACTCCAGTGATGAAAAAAAAACTATCAAAAACGCTGAAATGGTGCTTTAAATGAAAAGGGGACATTACCAGTGTGAGATATGCAATGACTGAGCTTACTCTCCTGATCTACATGTCTCACACTGGTAATGCCCCTTTCATTTAAAATAATCTCTGGAGACAGATTCTCGGGGAGATCTATTTCCGGCCCATAGATTTGTACAGCTTATTTACACATTAAGAAAAAAGTGGATTTCTCTGGAATAAGATATCAGATCGCAGATATCATGGTATCATTTTATTCAAGATTCTATTACCTACATACCCATATAGATGGCTTAGGAGGGGTGACCCTATTGACAGATTACCTTTAACAGAAAACTAATAGGTTTTGAAGGCACCAAAAAACGTTCACCAAATATAACCACGCACTGCAGACTGGCACTGCTCGTGGCATTGTAGGATTAATAGCAGTTTAAAAGAAATAGGGCCAGCATATTGAAAATTGTAACTTGAGGGTATTGTAAATTGAACCTCAAAAACTAGTAAAGAATGTGAATAGCACAGTGCAG
This sequence comes from Phyllobates terribilis, assembly GCF_046119375.1. Classification (NCBI taxonomy): domain Eukaryota; kingdom Metazoa; phylum Chordata; class Amphibia; order Anura; family Dendrobatidae; genus Phyllobates; species Phyllobates terribilis. The sequence continues at coordinate 80,670,137 of NW_027362767.1, read as the reverse complement.
CACTGAGTGTGGTATGGATCTGTCTTTTCTGACCAATGTCACATAAATGAAGAAAAGAAAAAGGCTGAACACTTTTCTACTCCCCACAGTTTCACAGTCATCTCCAGCACCCCACGCACTGCAGGCAGCGATCTCATTACAGTCAGCTAAGGTGGGAGTCAGCCACTAGATAGATATAATGGCAGCTATCCATGGCTCAATAGTTCTGCATTATTAATGGTTCTAGCTTATTAATCCTCAGGATCCTAATCTTTTTAACTCATTTTTTACCAAACGCTCTGCAACATTGGGACGGCATGAGATAGAAGTAGGTTTTTCGGCCTATCAAAAAGTATACACTATGTTTGCTTTTAGTTGGTTACCATAATTTGTAAAAAGGATCCATATTAGTACCCCCTCCACCAATCATGTGCTGGTGATCAGGACGAATAGCAAAAAAAAAAAATATATGTATATAAACCCACCACCCAAAAACATGTCATGGGTAGATATCACTTTCTATGCAAAGCACCACTGATCTGCATGGCCTCTTGTATACAATGTTGTGTCAGAGGATTCCTGCGATAACCCTCCGAGCACTATAGATTTGATTGCTAATTTTGGAAATTGGTGAAGACCTCAAGTAATGGACTCAAGAATTTATTTCAGAAGTAATTGCAAAAATGTAAAGAACTATCTAATTATATACTATACTGTGCATTTTCTTACTACAATTATTTTCATTGTAGTTTTTTTTTTTACAATAAAATAATGTACACAAGCAGCCTTGGGACAGTCATCAAGTAAGAAACAGAATAATGCCCATTAGGGATCGCACACACAACAGATTTTCTTGGACAAATGCTATCCGTGGTTTTCATGGATAGCACTTGTACCTATAATATTCTATAGGGCTGCGCACATGCCCGAATCTTTTCTTGAACAGAGTGGTCTGCGGGAAAAAAATGGAGACATGTCCAATTTTGATCCAAGCCAGCAATGCAAGTCTATAGGTCCGTGATAAAAAATCAAAATGTATTTACTTGGAAGACATCCAAGTGCAATCTGATTTTTATGGACTGACAGAATGGAGAATGTGGAGAAACTTTATTTTTTCGCTCCAAAATAATGTAGCTCCAATCAAAACTCCAATCAAACTCATTGGACTGTTTTTTTTGGCGGTGGAGACATTGGTCGTGTGAACCTTCCCAGAGCCAGACACAGGTCATCATATAACTTGGATCATGGTGCAAACTGCATATCAGGTGTTTGAAAATGAATAATAATAATCTTTATTTTTATATAGCACTAACATATTCCGAGCCCTTTACATACATAATCATCACTATCCCCATCGGGGCTCACAATCTAAATTCCCTATCAGTATGACTTTGGAGTATGGGAGGAAACCGGAGAACCCGGAGGAAACCGACGTAAACACGGGAAGAACACCGTGCTGCCCTAATGAATGAAGCAATGGAGATTTGCAGACAAACTGCAATTATATTCACTCATTTTTTTCCCATTTCAAAAATAACAATAGCCTTTAAAGGGGTTGTCCGGGCTTGGGATAAAAGTCTACAGTCACTCTGCCAAATCATTCAGCTTCTCTCTATTCACTTCTATTGAGAAAAGACAAATATATCTAGTCGGAACTTGATTGCAATAATGCAAATCATGTAGATGTAGTCCAGTGACTTGCATCGGGAATATCGGAGAATTGTGACAGCGTGAGCCCCACATGCAGTCACAAATCAGCAGTCACATAGAGTGACTACAGACTTTTGTCCCAAACCTGGACAACCCCTTTAATATACGATTAGGTCTACTTACAATGAAACATAGTTAAAGAATTAAAGGTGGTTTTGTACTTACAGGGAATATTTAATATATTCAAATAAGAATTACATAAGTTAATTTCTTAAATTAATATATTAAAGGGGTTGTCAACTTTACTTTTATTTTAACAATTGTGTTGTAGCACTTAAGTATAACAGGATAAGCGCCAAAAGTTCTCTGTCAATTTTCCTATTACTTTTGAGCCCGTGAAAATGAATGAACTATAAAAAAAAAATGGATGCAATATCTAAATGGTTAATGCAATATTTTTTTGTGTAAATCACCTTAAATAAAAGCTGGAAGTCTGTGCACCAATCCCATTAAACTGGCATAAGTTTCTCAGCAAGTTTTGGGCCAATATCTTTGGACACAATATACATATTTTGTGTCCTGGGTGGAGACAGTCATCATGAGTCACTGACCTCAACAAGCATTTTTCTATTTTAAAATGGATTACAATGGTAAGAGAAACGTACAGACAAACTAGAACCCAATTAGCAAAGACAAAGAACAAAATAAGCAAAATCAAAAAATGAAAATGATTTTGAGAAGTTAATGTGAGTAGTGACAAAGTTTAGTTCGGGGACCCGGAGGCTCAATAACCACGTCTCGTACTGAAAGGAGAGATAAATGTGAAATTTCCCTTAACAGGAAACAGAATTATAACACCATTATCACCATACGTCATTTATAATAATTTATACTTTAAGTTTCCCATTAGTACTTCTACGGCTCACAACAAAGAGTAACGCGGTCTTATAATTTATGGGAGGTGCAGCAAACGGATGAAAGAGACGTTAAAAGTTTGTCAAACAAGTAGGTCAAATGATTGTTTCACTCAATGCTAAAGCTTTCTCTCTGTAATTACTGTTGCAAGAACATACCGAGCTTACGCGGCGTTAGCCTGTAGTAGATTAGGGTTTTCTAGTCAAGTCTTCTCACAGTTTTCAGGAGAATTTTCCATTCAGATGTTTCGACACTGTGGTGAATTATCTCGACGCTCAACCTTGAGATGACCAGTGTCAGACACTGCGCTCTCGCTGCCAAGCAACGGCTACCCTTGAAAACCTTCCACTTTGATAAAGTTGATGCTGTCCTACTGGAAAGCAAACGAATGTGTACTTCTCTTTTGCGAACGAATGTACACTTAGGTTTTGAGAAGGACCTTTCCCCAGTTGTAGCATGCTAACACCTGGCCACATCATGGAATATTAGCCACTGAGTTGAATAAGACGTAGTTTTTTATTTTTCATTGTCATTGAGGAGATACTAGCTTGTAAAGTCCGAGGGGGCATGAGCGGAGATTCTACTCTCGGGCGTGTACTTTTTCCCCAGCATGATGTTGACCAATCAAAACCAAGAGGAATCATACAGATGAAAAAAATGGAACATGCTCCCATAAAAGCTTTTTCTGTGTGAGACATGTACCGTAATGATACACAGCCCTGATCACTGCACCACCGGTGTAGAATAGAGAAGATATACGTCATTAGAAACACCTCTTACAACTTCCATTTCAGGACACTGTCAGCTCTACTATAATCCCACCACACTGGCTGCTGTGAGATGAAAACTGCTAGATTTGTTTGTAATGACACATAGCTCTGTTGTAATCAAGGCTGTGGAGTCGATAAGCCAAACCACCGACTCTGAATCCATAGCACTGCCTCACTACTGAGCATGTAAGTGGAGCACAGATTCATCTCAACTAAAAGCCGAGATCCTTAGATCAGGAACAGAACAGACATTTATAGGACATTTCATAACTTTCCCAAATTCTTATGAAAACATTTACAGCACATCCTGTATTGTACTAATGAACCCAATTTATTATATATTTTAGGAGTCTGAGTCAGTCCATTTTATACGGACTCCGACTCCACAGCCCTGGTTGTAATTACACAGGTGGTGTAGACAACACAAAGGAGAACAGGGCTGTGTGTCATTACACGTCTAACGCACGTTTCACAGAAATCATGTTTTTACATTAGAAATGCTACACACCAAGGCAAATACAGATGCGCTACAGATTTGATCGCTGCAGATCTAGTTCCAGAAAAACTCTCAACAAACACCTTATTTTGCAGTTTTCATTGACTGTTCTTATAGGTTTCACTAACTGTAGTTGCAACTTACTTTATATACATGTAGGTTTTAACATAATTGTACCATACTGCTTTTTCTAACAGTAACAGGATCCATTTAACTGATCTTTCTTTATATTAATATAGTAATAATAAATAATAATTATTAAGTTTAATTAAAATTACTATTCTTAAAGGGTTATTCCTACCTTATTGATGGGCTCGTAAAAACAAACAACTTTGCAAACAATGTTTTATTAAAACTTGTTTTTTTTGTTTCTCCACGTAGCTTCCAAAACACCATTTACCTGCTGATATAGTAGTAATCTGTAGGTAGAGAGCATCTAGATCTGGTCTGGCCAGCTTACAGTAAGCGCATCTACAGTAAAATGAAGTGATATTCTCCTTGCAGCCGCTCGCTTTCAGTCAAGGAGGAACTGCAGGGGGGCTGCTACAGTCACCGCTCACTATACAGTGACTGCGCTGTGATAACGACCTTGCACATTGATTGACAGCCTGCTCTGAACACATATGGTGCACAGAAACACTGTAGAGCAGGCTGTCAATCAATATGCCGGAGAGTGACTACGGCTGTGATCACTATATAACGAGTGATGACAGTAACGGTTCCCTGCACCCACCCGTGGACTGAAAGTGAGTGGCTGCAGGGAGAATATAAATTTATTTTCTACCTGTAGCTGTTGCTCCAGTAAGCTGGCCATACATGATTTAAATGCTATATACCTGCATATTATCACTATATCTGCAGGTGAATAGCGGTCTTCGAAATTGCAGGTTACCTTTAATTTTCGACAAGGAGACCAACCAGAATATGCCCAGTGTTTACAAGCTTTTTGCTAGTGAGTTTGTAAGCGCTGCACTTCAGATGACCTGGATTGTTAGGGAGTACAGCACCTAGTGCCAGCAGTCTAGCTCCAGCTCAACTGCGCTTCCAATGCTACAGAGGCAAAGTTGCCTCATACAGCAGCATCAGGTGGGCGCACAGTTCATGCCAATGGTAGGGCAATGCTGTTGACCTAAACTGTTACCCAAACAGGAGCATCCATCTCCCCTAGCAGCCAATAAGTCAAGAGGCTGGAAAGCGGTGTGCGCCCAATAACTATTGTCAGGGGCTGCAGCAGTCACTTGACATAGTTTATATCATTTGACCGGTAGAAGGCAAGTTTGAGATGGAAGGAATGGTGGGTGGGTAAGAGTTTTTTCTTATTTCATGATGCACCCTGCAGGTTAAGGTGTTCCCAAACACAATCCAACATCTATACTAGCACTGGCATCCCGACAATCAGTATAACGGTATGTAATTACACTGGTTAGCACTGACCATATTTCCCAAGACAATGCACGCTAAATACAAGGACGAAGGTCCTGCAGCACTTCAACCTTCAACTTTTACCAGGCACATTGCAACCTTTGTCCTTGTGTCGTGTTTGGTATTACAGCTCCTCAGATCCATACAAGTAAATGAAGCATAGCAGCAATAGAACTGCAATAGGAAATACCACAACGATTGACACAACTGCTATGTCCAGGTGATCACTAGAACAATTATGTAAATTAGGTTGAAGGAAATGCCAAGCAGTTAGCACAAATAAAAAAATGTATGCTAGAACCCACTAATAATTTGCAAATAAGTTATGCCAAAGAGTGGGATAAAAACCTTTAATGTAGAATCTAAAATGTCACACTGCTGGCTACATAGACAAACAGAAACACACAGACACAAATATATAATATGTATAAGAAAAAAAAAAAAAAGAGACTCCCATTTAGTTATCTAGTTGTGTTACACAATCAAGACACCTATACAGAGTTAGCAGGGTTGGACTGGCCCACCAGAGAACCGGAGAATCCTCCGGAGGGGCCTGGCTTCTCCTTCAGGAGTGTTCATAGTGCAAACCTTGCAGCTGGTATGGGGCTCTTGAATTTGGAAGAAAGGTGGGCTCTCAGAATCAAATCCTCTGGTGAACCCAATGTTCTTCAGTTTGACACTGAGTGTTAGTATACCCATATGGGGTATATTATGAGGCAATATCTCAAGACATAATAGTGATGTAGGTAATAATAGGAACAATGTCACCAAGTCCATATAATGATGCAGGGGAGGTCAAAGTAGATCCTTCACCAATTCGGAGGGGCATAGCTCCAATAGCCACAGCCTGCCCTTGTCAAAATGTTCTTATTTCAGAAAAATCTCCAGATGCGTTGCCTCTATTTAGATTCCTCATAGGAATTGGTTAGGAAAAAATCCCTGCAGAGTGGTCGGCGAAAGGAAATAAAGCCACAGCAACGTCCATCAATGTCTCCTCACTGACTGTAAGGCACTACCTCCTTGATTTAAATAGGGAGTGAAAGAGGTTTACTAGCAGGTCACTCAATTCATTTCCTGTTTGTACCCATGTACTTTGGAGCTCACAGGTGACACTGGCTCAAATAGTAAATGTAATGAGCGACCCCTCGGCAGAAATTTATCTATAACCAACCCCTTGATACCAATGGGGTTAAAGATGGAGTTCTCCGTTAACCATCTAGATACTGGCAGCAGCATCTAGTGGGGTTTACATGGCGACAATCAGTGCCAAAGCTGACACCAGCGGTGTTTTATTTTTTGCTCATGGAAGGGACTACTATTGCCTTATTCTTCAGGTTTGTAAAAAAGTGTATTGATTGTTATTAAGGAGATAAAAGACCCAAGTACTAAGAAATTTTATACACACACACAGTGCACCTCTCCCAGTATCTTATCAGTTACAAGGGAGTTACTATAGAAAAGACAATATGATAGCCAAAGCAAATAAAGCAACTCCTACTCTGTGAGGCTATGTGCCCATGATGCAGAAATGCTCCGGATTTTTTCCTGAGCGTTTCTGCATCTCCCTGGCAGAAAAAAACGCATGCGGATTGTACATGCGTTTTTCCTGCCAGGGACATGCGGATGTGAAGCGTTCTTCACATGTATTTCCGCATGCGGGTGACAAGCACTTTCCAAGCGATTTTAGCATCACTTGGAAAGTGCTGGTCAACTTGGTCACACTATATAAATCCATGCAAACGTCATTCTTCCTTATTTAGACATACTACTGATTAATAGGCTCAAAACGTTCCACAGAGAATCACAAACTTCGGAGACTTATTTCCATGGTTTTAAACATATTGGAGTCAATTTTTCTTGTACTTTTGGGTCAATAGAGGTTTACATAGTGGAGTTCTGAGTCTTATTTTGCAAACTAAAACATCAGTGCTTGCTGCCAGCAAATCTTGCTTGAGGTCTTTTGCAATTACTCAAGGGTTTTTGACCATCTGCCTCCTCAGAAATCCAGTAGCAGCTTCCTCTTTCTGCCACATCCAGGTAGTGTAAACAGTATTCCATAAATTTTGAAATTGCAAACTCTGCTTCCGCCTGTATCTCTAGAAACATTCAATGCCTTTTGACAATAAACAAAATGTGTAATGTGGGTTAAATATTTTTGATTGCAACTGTGTTACCTAACATGTGGACAGGTGACATGTTGTTTATAGGACTTATAGGTCTCACCCCTCCGCCGCAGTCCACAGAGCAGAGTAGATTTGAGTTGGGTGTTACCGCTGAGGGTGACCCCACCCAGAAGTAAAGATGCTGGGTATAAGAGTTCAGTCAAACCTAAGGTCTCATACACACCTGATGAAGGCTCTATGAGCAGAAACGCGTTGTGTGATCCTTTTTAAAGACTCCCTTCTCCCTTCCCCTTTTGTACATCCATGTCCCTTATGTGTATTCACGGTTTTATGTTTTTTTTAATAAACCTACAAATATTAATCCCTGGTGGAATATCCTCCATGCAATTGCACCACAATTGGAAGATTCAACAATTTTTTGGTTACTCTTTAATCCACGGGAGCGCCTCCAGAATCCATTTATCTCTCTTTAACAGGTCCGTCAGCTTCAAATTATTTTATTTCTTGTTTTTCATTATTTGTGATTAAATATTTTTTTTAACTATTATTTATTTTACTCAGTGATATAGTGCCATTAATTCCACAGCACTTTGCAGACAACATCATCGCTGTCCCCATTGGGGTTCACAAGCTTCATTCCCTATCAACATGTCTTTGGAGTATGGGAGAAAATAGGAGAACCCAGAGTTTTCTTTGCTGGGATGTGAACCCAGGACCCCAGCGCTGCAAGGCTATTCTAACATTATGCAGTGTTATTTTGAGTTTGGCTTGGACTTGGTCCCATTTGTATGCTATCCTTACTTGGAGCAATATAGTCTGGTGACAAACTTGCTTTAATTTTGGTTTAGCATTCTAGGGGTTTCACAGCAAAGTATCAAGCCAAGGAAGTGTTACAAAGGTAAATAGTAAATGGAGAAAGAATCATGGAGAAAATTCTGCTTGTCTGCAAAATAATTGATATTTAGGCCAGTTTCACACAGGCATGATCATATACACAAGTCCTGATTCGACCAAGAGTCTGATGATCTGAATTAACAGCAAGTTAGGGATCTATTACAAATACAGTACAGACTGCTCTTGCTAAGCCTTCACAAGGAATAACATGACATGACATACTGGCTGTGTTATTGCAGCCATATACAGTACAGACCAAAAGTTTGGACACACCTTCTCATTTAAAGATTTTTCTGTATTTTCTTGACTATCGAAATTGTACATTCACACTGAAGACATCAAAACTATGAATTAACACATGTGGAATTATATACTTAACAAAAAAGTGTGAAACAACTGAAAATATGTCTTATATTCTAGGTTCTTCAAAGTAGCCACCTTTTGCTTTGATGACTGCTTTGCACACTCTTGGCATTCTCTTGATGAGCTTCAAGAGGTAGTCACCGGAAATTGTCTTCCAACAATCTTGAAGGAGTTCCCAGAGATGCTTAGCACTTGTTGGCCCTTTTGCCTTCACTCTGCGGTCCAGCTCACCCCAAACCATCTTGATTGGGTTCAGGTCCGGCAGGTCTGGTGACTGTGGAGGCCAGGTCATCTGGCGTAGCACCCTATCACTCTCCCTCTTGGCCATGGTTCAGCATGCCTTCAATTTTGAATAAATCCCCAACAGTGTCACCAGCAAAGCACCCCCACACCATCACACCTCCTCCTCCATGCTTCACAGTGGGAACCAGGCATGTAGAGTCCATCCGTTCACCTTTTCTGCGTCGCACAAAGACATGGTGGTTGGAACCAAAGATCTCAAATTTGGACTCAACAGACCAAAGCACAGATTTCCACTGGTCTAATGACCATTCCTTGTGTTCTTTAGCCCAAACAAGTCTGCCAGTGGATTGATCAGCATGACTTAACTATCCAGGTTCCTTTTAACATACTCTGTAGTGTACATATATTTCTATAGCACCAGCATATTCTGAAGTGCTTTATAATTTGGGAAGTAAGAAAGAATGCAAGTAGTCACAACAAATACACAGATAAAATAAGTCCCTACTCAATCTAAAGCCTCTTCCATACATGTTCTGAGTTTTTCACAGATACAACACAAACCCATTAGTCTATTCTGCTGTTCACATGTCCATGTTTTTTGCTGATGAATGGCTGGTAAAAATCACAGCAATGTGTCTGTTTTTGAGACATTGATCAATATACCCTATACAGGCCTATGGGTTTGTGAAGGCATACTGAAACAGCATGGCTACCACAGCATCTTGCAGCGGCATGCTATTCCACCCGGTTTGTGTTTAGCTGAACCATCATTTATTTTTCAACAGGACAATGACCCCAAACACACCTCCAGGCTGTGTAAGGGCTATTTGACCAAGAAGGAGAGTGATGGGGTGCTACGCCAGATGACCTGGCCTCCACAGTCACCAGACCTGAACCCAATCGAGATGGTTTGGGGTGAGCTGGACCGCAGAGTGAAGGCAAAAGGGCCAACAAGTGCTAAGCATCTCTGGGAACTCCTTCAAGATTGTTGGAAGACCATTTCCGGTGACTACCTCTTGAAGCTCATCAAGAGAATGCCAAGAGTGTGCAAAGCAGTCATCAAAGCAAAAGGTGGCTACTTTGAAGAACCTAGAATATAAGACATATTTTCAGTTGTTTCACACTTTTTTGTTAAGTATATAATTCCATATGTGTAAATTCATCGTTTTGATGCCTTCAGTGTGAATGTACAATTTTCATAGTCATGAAGATACAGAAAAATCTTTAAATGAGAAGGTGTGTCCAAACTTTTGGTCTGTACTGTATATGGCTGCAATAACACAGCCAGTATGTCATGTCATGTTATTCCTTGTGAAGGCTTAGCAAGAGCAGTACCTTTTCATCTCTGGAGCTTGAAGACGTGTTTGTGCATTTGTCTGGAGTTTCCCATTTGTCCTTCCTTGTTGTCTATAGTGTTTAGTGGAGATTGACTAGTGCTCATCTCCTCCCTTCCCTAGCTTGAGCCAAACGCCAGGGAAAGACAAAGCGAGGTACGCGTCTAGCGATTGGTTAAGAGCCAATACAGGGACATTAGGGGAGACAGGGTGACGCTAGATCAACCTAGGAGGTCTCCACTTTTCCCTCTTTCCCTAGCGTCTGGGCTCCCTTTCACTCTTCCCTTTGTGTTGCACTAAGTCTTTCCCACACCTTGGGTGACACAGTAGTTTGAGCAGCATTAATCTACTGTCAGGCTTCCAATAAAAAGGTGAACAGGACGCATACCATGTAATATAAAAATATAGGGTCCTCTGTAACTTCTGTATGTAACACTCTTCCATATTTTATCCAATCAAACATGTTTCCATTTCGTCTTCACAAACAAAAATGCACACTGGCGATTTGCAACAGAGGATGTTTGCTGTGCTGATTAAAGGGGTTGTCTCAACATCAGCAATAGTTAAAATTGCAAAGTGTTTGTAATAACAAGCAACTTTTCAACGTTAATTTTATTAAAAATCTTCTCCATTAATCAAGAACACAGGAAATTTTAATTGTATTGTTTATTTATTTTATTCACTTATATAGCGCCTTTAATTCCACAGTGCTTTACAGACATTATAATTACTGTCTCCATTGTGGCTCACAATCTAAATTCCCTATCAGTATGTCTTTGGAGTGTTGCTTGATATCTAGGTTACCGACCACCAATACAGTATAGCAGAATGGCTGAACAGGTGCGGTACTTATATGCTCCTTTTAACAGAGCTTGTAAGCACTGATCTTAGGCTGTGTGCACACAGTGCGTTTTTGTTGGATTTTTTTCTGAGTGGAATTGGCCCAAAAATGCTAGGGAATCCTTATGCCAGCAAAGCCAATTAGAATTCTTAAGTCCTGTGCACGATCAGTATTTTTCCTTTCAGGATTTGCTGTGCATTTAAATCCGCAGTCTGTCAATTTTTTTGTGCATTTTTGCCTGAATTTTTAACCCTTTGAATGCACTGCAACAAAAAAAAAAACATCCAAAAACGCACAAAAAACAAGCGGCTTTTCCGCTGCAAAGAGATGCAGAAATATTCCAAAAATTTCTGCGCCAAATACTAAAGCTGGCTGATTGCTGGCCAAATCCGACTGTAGTGTCCCTGCACTCCTCCGCTGCTACGGCAGCATCACAGTGTGCAAAATTCAGATAAAGGGCGAAACCGTGCCATTGGTCCAAATTTTCAATCGTCAGGAGCGCACTCCTACTAGCAAAATGGAAAATCGGGGAGGTAGGGGAGCGGTGCACTTTAGAAGATGAAACTTTACAAAAACCCTATAAAAAGGCTACACATTATTGCAACAAAGGAAATTATCCCCCAACATTTAACATCTTTATCAAACTGGTAACACAAACATAATTCAATGTTTATGTAACATTTTCTAAATTGAAGTATATACACACTTATGTTCTTTTGACTAGAACGTTTAAGGAGAAATAAAGTCAACCATTTAGTCAATAAAATTAGTCAGGAATCAGGGCTAGGATCCACCATAACAGAGCACAAATTTTCTGCACAAACACATACTATATAAAGTTATGTCAGTCAGCTACCTCCATTTGTGGTGGAATCCGTACATACATTCTCACATTACAAGTGCCCGTGAATGTGAGGCAGGGTTACATCAGCGTTAGTAATTCTGTTTCGTAGACTCCAGCGTAGATATGAACCTAGCCTAAAGGCCAGTTTACCCTGGCTGATCGACCACGTGCAAATCGATCAGGTTCGATTTATTTTATAATATACAAGACATTATTGCCCCATACAGCATTGAAGTTGTCGTCAACATAATCCCTGTTTACACAGAGCAACATGCAGCCGACAATGATGTTTTGTAATTCCAACATAAACAATCAAGTCAGCGACCAACAAGCACTTTGCTCCTTTGTTGGATCATCTGTGGCATCTTTAAGCAGGCCAATGATCGGGGAACAAGAGTTCTTATGAACGCTCATTCACCGATCAAAGTCTCATGTAAATGGACCTTTAGGCTGTGTGCCCACGATGCGTTCTTCAAGCGATTACGCTGCGGAATTTCTGCAGCGTAAACGCTTGGGAAAACGCTTGGTAAACCTTCCCCCGTGGTCTCCAATGCAATTCCGCACTTTCAATGCCCATGATGCGTATTTTTCCGCAGCGTTTATGCTGCGCTCAAAAATCCGCAGCATGTCCATTAATTTTGCGGAAGTGCTGCGTTTTCGCCGCCATTGACTTGCATTAGAATGCGCCAATTCCGCAAGACTGCATCTGTACTTGCGTAATTGGCGCGTTCTAATGTGCGGATGGTACCCGGGTGTGGAGGAGAGGAGAGTCTCATCCACACCCAGGTACCATTAAAAAAGCTGTAAAAACAAGAATAAAATAAAAAATAAAGATTATATTCACCTTCCGACGGCCGCCGGACTCCTTCTCTGTGCTTGCCGACAGATCGCGCAGGACTGAAGGACCTGCGCTGAAGTCACAGTCATGTGACGGTAGGTCTTTTAGTACAAAGTACTGCGATCTGCCAGCAGCCAGCACAGGAGCGCAGCAAGACAACGCGGGTCATCGGAAGGTAAGTATAGGTTTATTTTTTTTTATTTTTAACCATTCTCTCGGGTCACACTATATAAATCCATGCCATTTGCATGGATTTATACAGTGTGACCTAGTTGTCAAGCACTTTCCAAGTGATGCTAAAATCGCTTGGAAAGCACTTGACACCCGCATGCGGAAATGCAAGTGAAGAATGCTTCATATCCGCTTGTCCCTGGCATGAAAAACGCATGTACAATCCGCATGCGTTTTTTTCTGCCAGGGAGATGCAGAAATGCTCAGGAAAAAATCCTGAGAATTTCTGCATCGTGGGCACATAGCCTTAGAGTATATGAACACAACGTCTTTCAGGTGAGTCTAACCCAAAATCCACCCGAAAAAGCTATATGTTCAGTCTTTTGAGCGTCTTTAACAGCTTAAGGTTTCAAAAGTGCCTAGGAGTAACCGGACCATTCTTTTCGCGTCTTCTGCTTGGATGACACTCTATAGTTTATAATATAACGGGGGTGCACAACCTGCAGCCTCCAGTCATCTCTGACTCCTCTGTGTTCAGAATCTCAAACTATGGTGATAGCTGCGCTCACTCTATAGTCATCTTGACTCTTTTTTTTACTGGAGTGCTAAATAGGGGATTAGAGGAACCTCTTTGTCTACAATAGTTAAAGTTCCAGAAATGGAACCCTCACTTGTTCAATTACGGTGTATGTAGTACTGTCGATACCTCGGATCAGAATACCCTTTCAGATTTTATGCGGCCTTTGGGATAGGACAGTCACAAAATTTGGTAATAAAAGTCAATGGACATGCTCAAAAGATGCCAAGACGCCTTTGTCAGCGTTTTGCTTCAGAAACCCCTACTTGTTTCTTCACGTTGAATAAAAAAAAAAAAAAACAGAAAAACAAGAAACTGACAGTAAAAAGACAACCTAAATACGATGTAAAAATGCTAAAAATAAAAAAAATGCCGGCAGTCAAAAAGGACAAAGCAAATTATCAAAAAGACGCAATATACGACGATTCAGGAAAAAAATGCCAACGTGTCCTGGAGAGTTTTCTTCTTGGTAAACCTGGTGCTTTTTGTGCACATACATTTAGCATCAGGTGGACTTCTATGGGTTAATGCTGCTAACCTTGAAGATTACTTGTTCATAAATAAACTCACATAATAGCAATTAGCCAAGGCTCCTGGTGAAAGGGGATGAGGCCTTAGAATGTTAACAATTTTAGTGGACTTAAAAAACATAAAACGCTAGAAAATAATTCACACCCATTCACTTACTATACCCAAGTTAAAAATAGTAAAATCAGGGTTGTAAAGCAACATCAAGTTTTTCCTAGTAGGCGGAAAAGTTAAGTGACCTTAAGACCTTCTGACACGATTGAAACTCTTAAAAACAGCTGCAAGTTTGCACTTAACTATCTTCCACGTAGCCAACTGAACTGTTCTTTGCAAAGCAATAATTCAAAATAACAAACACCATTAACAATATATACTGTATATATGAAAGTAACCTTCTACCCAATATGATCGATACAGAAATTTATCTGACCATTTAAAAAAAAAAATCTTCCTGTTCACTAAGCAAAGGCAGAAATCTTGAAAATGATGAACTGATACACATATTAGGAAATTGCTGAGCTTATGACAAACGGACCAATCTGGACTTAAGACAAAAGGCATAAGCAACACACTTGTCCATGTAATTGGTACTGTAGTTCAGTCTTCTTAAAAGGGTTGTTTAGGAATAAAATAGGGGCATTACCAAAGTTTTGTCTCTGGAGGCGTGTACTTTTCCTCCTGCATGACACTGGCCAATCATAAGAAGGAGCCGTCAAGCAGGAGAGAAAAAAAAAAAAAAGAGAACATGCCTTGCTCTCAGCCCTGATCTCTGCAGCTACTTTGTAGTATAAGGCTATGTTCACACATCTTGTTTTATTCAGTGTTTCTTTTCTGCAGTAAAACCTTATTTCTTGCCAGGAGGTTGTTCAGGTTTTTCCTTGCTTTTTTTCTTTTTTTTTTTGTCATTTTCATTGTTCTTTTGTCTCTTTTATGCATGTACATGAAGTTCAGTGAAAAAAAAAAATATCATTCTGGTTTTGCCACAAAAAAAACGATGAAAAATTTGACACCTGCGTTTTTGGTGCATTTTCTCAGTGTTTTTTTCACCACCCATTACTTCCAATGGGTGAAAAAAAGCTGAAAAAACGCTGAAAGAAGTGACATGCTCTATTTTGCAAAAACACATGCAAAGCAAAAAATCTTGAACAAAAAAAAACCAAAAACATGACATGAGCATGAGATTTCTGGAATATCATAGACTTTGCTGGTACTATAGAACACAGCTGAAAATTTGCATAAAAAGACAAATCAAAAACTGCTGAAGGACACATGATGTGTGAACATAGCCAAAAAGCAGAGCTGAGTGTAATTACAAACACCTCCAGATCTCCTCTGGTGGCAGTCAGTGAAGTCAAAGTAAAGTATAAGTTTTGCTACCAAAATGAGGTCTATTTGTAGGGAAGTACTGCAAGCAATGTGGTCTTATAACAACTCAAAACAAGATGGGGAACCTTACTGTTGATGGGTCATGACATCTCATCCATCCATTCCTGGATAGGGTGGAGATGGTTTGCTTTCTCCCATCCCTTTTACACCAGACGGATGGTATAAATATTTGCCTTGTTTTCTAAAGTTCCTGTTATCGTGAACATTTAACTACAGGCTCCAGAACAAATACCATAATATTTATTACCATGTGATCTCAAGGCTATGTTTTATAGTGCGCTGCAATAGCTAAGGGAGGAATATGTTATGTTTAATAGGGACTATAGCCTGTTAAAGGGACCCTCCATCGCCGAAACTAAATCGGACTATACATTTCCCATGTATACTCACCGTACCTAGTGCCTTCCGTTCTTCTTTCACTGCCTCACACTGGGATTTCCAGAACATGCTCCTCTTCTCCAAAATGGCCAGCACAGAGGCACGGGGAGCCCTGTGGAAAGTCTGAATCATGCCTCCCCTATTGAAGGATGGGCACAGCACTGTCATAATCAACACTGATGCATCCCATGGAAATGAAGAGGCAGGGGAGGTGCAATTCCGACTTTTGACCGTGCTCCCGAATGAATTAGTAATTTTGGACTCAAGCTGCCGAGCTTAAAGAGGGAGGCAGCTGCAGATATGGCGACTATACATGGGTAATGCCTAGTCATATTTAGGTTTGGAAGGCGGTGGGTCATCAAAGCAGGACTCATTAATAGCAATGGTTAGTAAGACAACAACAAAACCATTTCTATAGGTTACCTACTGTAATAAACAAGCAGCAATAGGGGCAGCATAGTGGCTCAGTGGTTAGCACTGTTGCCTTGCAGTACTGGGCTCCTGGATTGAAATCCCACCAAGTACAACATCTACAAGGAGTTTGTATGTCTCTCCGTATTTCCGTGGATTTCCTCAGGGTACTCTGCTCACACTTACTGGCAGGACATAATGAATGTTATTTGGGCCCAGGGGCAACAACTTTTGAACCTGGCCTCCTCTAGAACCACAAGGTTGTTCCTTGGATACATGGGCTTCTGTGACCCTGCTTAAGTCTACAAGTCCTCCCCACTCAATGCCTTGGTGTTCAGCACTGTTTTGCAGTGCTGGGGTCCCAGGCTCAAATCCCACCAAGGACAACATCTGCAAGGAGTTTCTATGTTCTCCCTGTGTTTGCGCGGGTTTCCTCTCCCACTCCAAAGACATACTCATAGGGAAATTACATTGTGAGCCACAACCGGGAACAGTGATGATGTCTGTAAAGCGCTGTAGAATTAATAGCTATACAAGAGAGTAAAATAAATAAATATTATTTTCATAAAGTGCAAATCTTCTCTCTGAACATAATGTTATGGATTGTTCACAAATTAAAAAACATGCTGATTGTACAAACTCAAATTAAATAATGTAGTAGTTTAGAAAATGTTTCAGGCATGTATTTAATAAGTGACTTAATCATATACATGACATGAGTTGACCATGCTCACACAAATGGAAGGAGAATTCAATACAATGGCTCATTACCATGCAGATCATGAATTATCAGTAGTCAATAAAAAAAGAGTGTACAAACTAGTATTGCACCATTATGGAATAATTTCTGTAACCGTAGAACAATAAAGCTGCCCAATGACATGGCACGGCAAGGAACATTCAGCTAACTGCCCCTTTGTACATGACCATGCACAGACTTAAAGAGTCATGCAGAAATAAGACCAAGACAAATTGTTGGAGGAGAGATGGTAACCAACAAACAGCTAACAAACTACTGGATCCAAAAAACTGATATAAGATCTGTAAGTAGCTTAAAGTAACCTAGGTGGCTCAGATTTCATTCAGAAGAGGCTGGTGGTCTCAGCTGGTGATAATGGGCAGCTCTATTTACATAACTCCCCGATTAGTTCCTCCTTGGAGACCATCTACAAATCAGTCAATGAAGAGGGTGGTGGATGATAAAAGGCGATGTGACAGCCCCCATTTGTCAACAGCCTCAGCTCATTGCCCAAGTTCTGAAACTGTGCGAGCTGTTGTCAAGCCTCCTCCTTGCGGTGACCACAGCTGATCCTGCCCTGCGGTGTGCAGCCACCAATGCCATGCACGGTGCTGCCATCTCGCCTGCAGCAGAGCAGCTACCTAAAATATTTACTAAAAAAAATATATTAAATTCTTCTCTATAGGAGATCTAGTGGAAGCCAGTGCTTGTGGCTGTGCGCTGGGAGGAGGCAGCGCAGAGCACGCAGAAGTGTGCACTTGTCTCTGTGTGTGCACAGCTCCCACTGAGAAAGGCGCCTTTTTTTCATATGGAAACACGCGGATTGTGCACATTTGTACTCACGGTTTCAGGGGGTTGTGAATGACAGTCGCCATCTTGCTACAATGTAACAGAATATTGTCTGTCTCGGAGTTCTGAACGTTCGATAAGGGAGGGGGGTGAAGAGACGGACCAATCAGCGGCGGCAGTACCGGCGCCGCAGCCAATAGAACGCGAGGGGGCGTGTCGTGGAAGGGTTGTTCTGCTAGGTATTAGAGAGCTGTCAAAGCACCAGAGGTCACTCCCTTGGGTGGCCGGACAGGGAGCAGTAGGGGAGGAGGAGGGGACTCGGCGCTTTACTGGAGGAGTCGGCTGGGCTGAAAGAACAATCTTTACCCAGAGTCAGATGGGTTAACACTGAGTGGGCAGCGTTTGGGCACTTTACAGGAGGTGGGAACTAATTAAAGCAGCGCTCACCGTCTTCTTGCATTGCACTTGCTGCTCGTCATGCACCCTGGACTCCAGCCATCTCCCCCCAAAGAACACAGGCTGCAAGTGTCTGACGTTTATTTCAATGCCCATAGCTTTATCTGGCTGTCACCCTCCCCCACTTCTCTCCAGTTTCTTCCGATGGGCTCTCTGGCAATGATATATGACCCCCCTCCTTCACCCCTCCACACACACACTCCTCCTCCCACCTCTGGCCCCTGTATTTCTCAGTGTCAGCTAATATCCTGCAGTCGGTGCTCCAGCATCAGGATGCACTAAGAGGTCACTGAAGTGTTGTCAACTGCAAAACAAGGTGACTGCAGTGTGTGTGTGACACCCCCATGTCTGCTGTGCCTGGCACACTCTGCCTGCTCACACAGATCTGCGAAAGCACAGTGTTATGACAGCTGAAATGATACAGTTTTGTTTATATGGGTAACAAGCCTATAGGCAAAAGCAACATGGGCCAGAATTTGCATGGAAGAGCGCAGAGGGGGGTTCAATCAACTTTGAAAAAAGTGACCCGAGACTAGTAAACATTGGAAAGAGAAAAGCAAAATATAGATCTGGGACTTGTCGTTTTAGTATATGCCATTACTTTATTATTAAGAAGATGGGGGTCTGACTTCTTGTACCCACCACGAAGATGAAATAGCTGTAGCACTCTTGGTACTCTGTCCTCTGCAAAGTGCCTCCATTTAAGAAGGGCCCTGCCGTGCATAGAAAAACAATGAAAGAATGCAGCCCCTTAGTTTTCATGACTGTAGTAGGGGCTACAGCGGCTGGATCTTAATAAAGTGATGGCAAATCCAAGTGATATAAAGGAAAACAGCTTTAAACAATGTTTTTTTAGACAAACATGTGATATAGCTAAAATGTATATGCTCAATATATTGTTTTTTTTTTCCTTGGATTGGCCACAGTGTGAACGTGCTCTTACACCTTTAACGTATATTGCACATATACCAACTTATATTCTGGCTCATTTCTTTGGTTTTGCTGTAGTTTTTTTGTGCCTTGTACAAACAGGGGCTTGGCTCCCCTTTCTGAGCTAGGACTTCAATCTATATACACTGCTCAAAAAAATAAAGGGAACACTTAAAAAACACAATATAACTCCAAGTCAATAACACTTCTGTGAAATCTACCTGTCCAGCTATGAAGCAACACTGATTGTTAATCAATTTCTCCTGCTGTTGTGCAAATGGAACAGACAACTGGTAGAAATGATAGGCTATTAGCAAGATACCCCTATAAAGTAGTGGTTCTGCAGGTGGTGACCACAGACCATTTCTCTGTTATCATCCTTTTTGGCTGTTGTTTTGGTCACTTTTTCATTTTGCCATTGCTCTCACCCCTAGAGGTACAGTAGCATGAGGCAGTGTCTACAGTACAACCCACAGAAGTTTCTCAGGTAGTGCAGTTCATCCAGGATGGCACATCAGTGCAAGCTGTGGCAAGAAGGGTAGATGTGTCTGTCAGCACAGTGTCCAGAGCATGGAGCAGATACCAGGAGATGTTGAGGGAGCCATAGGAGGGCAACAACCCAGCAGCAGGACCGTTACCTCCTCCTTTGTGCAAGGAGGAACAGGATGAGCACTGCCAGAGCCCTGCAAAATGACCTCCAGCAGCCCACAAATGTGCATGTGTCTGCACAAATGGTTAGAAACCGACTCCATTAGGGCGGTATGAGGGCCCGACATCCACAGATGGGGGTTGTGCTCACAGCCCAACACCGTGCAGTACGCTTTGCATTTGCCACAGAACACCAGGATTGGCAAAGTTGCCACTGGCGCCCTGTGCTCTTCACAGATGAAAGCAGGTTCACACTGACCACATGTGACAGACGTGACAGAGTCTGGAGACGCTGTAGAGAGCGATCTGCTGCCTGCAACATCCTTCAGCATGACCGGTTTGGCAGTGGGTCAGTAATGGTGTGGGGTGGCATTTCTTTGGAGGGCAGCACAGTCCTCCATGTGCTCGCCAGAGGTAGCCTGACTGCCATTAGGTACCGAGATGAGATCCTCAGACCCCTTGTGAGACCATATGCTGGTGCAGTTTGCCCTGGGTTCCTCCTAATGCAGGACAATGCCAGACCTCATGTGGCTGGAGTGTGTCAGCAGTTCCTGCAAGATGAAGACATTGAAGCTATGGACTGGCCTGCCCGTTCCCCAGACCTGAATCCGATAGAGCACATCTGGGACATCATGTCTCGCTCCATCCACCAACGTCACGTTGCACCACAGACTGTCCAGGAGTTGGCGGATGCTTTAGTCCAGGTCTGGGAGGAGATCCCACAGAACACCATCCGCAACCTCATCAGGAGCATGCCCAGGCATTGTAGGGAGGTCATACAGGCACGTGGAGGCCACACACAATACTGAGCTTCATTTTGACTTGTTTTAAGGACATTACATCAAAGTTGGATCAGCCTGTAGTGTGTTTTTCCAGTTTAATTTTGGGGGTGACTCCAAATCCAGGCCTCCATTGGTTAGTAAATTTGATTTCCATTGATGATTTTTCTGTGATTTTGTTGTCAGCACATTAAACTTTGTACAGAACAAAGTATTCAATGAGAATATTTCATTCATTCAGATCTAGGATGTGTTATTTGAGTGTTCCCTTTATTTTTTTGAGCAGTGTAGTTTCCTATGGATAGGTGGCTGACCAGTTGGGCCCCTGTCCTTCTCTGCCCTTATTCACAGTGAGGTCGGCTGACACAAGGTGAGGTTTTAATACTAGAGACAGGCTAGGACTGTCCCAACTAGGTACAACTTGTCGCGGTGAGATGGCTTTTATGCTTTTTTGATCAAGACAGTGCTAACCAAGTACTCTGTTATTTACATGTACTATTACTATTTACTTATTCAGCACAACCCAAGATAAAATAAAATGAGCAAACACCCTGTAGTAAATAAACAGTAGTAGTACATGTAAATAACATAGGGGACTTAATTAACCCCTTCGCAACCCTGGGATTTACCGTTTTTGCATTTTTGTTTTTTGCTCCCCTTGTTCCCAGAGCCATAGCGTTTTTATTTTTTGGTCAATATGGCCAAGTAAGCGCTTATTTTTTGCGGGACGAGTTGTACTTTTCAACGCCATTACTAGTTTTACCAGATCGTGTACGGGAAAATGGGAAAAAAATTCCAATTGCGGTGAAATTGCAAAAAAAAGTGCAGTACCACAGATGTTTTTTTTTTTTAACATGTTCACTGAATGCTAAAACTGACCTGCCATTATTATTCTCCAGGTCATAGACACCAAACACGTATAGGTTCTTTTTTATTTAAGTGGTGAAAAAAAATTCCAAAATTTGCTAAAAAAAAAAAAAAAAAAAAAAAATGGCGCCATTTTCCAAGACCCGTAGCGTCTCCATTTTTCGGGATTTGGTTCTGGGTGAGGACTTATTTTTTCGCGCGCCGAGCTGAAGTTTTTATTGATACCATTTTGGGGTAGATCCGATGTTTTGATCGCCCATTATTGCATTTTAATGCAATGTTGCGGCGACCAAAAAACTTAATTCTGGCGTTTAGAATTTTTTTCTCGTTACGCCGTTTACCGATCGGATTAATTCTTTACATTGATAGATCGGGCGATTCTGAACGCGGCGATACCAAATATGTGTATGTGAGGTTTTTTATATTCTTTTATTTTGAATGGGGCGAAAGGGGGGTGATTTAAACTTTTATATTTTTTTAATATTTTTAAACATTTTTTTTTCACTTTTTGCTTGCCTCTATAGTCTCCATAGGGTCCTGTGCTATGAGCGCTGACCACTCGGTGGCGCTCATAGTGATCAGCTCATGACAACCACTGGAGTCTGCTGCAGACCCAGGGTTGTCATGCCCACGCATCGGTGACCCGCAATCACGTGATGGGGTCACCGATGGGCAGGGTAAGTGACGCGCTTCCGGCGCGGCGCTGTTAAATGCCGCTGTCAGAGATTAACAGCGGCATTTAACATGTTAACAGCCGCGGGTGGATTGCGATTCCACCAGCGGCTGTTGCGGGCACATGTCAGCTGTAAGAATCAGCTGACATGTGCCCGGGTCAGTGAGGGCTCAGCGACGGAGCCCTCACTGAACCGGAGGTTACAGCCTTGTACGTACAAATACGGCACAGGCTGTAAAGGGGTTAACATTGTTTTCATTTAAAAAAAAAAAAACATAAAAGCTAACCCACCACAGCAAGGTGTCCCCCCCCCCCATTTGTACAAAATACAAAAACTAAACCAAAAAAATTCAGCCACAGCATATGTTGATATAAGTGCAATGCATAGTTGTGCATTCATTTATGCATTGCACTTATACTACCATGTGCTTTGGCTCATTTTTGGGGTTTTTATTTACTATAGGGTATATGTTCGATTTGAAGAAAAATTCCAAGTGTCGGCAACTAAATAAGATCTTCAAAACAGAGAATTAAAATTCATGGAGGTAAATGAGATAACGCTCAGACATGTGTTACTCTGCTGGGCAGTGTATCTAATCCTCTCCTGTGTGACACTGTTGAACTGTGATTTTTAGAAATGACACTATATTCATATATTTGCTCCAATAATCTGTTGCTTAATATTATTGCTACACTTTTGTATTATGAAGGTACAAATATGACCCTGTTGTATATTCATTTGTGTCTGTTATAGTATCCTTTCTCTAATTATTGCACACGTTTCATGATTGGTTAGCACTTGCTTTAAATATTTTCGCATGGGTTTGTTTGCTATATTCAGTGATGAAGTTCATGCCTGAAACGCGTCTGAGCGTTATCTCATCTACCACCACAAACTTTAATTCTATGTTTTGAAATTAAGTTTTGAAGATTTTATCCAGTTGCTGACACTTGAAATTTTTCTTCATATTTTACCGTGGGTCAGCCGTTCTCCTTGGAGCAGCAACGCTTTATTGTTAAAGGTCCTGATATTTAACAACATGGTGAGGCTTTAAACTTCTTTTCCCATTATATATGCTCGATTTGTTGTTATTTTCTGTAGGGTTTTTTATAGCTAAAAAGTGACAAAAAGCACACAATAGGGCATCACCCGGGCAATAAACGTAGATAGTATGTTAATGCTCACCTGGCTGGGTTGTGTCAGGCACAACTCTTATGCAGGTATAGATAACGGCTGCTGCTGCTCCGTATGCTGGAATAAAACCTGCGGTGAATGCAATAGTAGAAAGGGATACAGTGGGTACGGAAAGTATTCGGACCCCTTTAAATTTTTCACTCTTTGTTTCATTGCAGCCATTTGGTAAATTCTAAAAAGTTATTTTTTTTCTCATTAAAGTACACTCTGCACCCCATCTTGACTGAAAAGTAGAAATTTTTGCAAATTTATTAAAAAAGAAAAACTGAAATATCACATGGTCATAAGTATTCAGACCTTTGCTCAGACACTCGTATTTAAGTCACATGCTGTCCATTTCCTTGTGATCCTCCTTGAGATGGTTCTACTCCTTCATTGGAGTCCAGCTGTGTTTAATTAAACTGATGGGAATTGATTTGGAAAGGCACACACCTGTCTGTATAAGACCTCACAGCTCACATTGCATGTCAGGCCAAATGAGAATCATGAGCTCAAAGGAACTGCCCAAGGAGCTCAGAGACAGAATTGTGGCAAGGCACAGATCTGGCCAAGGTTACAAAAGAATTTCTGCATTACTCAAGGTTCCTTAGAGCACAGTGGCCTCCATAATCCTTAAATGGAAAAAGTTTGGGACCACCAGAAGTCTTCCTAGACCTGGCCGTCCAGCCAGACTGAGCAATCGTGGGAGAAGAGCCTTGGTGAGAGAGGTAAAGAAAAACCCCAAGATCACTGTGGCTGAGCTCCAGAGATGCAGTAGGGAGATGGGAGAAAGTTCCATAAAGTCAACTATCACTGCAGCAGAAGCCTCTCCTCAGTGCAAGACATATGAAAGCCCGCATAGAGTTTGCTTAAAAACACATGAAGGACTCCCAGGCTGTAATGCACGCGCCCGGACTGACTGGCGTGTGCGTGATTAGTGATTCCACTGTGCCATGAACCGGAGAGTGCCGGGAGGGGCATAACTAAGTATCTGCCCGATCCGACCAAGGTCGCACGACGGCATACGACGCCAGTGCACCAGGGAGGAACCGAGTAGAGGGATCAGGTGCCACTCCAGGTCAGACCCCGGACACAGCTGTTGACCCACATCGGGGAATACAGGAACAGGCAGGCAAGAGGGCAGGCTGGGTAGGGTCCAGTACAGACTGGGAGACGGGTTCAGAGCCGCAGATGCGGTAATCAAGCAGAGCAAAGCGAAACCGCAGACGCGGTAGACAAGGCTGAGCAGAGCGAAACCGCAGACGCGGTAGACAAGGCTGAGCAGAGCGAAACCGCAGACGCGGTAGACAAGGCTGAGCAGAGCGAAACCGCAGACGCGGGAGACAAGGCTGAGCAGAGCGAAACCGCAGACGCGGGAGACAAGGCTGAGCAGAGCGAAACCGCAGACGCGGTAGACAAGGATGAGCAGAGAGAAACCGCAGACGCGGTAGACAAAGCCGAGCAGAGCGAAACCGCAGACGAGGTAGACAAGGCCGAGCAGAGCGAAACCGCAGACGCGGTAGACAAGGCCGAGCAGAGCGAAACCGCAGACGCGGTAGACAAGGATGAGCAGAGCGAAACCGCAGACGCGGTGGACAGGGCTGAGCAGAGCAAAACCGCAGACGCGGTGGACAGGGCTGAGCAGAGCAAAACCGCAGACGCGGTGGACAGGGCTGAACAGAGCAAAACCGCAGACGCGGTGGACAGGGCTGAGCAGAGCAAAACCGCAGACGCGGTGGACAGGGCTGAGCAGAGCAAAACCGCAGACGCGGTGGACAGGGCTGAGCAGAGCAAAACCGCAGACGCGGTGGACAGGGCTGAGCAGAGCAAAACCGCAGACGCGGTGGACAGGGCTGAGCAGAGCAAAACCGGAGATGCGGTGGACAGGGCTGAGCAGAGCAAAACCGCAGACGCGGTGGACAGGGCTGAGCAGAGCAAATCCGCAGACGCGGTGGACAAGGCTGAGCAGAGCAAAACTGCAGACGCGGTAGACAGGGCTTAGCAGAGCAAAACCGCAAATGCGGTAGACAAGGCTGAGCAGAGCAAAACCGCAGACGCGGTAGACAAGGCTGAGCAGAGCGAAACCGCAGACGCGGTAGACAAGGCTGAGCAGAGCGAAACCGCAAGTGCGGTGGACAAGGCTGAGCGGGCAGGAACCGCCGAAGCGGTAAGTAAGACAGGACAGAGATAAATCGCCGAAGCGGTAAACAAAGACAAAGCAAAGGGGACAGGGCTCTGTTCACACGGAACAGACTGGAAAAGAAAGGCAGAACCAGATATACACAAGGTACTTGCAAAGAAGTAGCGAAAGGACTCCAACTCACAAATGGAAGTACAATGACAACGAGTAGAAGTTAGGTGCAGGTTCAGACTCTACAGAAAAAGGGAGCAAACGGACATAAAGACAAAACAGATAAGAAGATAGGAGACAGTTCAGACAAGAACAGTTACTGTAACAAAATGCAGGAACGAGCCTAGGTAAAGCCAAGTGCTGGTTCAGACACTGCAGAAAAAGAGAGCAAACGGACATAAAGACAAAACAGGTAAGAAGCTAGGAGACAGTTTAGACAAGAACAGTTACTGCAACAAAATGCAGGAACGAGCCTAGGTAAAGCCAAGTGCTGGTTCAGACACTGCAGAAAAAGGGAGCAAACGGACATAAAGACAAAACAGGTAAGAAGCTAGGAGACAGTTTAGACAAGAACAGTTACTGCAACAAAATGCAGGAACGAGCCTAGGTAAAGCCAAGTGCTGGTTCAGACACTGCAGAAAAAGGGAGCAAACGGACATAAAGACAAAACAGGTAAGAAGCTAGAAGACAGTTGAGACAAGAACAGTTACTGAAGACAGATACAGGAGCGAGTCTGGGTATGCGGCCCCCAGAGGGCGGGACGAACAGGCTAAGAGCGTGTTCACACAGGCCTGGAATTACAGCCTCCAGGAAAGGCAGAAAGACAGCTGGCTAGAGTGCACAGACAGGACACAGTTCAGACACGGGAACTGATACCGCAAGGCAGGAAACAGACAGGACCTGGCACATCAGTGACTAGAAGCCAACTGACAGAACAAGATGCTCAGGCAAGGATTCCAAGGAGGAGCTGGTTTAAATACAAGGTGACAGACAGCAATAGGCTGAGGATGCATTAGGGGTGTGTCTGCAGCAGCTACAAGAAACAGGAAGTTCAGCGGGCGTCGCCCTAAGCAGCCAGAGCAGAGCAAAGCAGACAGTATGGAAAGAAGCCAGAATGGCAGTCTGGACTGGAAATCAAGTGCGCGCTCTTGCACAGTGGGAGATGTACCACTATGCAAGGATGCCGCCAGGTATGTTACAGTAACCCCCCCCCTTACGCCCCCTCTTCTTCAGGCCTGCCAGAATCTTCCGCAGGGAATTTGAGGGCCAATCCTTCTCTTCAAGGAGATTAATTCTACTATCCACAGGAAGAGACAAAACTGGTCTCATCTGGGTAGCTAGGATGCTACCTCCTATCCAGCCATCCTCAGCAACAGACGAAACGGGTGGAGTACCAGGAACAGCACACAAGGAAGTCTCTCTCCACTTATTATCAGGTAGCACCCCAGAGGGTTCAGGAGACAACTGGAAGTCCTCCGCCGGGTTGGAGGGGTGCAGAGACTCGGGGGTAACCTCTGCTTCGGGGTACATCTTGTCAAGCTCACAGGATGAAATGGGCGAGGTATCAGGTACAAGGTGTAGAAAAGTCACTGTCTCTTTGTTATCTGGTGGTACCCCGGAGGATTCAGAAAACTGGGGTGTCCTCCGCCGGGTTAGAGGGGTGCTGAGACTCGGGGGTAACCTCCGCTTCGGAGTACACTTGTTCAGACTCACTGGATGAAGCAGGCGAGGTATCAGGTACTGGGTATAGGAAGATCTCTGTCCCTTCGCTATCAGGTAGCACCCCGAAGGGTTCAGGAGACACCTGGAGGTCCTCCGCCGGGTCAGAGGAGTGCTGAGACTCGGGGGTAACCTCTGCTTCGGAGTACACTAGGTCGGACTCACTGGAAGAAGTTGGTGAGGTATCAGGTACCGAGTATAGGAGAGTCTCTGTCCATTCGCTATCAGGTAGCACCCCGAAGGGTTCAGGAGACACCTGGAGGTCCTCCGCCAGGTCGGAAGAGTGCAGAGACTCGGGAGTAACCTCTGCTTCGGAGTACACTAGGTCGGACTCACTGGACGAAGCGGGCGAGGTATCAGGTACAGAGTATAGGAAAGTCTCTGTCCATTCGCTACCAGGTAGCACCCCGAAGGGTTCAGGAGACAACTGGAGGTCATCCGCCTGGTCGGAGGGGTGTAGAGACTCGGGGGTAGCTACAGATTTGAGGTACCCTTTGTCAAGCTCACAGGATGGAGCGGACGAAGTATCGGGTACCGGGTGTAGGGAAATCTCTCTCCATTTGTCATCAAGTGGTATCCCGGAGGATTCAGGAGGCAACAGGGGGTCCTCCGCCAGGTTGTAGTGGTGCACAGACTCGGAGGTAATCACTGCTTCGGAGTACCCTTGGACAGGCTCACCGGGTAAAGTGGGCAAAGTATCAGATACCGGGTGCAGGAAGTCCTCCTGTGTGGATTCTGGGTGGGCAGCAGTCTCTTCGGGCAGGAGAACTGGTGCGCTACCCATGCACATTACCCGTCGGGGCTGCTCCGGGATACTGGGAAGTGAAGCTTCAGCAGGGACTTCAAGGTTGGGGTCAGGAGGTCTTTGGGAGAACAGACCCTGGCGTGACGGTTTGCCTCTACGCCTAGCACGTCTGGACTGCCTCTTGAGGTTGGGAGAAGTATTCCGGAGAGTGTAGTCATCCTGTGTGGATTCTGGGTGGGCAGTAGTCTCTTCGGGCAGGAGGACTAGTGCGCTACCCACACACATTACCCATTGGGGCTGCTCCGGGATATTGGGAAGTGAAGCTTCAGCAGGGGCTTCCTGGTTAGGGTCATCGAAGACCATTAGAAAGGCCACCAGGAAGGCTGCAGGTCCAGGACGATAGGATCCTGTGCTTCCCATAGGGGGGTGATCCATTTCAAGGCATCACCAGCTAGGTAAGACATCATGAATCCCACCTTAACTCAATCGGTGGGAAAATAAAGAGGGTAGAACTTGAAGTGTAGCATGCATTGCTTCACAAATGCACGACTCTGTCTTGGATCCCCATAGTACCGTGGCGGATCCGCAGGAACGGGTGCAGAAAGCTCCAACTGGACGGGTGCGTAATTCGCCTGGAACTCAGCTTGTAGGAAAAAAAATAAATCAATAAATAAATTTCTTCTACATGCACGTATTCGCTGGAAAACGTCTCAGAGAGCGAAGGCCGTGGGGCTCAACGGGAACCATGGCCTGAGCATGCTGTAATGCACGCGCCCGGACTGACTGGCGTGTGCGTGATTAGTGATTCCACTGTGCCATGAACCGGAAAGTGCCGGGAGGGGCATAACTAAGTATGTGCCCGATCCGACCAAGGTCGCACAACGGCATACGACGCCAGTGCACCAGGGAGGAACCGAGCAGAGGGACCAGGTGCCACTCCAGGTCAGACCCCGGACACCGCTGTTGACCCACACCGGGTAATACAGGAACAGGCAGGCAAGAGCGCAGGCTGGGTAGGGTCCAGTACAGACTGGGAGACGGGTTCAGAGCCGCAGATGCGGTAATGAAGCAGAGCAAAGCGAAGCCACAGACGCAGTAGACAAGGCTGAGCAGAGCGAAACCGCAGACGCGGTAGACATGGCTGAGCAGAGCGAAACCGCAGACGCGGTAGACAAGGCTGAGCAGAGCGAAACCGCAGACGCGGTAGACAGGGCTGAGCAGAGCGAAACCGCAGACGCGGTGGACAGGGCTGAGCAGAGCAAAACCGCAGACGCGGTGGACAGGGCTGAGCAGAGCAAAACCGCAGACGCGGTGGACAGGGCTGAGCAGAGCAAAACCGCAGACGCGGTGGACAGGGCTGAGCAGAGCAAAACCGCAGACGCGGTGGACAGGGCTGAGCAGAGCAAAACCGCAGACGCGGTAGACAGGTCTGAGCAGGGCAAAACCTCAGACGCGGTAGACAAGGCTGAGCAGAGCGAAACCGCAAGTGCGGTGGACAAGGCTGAGCGGGCAGGAACCGCTGAAGCGGTAAGTAAGACAGGACAGAGATAAATCGCCGAAGCGGTAAACAAAGACAAAGCAAAGGGGACAGGGCTCTGTTCACACGGAACAGACTGGAAAAGAAAGGCAGAACCAGATACACACAGGGTACTTGCAAAGAAGTAGCGAAAGGACTCCAACTCACAAACGGAAGTACAATGACAACGAGTAGAAGTTAGGTGCAGGTTCAGAATCTACAGAAAAAGGGAGCAAACGGACATAAAGACAAAACAGATAAGAAGCTAGGAGACAGTTCAGACAAGAACAGTTACTGCAACAAAATGTAGGAACGAGCCTAGGTAAAGCCAAGTGCTGGTTCAGACACTGCAGAAAAAGGGATCAAACGGACATAAAGACAAAACATGTAAGAAGCTAGGAGACAGTTCAGACAAGAACAGTTACTGCAACAAAATGCAGGAACGAGCCTAGGTAAAGCCAAGTGCTGGTTCAGACACTGCAGAAAAAGGGAGCAAACGGACATAAAGACAAAACAGGTAAGAAGCTAGAAGACAGTTGAGACAAGAACAGTTACTGAAGCGAGATACAGGAGCGAGTCTGGGTATGCGGCCCCCCAGAGGGCGGGACGAAAAGGCTAAGAGCGTGTTCACACGGGCCTGGAATTACAGCCTCCAGGAAAGGCAGAAAGACAGCTGGCTAGAGTGCACAGACAGGACACCGTGCAGACACGGGAACTGATACCGCAAGGCAGGAAACATAGACAGGACCTGGCACATCAGTGACTAGAAGCCAACTGACAGAACAAGATGCTCAGGCAAGGATTCCAAGGAGCAGCTGGTTTAAATACCAGGTGACAGACAGCAATAGGCTGAGGACGCATTAGGGGTGTGTCTGCAGCAGCTACAAGAAACAGGAAGTTCAGCGGGCGTCGCCCTAAGCAGTCAGAGCAGAGCAAAGCAGACAGTATGGAAAGAAGCCAGAATGGCAGTCTGGACTGGAAATCAAGTGCGCGCTCTTGCACAGTGAGAGATGGACCACTATGCAAGGACGCCGCCAGGTATGTTACACAGACTATGAGAAATAAGATTCTCTGGTCTGATGAGATGAAGATAGAACTTTTTGGTGATAATTCCACGCAGTATGTGTGGAGAAAACCAGGCACTGCTCATCACCTGCCCAATACAATCCCAACAGTGAAACATGGTGGTGGCAGCATCATGCTATGGGGGTGTTTTTCAGCTGCAGGGACAGGACGACTGGATGCAATTGAAGGAAATATGAATGCGGCCAAGTACAGAGATATCCTGGATGAAAACCTCTTCCAGAGTGCTCTGGACCTTAGGCTTGGCCGAAGGTTCACCTTCCAACAAGACAATGACCCTAAGCACACAGCTAAAATAACAAAGGAGTGGCTTCAGAACAACTCTGTGACCATTCTCGACTGGCCCAGCCAGAGCCCTGACCTAAACCCAATTGAGCATCTCTGGAGAGACCTGAAAATGGCTGTCCACCAACGTTCACCATCCAACCTGACGGAACTGGAGAGGATCTGCAAGGAAGAATGGCAGAGGATCCCCAAATCCAGGTGTGAAAAACTTGTTGCATCATTCCCGAGACGACTCATGGCTGTACTAGTTCAAAAGAGTTCTTTTACTCAATACTGAGCAAAGGGTCTGAATACTTATGACCATGTGATATTTCATTTTTTCTTTTTTAATAAATTTGCAAACATTTCTACATTTCTGGTTCTTTTTAGTCAAGATGGGGTGCAGAGTGTACTTTAATGAGAAAAAAATGAACTTTTTAGAATTTACCAAATGGCCGAAATGAACCAAAGAGTGAAAAATTTAAAAGGGTTGGAATACTTTCCTTACTCGCTGTATATGGATAATTCGTCTGTGCCTCTGGTCAGGAAGATATCCAATGGATATGATGGCGTTGGACAAAGAGCAGTTTTATTAATCTACGCGTTTCAGAGTTGAATAAACTCCTTCATTGGGGGAAAAAAACACAAGGTTTTCTTTTGTGCTTTTTCCTAATGAGGGAGCTTGTTGAACTCTGAAATGCATAGATTAATAAAACTGATCCTTGTCCAACACCATCATCTCCATTGGATAACTTCTTGACCACCAGCGCAGCAGAATTATCTGTATATCCCTTTTTAGATGAACATAACATTTTTGTGCCCATATTACAATGTAAAACCACCTTTGCTTACAAAGTTACATATTGCAATTTTAACTGGCGACTATAGATCATAAAAAGAAAATCACATGAAAGATAGAAAAAGTGCTGCAGATTCTGTTGTCTCATCACAGTAATGAACTTTGAACCTTACACTCCGCAGCCAAAAGATATCATACATGCACACAACCGCAGACTTCTTGCTCAACTGGAGTGCATTCAAATCTGAGTCAAGATGTTTCTGTGCCATTGTAAATATACCCAAAAACAAAATCTAATAGAAAATGGTACTGAGCTTCTAATAAACGGTTGATTAAATAGTGCTAATGATAATCCCATTTTTATCACATAACCAAAGTCATGTGATAAGGCTTATTACGGGGCCACTATTGACTTTTAGAATTGCTACTTCCTATAGGTGATACTAGAGTTCTGGTCCTCTTCCTCTCTGAAGAGACAATTTGCATATTTCCCAGAGGAGCATTGTGGCTTTAAAAGTCTCCTCACCGTGACATGCTTAACATGTCGCTGTCTGCAAGGAGAAATGTTACCCCTTAGATATCACATAACGAGAAATTTATATAATATATATATTTTTATAGTACATTTACATTTGCGATATTAACTCTTCTGAGGCCAGCAAACCGTAATGTGGTCTTTTCCTTACAGAATAAGGTGAAGAGTTTTAAACACCATTTTGGGGTACATAAAATCCAGCATTAATTTGCAGTAATACTATTAGGGACATGCACAAAATAAAGTATTCCATTGTGCACCATTTCCCATCAGTATGGTATTAAAGTGATTCTATTTATAAAGAGCATCTTGATAATTCAGCGGGTGCTATATGGCACCTCCTTGCCTGATTGACTAAGGCATTACACAGTTGAAAGGAGCTAAAGCCATTACCATATGGTATCTCACAGCTAGTCAGGTTGGGAAGAAGAGAACTGCAAGATCAGCAGTAGATAAAACAGGGATTTTATCAAAATTACAGCAAGCAGTCCAGTAAGGGACATCACTGGAATCAGGGTCTCTTCCCCTACATTATGATGCTCTCAGATGGGGTAGCAAAAACCTGTTGACAGATTCCCTTTTAACTTATCATCTAATGTGTATGGTAGCCTCCTGACAGTCCCAAAGATTTGGACAGTTGGATTTCAACATATCTGATACTTTGGTCAGAGGAGAGAAGTCTGGCAAACTCCACTTTCCTTGTCGAGAAAACATGGATGGGGGTTGTATGTCCAACAACTATATAAAGTGTATAATCAGCCTTACAAATGCTATTAAAAGGAGTAAGTCTGGTGATGCAGCCCATTTAAAATTATTCTCTACTTTTTAACACCACGTTGCATTTAACTTCAGAATTCTGAGGATTAATTTTTCATACGAGTATATCGTTTTAGTGGTCAGAGAACTGCTTTCCTAAAACAGAGCTTTAAATGCCTTGAATGCACAGAAAATTATACACTGTGTCATATTTCAGTATTTCTCTATATATGCTTAAAGGGGTGGTTCACTACTTTTATATTGATGACCTATCTTCAGGATATGTCCCAATCAGATAGATAGGTGTCCGATATGACACCTCCACCGATCAGCTACACACATGGTCAAAATTGTTGGTACCCCTTGTTTAATGGTCACAGAAATAACTTGAATCTGACAAAAGTAATAATAAATTAAAAATCTATGAAAATTAACAAATGAAAGTCAGACATTGCCTTTCAACCCCGCTTCCACGGAATTTTTACAAAAATTAAACTCATGAAATAGGCCTGGACAGAAATGATGGTACCCCTGAAAATAATGTGACAAAAGGGACATGTTTAATCAAGTGTGTCCACTACTTAGCATCACAGGTATATACAATCTTGTAATCAGTCAGTGGGCCTGTATATAGGGCTACAGATACTCACTGTGCTGTTTGGTGACATGATGTGTACCACACTCAACATGGACCAGAGGAAGCAAAGGAAAGAGTAGTCTCAGGAGATTAGAAAGAAAATTATAGACAAGCATGTTAAAGGTAAAGGTTATAAGACCATCTCCAAGCAGCTTGATGTTCCCGTGACTACAGTTGCACATACTATTCAGAAATTTAAGATCCATAGGACTGTTGCCAACCTCCTTGGATCTGGCCACAGGAGGAAAATTGACGACAGATCAAAGACTGATAATACGAATGGTAACAAAAGAGCCCAGGATAACTTCTAAAGAGATTAAAGGTGAACTCCAAGCTCAAGGAACATCAGTGTCAGATCTCACCATCCGTCATTGTTTGATCCAAAGTGGACTTCATGGGAGACGACCAAGGAGAACACCATTGTTGAAAAAAAATCATAAAAAAGCCAGACTGGAATTTGCCAAATTACATGTTGACAAGCCACAAACCTTCTGGGAGAATGTCCTACGGACAGATGAGACAAGTATGGAAGTTTTTGGCAAGGCACATCAGCTCTATGTTCACAGACGAAAAAATGAAGCATATTAAGAAAAGAACACTGTCCCTACTGTGAAACATGGAGGAGGCTCTGTTATGTTCTGGGGCTGCTTTGCTGCATCTGGCACAGGGTGTCTTGAATCTATGCAGGGTACAATGAAATCTCAAGACTATCAAGTGATTCTAGAGAGAAATGTGCTGCCCAGTGTCAGAATGTTAGAACCCTCCTGTTTGTTTTTTCCATGTTGTGTTTTGTGGTCACGTGACCTTCTGCCTTTATATTCCAGCTCTGCCCTTGTGGCTGTGCTGGACTTCAGTGTTTGACTGTTTCTCTAGCCAGGTGCTTCGGTGCCTTTCTCTGTCAAGTTTTCTTGGTCCTCTGGGACCTCTAGTACATTTTTGTCAGTTTGTCTTTTTGTGTTCTGCATCAACTTCTCTGTTTAGGAGGTGTCCCATTTTTGTCCCAGTCCTTAGTTCTTTTAGGGACCCCTCCCTTAATTCTATAGGTCTTCGTTCAGACTAGCCGAGGACATAGGCGGATCTGTTCACTAGGAACAGGCAGCCCGCTACATCGTAGGGATTTAGCTTAGTATTACTGTAGGGACAGCTTTCCCCTATCTTTCCTTAGTACATGTTGCAGATCATAACAGTAAGTCCAGCCCAAAAAACTAAAAGGAAAGAAATTCGGGGATAAGTATGGTTTCCGTCCAGGATTTGGCTCAACGCCTGCAGGGATTGTTTCTGGAGGTGGCCGAGCTTCAGCAACACGTGAGTAGCTGTTCTGGAGCGCATTTTGTCGAACCCAATGTAGGACTGCCTGATGTTTTTTTATGGTAAACAGCAAGATTTTTTTTCCTTTAAAAATATTTGTTTGTTATATTTTAGTTTGAGACAAAGGTCCTCTGGGAATGAATCACAGCGCATTGGTTTTATTATGTCACTTTTGCGCAATGAACCACAGGGGTGGGCCTTTTCTCTCCAGCCTAATGATCCGTTTTTACGGTCTGTTGAAGAATTTTTTTTCTGCTATGGGGCTATTATATGACGATCCTGATCGAATCTCATCTGCTGAATCAGAACTCAGGCGTTTGAATCAGGGGTCAGATGATGTTGAAAATTATTGCACACACTTCAGGAGATAGGCTTCAGAAGTTAAGTGGAATGATCCTGCGCTGAGATGTTTATTTCTTGCTGGTCTGAGTGAAAGGGTTAAGGATTTGCTAATTGCATTCCCTGCACCTGAGACTCTGCAGGATGCTATGCAGTTAGCTGTTCGTATAGACAGGAGACTGAGGTGCAGGCTCAATGAGGGAAAGACTCCTGTAATGTCAGTTCCTAGTCTCCAGAAAATCTGCTCTGACGGCGGAGAACTGATGGAGGTTGGAGCGATATCACTCCGCTCTCAGGAAAGAGACCGGAAGTTTACCCAGGGATTGTGTCTTTATTGTGGTAAAGCTGACCATTTGATTTGATTAAGTATTGTGAGCGTCGTTTAAGTAAAGAAAAAAAAAAGGTCAGTTAAGCCCGTATAGCTTGTTTACGCTCTGCAGGAGTATTTCTTTCAGGGAGTACTACTTTGCAGGGAGATTTGATTGAATTTCAGGTATTTGTAGATTACGGTTCAACACTTAATGTGATTGATAAAGGGTTTTTGGAAAACCTTAAATTGAAATCCAAACCTTTGTCATCACCTATTTCTGTGATTGCAATTGATAACACTCCTTTGAAATGTATTACTCACGAGACTGCAGCATTTCCCCTCACTATCAATGGAGTTCACCAAGAAATTTTGGACTTGGTTGTTTTAGATAATTTACCCTCTCCAGTTGTTCTAGGATTGCCTTGGTTAAAACGTCACAATCCTTTATTGGACTGGTCTACTAATGTGATTAAGTCTTGGAGTCCGAAGTGCTATGATAAATGTTGTAATGGTCGCATTGCGGCTGTGGAAAAAGGGGAATTACCGGTACCTATTCAAGATTTTTGGAGGTTTTTTTCGGAAGAGGAGTCGCAAGTTTTACCTCCTCATAGGGATTATGATTGCGCCATTGAGTGTGTTCCTGGAGCTACTCTTCCCAAGAGTCGCTTGTTTAACCTGACTATCCCTGAAAGAAAGGCCTTGGAGGAGTACATACAGACTAGCCTGGCTGCTGGTCACATTAGACCTTCTAAGTCGCCTGTAGCAGTTGGATTTTTCTTTGTTAAAAAAAAGGACGGCTGTTTACATCCATGTCTGGATTTTCGTGAAATTATTACGATTACCGTACGCAATTCCTACCCATTGCCGTTAATTCCTGACTTGTTTAACCAGTTAGTGGGGGCCAAGTGGTTCTCCAAAATTGATCTCCGGGGGGCATACAATTTGTTACGAGTGAAGGAGGGTGATGAATGGAAAAGTGCTTTTAACACTCCGGTAGGTCATTTTGAGAATCTGGTGATGCCTTTTGGTCTTACCAATGCACCTGCATTTTTTCAGAACCTTATTAATGACATCCTGAGACCTTTGATTGGTAAGAATGTGGTTGTGTATTTGGATGACATTTTGATTTATTCTCCAGATCTGGAGTCCCATTGGCAGAGTGTACGTGAAGTTTTGCAGTTATTGAGTGATAATTCACTCTTTGCTAAGCTGGAGAAATGTGAGTTCGCTGTGCAGAAAATTAGTTTTTTGGGCTACATTGTCTCCAGCGAGGGATTTGAGATGGACCCTGTGAAGGTTCAGGCTGTGCAGGAATGGCCTAGGCCTATTGGTTTGAAATCTATACAGAGATTTTTGGGTTTTGCCAATTATTACAGGAAATTCATTAAGAATTTTTCTGTAATAGTTAAACCTCTAACCAATCTCACCAGGAAAGGTGCGAATACGGCCCAGTGGACTACTGAGGCCATTGAAGCATTTGAGTATCTCAAAGAGAGGTTCAGTTCTGCCCCTATCCTTATGCAGCCTGATGAGACCAAGCCTTTTTTGGTTGAGGTTGATGCTTCATAGGTGGGGGTCGGAGCAGTTTTGTCTCAGGAGAACAAGGGTAGAGTACATCCTTGTGCATTCTTTTCGAAAAAATATTCGGAAACCGAACTGAATTATGATGTTGGAAATCAGGAGTTGCTGGTTATTAAACTTGCGTTTGAACATAGGCGTCATTCTTTGGAAGGCGCTAGATTTCCTATTCAGGTTTTCACAGATCATAAGAATTTGATCTATCTGGATGCAGCCAAGCGCTTGAATGCCCGTCAAGCTAGGTGGGCACTTTTTTTCTCGGTTTCATTTTTCTGTTACCTATATCCCTGGTACTAAGAATGTTAAAGCTGATGCTTTGTCTCGCAGCTGCTCTCCTACGGTCGGTGCTGAGGAGGAGAAGAGCATTTTACAGAAAGGAGTTGTGGTGGCGGCATTGGACTCCGTTTTGGAGGATGTGATTCTGAAAGCTCAAGATGATGCTCCATCTAACACTCCCCATGGGAGGTTGTTCGTGACTAGAGCCTTTAGGAGAGATTTGTTTGTGTAGTGTTATGAGTCTCGGTTGGCAGGTTATCCAGGAATTTCGGAGACTAAGACTTATCAGCCGCAGTTTTTGGTGGCCCGGATGGCAGAAGGAAGTCATCAAGTGGGTGCGTCAGTGTAATGTGTGTGCTAGGTCAAAGGCTTCACATACTCCTGCTGTGGGGTTGCTTTGCCCTCTGGAGATTCCTAGTGCCCCTTGGATGCATCTCACAATGGATTTTATTACTGATCTTCCTGTGTCCGAGGGTTTTACTGTCATCTGGGTGTCACGGGTGTGTCGCCACGAAGATCGTCACGATTACACAGCCTGACTTCTCGCAGCTGACTTTTTGGTGCTTTGTGTTTTTCGGCAGTGAGGGAGTTAATTCTCTCTCTCTCTGTGCTAGACGAGGTCCAGCCTCGCCCAGCTGCAATCAATGCTGCTGTAGTGAGACTCCTTCAAATGCCTGCTGGTCTGTTAGGGAAGTGTCGGTGAAAGCATTTCATGCAGACTAACAGAGCGGATCGTGGTATTTGGAGTTTCAGAGATAAGTGTATTCGGAGAGTTTTTTCCCTTCCTCGCTTTATCATTTATCTCCTTTCCCGTTGGTGTTCCCTCTGTTGTAGTTGTGTAGTTTTTGTATGCAAGGTGGTTTTGGTTTTTCCCTTGTACTGTCTCGTTCGTCTAAGTACTGTGTGTGGGCATATTATTACTTGTCCCCTTTTGTTGTGATCGGGGTCCTTCTCAGGACTAGATTACTTAGGTGCAGGGATCCTCAGGAGGTAGGGGTTACGCTGGCGGCCTGGACCTCTGTACCTTTAACAGTACCTCCAGGTTGAGGGATTAGTCAGGGCCCCAGCTTAGGGTCAGCTTAGGCCCCCTACCTCCAGTATACAGAGACAGCGTGACACTGGGTGGTCGTGAACCATTTTAGTAAGATGTGTCATTTGGTTCCATTCATTAAGTTGCCCTGCGCCAAGACACTCGCTAAGGCGTTTGGTGAGGAGATTGTCAAGCTCCATGGCGTTCCCACGGATATTGTTTCTGATAGAGGA
Source organism: Phyllobates terribilis (assembly GCF_046119375.1). NCBI lineage: Eukaryota > Metazoa > Chordata > Amphibia > Anura > Dendrobatidae > Phyllobates > Phyllobates terribilis. The sequence continues at coordinate 80,631,660 of NW_027362767.1, read as the reverse complement.
CCTCAGTTTGTGGCTCGCTTTCGGCGTGCTTTTTGTGACAGGTTGGGAGTCCATTAGTCATTTTCGTCAGGTTATCATCCTGAGTCTAATGGACAGACTGAAAGAAAGAACCAGGATGTTGAACAGTTTTTGCGTTGTTTTGTGGCGGACAATCAAGAGGTGTGGTCTGAGTTTCTGCCTCTCGCAGAATTTGCTCTTAACAATCATACATCCTTCTCTGCTGGGTGTTCTCCTTTTGTTTGTTGTACTGGGAGACATCCGTCTTTTGGTTCATTCTCCAAATTGGGGTCGGCGGTGCCGGAGGAGGAGAATTTTTCCGGTGATTTGGAGATAGTTTGTACTAATGTACGTTGTAACCTTCAAGAGGCTGACATGAAGTCCAAGAAATATTTTGACAGGAAACGTAAGGAGGTTTTGTTTACTGTGGGTGACATGGTTTGGTTGTCCTGGAAGAACCTGCGGTTGAGGATTCCCTTTAAAAAACTGGGTCCTAAGTTTGTGGGTCCATTTAAAGTGCTTCAAGTTATTAACCGGTCTGCTGTTAGGTTGGATGTCTCTACTTCCTGGAAGATTAATCCTGTGTTTCATGTTTCCTTGTTGAAAAAGGCTGATGTATCTGATAGGGACACCACTGTCACAGTTCCTCCTGTTGTGGAAGATGGCGAATATGAAATTTCTCGTATCTTGAATTCTAGATGGCATAGAGGGAGATTACAGTATCTTGTCTCCTGGAAGGGTTTCGGTCCCGAAGACAACTCCTGGGTAAGGACGGATGATGTCTCTGCTCCTAGGCTTGTTAAAGCTTTCCACAGGAGGTTTCCGGATAGGCCTGGGCCTGGAGGATCCGGAGGATCCTCATAAAAGAGGGGGTACTGTTAGAACCCTCCTGTTTGTTTTTTCCATCTTGTGTTTTGCGGTCACGTGACCATCTGCCTTTATATTCCAGCTCCGCCCTTGTGGCTGTGCTGGACTTCAGTGTTTGACTGTTTCTCTAGCCAGGTGCTTCGGTGCCTTTCTCTGTCAAGTTTGCTTGGTCCTCTGGGACCTCTAGTACATTTTTGTCAGTTTGTCTTTTTGTGTTCTGCAACAACTTCTCTGTTTAGGAGGTGTCCCATTTTTGTCCCAGTCCTTAGTTCTTTTAGGGACCCCTCCCTTAATTCTATAGGTCTTCGTTCAGACTAGCCGAGGACATAGGCGAGTCTGTTCACTAGGAACAGGCAGCCCGCTACATCGTAGGGATTCAGCTTAGTCTTACTGTAGGGACAGCTTTCCCCTATCTTTCCTTAGTACATGTTGCAGATCATAACACAGAAAGCTTGGTCTCAGTCGCAGGTCATGGGTCTTGCAACAGGATAATGACCCAAAACACACAGCTAAAAACACCCAAGAATGGCTAAGAGGAAAACATTGGACTATTCTGAAGTGGTCTTCTATGAGCCCTGACCTAAATCCTATTGAGCATCTTTGGAAAGAGCTGAAACCTGCGGTCTGGAAATGGCAACCTTCAAACACCAGACAACTGGAGCAGTTTGCTCATGAGGAGTGGGCCAAAATACCTGTCGAGAGGTGCAGAAGTCTCATTGACAATTACAGGAATCGTTTGATTGCAGTGATTGCCTCAAAAGGTTGTTCAACAAAATATTAATTTAAGAGTACCATCATTTCTGTTCAGGCCTATTTCAGGAGTTTAATTTTTTTTTAAATTCTGTGGAAGCAATGTTGAAAAGCAATGTCTGACTTTCATTTGTTCATTTTCATAGATTTTTAATTTATTATTACTTTTGTCAGATTCAAGTTATTTCTGTGACAAATGGTGGGTTTTTCTTTCATTAAATGAGAGGTACCAACAATTTTGACCACATGTGTATAATCACCTCCAGGGGCAGCCAGAAATAAACACCACAACTCCGCACACTGATTAGTAGCATCTGCCAGGTACAGTAGATCAGATCCTATTGAAAAGATTTGGAGCAGATCTGCTGTTCCTAGCAGCAGCTGCTAAACAGTACACTATTTTTGGACACTGCCAGAGGTGATAACAGTTGATGCGTGGGGTATCAGACAGACCCTACTGGTGTTATATAATAATGACTTAACCACTAGACAGGTAAAAATAGTTAGCAAGCCTTTTAACCACTGGAGGTACCCTTTGCATAGTAAATGGTTGTAACATTTAAAAAATATATACTTTGTTTCCCCATGAACATGTCACATGTGTCTATGGACCATGTTTGCTACTGAAGCGCAGCCCAAATGATAATCCTCAACAATAGTGTTGAGCGATACCTTCTGATATCAGGAAATATCGTATCGGGTTGGATCGGACCGATACCCAAAAAGTATCGGATATCGCCGATTCCGATACCGGAAACCAATGCAAGTCAATGGGACACAAATATCGGAATGAAAATAAACCCTTTCTTTCCTTGTAGGTTAATTCTACATGAAGTAAAACAACTAAGAATAATGTAGAATGTATTACATGAAAAGTCGGCAATTCATCAGCGGCATACACCGGTACCCGACAATTTAGAACAGAAAGAATAGAGCTTCACACATAGATTAGATAGATAGAAACATGTCAGTCACATATATATGAAGTACAGTGACAGTGTTGCTTACTGTACTTGTCATTTAGTGTAAAGGATTTATTTAAAAAAATAATTGTGTTTTCATGCACTGTCTCTTTAAAAAAGCCGGCCGGCCATTCAGCAGCGGTACCCGACAATTTATAACAGACAGAATAGAGCTTCACACATAGATTAGATAGATAGAAACATGTCAGTCACATATATATGAAGTACAGTGACAGTGTTGCTTACTGTACTTGTCATTTAGTGTTAAAATAAAGGATTTATTTAAAAAAAAATTGGCGTGGGGTTCCCCATAATTTAAGTCTCTAGCGGAGGTTAAGCAGACGGCTGGGGCAGATGTTTGAAGCCTGGGAAGGGGGTAATATCCACGGAGCTTCCCAGGCTACTAATATGAGCCCCCAGCTGAATACCTAGCCTTTACTAGCTATTAAAATGGGGGACCCCCTCAAAAAAATGACGTGGGGTCCCCCCTAATTTAATAGCTAGCAAAGGCTAGGCAGACAGCTGGGGGCTGACATTAATAGCCCAGGAAGGGTGCCATGGATATTGGCCCCCTCCCAGGCTAGAAACACCAGCCGTCAGCCGCCCCAGAAATGGCGCATCCATAGGATGCGCCAATTCTGGCACTTAGCCTCGCTCTTCCCACTGCCCTGTAGCGGTGGCAGTGGGGTAATAGGGCTGGGGTTGATGTCAGCTTATAATGCCAGCTGACATCAAGCCCAGGTTAGTAATGGAGAGGCGTCTATAAGACACCCCCATTACTAACCCCATAGTCAAAGTTAAAAAAAAAACACAAACACCCAGAATAAAGTCCTTTAATTGAAATAAACACACAATTCTTTATTGTTCTAAATTAAACTCTACTTACCATCACGCCCATTCCAGCTGAAGCCAACGATCTCCTGCAATAAAAGAAAAATAATAAAGCAACCTCATCCTTACCTTTCCATGGTTCCCAGGACAGCTTCAGCTCTGCTACATCGAGATGACAGGCTGGACCGCAGCAGAACGCTGCCATCCATCCTGTCATCCCGCAGACACTGAGAAGCGCAGGCATGCTTGCGCTCCTCAGTGTCTCTCTGTGATGGCATCCAGATGAGCCGAGTTCATGTCCAATGAACTCAGCTCACCTCATGCACGTCACTGAGAGCGTGGGAGAATTCTCCTGCACTCAGCGCTTCAGCGTGAGAATTTTCCCACGCTGTCAGTGACGTGCATGAGGTGAGCTGAGTTCATTGGACATGACCTCACCTCATTCCCGTCACTGACAGCGTAGGGAAAATTCTCACGCTGAAGCGCTGAGTGCAGGAGAATTTTCCCACGCTGTCAGTGACGTGCATGAGGTGAGCCGAGTTCATTGGACATGACCTCGGCTCATCTTTATGCCGTCACAGAGAGACACTGAGGAGCGCAAGCAAGCCTGCGCTTCTCAGTGTCTGCGGGATGACAGGCTGGATGGCAGCGTTCTGCTGAGGTCCAGCCTGTCATCTCGATGTAGCAGAGCTGAAGCTGTCCTGGGAACCATGGAAAGGTAAGGATGAGGTTGGTTTATTATTTTACTTTTATTGCAGGAGATCGTTGGCTTCAGCTGGAATGGGCGTGATGGTAAGTAGAGTTTAATTTAGAACAATAAAGAATTGTGTGTTTATTTCAATTAAAGGACTTTTTTCTGGGTGTTGTGTTTTTTTTAAATACTTTACTAGAAATTCATGGTGGTCATGTCTAATATTGGCGTGACCCCATGAATTTCGGGCTTAGGGCCAGCTGATAATGCCAAGCTGGCCTTAACCCCTTTATTACCCAGTGAGCCACCGCACCAGGGCCCTGGATGAGTTGGGTACAGCGCCAGAAGATGGCGCTTCTATGAACGCGCCATTTTCCGGGGTGGCTGCGGACTGCAATTTGCAGCGGGTGGGGCCCAGAAAGCTTGGGCCTCCCTGCACTGCGGATTCCAGCCCCCATCTGCCTAGTTGTACCTAGCTGGACACAAAAATAGGGCGAAGCCCCACGTATTTTTTTTTTAATTATTTCATGAAATTAATGAAATAATTAAGAAAAAAAGGGCTTCCCTATATTGTTGTGTCCGGCCAGGTACAAATAGGCAGCTGGTGGTTGGGCGCAGCCCGTTCCTGCCTGCTGTACCTGGCTGGACACAAATATAGGGCGAAGCCCCACATCAATTTTTTTTTAATTATTTCATGAATTTCCTGAAATAATTAAAAAAAAATTGACGTGGGGCTTCGCACTAAATTTGTGTCCAGCCAGGTACAGCAGGCAGGAACGGGCTGCGCCCAACCACCAGCTGCCTATTTGTACCTGGCCGGACACAACAATATAGGGAAGCCCTTTTTTTCTTTATTATTTCATGAATTTCATGAAATAATTAAAAAAAAAAAAATACGTGGGGCTTCTCCCTATTTGTGTGTCCAGCCAGGTACAACTAGGCAGCTGGGGGCTGGAATCTGCAGCTCAGGGAGGCCCAAGCTTTCTGCCCCCCCCCCGGTGCAAATTGCAGTCCGCAGCCACCCCGGAAAATGGCGCGTTCATAGAAGCTGGATGCTGTACCTGGCTGGCATTCAAAAATATGGCAAAGCCCACGTCAAAATTTTTGGGAAAAATTAATTAAAAAATAAATAATAATTTAGGGACTGCATCTTTATTAACTCCTCAAATGTCATTTAGTGTTAAAATAAAGGATTTATTTAAAAAAAAATTGGCGTGGGATCCCCCATAATTTTAGGCTCTAGCGGAGGTTAAGCAGACGGCTGGGGCAGATGTTTGAAGCCTGGGAAGTGGGTAATACCCACGGAGCTTCCCAGGCTACTAATATCAGCCCCCAGCTGAATACCTAGCCTTTAATAGCTATTAAAATGGGGGACCCCCCCAAAAAATGACGTGGGGTACCCCCTATTTAATAGCTAGCAAAGGCTAGGCGGACAGCTGGGGGTTGATATTAATAGCCCAGGAAGGGTGCCATGAATATTGGCTCCCTCCCAGGCTAGAAACACCAGCCGTCAGCCGCCCCAGAAATGGCGCATCCATAGGATGCGCCAACTCTGGCACTTAGCCTCGCTCTTCCACGCTGCCCTGGTGCGGTGGCAGGGGGTAATAGTGGTGGGGTTCATGTCAGCGCCAGCTGCCATGAAGCCCTGGTTAGTAATGATGGGCGTCTATAAGACACCCCCATTACTAACCTACAAAGTGTTAAAAAGAAAAAACACACTACACCCAGAAAAAAATAATTTATTTGAAATAAAACACACAATTTTATTTAATTCTTAGTTTACTAAAAAAAAATAGTTACCTGTCCACGTTCCTGCGCTGATCTCCCATGCACAGCTGTCACATCTGGAGATGGTGACAGCTGTGCATGGCTGCTGTAAGCTCACACTGCCGAGAACACGTCCGCTCCCGGCAGCAGGAGCCACTGACTGAGGTCACCGGAGTGCATTCAGGCAGCGCAGCTCCGGAGACCTCCTTTACGGCACTGCTGTACCGTGGGAATTTCTCACGATACAGCAGGGCCATAAAGGAGCTAACCGGAGCAGCGCTGCCTGAACTCCGGCGAACCCGCTTATGCAATGACGGGGCTGCTTTACGGCCCCGTCATTCTAGCGGCGGCGGCGCTTCAGAGCGGTCACATTCTATGTGGCTGCTCTAAACTGGAGATCATCGTGGGACACTCGTGGACTACTACGGAGGGGTAAGGATAAGGTTGTGGTTTATTATTTTATATTTTATTACAGGAGATCGATGGCTTCGGGGAATTAGGTGTCTAGGTGAGTATAGGTGTAGTTTTTTATTTTTTACTTTATTTTAGGTGGCGATCGGCGGGGACAGGTAATGTATAAACTAATTTATTTTAGGTAACCACTGGCCACCAATGAAATGTATTTAAAATTTATTGGGGACAAAGTAGGGCAATTTAAATAGCAGGATCAGGCTGATGGGAACTACTGCTCCCATCGAGCTGATCCTGCTGGCACGAGTGGACGGGGGACAGACATAGGCCGATGGGAGTAGTAGTGTCACATCGGCCTATGTCTGCCTGCACGCACACACCCGCAGACATCGCACAGACACCGCACACACTCGCAGACACACGCACAGACACCCCGCACACACTCGCAGACACACGCACAGACACCCACACACACCAATCATGACGGGCTGATTGTCTGGGAGGTGAGGCTGACCTGTGCCGCCGTGGGAAAGTTCATGTGAGTTCATGCAATGCAGTCAAGCATGAACTCACGTGAACCCTCTGAGGGCACCGCGGCGACTTCAAATGAACAGCTGATCAGCATCACCTGATACCTCAGCTGTTCATTTGAAATAACCGGCGGGAGAGCGCAGCACAGAACGGGAAAGCCGGCGGTGAAGTCTTTTCACTGCCGGCTTCCCCGCCCGGGTCCTTCGCTCCCCGCTCCTTGGTGCTGTGCTCCCCGCCCGGTCCTAACTTACGATCGGGATGGGAGGTGGCGAGGGGAGCGGAGGATCGGGGTGGGAGGCTGCGGGGAAGCAGTATGGGGCTGTGTGATTGTTTAAAAGCCGGCGGCTTTTTACCGCCCGCCGGCTTTTAAACAATCAGGAGAATTCTCTCACGCTGGGATGGCATTCTGATGACAGGCTGGATCGCAGCTGAGCGCTGCCATCCAGCTTGTCATCCTTCAGAGACACTGCAGAGCGCAGGCATTATGGGAACTTCCGATTCCGGTATTCGATATTGTAAAAGTATCGGAATTAAGTATCGGAATTCCGATACCGCGAATATCGGCCGATACCCGATATTTCAGTATCGGAATGCTCAACATTACTCAACAACTCTATTAAATACTATGCAGGTATTGTCCCACAAAGAGCAGGTCATGGCAGCCATTGAAATCATGACTCATCCACGTAATGCAAAGATGAGTTTGGTTCACCAGAGAAGCAGCTTCTCTTATACCGCTGCTATCTGTTCTAGCTTAGTTTCTGGCATCCATATGCTCAAACAGAAAAAATACAGACAGGGGTTGTCTTCATTAGACAACCTCTTCAGAAAAACTGTTGAAACTCAAACAAATTATTTTTAGTGCACCCACTAGGAATAGCACACTGAGCAACGTCACGCTTTGCATATTTATTGTGCAGTTAAATCTGCACTTGTTCAGTGTGTACTTTGCTGCAGATATACAACTAAAAAGCTGCGGATAAACTGGAAAATCTGCATCAAGTCCACTTCATGTGTGGGCATCCTAAGGCTATATTTCCACAATGAGCATTTGATGCATTTTTGATGTTGCGGATATTCTGCACCTATTATGTACATTAGGTTTCTTGTGGGGGTTTTTATTGCGGTTTTGAGTGCATATTTTACATGCATTTTTATAGCATTTTTGACCCTGAGGTTTTGGTCTCCTGTTAGTATGTCATTATGTTTTAAATAAACCCGTTTAGTTTTTGATACTGCCTGAAATTTGGCTCTGACAAAACTTTATTGATACAGTCATGTGCGGATTACATGCATTTTTTTGTGAGTTTCTGCAGCGGAAATGCACTAAAAATGCATATGCATTTTTTACCTGCACATTTTTCACATCTAATGCAATTTTATGGGGAAAATCCGAACGTAAAACTGAACATATGCGCAAGAGAGATTGATGTGATGCGGATTTAAAAAGCGCACCACAGGTCAGTTTACGCAGAGTAAAAAGAAACAAAACATTGGGCATGAGTGGGCAAATACCATCCACTTTACTGGAACTGTAAAATGTAAAATTTTTTGACTAGCAAAAATACACAATGTCAAAAACCTATCGTGGGAATTAAAGGGTTTGTCCAGGTTTTTCATAAAAGTCTGCAGACTCGTGAATCCTCACATAGCGCGCTTTGAGGGCTCTCTGATGCCGAGATCAGGCAGTCATTTGACTGCAAGTATACATTATGCATATTCCCAGCCATATTCCGACTAGACGTGCAAGGCCTCACTCAATACAAGTGAATTGAGCGAGTTAGTGCATGTCTAGTCAGAATGTGGACAGAGAATCATCCTCACACTGCACGCTGTGAGAATTCACAAGTCTGCAGTCACATAGAGTGACTGCAGATTTTTGTGATAAACCTGGACAATCCCTTTAAGTTCCAAAGATAAGATTTTTGACACTGTATTTTCGCTAGTCAAAAAACTTAACATTTTAATTTTTTTTTGTTTTTAAGTTTTAGATACGTTTTTGACGCTTTAACCTAAATGAAATTTCCAGGCAATCACAGTTTAGGTGCTCATTGCTTGGTTGCTGGAATGCCCTTTGATAATAAAAGGGTCCTATGTTTCCCATTTGAATGAAGTGGCAGTCAGTTATGTACACTGATGCTCCATTCATTGTCTAGGAGACTGATGATGATAGCCAAGTAATGTACTCAGCTACTGAGGTTAATCCCACTTACAAAAAGTAGAGCAGCAGCACAAATTCATGACCCTTCTCCATTAAAACAGAGGATATAGTGATCATGAGGGGGCCCTAGGAGTGGGACTCTAAGCGATCAGACACTTATCGCCTCTACTATTCTAAGTTATAATTGTGGGACCACCTATTTGAGTGATTTTATTACTGTTCATGTGTAAAATGTAATGATAAAACTAGATTTTATGTTGCTTACATTTCAACACCAAATATGTCAGGACTGTGCAAAGATAGTCTCCTTCACTAAATCATAAACATGGATGGTATATTAGCTAAGATTTGTTCCTACCACAAATCATTGGGGCTTTCAAATGGTTCATCTTAAATATAGACATTTATGGTATATAAGCATAAGTGTCTCTTACGTGTGAAGCCCCCTCTTGGCCCTGCATATTTATTTGAAATGGAGGTCCCCCGACCACTACCTTGGCTGGTAAGGTGGCCACCAGCAACTGCATTCAGGTGTTTATGGACACTACACTGTATGAGTGATGTGTTGTCTCAGTTGTCTATTCATAATGTTGCGATGGCCTCCACGATCTCCAGATTTAACACCCTAAAACTTACTTCTGTGGGGCCACATCAAGGATTCACTGTATATGTCCCCCCAGCCACATGGCATGAATGACCTGAGACAACACATCACTGAAACAGTGGAGTCGATATCCAAAGATATGCTGGCACGCGTCTGGAAAGAACTGGAAAACCACCAAGATGTCTACCGTGTCAGTGATAGTGCATCTTCTCATGTTAATAAACGTGTGTTATGTTCTCTCCGTTATTAATAACGGGGCTATAATTTTGCACCATCATTTATGAATAACGCTGTATAACCAAGAATCCAGTCTATATGAGGAGAGTGCATGATTGCAGCTCAATAAAAGGGATACGTCAAGCTTTATATGGGGGCAAAAGGAGCATTCTTTATATTGTATGGAGCAAAAAGGGCAATATTATTATTGTATAAAGGCACAAAAGGGGCATTACTATTGCATATCGACATACAGTGGGACATAATTATTGTATGGAAGTACAAAGGAGGCCAAAACTATTGTAAGGAGGCATAAACAGGGACATAATTATTGTAAGGGATCAAAGACAAACACAACTATTGTAAGGGGGCACAAACAGGGACAACTATTTAAGGGGGCACAAACGGTGACATAACTATTGTAAGGGGGCACAAACAGGGACAACTATTGTAAGGGGGCACAAACTGAGACATAACTACTATAAGGGGGTACAAACGTGGACAACTATTGTAAGGGGCAACAAATGAGGACATAACTATTGTAAGGGGGCACAAACGTGGACAACTATTGTAAGGGGGTACAAATTGAGACATAACTACTGTAAGGGAGCACAAACAGGGACAACTACTGTAAGGGGGCAGAAACGGGGCCAATTATTGTAAGGGGGCACAAACGGGGGCATAACTACTGTAAGGAGCACAAACTGAGATAACTATTGTAAGGGGGCACAAACAGGGACAACTACTGTAAGGGAGCACAAACGGGGACATAACTATTGTAAGGGCGCACAAACGGGGACATAACTATTGTAAGGGGGCACAAACGGGGACATAACTATTGTAAGGAGGCACAAACGGGGACATAACTATTGTAAGGGGGCACAAACGGACAACTATTGTAAGGGGGTACAAACTGGGACAACTATTGTAAGGGGGTACAAACTGGGACAACTATTGTAAGGGGGTACAAACTGGGACAACTATTGTAAGGGGGTACAAACTGGGACAACTATTGTAAGGGGGTACAACTGGGGACATAACTATTGTAAGGGGGCACAAACGGGGACATAACTACTGTAATGAGCACAAACGGGGACATAACTATTGTAAGGGGGCACAAACAGGGACAACTATTGTAAGGGGGCACAAACGGGGACAATTATTGTAAGGGGGCACAAACGGGGGCATAACTACTGTAAGGAGCACAAACAGACATAACTATTGTAAGGGGGCACAAACAGGGACAACTACTGTAAGGGAGCACAAACGGGGACATAACTATTGTAAGGGGGCACAAACGGGGACATAACTATTGTAAGGGGGCACAAACGGGGACATAACTACTGTAATGAGCACAAACGGGGACATAACTATTGTAAGGGGGCACAAACAGGGACAACTATTGTAAGGGGGCACAAACGGGGACATAACTATTGTAAGGGGGCACAAACGGGGACATAACTATTGTAAGGGGGCACAAACGGACAACTATTGTAAGGGGGTACAAACTGGGACAACTATTGTAAGGGGGTACAAACGGGGACATAACTATTGTAAGGGGGCACAAACGGGGACATAACTATTGTAAGGGGGCACAAACGGACAACTATTGTAAGGGGGTACAAACTGGGACAACTATTTGTAAGGGGGTACAAACGTGGACAACTATTGTAAGGGGGTACAAACATGGACAACTATTGTAAGGGGGCACAAACGGACAACTATTGTAAGGGTGCACAAACGTGGACAACTATTGTAAGCGGGTACAAACGTGAACAACTATTGTAAGGGGGTACAAACGTGGACAACTATTGTAAGGGGGCACAAACGGGGACATAACTACTGTAAGGAGCACAAACGGGGACATAACTATTGTAAGGGGGCACAAACGTGGACAACTATTGTAAGGGGTACAAACGTGGACAACTATTGTAAGGGGTACAAACGTGGACAACTATTGTAAGGGGTACAAACGTGGACAACTATTGTAAGGGGGCACAAACGTGGACAACTATTGTAAGGGGGCACAAACGTGGACAACTATTGTAAGGGGGCACAAACGTGGACAACTATTGTAAGGGGGCACAAACGGGGACAACTATTGTAAGGGGGCACAAACGGGGACAACTATTGTAAGGGGGCACAAGCGGGGACATTACTGTAAGGAGCACAAACGGAGACATAACTACTGTAAGGGGGCACAAACAGGGACAACTACTGTAAGAGCACAAACGGGGACATAACTATTGTAAGGGGGCACAAACGGGGACATAACTATTGTAAGGGGGCACAAACAGGGACAACTATTGTAAGGGGGTACAAACGGGGACAACTATTGTAAGGGGGCACAAACGGGGACATAACTACTGTAAGGGGGCACAAACGGGGACATAACTACTGTAAGGGGGCACAAACGGAGACATAACTACTGTAAGGGGGCACAAACAGGGACAACTATTGTAAGGGGGCACAAACAGGGACAATTATTGTAAGGGGGCACAAACTGGGACATAACTACTGTAAGGAGCACAAACTGAGACATAATTATTGTAAGGGGGCACAAACAGGGACAACTACTGAAAGGGAGCACAAACGGAGACATAACTGTTGTAAGGGGCACAAAGCAGGACTTTGAAACAGGACATGACTTTTGCATGCTGGCACAAAGTGGGCACTATTACTATTTGGAGGTAGAAAGTGTGGTGATATTTGTGGGAGTCACAAAACTGTTGTATGGCAATGAGGGATGGAATTTTTACTGTGTAAGGCGCAAATTAGTCAAAGTAGGTGTAAAGATCTGAGGTTGTGGGTTGTAAGTAATCACCTAGGCAGGTTAACAATGCAACAATATTTTATTAATCACCTCCATGGTAATGCAGCAATTCCAAGTAAATGGCTAAAATGCAGTTCTCTCAGTCCTTAAGTTCTCAACCTGGAATCAGTAGTTCCACTGGCTTTGTATCAGGTGATACCCACTGTCTCCCAACTTTTGGTTGGCCCACAGATTCCGTATCTCCAGCCAGTATAGTCTGTAGCCACAGTCCATGATCCTCCAGACGACAGATAAAACGATGAAAGCACAGATATCCAGTAGCAGCAGTCCTTCAATAAAGTTTAAATCCAAATGACATATCCACAACTGAAGCACGTTTATCCACTTTAGTTGATAACAGATCTTCAACACTCCATAAGGCATCCATCCATCAGCTCCAGGTCCACAGCCACAGATCCTAACCCTCCAGCATCCTTCCACCAACTCCTAGACTAAAACATGTCTCTCCTCTACTTCCCTGGGGTCAGCCCCCTCCCAGCTCAGAAGTGCTGACACTCTTCCCCTTAAACATTTACTGGTCGCTAAAACAATGAAGAATATTCTAGAAGCCTTCATCTGAGACTGCCTGTAGGACCCCCTGTGGTGACGGCTCCGCTGTGTCTCAATCTACACTCACCTAATGAGATTATTGGCTGTTGAAACAATGGACTCCTGAGATAAAGATGAGATTAGTGGAATGCTGGACATTTTACAAGTGAATCTTACATACTGACAAGTAAACAGAACTATATAAAACATAAGTAAATCACTAATAACACCCAATAATAATATTGACGAAAATGGTGGTCCGAGCTGGAAAAGTATCATAGTCTTTAGTAAGTGGGCAGCTCCTCACAGTAGGTAAAAACAATGAAACTAAAATGTGAGATTAGCAGAAACAATATGTGGATAATATGAAGGACTGGGGAAGTTAATGCCAATCACACCGATTAGTCACTGGATTTATCTGTACATTGTTACGCACACGCCCGGACTGACTAGCGTGAGCGTGGTTAGTGATCCCCTTGGACCATGAACAGAGTAGTGCCTGGAGGGGCGTGACTAATTATCAACTTGGTCCAACCAAGGTCGCACGGTGGCTCAGTCGACTCCGTGAACCAGGGAGGAACCGAGCAGAGGGACCAGGTGCTACTCTAGGTCAGACCCCGGTCACAGCTGTTGACCCACACCGGGGAATGCAGGAACAGGCAAGTTAGGCTGGCATACTGACAGGTGGGTACTGGCAGGCACGGCTGGTAGGCAGACAGGTGGGTACTGGCAGGCACGACTGGTATGCAGACAGGATAGGGACCAGTACATACTGGGACACAGGAACAGAGCCGCAGGTGCGGCAGACAAGCAGAGCAGAGCAAAACCTGCAGGTGCGGCAGACAAGCAGAGTAGAGCAAAACCCGCAGGTGCGGTAGACAAGCAGAGCAGAGCAAAACCCGCAGGTGCGGTAGACAAGCAGAGCAGAGCAAAACCCGCAGGTGCGGTAGACAAGCAGAGCAGAGCAAAACACGCAGGTTCGGTAAACAGAGCAGAGCAAAACCCGCAGGTGAGGTAGGCAAGCAGAGCAGAGCAAAACCCGCAGGTGCGGTAAACAAGCAGAGCAGAGCAAAACCAGCAGGTGCGGTAAACAAGCAGAGCAGAGCAAAACCCACAGATGCAGTAAACAAGCAGAGCAGAGCAAAACCCACAGGTGCGGTAAGCAAGCAGAGCAGAGCAAAACCCGCAGGTGCGGTAAACAAGCAGAGCAGAGCAAAACCCGCAGGTGCGGTAGACAAGCAGAGCAGAGCAAAACCCGCAGGTGCGGTAGACAAGCAGAGCAAAACCCGCAGGTGTGGTAGACAAGCAGAGCAGAGCAAAATCCACAAGTGCGGTAGACAAGCAGAGCAGATACACACAAGGTACTTACAAGTAGCGAGTGAACACTAAACTCACAAACAGAAGTACAGAGACAACGAATTGGAGTTAGGTGCAGGTTCAGACACTGCAGGAAAAGGAAAGATACGAACATAGAGACAAACAAGTAAAGGGCTAGGACACTGTTCAGACAGGAACAAGATACAGGAACGAGCCTGAGAACTCAGCCCCCAGGGTGGCAGAAACAGACAAGATACAGGACAGACAAGAAATAGCTTCTGCTATCGAAACGCGTTGTGGCGTTAGAGAGCATACTAAACAATAAAAGGTTTGTGTGTTATAACCTAATCCCCTGTCTAGTTGTTCTAGCGCTTCACTAATACCGCACAATTCCTTCTTTCTTGATTGCTAATCTCCCCTGTGGAGAGCGGTGGAAGCTGCTCTGTTTACAACTAGCTTACTACAGGACCTGCCGTGATGTCATTGTGGAACGCCCACTTCGGTCACACGGTCCTGGTCATGTGACCGCTGAAGCAGACAGAAACTCCCTACAGCAGTTCCTGCTAAGCTGCGGTCATCTTACAGACTCCCATCTGGAAGTGTTTTCCCTTGTTGTGCGGGGCTCCTTTGCACAGCAGGACCAGGTGAGTAGTCACAACATCCTCCCCCTTCATTTCCCCCCCAAACCTCAGGCTCTTCACCATTGGCGCTCCAACTGCTTTTGTTTTCCAAGATACAGGACAGGACCTGGCAACTCAATTGCACAGAACACACTGAAAGAAAGTGTTGCTCAGGCACCTCCTACTGGGTGGAGGGGGTTTAAGTATCTAGTGACTCACAACAATAGGCTGGGGACGCATTAGGAGTGCGCACACAGTAACTATAAGAATCAGACAGTAACCGCGCCGCCGCCCTAAGCAATCAGACAAGAGACATGCACACAGCAGATACTGGAGCAAAGTGTGCAGCCAGGACTGATGGGTAAGATGGCGGTCTTGCATGGTGGGAGGTGGTAAGCCATGCCAACATGCCGCCAGGGATGTTACATACATGATACACTTATATGGTATACAGACTGTATGGTGATAATATTGGTCTTAGTACAGTAATTTTGTTAATGATCAATATGGTGGTATTATTCGGTCTCTATGTGGTGGTAATATTTGGTCAGTGTGTGGCGGTATACTTTGTTACTTATTTAGCGGTACTATTCGTAGTATAAGTTTTTGTATAGCGTTTTCTTCAGTTACAGTATTGTGGCTGGTGTTACTTGTATAGCGATATTATTTGCTACCTGTAAAACTGTGTGGTTTATATATTTGTGTTTTGGTGTTTTTTTCAGTGGGGGAAACTTATATCTTTATAGACTTAAGCAGGGTCTCAGTGGCCCATGCATCGAAGAAACAATTTTGTGGTTCTGGAGGGCCCCAGGTTCAAAGTTTGCCCTGGGGACTATAGGAGACTAGTTGTACCAGTAAAGCTGAGCAGATGTATAGCTAAGGGTTCAACATGCGGAGTTCAAAACATATCTGAGTGCGCCCATAGCTTAGGTTACCAGGATTATAACTTAAGAGATGCACTATATTTATAGGCGGCACATCAGCAGATGACCATGACGTTGTCGAATAAAAATAACTATACAAAAGACCAAGACCAATATTACTATAGACTATATAAGGGATTACACTATAGTTATATAGAGTAACTCACAGTTGACATTCTTTCTGATCGGGTCGTTCACCTTTCCTGTCTTTTCCATTTGACCCACAGCGACATGGCAACTTATTCCAGCCACAACTCGCCTGCAAAGTTTACAACACCGACACATTTTAACTTCTCAAATTTTTAGCATACCCCCACCAAAACCCAACATACAGAAGATCTCCATTCCAATTCTGAACCTGTTGCTGCCATATTTGTTTTTTTTTCAGCGTTTTATGATGCTTTTTTTTACGCAAATTTTCAGCTGCATTTTACAGCACCAGCAAAGTCTATGAGATTTCAGAAATCTCATGCACACATCATATTTTTTTTTGTTCAGGATTTTGTGTTTTGCATGTTTTTTTGAAAAATAGAGCATGTCATTTGTTTCAGCATTTTTTCATCCATTGGAAGTAATGGGTGGTGAAAAAAAATGCCGAAAAGACGCAGGTGTCAGGTTTTTCAGAGTTTTTTTGTGCCAAAACTAGAATGAGATTTTTTTTTTCACTGAACTTTATGTAAATGCTTAAAAGAGACAAAAGGACAGAGAAAAAAATGCTGAAAAAAAGTGCACCAAAAAACAAGCAAAAAAGCAAGGAAAATCCTGAAAATCCCCCTGGCAGGAGATCAGGCTTTGCTGCAGAAAATAAAAACGCTGCAAAAACCATGATGTGTGAACATAGCCAAACAGTGCTGTTCTTAGTGTCTCACATAGTAATAATGCTCGATAGAGTTCCCTAGACAGTACAATGGCCGCCTAATATAAAATAATAATTCCCCCTTGCGTGAGCCCTTTTGACAGTTCTAATACTCTAGGTACCTCAAGAAAGTAATAATGCATTTAAGTATTCACTTAATTAATATTGTTTCCCAAGTCTTCCTAAAAAGTAGTGAACAAATAATGCTCAAAGGGCCCATTGAGCTCCCCATTACAATTAATGCCTCGGGTGCTCCACCAGTAGTAATACTTCTCCCTGACTTCCTCAAAGTATAGTAGTAATGCCCCCCTGAACAACACCTGAGCCCCCCTCCCCACATTATTACTATTATATTCTGGCAACATTATCATATGTGGTATATCAGGAGGCATTATTATTATTATGTGGGTGAATAATCACAATGGACCCCTGAGTCCTCCCACATATTTTAGATCAGACTTGTTCAAAGTAAGTCAATGGGTGTGCAAAAAAAGAATAATCCTTGTATCTATGTCATGCATTTTTCAAGGATCCATTACAATTATTAACATAGAAAACTGTATTTGGTTTTTCATTTACAAAATTTTTCATGTAAAAAAATGGAAGCCATACGCATGTACAAAACAGACAGATTGCGCACATATGACAATACGGGTGCAAAGATTGTCATTTTTTTTCGAAGCCAAAAAGCAGACAATTTAGCATATGCTTGTCTCAACTCTAAAGTCTATATAATAATGTTTGCTGTTTATTTTGTAAAATCTATAGACATAGCCACTTTAAGCATGTTTTTATTGGTCACAAGACCATACTTGAGATCGCTGCACATTTTTACTCCAGGCAATGATTGTTCTGGATCATTCATACAAACAAGTCCAGTCTACTATGTCTGAGTGTCCGTCTCCAGTAGGCATACACGCCCGAAAATGCTGCACACCAAAGAGCATGTTCGCTCTGCCAGCACCATTATAGTCAATGGCCCCGTTGGCGCATTCACGCGAATCCAGTTTTGTGGGGGGTTCAGACGCAGCCACCGACGGAGCCTCTAAATAGGTGCCTGAATGCAATGTGAAAGCACCCTGAAAGATAAAACGGAAGCACAAGCCGGATGGGCAGAAGGAAATAAACCACTGTGCACACTATACAGTAGTGTTCAAAATAATAGCAGTCCAATATGACTAACCAGTTTAATCACAGTTTTTGCTATAAATTACAGTACAGACCAAAAGTTTGGACACACTTTCTCATTTAAAGATTTTTCTGTATTTTCATGACTATGAAAATTGTACATTCACACTGAAGGCATCAAAACTATTAATTAACACATGTGGAATTATATACTTAACAAAAAAGTGTGAAACAACTGAAAATATGTCTTATATTCTGGGTTCTTCAAAGTAGCCACCTTTTGCTTTGGTGACTGCTTTGCACACTCTTGGCATTCTCTTGATGAGCTTCAAGAGGTAGTCACCGGAAATGGTTTTCACTTCACAGGTGTGCCCTGTCAGGTTTAATAAGTGGGATTTCTTGCCTTAAAAATGGGGTTGGGACCATCAGCTGTGTTGTGCAGAAGTCTGGTGGATACACAGCTGATAGTCCTACTGAATAGACTGTTAGAATTTGTATTATGGCAAGAAAAAAGCAGCTAAGTAAAGAAAAACGAGTGGCCATCATTACTTTAACCGGTTCAGGACCGCCCACTGTACATAAACGTCGGCGCTGCCTGGGCTCTGTGCAGCGCCGACGTTTAAAAATGGTGGGTGGTCCCGCAGCGCTCAGGACCCCCAGGGTCCTGCTAGCGCTGCGGTACCGGTTCAGAGCGATAGCTCTGACATGTGGCATCATGGGGACCTGATTGGATCAGGTCCCCATGATGTTAACCTGTTCCTATCTTCTAGATGCCGCGATCCATAGCGATCGCGGCATTTAAAAGATAGGGACAGCCGGTGGTCGGCGATCGGGACCCCCCACATACCTGTCAGCGGCGGGGATCCCGGTGCTGTGACCTCTGACATCATCGAGACCTGATTGGCTCAGGTCTCGATGATGTCAGCGTCACACCAGCCAATCAGAGAGATCACCAGGGAAGTTTGTTTTAGCAACAAACTTTCCCGGGCGATCTGCCTGATAAATGCAGTTTCTCCTCCGATCTCAGTGAGAGAGCAGAGGAGAAACAGTGTGACAAGAGCTGTCAGCCTTGCCACTGTGAAAGTAAAAAAATAAATAAATAAAAAAGAAAGTAAGAGTTAGGGTTAGTGAGTCTGTCAGATCAGTCAGTCCTGTCAGATCAGTCCAGTCAGATCTGTCAGTCCTGTCAGATCTGTCAGTCAGATCTGTCAGTCCTGTCAGATCTGTCAGTCAGATCTGTCAGTCCTGTCAGATCTGTCAGTCAGTCCTGTCAGATCTGTCAGTCAGTCAGTCCTGTCAGATCTGTCAGTCAGTCAGTCCTGTCAGATCTGTCAGTCAGTCAGTCCTGTCAGATCTGTCAGTCAGTCAGTCCTGTCAGATCTGTCAGTCAGTCCTGTCAGATCTGTCAGTCAGTCAGTCCTGTCAGATCTGTCAGTCAGATCTGTCAGTCAGTCAGTCCTGTCAGTCAGTCAGTCCTGTCAGATCTGTCAGTCAGTCAGTCCTGTCAGATCTGTCAGTCAGTCAGTCCTGTCAGATCTGTCAGTCAGTCAGTCCTGTCAGATCTGTCAGTCAGTCAGTCCTGTCAGATCTGTCAGTCAGTCAGTCCTGTCAGATCTGTCAGTCAGTCAATCCTGTCAGATCTGTCAGTCAGTCAGTCCTGTCAGATCTGTCAGTCAGTCAGTCCTGTCAGATCAGTCAGTCAGTCCTGTCAGATCTGTCAGTCAGTCCTGTCAGATCTGTCAGTCAGTCAGTCCTGTCAGATCTGTCAGTCAGTCAGTCCTGTCAGATCTGTCAGTCAATCAGTCCTGTCAGATCTGTCAGTCAGTCAGTCCTGTCAGATCTGTCAGTCAGTCAGTCCTGTCAGATCTGTCAGTCAGTCAGTCCTGTCAGATCAGTCAGTCAGTCCTGTCAGATCTGTCAGTCAGTCCTGTCAGATCTGTCAGTAAGTCAGTCCTGTCAGAACAGTCAGTCAGTCCTGTCACATCAGTCAGTCAGTCCTGTCAGATCAGTCCGGTCAGTCCAGTCCGGTCCCGTCCTTTCAGTCCGGTCCGTTCAGTCCAGTCAAAAAATATAAAAATAAAATGGCCCGTCAGACTTATACCGCAGAGGAGGTGTATGCCCTGCTGTGTTCTGACACTGATGACAGCGCAATCTCAGATGGAGATATGGATTTTGAGGGCTTTAGTAGCGGCGACACTGAGAGCCCAGAAATGAGCAGTGATTCTGTTCCATCCTCAAGCCCAAGGACCAGTACAGCAATAGGGGCAAATAGCGCTACTGGAGAAACGTCTCCAAATCAGGGAACACTGCCCAGTACAAGCGCTGTCCCTGCTACTAGTGAATTGGCGCACGCCAGTGTACAAGGGGCGTTGCCACATGATCTAGCATTTCCCAGATGGGAGGCTTCAGATTCGGCTGCTCCATTCAGCCCTGATTTCAACGCCATTCCTGGTATAAATGTGGAGGTGGAAGATTTTGGACCAATTCATTTTTTTAATTTGTTTTTTACAGACAGCTTGCTAGAGCATATTGTCGTGCAAACAAATTTATACGCGTCCCAATTCATAAGCCAGAATCCCCGATCTTACTATGCTAGGGCAAATTTATGGACACCAACTAATGTCCCGGAAATAAAAAAAATTTTAGGACTTACATTTGCCATGGGGCTTGTTAAAAAACCGAGCATTCGATCCTACTGGTCCAACCACCCTGTTCAAGCCACCCCTATGTTTTCAGTCGTTCTTACTAGGACCCGTTATGAAATGCTCATGCGGTTTTGGCATTTTAACGACAATAGTCAATGCCTGCCCAGAAATGCCCCAGAACATGACAGGTTATATAAAATTAGACCCATCATTGAAAATTTGTCAGAAAAATTCTTAAGCCTCTACACCCCAACACAAAATATTTCTATAGACGAGTCCCTTGTAAAATTCAAAGGAAGACTGCACCTCAAGCAATTTATCCCATCTAAAAGGGCAAGGTTTGGAATAAAGCTCTATAAAATGTGCGAAAGTTCAACCGGATACACATCCGCTTTTCGCATATATGAGGGGAAAGATAGCCAACTAAACCCACCAGGATGCCCTACTTATCTGGGGACATCTGGAAAAATTGTTTGGGAGCTGATAAGTCCATTTTTTCAAAAAGGCTACAATCTATATGTGGACAATTATTACACCAGCATACCCCTATTTAAAAGTCTGGATGAACACAACATCGGGGCTTGTGGGACCATCCGTAAAAACCGTCAGGGGTTTCCACAACCATTGGTCAACCAAAAGTTTCAAAAGGGGCAGTCAGGGGCTGTACGCAACGGAGAGCTGCTTGCCCTGAAATATAGGGATAAGAGGGATATTTTTGTCCTCAGCTCGATCCACACAGATGCCACAAGGGCCACTGTAGAACTAGGATCCACCACTCCGAAGCAAAAACCTGTGTCAGTCATTGACTACAACAAACACATGGGGGGTGTGGACCTTGCAGACCAGGTTCTACAGCCATACCAGGTATCAAGAAAGTCCTATACCTGGTATAAAAAGTTGGTTATTTATTTGTTTCAGGTGGCCACATACAATTCTTTTGTGTTGTACAAAAAAGCAGGAAATTCAGATCCTTTTCTTGATTATCAAGAAAAGGTAATTGAAAATCTTGTCTTTCAAAGTGTTAGCCCCGCTCATCCATTAGAATCTGAGGATGTGAAAAGACTCACTGAGCGACATTTTATTGCACTTATTCCAGCAACGGAAACAAGAAGGAACCCCCAGAAAAGATGTCGTGTATGTACTAAGAGAGGAATGAGGCGTGATACCCGCTACTATTGCCCACAATGCCCATCATTGCCAGCCTTATGCGTCACTGACTGCTTTAAAATCTTCCACACAGAACCACGTTTTTAAACTGTAAAAATGTATCCCAATTTGTCATTCAAACATTTGGTTCATTTAGTGAATGACATATTCGAGTAGAGCTCACTTAATTTCCAGGGGGGGTTCTCCAGAATCTAAACCTTCCATTGCGTGCTTGTTTCTGGAAATCATCCATTGAGTTAAAATGGTCACTAAACCCATAGATGAATTCCCAGAGGGGTTTCATTTCCAAAATGGGGTCACTTCAGGGGGGATTCTTTAGCTCTGGAACTCTGAAAAGTGCCAGAACAGCATAATCCCCCCTGAAGTGACCCCATTATAGAAATGACACCTCTGTGGGAATTCATCTATGGGTTTAGTGACCATTTACCTATCTACTTATTTTCCCACCACTAGATTAATTTATACAGAGGAGTAGATTGTAAAATTCGGTCACTTGTTGTGGGTTTCCTCTGTTTAGGCACCTCAGGGGCTCTCCAAATGCAACATGGCGTCCGCTATCCATTCCAGTCAAATTTCCATTCCAAAAGTCAAATGGCGCTCCTTACCTTCCAAGCCATGCCGTGCGCCCAAACAGTGGCTTTGCACCACATATGGGGTATCAGCGTGCTCAGGAGAAATTGCACAACACATTTTGGGGTCCATTTTTTCTGGCTGCCCTTGTGAAAATTAAAAATTTGAGGCTAAAGTAGCAGTTTTGTGTTAAAAATGTGTTTTTTTATTTTCACACTTCAACATTATAAAATTCTGTGAAGCCCCTGGGGGTTCAAGGTGCTCACCACACATCTAGATAAGTTCCTTGAGGGGTCTAGTTTCCAAAATGGGGTCACTTGTTGGGGGTTTCCTCTGTTTAGGCACCTCAGGGGCTCTCCAAATGCAACATGGCGTCCGCTATCCATTCCAGTCAAATTTCCATTCCAAAAGTCAAATGGCGCTCCTTACCTTCCAAGCCATGCCGTGCGCCCAAACAGTGGCTTTGCACCACATATGGGGTATCAGCGTGCTCAGGAGAAATTGCACAACACATTTTGGGGTACATTTTTTCTGGCTGCCCTTGTGAAAATTAAAAATTTGAGGCTAAAGTAGCAGTTTTGTGTTAAAAATGTGTTTTTTTATTTTCACACTTCAGCATTATAAAATTCTGTGAAGCCCCTGGGGGTTCAAGGTGCTCACCACACATCTAGATAAGTTCCTTGAGGGGTCTAGTTTCCAAAATGGGGTCACTTGTTGGGGGTTTCCTCTGTTTAGGCACCTCAGGGGCTCTCCAAATGCAACATGGCGTCCGCTATCCATTCCAGTCAAATTTCCATTCCAAAAGTCAAATGGCGCTCCTTACCTTCCAAGCCATGCCGTGCGCCCAAACAGTGGCTTTGCACCACATATGGGGTATCAGCGTGCTCAGGAGAAATTGCACAACACATTTTGGGGTCCATTTTTTCTGGCTGCCCTTGTGAAAATTAAAAATTTGAGGCTAAAGTAGCAGTTTTGTGTTAAAAATGTGTTTTTTTATTTTCACACTTCAACATTATAAAATTCTGTGAAGCCCCTGGGGGTTCAAGGTGCTCACCACACATCTAGATAAGTTCCTTGAGGGGTCTAGTTTCCAAAATGGGGTCACTTGTTGGGGGTTTCCTCTGTTTAGGCACCTCAGGGGCTCTCCAAATGCAACATGGCGTCCGCTATCCATTCCAGTCAAATTTCCATTCCAAAAGTCAAATGGCGCTCCTTACCTTCCAAGCCATGCCGTGCACCCAAACAGTGGCTTTGCACCACATATGGGGTATCAGCGTGCTCAGGAGAAATTACACAACACATTTTGGGGTCCATTTTTTCTGGCTGCCCTTGTGAAAATTAAAAATTTGAGGTTAAAGTAGCAGTTTTGTGAAAAAAAGTTAAATGTTCATTGTTTTCTTCCACATTCCAAAAATTCCTGTGAAGCACCTGAAGGGTTAATAAACTTCTTGAATGTGGTTTTGAGCACCTTGAGGGGTGCAGTTTTTAGAATGGTATCACTTTTGGGTATTTTCTGTCATAAAGGCTCCTCAAAGTCACTTCAAATAAGATGTGGTCCCTAAAAAAAATGTTTTTGTAAATTTTGTTGTAAAAATGAGAAATCGCTGGTCAACTTTTAACCCTTATAGCTTCCTAACAAAAAAAAATTTTGGTTCCAAAATTGTGCTGATGTGAAGTAGACATGTGGGCAATGTTATTTATTAACTATTTTGTGTGATATATCTCTCTGATTAAAGGGCATGAAAATTCAAAGTTTGAAAATTGCAAAATTTTCAAAATTTTCGCCAAATTTCCGATTTTTTCACAATCAAACGCAAGTGATATCAAAGAAATTTTACCACTATCATGAAGTACAATATGTCACAAAAAAACAATCTCAGAATCAGGGGGATCCGTTGAAGCGTTCCAGAGTAATTACCTCATAAAGTGACAGTGGTCAGAATTGAAAAAATTGGCCCGGTCACGAAGGCAAAAACAGGCTCTGGCGCGAAGTGGTTAAGAAATGAAGGTCAGTCAGTGCGAAAAATTGGGAAAACTTTGAAAGTGTCCCCATATGCAGTTGCAAAAACCATCAAGCGCTACAAAGAAACTGGCTCACATGAGGACCGCCCCAGGAAAGGAAGACCAAGAGTCACCTTTGCTTCTGAGGATAAGTTTATCCGAGTCACCAGCCTCAGGAATCACAGGTTAACAGCAGCTCAGATTAGAGACCAGGTCAATGCCACACAGAGTTCTAGCAGCAGACACATCTCTTCAACAACTGTTAAGAGGAGACTTTGTGCAGCAGGCCTTCATGGTAAAATAGCTGCTAGGAAACCACTGCTAAGGACAGGCAACAAGCAGAAGAGACTTGTTTGGGCTAAAGAACACAAGGAATGGACATTAGACCAGTGGAAATCTGTGCTTTGGTCAGATGAGTCCAAATTTGAGATTTTTGGTTCCAACCACCGTGTCTTTGTGCGACGCAGAAAAGGTGAACGGATGGACTCTACATGCCTGGTTCCCACCGTGAAGCATGGAGGAGGAGGTGTGATGGTGTGGGGGTGCTTTGCTGGTGACACTGTTGGGGATTTATTCAAAATTGAAGGCATACTGAACCAGCATGGCTACCACAGCATCTTGCAGCGGCATGCTATTCCATCCGGTTTGCGTTTAGTTGGATCATCATTTATTTTTCAACAGGACAATGACCCCAAACACACCTCCAGACTGTGTAAGGGCTATCTGACCAAGAAGGAGAGTGATGGGGTGCTACGCCAGATGACCTGGCCTCCACAGTCACCAGACCTGAACCCAATCGAGATGGTTTGGGGTGAGCTGGACCGCAGAGTGAAGACAAAAGGGCCAACAAGTGCTAAGCATCTCTGGGAACTCCTTCAAGATTGTTGGAAGACCATTTCCGGTGACTACCTCTTGAAGCTCATCAAGAGAATGCCAAGAGTGTGCAAAGCAGTCATCAAAGCAAAAGGTGGCTACTTTGAAGAACCTAGAATATAAGACATATTTTCTGTTGTTTCACACTTTTTTGCTAAGTATATAATTCCACATGTGTTAATTCATAGTTTTGATGCCTTCAGTGTGAATGTACAATTTTCATAGTCATGAAAATACAGAAAAATCTTTAAATGAGAAGGTGTGTCCAAACTTTTGGGCAGTACTGTATATCACCACATGTCAAACAATTCACCAGTTGGTGCAGTAGATTCTAAGAAAACCACCAGACTCCGCATTCATGATCCGCATGCTTTTGAGTCTGTGTATTTGAATAATTAATTGTACGGGGGGGATGTTCAAAATAATAGCAGTGTGGGGTTCAATTAGTGAGGTCAATCATTCTGTGAAGAAACAGATGTGAATCAGGTGACCCTTATTTAAGGGTGAAGCCAGCACATGTTGTACATGCATTCCTACTCGAAAGCCTGAGAAATATGGGTCGTTCGAGACATTGTTCAGAAGAACAGCGTACTTTGATTAAAAAGTTGATTGGAGAGGGTAAAACTTATAAAGAAGTGCAGACAATGATCGACTGTTCAGCTAAAATGATCTCCAATGCTTTAAAATGGAAAGCAAAACAAGAGAGACGTGGAAGAAAACAGAAGACTACCATTCAAATGGATCGAAGAATAGCCAGAATGGCAAAGGATCAGCCAATCATCAGCTCCAGGATGATCAAAGACAGTCTCACTTACCGGTGAGTACTGTGACAGTTAGAAGATGCCCGTGTGAAGCTAATCTCTTAGCAAGAAGTCCCCTAAAAAAGACATGTACTGAAGCGGATACAATTTGCAAAAGAACACATCAACTGGCCTAAAGAGAAATGGAGAAACATTTTGTGGACTGATAAGAGTAAAATTGTTTTTTGTGCACTCTGAAGACAGTGAAGCATGGTGGTGCAAGCATCATGATATAGGCATATTTCTCTTACTATGGTGCCAGACCTATTTACCGCATACCAGGGATCTTGGACCAGTTTGCATACATTAAAATACTTGAAGAGGTCATGTTGCCTTACGCTGAAGAGGATATGCCCTTGAAATGGGTATTTCAACAAGATGATGACCCTAAACACACCAGTAAACGAGCAAAATTTTGGTTTCAGTCTGACAAAATTGAGGTTGTGGAGTGGCCAGCCCAATCCCCAGACCTTAATCAGATAGAACACTTGTGGGTGACATAAAAAAATGCAGTTTCTGAGACAAAGCCAACAAATGGCAAAAAATTGTGGGATGTAGTTAAAGCATCCTGGGCTGGAATAACAGTTGACAGGAACCAGAGGTTGGTTGACTATGCAACATAGATGTCAAGTAGTTCTAAACAAAACTGGTTATACAACTAAATATTAGATTAGAGATTCACGAGAATGCTAAATCCTCAAAAAAAAGTACATATTATGAGTTTGTAAAGACAAGTGCAGACACTGCAATTTTTTAAAACAGCCCAATGTTTATTTTTTGTTATTTTCTGTAAAGCAGTTAAAAGTGTTATACATTTCTCTTCATGTTTTGAATTATAAAACAGTGTGCAATGTTCCCAATGCATGGAAATAAAAATTAGTATAAAGATTTTGCGGTTAACTTAAATGTAACTGTTTTTTAACCCCTTCACCCCCGAGGGTGGTTTGCACGTTAATGACCGGGCCAATTTTTACAATTCTGACCACTGTCACTTTATGAGGTAATTACTCTGGAACGCTTCAACGGATCCCCCTGATTCTGAGACTGTTTTTTCGTGACATATTGTACTTCATGATAGTGGTAAAATTTCTTCGATATCACTTGCGTTTATTTGTGAAAAAAACGGAAATTTGGCGAAAATTTTGAAAATTTTGCAATTGCCAAAATTTGAATTTTTATGCCCTTAAATCAGAGAGATATGTCACACAAAATAGTTAATAAATAACATTTCCTACATGTCTACTTTACATCAGCACAATTTTGGAACCCAAATTTTTTTTTATTAGGGAGCTATAAGGGTTAAAAGATGACCAGCGATTTCTAATTTTTCCAACAAAATTTACAAAACCATTTTTTCAGGGACCACATCACATTTGAAGTCACTTTGAGGGGTCTTTATGACAGAAAATACCCAAAAGTGACACCATTCTAAAAACTACACCCCTCAAGGTGCTCAAAACCACAGTCAAGAACGTTATTAACCCTTCAGGTGCTTCACAGGAATTTTTGGAATGTGGAAGAAAAAAATTAACATTTAACTTTTTTCACAAAAATGTTACTTTAGACCCAATTTTTTTATTTTCTCAGGGGTAACAGGAAAAAATGGACCCCAAAATTTGTTGTGCAATTTCCCCTGAGCACTCAGATACCTCATACGTGGGGAAAAACCACTGTTAGGGCGCACGGAAGAGCTCGGAAAAGAAGGAGCGCCATTTGACTTTTTGAATGTAAAATTTGCTTGAATAATTAGCGGACGCCATGTTGCGTTTGGAGAGCCCCTAATGTACCTAAACAGTGGAAACCCCCCACAAGTGGCACCATTTTGGAAACTAGACCCCTCAGGGAAGTATCTAGATGTGTGGTGAGCACCTTGAACCCCCAGGTGCTTCACAGAAGTTTAGAACATTGAGCCGTAAAAATAAAATTTTCACATTTTTGCAACAAAAATGTTTTTCAGCCCCCAATTTTGCATTTTCATAAGGGTAACAGGAGAAATTGCACCATGCAGTTTGTTGTGCAATTTCTCCTGAGTAAGCAGATACCCCATATGTGGGGGAAAACCACTGTTTGGCCACACGGCAGGGTTCGGAAGGGAAGGAGCGTCATTTGACTTTTTGATTGTAAAATTTGCTTGAATAATTAGCGGACGCCATGTCGCGTTTGGAGAGCCCCTGATGTGCCTAAACAGTGGAAACCCCCCATAAGTGATCACATTTTGGAAACTACACCCCTCAAGGATTTTATCAAGGGGTATAGTGAACATTTTGAATCCAGAGGTACGACACAGAATTTGATAACATTAAGTCATCATATTGAATAAATTGTCATTAGTCTTCAGCGCAAGTGCTCGCTACTTGAGTTTGCATTGGGTACTCGGGTATGCACCATGTATCGCATGTGCTCGAGTGACATGCTCGAGTCCCCGCTCGCATGTTTCATGGTTATTAGACACCCAAAAAAACCATACGGGGATCGCTTGTGCATGGCAGGCAATCCCCGCGAGGTTTTTTTGGCCACGAAGCATATGGGGCAGAGTCTCGAGCATGTCACTCGAGCACCCGCGATAGTCAGTGCATCCCTAAGCACCCGATGCAAACTCAAGTAGCGAGCACTTGCGCGCAACACTAGTCGCCATATGGTCATCTTTTTTTTTTTTTTACTTTTGAAAAAAATCCCTAGCCCTAACCCTAACACAACCCTAACTATAGTGCAACCCTAACCCTAACCCTAGAGTTTATTTTTAATGCCATTCCTCGTGCGGTATAAGTGATTAGACGACTTTATTCTTCGGGTCGGTGCGATTACAGCGATACCAGAATCATATCGGGTTTTTATGATTGACAGCTGTCACACACTAAAAGATGCATTTTTTTGCAAAAACTAGTTTTTGCATCGCCATATTTTGAGAGCTATAATTTTTCCATATTTTGGCTGACAATCATATGATGGCTTGTTTTTTGCAGGATGACTTGACGTTTTTATTGGTGCCATTTTCAGGCACTTGACATATTTTGATCGCTTTCTATTCCAATTTTTGGGAAGTAGAATAAACAAAAAACAGCAATTCCAGAATTTTTTTTATGTTTTTTTTTTTTTTTTATGCTGTTCTGCGTGTGGTAAAATTGATAAGGTAGCTTTATTCTTCGGGTCAGTATGTTTACAGCGGTACCACATTTATATTGTTTTTCTATGTTTTGGCGCTTTTACACAATAAAAGCTATTTTCTAGAAAAAAAAATTTTTGCATCACTTTATTCTGAGAGCTATAACTTTTTTATTTTTCGGCTGATGGAGCTGTGTGGCGGCTTTTTTTTGCGGGACAAGATGACGTTTTCAGCTATACCATTTTTATTTATATTCGTCTTTTTGATCGCGTGTTATTTCATTTTTTGTTTGGCGGTATGATGATAAAGCATTGTTTTTTTGCTTCGTTTTTTATTTTATTTTTTTACCGTGTTCACTAAAGGGGTTAACTAGTGGGACAGTTTTATAGGTCAGATCATTCCAGACGCGGCGATACCAAATATGTGTACTTTTATTGTTTTTTTTTTCATAATATTTATTGATGGATACATTATATTTTTATTTTTGGTGGATTATTTTTTTTATTTATTTATTTTTTTTCATTTTTTATTTTGTGTCCCACTCTGGGACTTTCACTTTTTTTATTCTGATCGCCTGTATAGCACAGGAATGCAGCACCATTCCTGTGCTATACAGGCTGTCAGTGCTGCACAGTGAGAAGATAGTTTGGTCATGCACTGCGCATGACCAAAGAATCTTCCTGCTGTCTGGTGACCCGGAAGCCGCGGCAGACAGCGCTGGAGGCCGGAAGAGGAGGTGAGTATCCCAATCACCTCCCCTTGCCACCGCAATGCTGCGATCGACTTCGATCGCAGCATTGAGGGGGTTAATGTGCCGGGAGCGTTGCGGGACTGCTCCCTGCACATAGTGCCGGGTGTCAGCTGTGACAATCAGCTGACACCCGGCGGCGATCGCCCCGCACCGCTTGTGTGCGGGCGTGATTGCCATATGACCTAATTGGACCAATGACGTACTATCGACCCAGGTCACCAAGAAGTACTATTAGGTCATACGTCAGAAAGGGGTTAAACACACTGCTATTATTTTGAATACTAATGTATGTGCTTCAAAAACATACGTGAATTCCAGGATTAGTACATTATATTCTGTTAGTATTTGTTCTTTTAGTCTGAACTACAAAAATAACTTATTTCTCTTTGATGCAAAAAATAATATATAATTGAAGTGGAACAGGATAGATACTGATCATTTTGTTCATAAAAAATAATAAAAATGTATTAAAATGAAGCACTGTTAATGCATTAGATAAATAATTACATACTTTGAGCATTCTTAGTTTTAGAGCCATATGGCTCATGATTGAATTAAAAAGCAATGTTCTCATATTTGCTTTGCAACAAACAGTTCTTGATACATTCTCAAAGTCCGTGCCCTTTTTTTAGGAGTCCTAAACTGACTTGCAAGCAAGATGAAAATGTCTCCAAACACACAAGGTGTCCAAAACCAAGGACAAAAGGAAAAGTAGCATCATGGAACAGAACTCACATGGTTTCACTTTCATTAGTAAAGATAACAGCTAAGCAAGCATAAATGCTGAGTAACTACTAACACCGTAGTATAAACCTGTCAAATAAGGCTTGGTTCACTCCGGCGTTGATTTTTTTTGTTTGTTTCATTATTAGAACAGGAAAATGAAACTCCTGCAAAAAAAAAAACTCATCCGCCCTAAGATGGAGACAAAGAGTACCAGTCTGGGCCATTTGCTGTCCGCCTAGGAGGCTGTCATTTTAATGCACATGAATAGCAGAATACATTTTTTCTTTCAATAAAAATTATGGGAATTTATGTAAGTGTGAACCTGGCCTAATGCTGTGCTTGGCTGTTACAGATCATAAGTCACGGCTAAGGTTAAACCACTAGGATATGTGCAGACAATGCATTTTTCAGGCGGGTGAATGCGCCGAGCAGGGCCGGTGTCAGCACCCGGCGCACCTGGGCAAGTGCCGGGGCCCTGGACCATCAGGGGGGTCCTAGCAGCTGTGCAGGACCGCCGGCGCTGCCTGATTGCGTCTGCCTACTGTGCGCTCGTGCACGTCTGCCTACCGTGCGTGTGCGTGCGTCTGTGTACTGTGCGTCTGCGTACTGTGTACTATGCGTCTGCGTACTGTGTGCGTCCGCCTACTGTGCGCGCGCATGTCTGCCTGCTGTGCGCGCGCGCATGTCTGCCTACTGTGCGCGTGTATACATATCTGCGTATTGTTTGTGTGTGCGTGCATGTTTGCATATATGAAGGATGAGGGGACAGTCTGGGCCCTGTGTTGTATACCCATATTTCTCCACCGTATCTCTGCATCAGTATCTCTGCATCATGAATCGTGGTATGTGCTAAAGGGGCCCACGAAAACTTGGAGCCGGCCCTGGCGCCGAGTATTTCAAGAGGAAGACGCTCTAGTTAGAGTAGGCATTTGTTTTCCTGAAGCAGTTTTTTTTTGCATTTCTTTTTGTTGTCTCCTGACTGTTTATTTCAACATTATTGACTGCTGACAGATGTTTCGAACATTTTTCAAGCATTTTTCATCAAAAATACTGGCAAAATGCTTAAGAAGATTCCCAGGCATTAGTGTTGAGCGAGTATGTTCTATTAACCCTTTCGCCGAGTATGCTCGGGCCGAGCTCCGAGTATTTACAGCTGCTTGGTGATATGGTTAAATCGCTCCCGTGTGCATGATTTGCGACTGTTTGACAGTTTACTACATGGGAGGAATGTATATTTCTTACACATTCCTCACATGTAATAAAGCTGTAAAACAGCTGCAAATCATGCACACGGGAGCGATTTAACCTCATCACCGAGCAGCTGTAAATACTCGAAGCTCGGCCCGAGCATACTCTGATAGAACATACTCGCTCAACCCTACCAGGCATCTTTTGAGCCTTCCAATTGACTTGTATTGTAAAGTGTAGAGCTTCTTCAGAGCGGAAGACGCCTTTGAAACCTGAAGCGATTAAAAGAACAGCAACTTGTTTTTACATAGAAATGCTTATTGTAACATACCTGGCGGCGTACTTGCATAGTGCACCATCTCCCACTATGCAAGATCGCAAACTTAATCTTCAGTCCAGTCAGCCAGCCTGGCTTCTGTTCATGCTGTCTGCTTGTCCCTGTCCTGACTGCTTAGGGGGGTGGCCCGGTTACTTCCTGTTTTTTTGTAGCTGCTGTGGGCACACCCCTAATGCGTCCTCAGCCTATTGCTGTCTGTCACTGGATATTTAAACCAGCTCCACCTTGAAGCTGGTGCCTGAGCAACTCTTATCCTCAGAGGGCTCCTTGCCTCTGATGTGCCAGGTCCTGTTCTGTTTTTCCTGCCTGTCCGCCTTCCTGGAGTCTGTATTCCCAGGCCTGTCTGAACACGCTCCTAGCCTGTTCGTCCTGCCTTCTGGGGGCCGCATACCCAGACCTGTTATCTGTGTCTTCTAGCCTGTTTGTCCGCCATTCTCGGGGCCGCATACCCAGACTCACTCCTGTATCTCGCTGCAGTGTCAGTTCCTGTCTTAACACTCAGTTCCTGTCTGAACACTCTCCTAGCCTGTTACCTGTTTTTCTCTATGTCTGTACCTTCCCTTTTTCTGCAGAGTCTGAACCTGCACCTAACTCCTACTCGTTGTCGCTATACTTCCGTTTGTGAGTTTGGAGTCCACTCGCTACTTCTTTGCAAGTACCTCGTGTGTATCTGGTTCTGCCTTTCCCTTCCAGTCTGTTCCGTGTGAACAGAGCCCTATTCCCTCTGCTCTGCCTTTGCTCAACGCCCCGGCGGTTTATCTCTGCTCTGCCTTACTTACCGCTCTCGCGGTTCCTGCCCGCTCTGCCTTGTCCACCGCACCTGCGGTTTCGCTCTGCTCAGCCCTGTCCACCGCACCTGCGGTTTCGCTCTGCTCAGCCCTGTCCACCGCACCTGCGGTTTCGCTCTGCTCAGTCCTGTCCACCGCACCTGCGGTTTCGCTCTGCTCAGCCTTGTCCACCGCATCTGCGGTTTCGCTCTGCTCAGCCTTGTCCACCGCACCTGCGGTTTCGCTCTGCTCAGCCTTGTCCACCGCACCTGCGGTTTCGCTTTGCTCAGCCTTGTCCACCGCACCTGCGGTTTCGCTCTGCTCAGCCCTGTCCACCGCACCTGCTGTTTCGCTCTGCTCAGCCTTGTCCACCGCACCTGCGGTTTCGCTCTGCTCAGCCTTGTCCACCGCACCTGCGCTTTACTCTGCTTGACTACCGCATCTGTGGCTCTGAACCCGTCTCCCAGTCTGTACTGGACCCTATCCAGCCTGTGCTCTAACCTGCCTGTTCCTGTATTCCCCGGTGTGGGTCAACAGCCGTGTCCGGGGTCTGACCTGGAGTGGCACCTGGTCCCTCTGCTCGGTTCTTCCCTGGTGCACGGCGTCGTAGCCGTCATGCGACCTGGGTCGGATCGGGTTGATACTTAGTTACGCCCCTCCAGGCACTCTCCGGTTCATGGCACAGTGGAATTACTAAATCACGCACACGCCAGTCAGTCCGGGTGTGTGCATAACAGTTTGCTCAGGCCATGGTTCCCGTTGAGCCTCACGGCCCTTCGCTCTCAGAGACATTTGAATCATTTTCTGGCGAATACGTGCACCAAGAAAAAATTTTTTCGCAAGCTGATGTCCAGGCGATGTACGCACCAGTCCAAATGGAGCTATCAGCAATCGTTCATGCGGATCCGCCACGGTACTATGGGGATCCAAAACGAAGTCGTGAAATCGTAGAGCAATTCCTGCTGCATTTCAAGTTCTATCCTCACTATTTTCCTACCGATCGGGTTAAAGTGGCATTTATGATGTCCTACTTAGCGGGTGATGCCTTGAAATGGGTCACCCCCCTATGGGAAGCATGGGACCCTATCGTCTTAGACCTGCAGGCCTTCCTGGTGGCCTTTCTAATGGTCTTCGATGACCCCAATCCTGAAGCCTCTGCTAAAGCTTCCCTTCCCAATATCCCAGAGCAGCCCCGATGGGTAATGTGTGTGGGTAACTCACCAGTTCTCCAGCCTGAAGAGACTGCTGCCCACCTAGAGTCCACACAGGATGACTATGCTCCACTGAATACTTCTCTTCCCAACCTCAAGAGGCAGTCCAGACGTGCAAGGCGTAGAGGCAAGCCATCACGTCAGGTTCTGTCCTCTCAAAGACCTCCTGTTCCCCAGCCTGTAGAAGCAGCTACCCACATTGAATCCATGAAGGTTGACCATGTTCGTCAGGCAAAGCAGAGGCCGGAACTCAGTCACAAGATCGGATTGCGGTCCCGCTGCGGTTGTTTGGGACCCCCTGACGGTCTTTGTCCAGCGAAGGGTGGAGAATCCCAAGACATTAGGCCTGTAGGAGAGGCTGCCCTTGGCGTTAGTGTTTCCTCTCCACAGATGACCATGACTGTCTCCGTGGCAAGTGAAAGCCTCAGATTAACCGGAACTTTCGGGCATAAAGCCTTGAAGAGTCAGTGTTTGATTCCCGTCCGAAAATTCCAGAAACCGGTTTGGGCATTGTCTGCGGAAGGACGAGCCCTACTCAGAAACAGTCAAAATATGTCTGTACAAATTAAGCTCCAGATTGGAGCATTACACTTGAAGAAGCTTTCATTTCCGGTGCTGACTGGTTTACCCACAAGTCGTCCAGAGCCGAGAGATCTAGTGCCCGCTCAGGTCTGGAGACCTTGCATGGTGTATTATGGGGGACTGCTAAGGTACAAGGTGTGTCCAGACCCCATATCTTCAGGACAGTGAGCAGTTTCTTCTTCTTCACCAGATCTGCTAGTCGCCGACTTGCTGTGCGCTGAAGTCTCCGAAAGAAGAGAAGCGGAGGCAATGTCCCCACACAGTCTCGACGATTGTACCAATGATCTGGCTTCAGGTACCGTCCCGCCTCACAGACATGTCATCTCTGAAACCAGACTGAAGATGGTCCCAAAGCAAGGACCCTTCATCTCTAATAAATCTGGCCTTACGTCCATCAAGGCGGTGGATACCTCCAAGTCGCTGCACCCCTCCAACCAGGCGAAGGACCTCCAGTTGCCTCCTGAATCCTCCGGGGTGCTACCTGATAACAATTGGAGTGAGACTTTCCTACACCCTGTACCTGATACCTTGCTCACTTCGTCCAGTGACCTTGACCAAGTGTAGCCCGAAGCAGTGGTTGCCCCCGAGTCTCTGCACCCCTCCAACCAGGCGGAGGACCTCCAGTTGTCTCCTGAATCCTCCGGGGTGCTACCTGATAACAAATGGACAGAGACTTTCTTACACCCTGTACCTGGTACTTCACCCACTTCATCCGTTGCTGAGGATGGCTTGATGGGAGGAAGCATCCTTGTTACCAAGATGATGAGACCAGTTTAGTTTCCTCTAGTGGACAGAAGAGGTAATCCTGTTTAAGAGAAGGATTGGCCTCCCAATTCTCTGCGGAACACTCTTGCAGGCTTAAAGAAGAGGGGGCGTAAGGGGGGGGGGTACTGTAACATACCTGGCGGCGTACTTGCATAGTGCACCATCTCCCACTATGCAAAATTGCAAACTTAATCTTCAGTCCAGTCTGCCAGCCTGGCTTCTGTTCATGCTGTCTGCTTGTCCCTGTCCTGACTGCTTAGGGCGGCGGCCCTGTTACTTCCTGTTTTTTTGTAGCTGCTGTGGGCACACCCCTAATGCGTCCTTAGCCTGTTGCTGTCTGTCACTGGATATTTAAACCAGCTCCACCTTGAAGCTGGTGCCTGAGCAACTCTTATCCTCAGAGGGCTCCTAGCCTCTGATGTGCCAGGTCCTGTTCTGTTTTTCCTGCCTGTCCGCCTTCCTGGAGTCTGTATTCCCAGGCCTGTCTGAACACGCTCCTAGCCTGTTCGTCCTGCCTTCTGGGGGCCGCATACTCAGACCTGTTATCTGTGTCTTCTAGCCTGTTTGTCCGCCATACTGGGGGCCGCATACCCAGACTCACTCCTGTATCTCGCTGCAGTGTCAGTTCCTGTCTTAACACTTTCCTAGCCTGTTACCTGTTTTTCTCTATGTCTGTACCTTCCCTTTTTCTGTAGAGTCTGAACCTGCACCTAACTCCTACTCGTTGTTGCTGTACTTCCGTTTGTGAGTTTGGAGTCCACTCGCTACTTCTTTGCAAGTACCTCGTGTGTATCTGGTTCTGCCTTTCCCTTCCAGTCTGTTCCGTGTGAACAGAGCCCTGTTCCCTCTGCTCTGCCTTTGCTCACCGCTCCGGCGGTTTCCCTCCGCTCTGTCTTTGCTCACCGCTTCGGCGGTTTCCCCCCTGCTCTGTCTTGCTTACCGCCCCGGCGGTTTATCTCTGCTCTGCCTTACTTACCGCTCCTGCGGTTCCTGCCCGCTCTGCCTTGTCCACCGCACCTGCGGTTTCGCTCTGCTCAGCCTTGTCCGCCGCACCTGCGGTTTCGCTCTGCTCAGCCTTGTCCACCGCACCTGCGGTTTCGCTCTGCTCAGCCTTGTCCACCGCACCTGCGGTTTCGCTCTGCTCAGCCTTGTCCACCGCACCTGCGGTTTCGCTCTGCTCAGCCTTGTCCACCGCACCTGCGGTTTCGCTCTGCTCAGCCTTGTCCACCGCACCTGCGGTTTCGCTCTGCTCAGCCTTGTCCACCGCACCTGCGGTTTCGCTCTGCTCAGCCTGGTCCACCGCACCTGCGGTTTCGCTCTGCTCAGCCTGGTCCACCACACCTGCGGTTTCGCTCTGCTCAGCCTGGTCCACCGCACCTGCGGTTTCGCTCTGCTCAGCCTGATCCACCGCACCTGCGGTTTCGCTCTGCTCAGCCTGGTCCACCGCACCTGCGGTTTCGCTCTGCTCAGCCTTGTCCACCGCACCTGCGGTTTCGCTCTGCTCAGCCTTGTCCACCGCACCTGCGGTTTCGCTCTGCTCAGCCTTGTCCACCGCACCTGCGGTTTCGCTCTGCTCAGCCTTGTCCACCGCACCTGCGGTTTCGCTCTGCTCAGCCTTGTCCACCGCACCTGCGGTTTCGCTCTGCTCAGCCTTGTCCACCGCACCTGCGGTTTCGCTCTGCTTAGCCTTGTCCACCGCACCTGCGGTTTCGCTCTGCTCAGCCTTGTCCACCGCACCTGCGGTTTCGCTCTGCTCAGCCTTGTCCACCGCACCTGCGGTTTCGCTTTACTCCTGCATCTGTGGCTCTGAACCCGTCTCCCAGTCTGTACTGGACCCTATCCAGCCTGTGCTCTAACCTGCCTGTTCCTGTATTACCCTGTGTGGGTCAACAGCCGTGTCCGGGGTCTGACCTGGAGTGGCACCTGGTCCCTCTGCTCGGTTCTTCCCTGGTGTAGTATATATATATATCATTAATTTTTTAGTGAAAACAAAATCCAGAAGTTACATCAGAATAATTGGCGATGTACAGATCCTTATAAAACAGATTCAAGAATAACGAACTTATAAACCAATGTTCATTCATTCTGTAGAATACAGACAATAGAATTTCCCCCCTCCCCCCCAAACAAACAACAGTCCGCTCCCCCCTTCCCCTCCTGCGGTGTGCAATACAGAATAACCAGACAAGCTAAAGTGAGGTACTTCCCTTAGGCAAGTAAATCAGATATAACTAAAGCCCCCGTCTCACATAGCGAGATCGCTGCTGTGTCACGGTTTTGGTGATGCAACAGCGACCTCACCAGCGATGTTGCTATGTGTGACACTTTGCAGCGATCAGGCCCCTGCTGTGAGGTCGCTGATCGCTGCAAAGTGTCCTGGACCATTTTTTGGTCGTTGCTCTCCTGCTGGTCAGCACACATCGCTGTGTGTGACCAGCGGGAGCAGCAATCAGGCTGGTAACCATGATAAACATCGGGTTACTAGGGGCACACGCGCACCTAGTAACCCGTTGTTTATCATGGTTACGAGCCTGCTAAAGTGAGCGGTAACCATGATAAACAACGGGTTACTAGGAGCGCGTGTGCCCCTAGTAACCCGATGTTTATCATGGTTACCAGCCTGCTCCTGCTTCAGCAGGCTCGTAACCAGGAGCAGGACATTGTGGAAAGATTCTTTCCACGATGTCGCTGCTCCCCTGATCGTTGGTGAGCCGGCCTGTTTGACAGCTCACCAGCGACCACATAGCGACGCAGCAACGATCCCTGACAGGTCGTATCATTGTCGGGATCGTTGCAGCGTCGCTAAGTGTGACGGGGCCTTTACTCCCACCAGGCCACTAAATAAACAACTTATAAAATCAACAAATTGAAAATAACGTCCCTTGCCAGCGCCTTTGAAACTACAATTGGGCATCTAATCAAGTCTCCCCACTTTTTAGCTCTTTAGGGTATAAAACCCTTCTGAAAAAGTGGTCATGTGCATATACCTTAAAGATGACCTGTCACATGGAAAATTCCGTCCAATCTGCTGTCACCGTGTTATAGAGCAGGAGGAGCTGAGCAGATTGATTTATTATTTTAATGGAAAAGATTCAAAATAACTTGTGCTTTCATCATTTACACCTCTGCTTATTCTGAGCTTTTTAAGTCAAGTGGGCGGTCAAAATCAATGACAGATTAGTCACTGATAGTACCTCCTACTTGACTGAAAAGCCCAGAATGAGCAAAGGTTTACATGATAAAAACACAAGGTTATACTGAATCTTTTCCCATAAATCTACATATTAATCTCCACTCCCCCTGCTTTATAATATGCTGCCTGCAGTTTGGACTGCATTTTAAATGTGTCCGGTTCGCTTTAAGAGCTCATTCAGATGTCAGTGAATGTTCTCATTCAGTACAGTATCCGACTGATTTTCATCAGTTTTAGATTAGATTTTCATCAGTGTATACACAATCATACAGAGTATCATCATTTTTTGATTTTTTACAAGAAGGTTTCTCAGGCTTCTATCAAACACAAAAATCAGACAGCACTGGGATGAAACGAGGATGGCATCCAAGTGCTGTCTGAATTTTTCATGGACTCGTAGACTTGAATTTGCAAACGTGATCAATGACTTGGATTAAAATCAGACATGTCCCCATGTTTTGATGCAGACCATTAGGGCATGTGAAAAGCTTCAAAAAAAGGCAACTGGTCTAACCGTGAAAACACAAAACTGATGTCATATCTGAATGAGGCCTTATATAGAGGAATGAAGGACTACTTTAAATTTTTTTTTATAAATAATGGTTTTCTTATTTCCTTTGGCAGAGCATTTTCTTATTTGGCAACATGCATATTAAAGGGAACAACACCACAAATAAAGGTAATGTGAATAGGTCCTATATCTCTTTATTTATGCTACACATGATAAAAAATGATTAAAATCAGCTACAGGGTCATCATAATAACATCCAATGTGCCCCAGGCCCACAAATGACAACCACAGATTCCTATTTAAAGGGGTTGTCCAGGACGGTTTTATTTATTTTTTTTTACTATGTGCCCAAAAACAAACAGGCAGGTAGTTGCTAACAGAGGCAGCTCTGCTTCTTCCGGGCTGCTGTGTCAATGGGCGTGACTGCTGATGTCATGCTGATTGACAGCCAGCTCCCCGCAGTTAGGCAGCGGGGAGCTGGCTGTCAATCAGCATAACATCAGCATGTCACACCCAGTTGACACAGCTAAGTGGAAGAGAAGCCACTGCTCTGTCGACGTGATGTCAGCAGAAGTCACTTAATTGCCGGCAGGAGTCATCTCTGACCACGCCGGCAGAGATTGGAGACAGGTACAACAGGCAGGTAGTTACAAACTACCTGCCTGTTAGTTCTTAGGCCCACAGTAAAAAAATAAATAGTCCTGAATAACCCCTTTATCAGTTAGCCATAGGCTAGTATGCCCTCCTAACAGTCCTAGCACAGGTTTATATTTGCTTCTACATTTAGCACCGTGCTAACTACCTTCGGTAGAAATAACAGTGCATGGAACAGAAGTTGCACATGCTCAGATCTGTTCTATTCACACAAGAGATTTGGGGCCCCCCAGTTCCCATGATTTGTGGAGGACGCAGCGATTGTAATTAATGCATTTCCTGTTGCAATTAAAATTATTCAATACTATCCCCCAACGCCAACCCCTTTAGAAATTAGGTTTACAAACTTTCTGCTGTTTTCAATAAACCAATGACACAAGAACAATTTAAATAGCTCAATACAACTAATATAACAATTTTTTTCTCCAAATTCAACATAAAATGCCTTTTACTGACTACTGCTGTCTCAGAATTATTCAACCCCTTCATAACATGCATTTTCCATTTTAAAAGAACTCCTTTGGCTGTTATGACCTCCTGCAAAAGTGATGCACAGCCAGACACCAGCTTCTGGCAGCGTTCCTGACGCTTCATGGGCAATAGCATCCAGTTCACTAATATTCTTGAGTTTTTCCTGCTGCAGCCCCCATCTTTTAATCCCACTAAATATTTTTTTATGAATGGCCTCTGCATAATCTTCCAGAATTCTTTCTGAAACCAGGTCTTGGTATGCTCAGGATTAGTATCCTGTGGGAAGGTCCAATGGCGCCCAAGCTTCATCTACCTTACAGAAGGTATGATGTTTTCTCCTAGGATTTCCTGATATTTGATTAAATCCATTATGCCCTCCACACGCTGCAGGATTTCATTGTCAGAGGAAGCAAAGCAGCCGCAGAGCATCACAGAGACTCCATCATGCTTCACTGTAGGCAGGGCATTCTTTTCAGTATATGCATCATAATTCTTACTTATCCAGATAAACTGTTGATCCATGGGCCCAAATCGTTTCAGGTTGGTTTCTGTGTTGGTGGTGTACTTGAAATAAACTGGAAGTCTGACTTAGTTCATTACCTAATGTCAGGAACGGCACCGGCAGGATCACACAATATCCCACCGCTGCCACCAATTGTCACAAACCGATCGGAGCCACGTGTCCCTGATCCTTCCTCACAACTTCCGTGAGTTCCGGGTTTAGGATAATGTGAAGCGAGCTTATAAATTTTACATATTTATTTACTCAAAAGAGAGATGCTAGGTACAATATATACAAGCGGTTACAAGATATATATATACAGTAGTCAGACAAATACAGTAAGGAAGCAGTAATACGATACAGTAAAATTAAAAGGAATAAAAGTGAATATACCACACTTTCATCAAAGGTCTCTGGACACGGCAGGAAGGATGCTGTCATGGGTCCAGGGCGGTTCCTAGTGTCTTTCTGCCCATCTGTAGCGACAGGTGACCCTCAACAGAAGACCCCTCCTCTCTCACAGAGGGACACATTTATACGTAACTTGGGCAGGGCAGAAAATAGGCGATTTACATGTAATCTCCTCTTCCCTTCTATCAGCCATTTCATAATCCATTTCCCAGCAATATTCTCATTGTAAGGTGCGCATGGTAATTGATCTAACACAGGAGCTTCCCCTGACTTCAGAGGTAATTCAATTAGCTATTCCTCATTGCCATGATTCAATTAGCTCCCCCATACTCTTGTCAGGAATAGGCGTTTGCACTACAAAGGTATATATCCTAGCTGACCAGTATTCAATTCTCTCCTGGGGTCCTTTGAAGTCAGACAGACTAGCATTCCTGCTGAGACCTTCATAACTGGGAATATGAATTTCCAGTCCCTGGCCTCACCACACCTAAGCCATAGGCCCACCCTGTTATGTTACTGGACAACCCCACGAGTTCAGGTAGAAAAATTAAAAGGAGAATCATGCTAAAATTAGGCATTTACTAAAACCAGAAAACCTGCATTAATCTGCATGTTTCCAGTTAAAGCTTTTAAGCAAATGACCATTAGTAAGGGAATTTATGGTGTTGAGACATCTGAAACATGGGCATTTACTGAGAAATATGAGTACTTTTTGACCTACCACAGTGCTGTGGATGTAGTAGTTTCTAGCTTGCAAACCATTTCACTTCCAGACAATATCAGTAAGTCAGAACATCTCTTGGGAAGAAGATAAAATGTGGCATGAAACCTATTTACAGACATTCACAAAATATCCTGTCAACTGTGGCCATCTGCTATCCAGTTTTTGCATTTACATCTCAGAGAAATCAACAGAGGTTATAGTTTGTTACACACAGTGTTATAAAGTGACCATACACTTTCAGTAGCTGTCGGCTGAAGAGGTATTCGGACTACAGATTTCTCTCCTGACGTACTCATACACGTGCCATGCATTCTCAGATCAGCGAAGCATCCATATGTTCTAGATCAGAGGTCCCCAACCGCCGGTCCGCGGACCAGGACCGGGCCGTTGGGGTTTTTCAGCCGGTCCGCGGGGAGAGGGGGCCCCTCCAGCCTCCAGCAGGGCCGCCATCAGGGCATGACTGCCCTGACTCCAGTATGGGGCCCGGCCGGTAGGAGCCCCCCTCTTGTGCGTCTCTCTCCTCATGGGGCCCCCGGCCGCATGCTAAGCGCCGGGTCCGGGACATCC
The DNA here is from genome assembly GCF_046119375.1 of Phyllobates terribilis. Classification (NCBI taxonomy): domain Eukaryota; kingdom Metazoa; phylum Chordata; class Amphibia; order Anura; family Dendrobatidae; genus Phyllobates; species Phyllobates terribilis. Next base: position 80,589,148 of record NW_027362767.1, on the reverse strand, counting down.
TAGCGCTGCGCTGCTGCGGCAGCACCTTCATGATTCCCCTGACTTCCGGTCATGTGACGGCGCCGTCACATGGCCGGAAGTCAGGAGAACCTGGTGTCAACGATTTGGACGAGCGCCAGGATTCTGCAGGGATCGCATGGGGGTAAGTATAACAAGTTTTATTTTTTTTTAAATATAATTAACTAGGAGTGGGGGGAATGGGAGATGCACATGGGGGGAGGGGAGAGATGAGAGATGCACATGGGGGAGGGGAGAGATGAGAGATCCACATGGGGGGGAGGGGAGAGATGAGAGATGCACATGGGGGAGGGGAGAGATGAGAGATCCACATGGGGGGGAGGGGAGAGATGAGAGATGCACATGGGGGAGGGGAGAGATGAGAGATCCACATGGGGGGAGGGGAGAGATGAGAGATGCACATGGGGGGAGAGGAGAGATGAGAGATGCACATGGGGGGAGGGGAGAGATGAGAGATGCACATGGGGGGGAGGGGAGAGATGAGAGATGCACATGGGAGGGAGGGGAGAGATGAGAGATGCACGGGGGGGTGAGAGATGCACAGGGGGGTGAGAGATGCACGGGGGGATGAGAGATGCACGGGGGGTGGATGAGAGATGCACGGGGGGGTGAGAGATGCACGGGGGGGATGAGAGATGCAAGGGGGGTGGATGAGAGATGCACGGGGGGTGGATGAGAGATGCACGGGGGGTGGATGAGAGATGCACGGGGGGGTAAGAGATGCACGGAGGGGATGAGAGATGCACGGAGGGGATGAGAGATGCACGGGGGGTGGATGAGAGATGCACGGAGGGGGATGAGAGATGCACGGAGGGGGATGAGAGATGCACGGAGGGGGATGAGAGATGCACGGAGGGGGATGAGAGATGCACGGAGGGGGATGAGAGATGCACGGGGGTGAGCTGCACATGGGGGGGTGAGAGATGCACATGGGGGGTTATGTTTACATAACTTTGTTGCCTTATGAAGGGCGGGGGGGGGGCCCCCAAAAATTTCTTGCACAGGGGCCCACTACAGTCTGTGTCCGCCCCTGGGATGAAGTAAATGCAGCTGAACAGCAGCTGTCAGGACAGCTGCCCTGTTCTGCTGCAGGGCGTGATGGGGCCTCAGTGATGCGGCTCCTGGCACAGCACATTATGTGGGGCTCCTGGCATAGCTCCTGGCGGGGACCTGGTCTACACTATATGATAAGTATGCACTAAACTCCAAATCCCTCCATTACCCCGCCCCCATATGACCAAAGCCCCGCCCACCCCACCCCCTCCTTGCTGGGCCATGGAAAAATGATCTTGCTTCAAGCCGGTCCCTGGTGCAAAAAAGGTTGGGGACCACTGTTCTAGATGACAAAAAAGGACTGGCCACAATCCTCATTCTTCAGTAAGAGGACGCTGTAGAACTGAATTTCATTTCTGTATTTCAGATTCTGCCAATAGCTGACAGGTCTGTCATATCACCCCAAATTTGCGGCTATACTGTATACACTGTAGAGTGCTTTGTCACGGCAGTCATGCGATAAAAAAAAAAAAAAAAGTGCACCATTTAGCTAATAGGAGCTATTACAGTATAATGACCAAAGAAGTTATGAGTCATTGTATTCATGAGGAGAGATCTGACTCCTCTCAGCGGTCATTAAAAGATTGGACCAGTCAAAAGTGATGACATATGTCCGACCCCCAGCACCCCACCAATCAGTTGTTATAAGTTACAATTCTTTTGAATAGGGGATGTTCTGCAGTACCCAACAGCGGCTGCTACACATTGTAGCTCCGTTCAGTATGTTTATGTGGCACCCCAGGGGTCTGGTTTCCACAGTAACAGCAATGTTATGTCTGAGAGCAGGTGGGAGGTCTCTTGGTCAGGAATCCTGTGCATGCCACACCTCCTGCCCAGTCCTGGGAGGGGAAGAACTTCCCCTATATAAACCTAGGGCTGAGGCAGGGTTAGTGAGTAGAGAAGAAGTAGAGACAGAGAAGAGAAGCAGATATAGGAAAAGAACATCAGGAGCTCTGTGGGAGCAGTGCTATAAGGAGTCAGGGGCTGGCAGCTGCAGAGCTCGCCCTGACTGAGAAGCTATCACCGGACCCGGAGTCCGAGGCTGTGGGGACTAATCTTTACCCAGCAGCAGAAACCGCCCGGCAGGGGATTTCAGGTCCTCTGGCCAAGAAACCCGAAGGCACGGTCACACGCGTGGGACCAGCACCGCCGTCGTGGAGCGGACGCCACTAGAAGACCCCGAGTCACCGGCCATACGGGTGAGCACCACACGGTACACTCAGGGACGTGGGCTACTTATACCCGCCTCTAGCAAGGTAGCCAGAAGAGTACAGTCAGTTTGGGAGGCCTACAACTCCGCCTGGCCAGGGGAGATCCCATCTGCTCAAGGACTGACCAGGCCCCGATCGCTAGCCAGTACTCCGGGAGGGTCTATCTTTATCACCAGTAAAGACCCTGAATTACACCGCATCGTCTCTGAGTGATTCCTGCTACCCCATCATCCACGTCGGCTGCCCTGAGGCCATACCCCTCCCGTTGGGGGTGATACTATCACGCTGCACAATCCTACCACCGGCCTCAGCGGTCTGCCCTGCAGCGGCAGCTCCTTCGCTGCATTCAACGGGTGGCGTAGTCGTCCAACATCTACCGCTAATACAGCGCCACTTAGTCTGACTCCCTGGGCACGGACCGGGTCACCGCCACGAGACTACAACCCTCAACAGATCCGGCTCCGGGTAAGCTCCCGCGTGCGCAACGCTGCGCGACACAGGCCCAGGGGTGCGTCAACTTTTGGCGTAGTCGGCAGGATTTCGTGCCCGCAACCACCGGGTACTGCGTGCCTGAAAAAGACTGTTCAAACTTACCAGTGGTGAAGATTCCCGCCATCCGGCGCCATCTTCTGTCTTCTTCCCGCCATCCGCGAAGTTTTCCCGCCATCCGGCGCCATCTTCTGCCTTCTTCCCGCCATCCGTGGAGTTTTCCCGCCGTTGGACGCCATCTTGAAGACGCCGCGCGGGAAGAAGAGGGGCGTGGACTCCGAAAGCGCGCGAGAACTGAAGCCCCGCCTCACGTCCGGACGTTGCGTAAGGTCCTGGAAGGAGCCCAGCAGACGCCGACGTCACAGGAGCGCGACGGAAGGTCCTCAACCCTGACGATCCACTGCGGAGCCGCGGCCTACGGAAGAGGATCATCGCAAGGTAGGCCACGGTCCACTAGGGGGGAGGAAGATGTCAGATACGGAGGAGAGCTTCACTGCCTCAACCCCCGCCAGCGCCACCGCTGCTGCAGTCATGCCTTTCACCATGCCCTATATCCCGGGAGCAGCTTGGCTACCCCAGTACTCAGGGGAGTCACATACCCTGCATGACTTTAGAGAAAAGCTGGATAGCCTCTTCCAGGTGTATCCCCTCACAGAGGAGCAAAAAGTGAGCATCCTGGTGGCCCAATTAACCGGGGCAGCCCAAAGGGAGGTAAAGTCCTGGCCACCTGGGAGGAGGACTGTCGCAGAGATACTAACCCGGCTGAGGGACACCTTTGATACCTGCACCTCAGCCGAGATCAAGCTTAGATTCTACGGGTGCAAACAGCGGGCACATGAGAGTATAAGGGACTATGCCCTGAACCTACAAGAGGCCCTGAGAGCCATTAAGCAGACCGACCCTGACGGCGTGGGAGACGAGGACAGGCTGTTGACTGAACAATTTATAGAGGGTTTATATTGCAATGCCCACCGAACCCAGTTGCGGGCAATGGCCTTACAGGACCCTCATCTGGGATTTGCACAGTTCAAGGACAGAGCCATCCGGGTGCTCCGAGAACCGGCACCAGGTGGCGTTGTGACCCACAGACGCCCCACTACCACTTACCACCAGGAGGCGGCACCCTTGTCGGCAGGGCCTGTGGGAGCTGATGCGCAGGCTTTGAACAATGACCCGGCTCCAGACCTGCACCATCAGGTCCAAGAGCTAGCTAAAAGCGTTGCCGCGCTAACCCGAACTGTGCAGTCTTTACAGGTTTCCACTCCAGGGAAGATCCAGCTGGCATCCGAACCGGAGGACATCCCGTGGCGTCGACCAAGGAGGACCCCACCGGCCAGAGGAAGACCCAGCGACCGATACAACGAGGACGGACAACCCATCTGCCGCCGCTGCAATCAACCCGGACATATGGCAAGGTACTGTCCTTTAAACTGGCACAACCTGGGGTAGAGGGCCAAACCCCAGGAAAAAGATCATCAGGCCCATCGAACTGGCGCGACAAATATGTGGGAGGACGTCCAGTCTTGCCCGTGGTACTGGATGGCATCCCCATGAGTGCCCTACTGGACACCGGGTCACAGGTTACCACTATCCCGTACGTGCTCTTCAAGCAGTACTGGAATGACTCGGATATCACCCGCTACCCTGACGACGACTTGAGTATCATCGCCAGCAATGGTCAGCCCGTGCCACAGATTGGATTTAAAGAGGTGACCATTAAAATCGGTAGAGTCGAATTGGCGGCACAGGGACTGATCATTGTAGACATTGACAAGCGTGAGAGTCACCCAAAGATAACTCTAGGAACTAATGTAATTGAAAATTGTCTTGCAGAGGTGATTTTCCTTTTACAACAGGTTGCCAAGAACGCCAGCTCCGGCCAGCAGCGAGTGCTCCAGAAAGAGATCCGGGCACTGATGCGACGGCAACAGATAGAACTCTCCGGTGGTGAGATTGGTAGCGTAAGAATGTGTGACCCTTTCCCTATTGCCATGCCCCCAAAAAGTGAAATGATGATTTGGTGCCGGGCAGCTATTGGTCTGAGAGGTAGAGATTACCAGGCAATGGTAGAACCAGTTTACTCAGACAGTAGGCCCACCATTTTGACAGCACGGGGGGTGGTCAATGTACGCCATGGGAGGGTGCCCGTTCGCATAATAAATATCGGGAAGAGGGAAGTGTACCTGCCCCGGTATGCCACGCTAGCCAAATTGTATACCATCAATCAAAATTCCATACAGTCCGTAGAACCCTTGCCTCCATCTCACCCGGAGGAAGGTAACGGCTCTAAGGAAACAATGGAGGACTGGTGTCAGCAACTACATTTGGGTACTGACTCCACTCCCTCACACCAGAAACAGGGAGTCTATCGGGTGGTTCAAGAGTACGAGAGAGTGTTTAGTAAACACCCGTTAGACTTCGGGCGAGTCAAGGGGGTAGAACACCACATCCCCACGGGAGACCATCTTCCTATAAAAGAGAGGTATCGACCCGTACCCCCTGCACACTACCAACACGCCAAGGGGATGCTTAGGGACATGAAGGAGGCTGGGGTGATCAGGGATAGCTGTAGCCCCTGGGCAGCTCCACTAGTCTTAGTCAAAAAGAAAGACAACACCATGAGGATGTGTGTAGATTACCGGAAAATTAACCGTATCACACACAAGGATGCGTACCCCTTACCAAGGATAGAGGAGTCTTTGGCTGCTTTAAGATCTGCTAACTTCTTCTCTACCTTGGATCTCACTAGCGGGTACTGGCAGGTTCCTGTAGCAGAGGCGGACCGGGAGAAGACCGCATTCACCACCCCGATGGGACTTAGCGAGTTTACCTGTATGCCGTTCGGACTCTGCAACGCACCGGGAACCTTCCAACGATTAATGGAGTGCTGTCTGGGCCACAGAAACTTCGAGACGGTCCTGTTGTACCTGGACGATGTCATCGTATATTCCAAGACTTATGAGGACCACCTGAAACACCTGGCGGAAGTGTTCGAAGCTCTGGCAAGCTACGGCTTAAAGGTAAAACCCTCCAAGTGTCACCTCTTGAAACCAAAGGTGCAGTACCTGGGACACGTGGTGAGCGCTGACGGAGTGGCTCCCGACCCTGATAAGATCACCGCAATTAAGGAATGGCCAAGTCCCTCCAGTGTAAAGGAAGTGCGGCAGTTCCTCGGGTTGGTAGGCTATTACCGCAGATTTATCCCCGGTTTCACCAAAAAGGCAGCTCCTATGCAGGACCTCCTGATAGGCCAGTCCCGGAAGGCCAAGAACCAGAAGCCGCCCTTCAAATGGGAGAAGTTAGAAGAAGAGTCCTTCCGCCAGCTGAAGATGGCCCTCACGGGGGATGAAATCCTGGCGTACCCTGATTACAGCCAGCCCTTTATCCTCTACACCGACACAAGTAACATCGGGCTAGGAGCCGTACTGTCCCAGATCCAGCAGGGGAAAGAACGAGTAATCGCTTACGCTAGCCGAAAACTGCGACCCACCGAAAGAAACCCTGAGAATTACAGCTCATTTAAGCTAGAGTTCCTGGCAGTGGTGTGGGCAGTCACCGAACGCTTTAAGCACTACCTCGCTTCTTCCCGGTTCACCGTGTACACGGATAACAACCCGTTGACACACCTGGACACGGCAAGACTCGGTGCCCTAGAGCAGAGATGGATGGCCCGTCTGTCCAACTACGAGTTCACAATCAAATACCGGGCAGGACGCTCCAATACCAACGCGGACGCCCTGTCCAGGATGCCAAACCTACCGGACGTAGGAGAAGATCCAGAGGGACTGGAAGAAGTCGAACTCCCCGCGTTCCACCGTCATGGGACTATCCAGTATTCCCATCGGGTAAGGAGTAAGCAAGCCGCTACGTTTAACCCCTTGCCTCACTACAACTGGGAGGAAACGCAAGACAGTGACCCTGCCGTCCGGCTGGTAAAGGAGATGCTGACTCGGCCAGAGGCTCGCCTTGACCCAGACGCTCCGGAGGAAGCCAAGCAACTGTGGGCTGAGAAGAGTCGACTGTTCCTTTACAAGGGGAAGTTGTGCCGCAGAATGGTTAACTCCCGGACGCATGAACTAATCTGGCAAGTAGTAGTGCCACGGAGAGACGCAGCCATGGTGATGGAAGCATACCACGACGGGGCTGGACACTTCGGATGGAAGAAGCTGGAGTTCCTGCTGCGTGGGCGGTTCCACTGGGTAGGCATGAGGGGAACCATCGAGAGGTGGTGCAGAGACTGTGGCCCGTGCAACCTAAGAAGGAAGGACCGTGCCAGCCAGAAGACTCCCCTGCAGTCCATCGTCACCCGGCAGCCGTTGGAACTGGTAGCCTTGGATCATGTAAAACTGACCCCAAGCAGAAGTGGCTACGTCTACGCGTTAACCATTGTGGATCATTACTCCCGGTTCTTGGTTGTCGTCCCCGTTAAGGACTTAACGGCTCAAACAGCAGCTAGAGCCTTCCAGCAGCACTTCTGCCGCCCACACGGGTACCCGGACCAAGTGCTGACGGACCAGGGACCTGCCTTTGAAGCGGAGGTCTTCCAGGAATTCTGCAATCTGTATGGCTGCCGGAAGATAAGGACGACACCCTATCATCCGCAAACTAATGGACTTTGTGAGAAAATGTACCAGGTGGTAATGGATCTCATGAAAACGTTGCCCCTGGAAGAACGCAGTCTGTGGCCTGAGAAGCTGCCCGATCTGGTGGACCTATACAACCACATCCCGGTAGGTTCCACCAACTGTACCCCGGCTTACCTAATGAGGGCGAGACCTGGTAAGTTACCTGTTGACCTGGAAATGGGAGTCCTGACACCCGAGGACACTTCACCAGAGGCAGACTGGGACACAGAGAGGCAGCAGCAGTACCGGAAAGTACAGGAGAGCGTGGAGCGAAGTCTCTGTCAGGCTAGGGAAAGACAAGAGAAAACTTACAACCAGTATGCTCCGCTGTTCCCCTGGTACCCGGAGAGCAGGTCTTGAAGAGGAAAAGACGGCTCCACAAGTTGGACGACCAGTGGGAGAAGGACCCGTACACCGTACTGCCCTCAAGCCACGAGAACCCGAAAGTCTGTACCATCAGTAAAGACGGAGGTGAGACCATAGCCATTGTATCCCGGGATCACCTGAAGAAGTGTCCTGAACAGCTACGGAACCCTGAAGAGGAACAAGAAGACCATCGACCCGTAGAGGAAAGGGAAGATATGGTTAGTACTGTGCTCGGAGACTTCCCTCGGTCCTGGACTCAAGTCAATGGTGCAGTTGTGGTACCCGTCCTCACGTTCCTCCAACCAGCATCCCAAGTGCCTACGGAGCAACAGGTAGAGCTGGAAGAGCAGCCGGTCCAGGAGGCAGAAGACTCCACACAAGCAGAACAGGAGGATCAACCCTCTGCTTATAGTGAGCCTGCCGTACCCCTAGTGAGCCAAAGAGCCGGTAGACAGCTGCCCAGTTTACCCTTGACAGCTCCTACACCCTGTAGTTCAGGGCTAGACAGTCAGCTCCGTAGGTCCACTAGGGCCACTAGAGGCCAGTTACCCGCACGTTGGAGGATCTAAGTGTTTAAGTTATTTTATTAATGTTTATCTGTTATTGTTGCTTGTGTATAATTTTGTGTTTCTAGTTATTTACAGGAGTCTTTGGTGGATTTACCGGGAATCCTTTGTGTATAGTTGGAGCGTAACCCAGGACGGACTAAAGACTGTTAAGGACTCGGGGCAGGACAGACCCCTACCTGGTTACGTCTCCCTGTTTTGGTGAAATGGACACCTTGCTTTGCTTCAAAAACTGCACCCGGTTGCGGACACGCCGTGGCCATCTTTATATGTTTTTCTTATTGTACTATTATTGTTTATACCTTGTTATGTTTAAAAATATGTTTAGTCCCGGAGTACTAAATTTCACTAGGGGGGAATGTGGCACCCCAGGGGTCTGGTTTCCACAGTAACAGCAATGTTATGTCTGAGAGCAGGTGGGAGGTCTCTTGGTCAGGAATCCTGTGCATGCCACACCTCCTGCCCAGTCCTGGGAGGGGAAGAACTTCCCCTATATAAACCTAGGGCTGAGGCAGGGTTAGTGAGTAGAGAAGAAGTAGAGACAGAGAAGAGAAGCAGATATAGGAAAAGAACATCAGGAGCTCTGTGGGAGCAGTGCTATAAGGAGTCAGGGGCTGGCAGCTGCAGAGCTCGCCCTGACTGAGAAGCTATCACCGGACCCGGAGTCCGAGGCTGTGGGGACTAATCTTTACCCAGCAGCAGAAACCGCCCGGCAGGAGATTTCAGGTCCTCTGGCCAAGAAACCTGAAGGCACGGTCACACGCGTGGGACCAGCACCGCCGTCGTGGAGCGGACGCCACTAGAAGGCCCCGAGTCACCGGCCATACGGGTGAGCACCACACGGTACACTCAGGGACGTGGGCTACTTATACCCGCCTCTAGCAAGGTAGCCAGAAGAGTACAGTCAGTTTGGGAGGCCTACAACTCCGCCTGGCCAGGGGAGATCCCATCTGCTCAAGGACTGACCAGGCCCCGATCGCTAGCCAGTACTCCGGGAGGGTCTATCTTTATCACCAGTAAAGACCCTGAATTACACCGCATCGTCTCTGAGTGATTCCTGCTACCCCATCATCCACGTCGGCTGCCCTGAGGCCATACCACTCCCGTTGGGGGTGATACTATCACGCTGCACAATCCTACCACCGGCCTCAGCGGTCTGCCCTGCAGCGGCAGCTCCTTCGCTGCATTCAACGGGTGGCGTAGTCGTCCAACATCTACCGCTAATACAGCGCCACTTAGTCTGACTCCCTGGGCACGGACCGGGTCACCGCCACGAGACTACAACCCTCAACAGATCCGGCTCCGGGTAAGCTCCCGCGTGCGCAACGCTGCGCGACACAGGCCCAGGGGTGCGTCATTTACATCCCGCTTCCACCAGATCTTGTATCAGCTGATTGGTGAAGTTCCGGGTGTCGGACTCCATCGATCTGATATTGATGACCATGGTATCATGTGTCTGCATGCATTTACATGACATCCATAAAACTACTGAGAGGACAGAGGGGTGGACAGATGAACGCTCTTACAAATACAGCGCACTAACTTTGAGTATGCTGTACTTTTTGACCCCTTAAAGAAGCATTCCCATCAAAGTTTTTATTCTATGAATATATTGCAATCATGTTTGCCACGGTCTTATCATGACAGAGAGGGTCCAGAAGACCACAGCGTCTGATTTCACGTACTCCTGCACTGATCAGAAGCACTTCTCCTTCATATTAAATGGTGCAGGTTTATGTTAGCAGTGCAGGGATTAAACAGTTCAGTTTGGAGTCTTTGAAACTTCCCAGCTTGGATGATCTCAGCTGTTCAGTATTGGCCACTCTGCTCTCCTATATAGTCTCGCTTCTGGCAATCTGGATTGCCAGTGTTAGTCTGGTACTGCCTGGTGTGGAGTGGAGGTGTCTGTTGTTAGTAGAGGCTTTTAGAGTGTTGATCTGTGACTGTTGCTTGGTGTTTCGCCTGTATGCAAATCCTCATCCTCTCCTATTTGTGTTTCCTTCCTTTTCTCCCTGGTGTTTCTCTCTGTTGTCTGTGAGTGCATATTTGTATGATTGGTATTTTTTTTATCCCTGTACGTCATCACTTGTTAGTCTGGTTTGCGTATATGCATACACCATTACTCCCCACTTCCCTGGGTGAGGGAGGGGGACAGATATAGGGCTCATTCAAGAGTTCAGTAAGGTATGTGGTCCCACCATCTTCACCATCGGAAACAATCCAGGGAGCAGTGATAGCTAGGATGCCCTTAGCGTTAGGGACAGGGCAGGAGCCCCTGGCCCCAGGTAATCTGACAACAGAGTTGTGACAATATTATATAGCACTGTGTACTTATAATTGCTCATTTCCCTTTCTACCCAGCTAATATTTCTCTTTTCTATGGTCTATGAAATCACGTGATTAAAAACTAAGTAACTGACTCCTTCTAAGCTCTATGTAGACATAGGAAGTCTCATTTCTCTGCATGAGTCATAAGTCACTGCAAAAGTCCCTGGCAGGGGAAGGAGTAAGCGGCTGGGTCAGGAGTAGAGATGAGTGAACTTGAACTTAAAAGTTCGCGGTTCATACCGGACAGTTAGTGTCCGGTGCTAAACGCTGAACACGGACTTCTCCCGGAAGTCCGTTGCAATGTTCGGAGTTCCTGGGGAAGTCCGGGAAATAGAAAGAGACAGACTGAAAGATCAAAAGTCCAGTTGCCCATGGTTTTCAATAGGGTTCGGGTTCAAGTTCAGGTACAGTTCTGGTGCCCCAACCGAAGTTTTGAATAAACCCGAACTTCCAAGGGTCCGCTCATCCCTAGACAGGAGCTGACAAAGGGGTGGTGCTGGGATGCCAGGGACTATGTAGTGTCTTAGAATTGTATGTAGTCTTTATATATATATATATATATATATATATATATATATATATATATATATATATTTATTACTTTTGTACAATAAATATTGCCTGACGTCATTAAAAGGAACCGGTCACCAGAAAAACGCTATTAACATGCAGATATGGGATTAATCTGCAAGTTAATAGCGTTATTAACCTGTCCAGCGCCCGCACTTACCCGAACACTACAGGGAAAAAATAAACTTTAGTCCCCCGGCAGCAGTGACGGTCAGCTTTGAGCAGAGAGGAAAAGCAAAGGGTAGAGTAGGCACCAAGCATAGTAAATAATCAAACATAAAGGCAGTGTATTGAAAAAATTGTATAAATTTTATTATAGAAAGGACATACAACACCACTTGGTTAAAAAATGCAGTTAAAATCATAAAAGACAAAAAAAGACACATGGACAAAAAATAACCCCCTAGAGAATTCTAGCATGTGAATCCAGTTAATGCAATATGCATATAAATACCTATATCAGAGAATATATGGCACAAATATAATGCAAAATCCAGTAATCCTGATAATATAAGCGAACAGCTATAATAAGCCCTCTAAATGATTTATAAAAATGTTATTATAATAGAAATATTAAACATCAGGAAAAGGAATATATCTGCAACCTCCCAGAAATAAATGCATGTCTAGCAACTCAATATATTGCAGAGAAGCTGCATACATCAGTTGTGAACAAATAAAGAAATACTAACCATAAGGATTCACACTAGTGTGCAGGGGATGTCACCAATACGTAACCCTACGCGTTACGCCATTAGATCATGGCTTCCTCAGGGGTATAGAGTAAAAGTCCCAGATACCTCATATATATACAACAAACACCACCACACCAATTTGATCAAACTACAGAGCAAATAAATACACAGACCGGACCAAGTTAAAGCGGCTGCCCCTTAATGATAGATCCACTATGGGAACTATAGAGATGTCCACAATGTTCCACACACCAGATTTTCTAAGTCATCCTTTCAAGCCTCATTGAGACAGACAGTCATAATGAGATGCACAGCGCGTGTGTAGTCTGCGTGCGTACCACGCTGGAACGCATCGCTCTCAGCTGGGTAATCAGGAAATGATGCAGCCATATGTTATCGCGGTATGCGTGTCACGCTGGAACGCACCGCCGGATACGCGCAAACCGGAAGTATACGCCGGAGGAGAAGGCATATTCCCTCCAGCCTGCTTGCGTGTCAGCGTGGAGCGCACAACGGAGGGGACTAAAGTAGCCCCAGACCGTAACGACCAATTATAAGTAATTAAGTGTGCCACAACAATATGTTGTGGCCACACTAAGCCACATAATCCCAACCCTGAAGGGGGTAAATAGGCCTCTAATCCCAAGCTGCGGATCCCAGCATGGAACACCAAATAGGAGGTGAAAGGAATAGTGTAGCGCTGGCGTCCCTGCCCTCTGCTAGGCAGGGACGCTGCTCCCCTCACCGCTCTGCTCCGTGCCCGGCGTCCTCTCCCCGCTCTGCTGTCAGCGCGCGCTCCTGCCCGGCGTCCTCTCCCCGCTCTGCTGTCAGCGCGCGCTCCTGCCCGGCGTCCTCTCCCTGCTCTGCTCTCGGCGCGCGCTCCTTCCCGGCCCCTGTGCTTAGGGCGCGCGCGCGCGCGCTCCCCTCCTCTTAAAGGGGCCGCGCGCGCCGCCCTAAAAAGTCCCCGGCCAATGGCCGGAGGACTTCATCATATATAAGGCACCTCCTCCAAAATGGAGGTGCCCGAGCAATGTTGTTTGCACCTGTGTCTCACCTGTGCTTCAGTCCTCAGGTCCCGTTGCCAGTTACCTGCCAGTTACCTGCCAGTTTCCTGCCAGTTTCCTGCTAGTTACCTGCCTGATTCCTGCCTGAATACTTGTTACCTGCCTGCCTGCCTGAGGTCCGACGGTCTGCCTTACAACTCCGGTCAGTCTGTCTAAGGACCAACTTGTCCGCTCACCTGGGAGCGCATATCAGCTACCTGCCTGCTTGCCTGAGGTCCGACGGTCTGCCTTACTACTCCGGTCAGTCTGTCTATGGACCAGCTTGCCCGCTCACCTGGGAGCGCTTCTCCGTTACCTGCCTGCTTGCCAGCCCGGAGGCTCCGTTGTCACGTGCTGTGACCACCAGCTATCTCAGAGACTCTTGCCCGCTCACCTGGGAGCGCATCTCCGTTACCTGCCTGCTTGCCAGCCCGGAGGTCCCGTTGTCACGTGCGGTGACCACCAGCTATTCCAGAGACTCTTGCCCGCTCACCTGGGAGCGCTTCTCCGTTACCTGCCTGCCTGCCAGCCCGGAGGCTCCGCCGTCACGTGCCGTGACCACCTGCTATTCCAGAGACTCTCGCTTGCTCACCTGGGAGCACCAATCTACCATCTGCCTGCTAGCCTACCCGGAGGCTCTGCCATCACAGGTCGTACCTACCCCTTACCCAGAGACTGCCCTGATCACTTGCCGTATCTCCCTGTCCGTTCACCCAGAGACTGCCCTGATCACTTGCCGTATCTCCCTGTCCGTTCATCCAGAGACTGCCACCCGCTCCCTTACAAGGGCCGCCCCCTTGTATAGTAGCTCAGAGGTTCCGCCTCCCGGACCCGTTACAGTTTGCTCGGGCCATGGAACCCGGTGGCACCCAAGCTCCCTCGCTCTCGGACCTCTGTCTTGAACTGTCCCGTCAGAGGTCCCAACAGGAGACCATCCTGGGTCACCTGCGGAATGTTAATACTCGCCTGAACACTCTGTCTGATCCACCAACAACCTCCGCCAGTACCATGGTATCCTTTTCCGGACCCCGGCTCTCTGCACCTCCTCGCTTCGGAGGCGACCCCGTCCAGGCTCGGGGCTTCATAAATCAGTGCACCCTGCATTTTGAACTATTATCCCACCAGTTTAACTCCGACCGAGCCAAAATTGCCTTTATCATGTCCCATCTCACCGGGGAGGCCCTGGCCTGGCTAAATCCTCTATGGGAGAGAGGAGATCCCCTGGTGTCCGACTTGCCTGCCTTTCTCATGGCTTTCCGGAAAGCCTTCGACGAACCCGGACGGAGGACCTCATCCGCATCTTCTCTGCTTCGCCTCCGTCAGGGAAGCCTCACCGTGGGCCAATATGCCATACGGTTCCGTACCCTTGCCTCGGAGCTGGCCTGGGATAACGAAGCCCTGGTATCCGTCTTCTGGGAGGGTCTGTCCGGCCGTATTAAAGATGAACTTGCTGGTCGGGACATTCCTACCACTCTCGATGATCTAATAACCCTTGCCACCCGGATTGACCTACGGTTCCAGGAGCGTGCCAAAGAGGTCACCCGTGAGAGAAGGATTCCACGTCTAGCTCCTACTTTCCAGGAACCCGTCATTCCTTCCGTTTCTCCCCAGGTACACTCTCCTGAGCCTATGCAGGTCGACCAGACCAAGATGGTCAAATCCCGTCAGGATTTCCGCCGTGCCGAGGGGAGCTGCTTCTACTGTGGCAGTAAGGAGCATCTGATCCGTGCCTGCCCGGAGAGGTCGGGAGAACGCCTGTATCTAGGTTCACTCAGAGGGGTCGATCTAGACAAAAATAAATCCTCTCCATCCCTGCTGTTGTCAGTCTCAATCATCTGCGGGGAGAATCGTTATTCCGAACTAGCCCAACTTGACTCTGGAGCAGCCGGAAATCTTATTTCACAGTCCCTGGTGGAGAAATTCCGCATCCCCACCAAACCTCTGGCTGTACCCTTGTCTGTTGTTGCCGTGGATGGGGGCCTCTTACCTCGCCCCATCCAATTTATCACCGAATCCATTACTCTGCAGGTGGGAATGCTGCATTCAGAGAGTATCTCCTTTCACGTTCTGCCTGGTCTCCCTCACGCCCTCTTGCTAGGTCTGCCTTGGCTCCAGAGACATGCACCCGTGCTTGACTGGCAAACCGGAGAAGTCCTTCACTGGGGACAGGCCTGTCATAAAACCTGCCTGGTTCCCGTCCATTCCGTCCGTCCCTCTCCTATCCCAGCTAATCTACCTGGACTTCCGATTCCTTATTGGTCTAGTGCTGATGTCTTTGTTAAGGAGGAGGCAGAGACATCACCACCTCATAGACCATGTGACTGCCCCATCGATCCCGCCAGAGTAATGCAGGTGGCTCCCGTGAGTCTAAATTGTCTCCCTCCTGGTAAGACGTTCGTATCGGTACCTGATCGGGAGAGAATCCTACACTGGGGTCATTCGTCTAAACTAGCTGACCACGCCGGTCGGAAAAAGACCCTCCAGCTTATTACCCGACACTACTGGTGGCCTAACCTGCACAAGGATGTTATGGACTTTGTTTCTGCCTGTGTGTCCTGCGCCCGCAACAAAGTTCCGAGACACCTGTCGGCCGGCCGCCTTCTTCCTCTGCCAGTACCTGCTGCCCCCTGGCAGCATTTAGCGATGGTCCCTCCTCAATTCCGTCCTGGGGATAAAGTCTGGCTCTCGTCCAAATATGTCCGACTCAAGATCCCTTCCTATAAGTTAGGGTCTCGGTTCATCGGCCCACTGGTGGTCATCGGTCAGATCAACCCGGTAGCCTATAAATTGAAACTCCCGGCCAACTTACGGATCCCTAACTCCTTCCATGTATCTCTCCTCAAACCTGTGGTACTTAACTCTTTTTCTAAGTCTACAGGTACGCCTCCTGCTCTGGTTTCTGCTGAGGACAAGTTTGAGGTAGAGAACATTCTTGCCAGCAAAAGGGTAAGAGGAAAGACCTTTTTTCTGGTAGATTGGAGGGGGTTTGGTCCTGAGGAGAGAACGTGGGAGCCCCGGGAGAACATCCATGCCCCTCTCATCCTAGCTAAATTTCTGTCTGGCCTAAAAAAGGGGGGGCCTAAAGGGGGGGTACTGTAGCGCTGGCGTCCCTGCCCTCTGCTAGGCAGGGACGCTGCTCCCCTCACCGCTCTGCTCCGTGCCCGGCGTCCTCTCCCCGCTCTGCTGTCAGCGCGCGCTCCTGCCCGGCGTCCTCTCCCCGCTCTGCTGTCAGCACGCGCTCCTGCCCGGCGTCCTCTCCCTGCTCTGCTCTCGGCGCGCGCTCCTTCCCGGCCCCTGTGCTTAGGGCGCGCGCGCTCCCCTCCTCTTAAAGGGGCCGCGCGCGCCGCCCTAAAAAGTCCCCGGCCAATGGCCGGAGGACTTCATCATATATAAGGCACCTCCTCCAAAATGGAGGTGCCCGAGCAATGTTGTTTGCACCTGTGTCTCACCTGTGCTTCAGCCCTCAGGTCCCGTTGCCAGTTACCTGCCAGTTACCTGCCAGTTTCCTGCTAGTTACCTGCCTGATTCCTGCCTGAATACTTGTTACCTGCCTGCCTGCCTGAGGTCCGACGGTCTGCCTTACAACTCCGGTCAGTCTGTCTAAGGACCAACTTGTCCGCTCACCTGGGAGCGCATATCAGCTACCTGCCTGCTTGCCTGAGGTCCGACGGTCTGCCTTACTACTCCGGTCAGTCTGTCTATGGACCAGCTTGCCCGCTCACCTGGGAGCGCTTCTCCGTTACCTGCCTGCTTGCCAGCCCGGAGGCTCCGTTGTCACGTGCTGTGACCACCAGCTATCTCAGAGACTCTTGCCCGCTCACCTGGGAGCGCATCTCCGTTACCTGCCTGCTTGCCAGCCCGGAGGTCCCGTTGTCACGTGCGGTGACCACCAGCTATTCCAGAGACTCTTGCCCGCTCACCTGGGAGCGCTTCTCCGTTACCTGCCTGCCTGCCAGCCCGGAGGCTCCGCCGTCACGTGCCGTGACCACCTGCTATTCCAGAGACTCTCGCTTGCTCACCTGGGAGCACCAATCTACCATCTGCCTGCTAGCCTACCCGGAGGCTCTGCCATCACAGGTCGTACCTACCCCTTACCCAGAGACTGCCCTGATCACTTGCCGTATCTCCCTGTCCGTTCACCCAGAGACTGCCCTGATCACTTGCCGTATCTCCCTGTCCGTTCATCCAGAGACTGCCACCCGCTCCCTTACAAGGGCCGCCCCCTTGTATAGTAGCTCAGAGGTTCCGCCTCCCGGACCCGTTACAAATAGGAAACAGGGGGGGCTCCAAACGCAAAGTTACAGAAGGGTCCTGAAGACCAAAATTGTTCATATTTAACAGTACAATTACCAAACACAGATACTAATTAAATACTAAAGGAGTATATGTACATATATATCAGACCATATTAAAATTACTGAAATATGAAAAAATGTCTCATTTGGATCGGACTTCAAAATAGATGTCCTCACCAAAAATGCAATCAGTACTGATTCATCTCTAAGATGTTAATGTTTATAAAAACCAGTAAACAATAAGTCTTCATTTATGCCTTTTGGAGACACACAGTCCATCATATATATCCATCTGGACTCTAAACGTAGCAATGCTGGTACAACATCGCCCCCGCCAATATTAGGTGAGAGTCGATCCAGGCCATAAATCTTCGTTCCAATAATCTTACATCGATGAAATTGTAGATAATGCATAGCTACGGTAGAGATTTGTTTATGAGCTTTAAGATGGATTTCTGCCAAGGCAATGTTCGACAAATGTTGTTGTATCCGTTTACATAATTCCTGTGAAGTCTGACCTATGTACACAAGAGAACACGGACAGACAAGGGCATAAATAACATTTTTAGTCCGACAGTTGATGAAGTTTTTCAATTGAAATTCGCGTTTGTCCATCGGGTTGACAAATGTGTAAGTAGATGGCATATGTGGACACACATTGCAACCTCCACAGGCATGAGACCCCTTGGGGACCGTGCCTCTATTCAATTTCACTGTTGGTCGAACAAAATGACTCTTGACCAACTTGTCCTTGAGGCTTCTAGCTCTCCTTGCAGTGAGTGATGGTTTGATAGATACAAGATGTTGGAGTTTTGGTTCAGACAGTAGAATAGACCAATTCTTGTGTAATATGCTTTGAAGATCCCTCCACTGGTTGTTATAATCTATTATTAGACGAGTAACAGAATCCTCTTTTTTTGGTCTAGGTTGCAGCAAGTTAGATCTTTCCAAATTTTTAGTCCTATTCCATGCGGTATTAAGAGGTTTTTTTGGGTAACCTCTTGCTTTAAGACGGTAAGTTAAATCACTGGCCTGTAACATAAATCATCAGTGTTACTGCAATTATGTTTGGTCTTAATATACTGACTGTATGGAATACCACGTTTGAGATGTGGCGGGTGGAAACTACTGTAGTGCAGAATACTATTAGTTGATGTATCCTTACGGAACAGATTCGTCCGAAAATGTCCATCTTCCAATGTAAGTTTTACATCAACAAAATCAATACTCTCTGCTGAGATTTTATAAGTGAGATGTATGTTAAGCCCATTTGTGTTGAGCTGAGTAATGAACGCAACACATTGTTCTTTAGTACCTGTCCAAAGCATAAGGACATCATCGATGTACCTGAACCACCAGAAGGCATGCGTCCGGAAAGCCGACAAGGGGTACACGTGCTCCGCCTCCCACCAACCCAGAAAAAGGTTAGCATAAGAGGGGGTGCAACGAGCACCCATGGCGGTCCCGGACACCTGCCTGTGGTAGGTACAATCGAAGATGAAATAATTATGTCTTAAAACAAAGGATAACAGTTCAAGCAAAAATAGATTGTGTGAAGGGTCATTAACTTCAGCTTTGAGTATAGAGAGCGCGGCCGCTGTTACTGTGTCCCTGGCCCTGACTGACACTACCTCTGCATTAGAGCCTGCTGTCAGTTAGTGCTGGAGTCGCGGTAACAGCCGCCATTTTCTATACTTAGAGCGTGAATGAAACCCAAACGCAGCCGGGGTGAATAAAGTTAACTTTCTCCCCGCAGTGTTTGGTTAAGTGCGGGTGCCGCGCAGGTTAATAACACTAGTAACTTGCATATTTACCCCATATCTGCAGGTTAATAGCGTTTTTTCTGGTGACAGGTTCCTTTTCAAGAAGCTCTTAGTAAAACATTAAAGTGATGGTCTGACCTACAAACTAATTTTCCTCCTAAATCCCTATCTATTTAATGCCATAATCTAAACTAATTTCTGATATACTTGAATTAAAAATTACCTATCCTTCCCTAACTACACTATCTACTTTTCTTTTTTCACTTCCTTTTTTGATGACGCTTTGATTGAGAATCTGTTATGCGCTTCGCAGAGGGACCCAGCAAGACTGGCACCAAATAAGCAAAGCCGCAGCCACAGACGCACTTGGCACAAGCTGCCCAGCTAGGCGAGCCCTTGAGGGCCGGGAATACTCTTCACCCAGCTCCCAGTAAATGGAAGGAGGACTTTGGCAGAGCCCTTCCCAGGCCCACTGTCGCCGGACAGTTGGCATCTGGTGACACGGCTGTTGCCTAGTCGAGGACCAGGTGAGTACCTCTGCAAGAACCCCAGGAAGTGAAACCAGAAGAGAAAATGAGAAAACCCCTGAAAAGATAGCAAAACCCAATGCTAACACCACTCACCACCAGGCACATAGGGAACTGCAAACTGCAATTAACAGCAAAGGACTGAGCAGGGAGCAGGGTTAAATAGCCCGCCTAATGATCAGGTGTTGATTACCTCTCAATCATTCCGGGACAGCCACTCCCTGCTAGCTTCAGCAGCAGACTGGACATAATCCCACCACTGCTCACTACCAGACACAACAGCGTCCTGCATCCTCACACATCCCACAACACCAGAACGCGACATTCCACAAGATTGGGACTGTTTCCCTGCATGTGTAGTAGCTCCGCCTCTAAGGTCAGGACAATGACGGCGCTTGCGACAGGAGTAGCGGAGCACTATACCTGCTCCATTCCCAGGTGGGAGCACAGAACCACAGAATCTCAGATGCGATACTCAAACAAAGAGTCATAAGGGGGTAGAGGCTGCGATCACTGCTGCAGCCCCTGCCCTCTCCCGGAAAAGAAACGTCATCAGGGATGCGCATTTCCGGGGCTGGGCTAGTCCTTGTGCGATGTGCACTTTATGATGCGCACAATGACAGTGTGCTCTCTCGCTGCTGGCTCAGATCAGCGGTAACAATCCGGCAACAGTGCAGAGCGCACTGTTAGTGTGTGTTCCAAGACTACCCAGCCTGCAGAGACCAGTGGCGGCCCCGCAAGTAACAAAATATTGCTGTAATCATACTGACTCGAAGAAAAGCATTATCTTATCACTAACAACTACATGGTGAATGACATACTAAAATAAAAAATAATTCTTGAACTGCTGTTTATGTGTTCCTTCTGTCTCCCAAATATTAGAATAAGGCAAGTTTCACATTTGCGCTGCACGTTGAGCACTTGATCTTGCGGTATCTGTTTAAATCCCCAAATTCATCCCGAATTTCCTGTAGAACCATTCACTATAATGGGGCAGATTGAGTCCAAGCTGTATTCCACTTTGCCTTAAAAACCAGCATTTGAAGGGTTAAGAAACTTCCTGACAGCGGGTTTGAATACATTTTTTTAAATTATATCACTTTTGGGGGATGTTTCAATATAGGGGCCCCTCAAAGTGAATTTTAAAAGTGAATACACCCCCTAAAAAAAAATCACCCCCTTAATATAGCTCGCGAGGCTAAATGGCAGACAAAACAAAAAAATAAATGAAGAAGCCAAGTAAGCCTTGAGAGGAAACCCACAATCTAGAAGCCAAGCTGGATGATCATGTTACAGAGGGAACTATTTCACGTCTCACAGGTTCTCTTGAGATTTCTTTCTGCCCTCTGTACTATAACAACGCAAACACCATTTTTCTGTGCTGCTTGTTTTTCCCATGCTACATGGATACTTTTTTTTTTTTTTGCAGTCCTAACATTGTCTTATAGCTGAAGGTATTTATTTCTGGGAACAGGCAGTATCAGTGCTTACTCCCAGCCCACCGAAAGTGCGAGCTGAAAAGCTCTATTCATCCCGCAAGACGTGTATGAAACAGAAGCCAGACTTCTCCAGAATTTGCAGGGTATTTCATTCAACAGCTGTGTGTTCCCCACACCAAATGTCTAAGACGACCAGACCTGAAAGCTCTTAATATTAAATCAGAGGAAAAATTTAGGAAAAATGGTAATAAAAGAACAAAGCAAACTTGGAGACAAATAGCACAATTATCTGTAATAAATCAAAAACTACGAAGCGTTGTGTGCTTTTAATAAATATCAAATTGTGTTAAAGTAATTATCAAACATCATAAAGGTAGAAAGGGCAAGTATTCGTTGTGTGATTGTGCATACCGATACATTATAGGGAATGTGTGCGCCATCTAGTGGCAAAGTGATATAGTGAAAAAAAGACAGCTAGGGAAAGTTTATGAGAGAAGTCAGAGTAAGGGTCTGTGCCCATGATGCGTTTTTCAAGTGTTTTTGCTGCGGAATTTGCGCAGCATAAATGCTTGTAAAACGCTTGGTAATCCTTCTCCCATGGTCTCCAATGACAATCCGCAATTTCAATGCCCATGCTGCAGATGTTTCCGCAGCGTTTTTGATGTGCGGAAAAATCCGCAGCATGTTTATTATTTGTGCGTTTACGCATGCGGAATTGCCTTCTCAATGCATTAAAAAACGCAAGGCAATTCTGCATGTGCAAAACGCTTCAAAAACGACCGAAAAACGTGTGTCAAATTCCGCACGCGTTTCTCCGGGCAAGGACATGCAGAAATGAAGCGGATATTTTCTGCTTCATTTCTGCATCGTGGGCACATAGCCGAAGAAAGAATTACGATTTTTCAGGGTTAGTCTCTGTGCACAGGTTAAGTATTTATTGCGTTTTTGACACTTTTTTTCTGCGCAGATTTGTCACAAAAACTGAAGGATTTCCTACTGCCAGTAAAGTAAGTGAGATTCCTGAAGTCTCATGCACAAGTTGCTTAATTTTTCCTTGCAGATTTGAAGCAGTTTCATACTGCAACATGTCACTTCTTTCAGCATTTTTCACCTATTCTAATGAATGGGAAAAACGCGTCAAAAATGGGTAAAACAATATACTCATTTTATGCAGTGTTTTTCCTGCCAACAGGATTATTCTGCGGCAAATACTGAATGTGTGCACATACCCTTAGGCTACGTTCCCACGATGAGCATTTGTTGAGATTTTGAGGTTGCAGAATTTCTTTACCTATTATTTAAATTGGGTTACTAGCGGTTTTCATTGCATTTTTATGTGGGGGTTTTTCTATCCCGTTTTTCGTCTAATTTTGGTGTGTCATGCTTTAAATAAAGCTGCTTTGTTTTTGATATTTCCTGGTATTTGGCTTTGACAAAACTTTACGTTTGGATTACATGTGCACTAAAAACGCATGTGCGTTTTTTACCTGTGGATTTTCCACATCTAATGCAAGTCTATGGGAAAAAGCCGCACGGAAAACTCAGCGTGCCCGCAAGAGAAATTGACTTACTGCGGATGTGAAACAGGACTCTCAGGTCAGTTTCTATTTCTACAAATCCCATCCACTTTTCTGGAACTGTAAGACGTTGCGTTTTTGAAGCAGCAAAAATAAGCAGCGTCATAAACGCACTAAAAGCTCATCATGGGAACGTAGTTTAAGGTCACAGTCACACGTTCAGTATTTGGTCAGTATTTTACATCAGTATTTGTAAGCCAAAATGAGAAGTGGAACAATCAGAGGAAAAGTACAAACACGTCACCACTTCTGTATTTATCACCCACTCCTGGTTTTGACTTACAAATACTGATGTAAAATACTGACCGAATACTGAACGTGTGAACGTGGCCTTAGGGCTATGGGCACATGACATCTTTTAAACTGAACAGAACCCGGCAAACCTGACAAATGTTCAAGCAGAAAACTCTTTAAGGGTATGTGCACACGATGCAGAAATGAAGCAGAAAATTTCTGCATCATTTCTGCATCTCCCTGGCAGAAAAAACGCATGCAGATTGTGCATGCGTTTTTCCTGCAGAATACATGCGGATCCACATGCAGATTGACATGCGTTTCCGCATGCAGATTGACAAGCGCTTTCCAGGCGATTTTAGCATCACCTGGAAAGTGCTTGACAACTAGGTCACACTATATAAATCCATGCAAACAGCATGGATTTATATAGTGTGACCCGAGAGAGTGTATATACTTACCTCTGATGGCCCGCGCTGTCCTGCTTTACAAAGTTCCCGGCTGCCGGCAACTTTGAATTGAAAGACCTGCCGACGTCAGCGTCACGTGACCCGTCACATGACTCTGACGTCACCGCAGGTCCTACAACTCACTGCAAGTGCCGGGAACCAAGCGGGAGCGCTGCGCGGGCCGCCAGAAGGTAAGAATACATTTATTTTTTATTTTATTCTTTTTTTTCAGCTTTTTTAATGGTACCTGGGTGTGGATGAGACTCTCCTCTCCTCCACACCCGGGTACCATCCGCATATTAGAACGCGCCAATAACGCAAGTACAAATGCTGTCTTGCGGAATTGGCACGTTCTAATGCAAGTCAATGGCGGCGAAATCGCCGCGTTTCCGCAAAATTAATTGACATGCTGCGGATTTTTGACCGCAGCGTTAACGCTGCGGAAAAATCCGCATCATGGGCACAGCACATGCGGATTTCCATTGGGGAACATTGCTTCCCTTCTACCATGCGTTTTTCATGCGTTTCCGCGGCGTTTACGCAACTGCAAAAACGCCGCGGAAACGCATGAAATACGCATCGTGTGAACTCCTCCTAAAAAAAAAACAACTCTGGTGTTTATTTTCCTGAAGAAACTTTTCTGTTTTTTGGTCCGTCGTTTTCCCATGGTTCTTGTGAGGTCTTTTTTACTGGCATTTTTTAAATGCCTATGAAGGGAACAGCCTTTTAATAAACCACTTGATAAGTAACTTTCTAAAATATTAAAAGGGTTTTCCCAATAGACACATTTAGGCTATGTTCACAAGTTGCGTTCTTGCTGTGTTTTTTTATACAAATTAAAAGCTGCGTTTTACAGAACCAGCAAAAGCGATGAGATTTCAGAAATCTCGTGCTCACACACAGTTTTTTTTTTTCTGACTGAACTGGAAAACTGCTGCTTTTTTGCAAAATGTAGCATGTCACTTATTTTAGTGTTTTTTCACCCATAGAAAGCAATGAGTACGTGCAAAAACACAGGTATCAGGTTTTGCTGCATTTTTGGTGCAGAAAACTTAGGAACAACAGGCACTAAACTGTATCAACATGCACAAGAGACATAACAAAATCTGCTTTTTTTAAGCAGCTTCTTTACTTCCAAGAGAGCAGGTTTTGCCTGCAGAAAAAAAAAAACGCAGCAAAAATGCAACATGTGAACATAGTCTTATACCCTTCCCACAGGATAGGGGGTGTATGATTGCAGCAGCGACGCCCATTGCACTCAGTAGATTTTCTATACGGCTTCGTCATGAGATTTGGGAAAATCTCATCTACACTGCTGGTACTGTTCAGGGTATGTGCACATGTACAGTATTTTAAGCAGATTCTTCTGCTGCAAAAGCCAGAGGATTAAAAGGAAAAATGCTGAGTAAAAACACCCTGCATATACCACATGATAGGACATACCCTGTCCGTCTTTGGTGCACCCTAAGGCTTAGGGATCATAAATCACAGCTCTGATTGTCCCAACCACCATTGGGCTCTGCCGGCCCGCAGCCCATTACGGTAGGTAGAGTTTCGGGCACATGAGGCCAGCCGCACCATCTGGCTGCGTTCCCGAATAGCGTAAAAACTGCATTTAGCATTTCAAGTAAAGTGGATGCGCCATACGGCAAGTTATGAGGAGGGGGGTCTCCATACGGCAAGTTATGAGGAGGGGGGGGGTCTCCATACGGCAAGTTATGAGGAGGGGGGTCTCCATACGGCAAGTTATGAGGAGGGGGGGTCTCCATACGGCAAGTTATGAGGAGGGGGGGTCTCCATACGGCAAGTTATGAGGAGGGGGGGGTCTCCATACGGCAAGTTATGAGGAGGGGGGTCTCCATACGGCAAGTTATGAGGAGGGGGGTCTCCATACGGCAAGTTATGAGGAGGGGGGGTCTCCATACGGCAAGTTATGAGGAGGGGGGTCTCCATACGGCAAGTTATGAGGAGGGGGGTCTCCATACGGCAAGTTATGAGGAGGGGGGGGTCTCCATACGGCAAGTTATGAGGAGCGGGGGTCTCCATACGGCAAGTTATGAGGAGGGGGGGTCTCCATACGGCAAGTTATGAGGAGGGGGGTCTCCATACGGCAAGTTATGAGGAGTGGGGGTCTCCATACGGCAAGTTATGAGGAGTGGGGGTCTCCATACGGCAAGTTATGAGGAGTGGGGGTCTCCATACGGCAAGTTATGAGGAGTGGGGGTCTCCATACGGCAAGTTATGAGGAGGGGGGTCTCCATACGGCAAGTTATGAGGAGGGGGGTCTCCATACGGCAAGTTATGAGGAGGGGGGTCTCCATACGGCAAGTTATGAGGAGGGGGGTCTCCATACGGCAAGTTATGAGGAGTGGGGTCTCCATACGGCAAGTTACGAGGACGGGGTCTCCATACGGCAAGTTACGAGGACGGGGGTCTCCATATGGTAAATTATGAGGGGGGGTCACTATATGGTAAGTAATGCGGGGGTCTCTATGTGGTAATTTATGAGGGGGTCACTATATGGTAAGTTATGAGGGGTCCTCTACATGGTATATAATGGGGGGCTCCCTATATGGTAAGGTATTTGGGGGTCTCTCTGATATTTATGACTAACACAAACCCAATCGTTAAAATATGGGGGGTCACTATACGGTAAGTTATGAGGGGCTTCCTCTACGTGGTATATAATAGGGGGCTTCCTATATGGTAAGCTATTAGAGGGTCTCTCTATGATATTTATGACCAACACAAACCCAACCGTTACAATATGGGGGGGGGGTCACACGTTGAAAAGTCAGTCAGATTTTCTATAAAATGTGTGGCAATCCCGAATGCCTAAAATACCCCAATATGTGAGGAAAATGCAGGAAATTACCAGTTTGACATCCGTTCTACAAACAGCGACAGTTTTTTGTCAGGATTGTAAGAAAACAACAGGAAGGAAGGAGGGCAGACACCGTGTGAGGTGATAAAACATGGCGCCAGAAACACCGGCCATATTACATGCAGAGAGCGCTTCTCTGGTTGTTTTTTTTCTTTCTCCATTGCTGTGAAGGGAAATATTGAATCACCTGCTGACAGGAGAGATGTAAAATGGCTCCTCTTATAAATAACGACATAATGAAGGGGATGACTTACATTTCTATTACCTCACTCATTGTGGTTGATGTTCGTGTCAAACGTAGCGGTGTGTACACACGTCTTCCTGTGGTAACACCGTTAGTGACGTGTCGTGCTTCACTTTTTCCCACTTTTCCTTTGCGCGTAAATCTCAACTGTCACCACTAGAAGGCGCTATTGACATGCAAACATTTGCAGGTGCCTGCGCTTCTGTTTCGCATCAGACTGGAATGTAATTTTTACCTTTCGCCGCTAGATGTCACTGTGACTAACCATGAACTTGGCCGCTCCTGCTTTCATGGTGGCGACTCTATGACGCTGCGATTCCACGTGAAATATCAGCAGCGCGTCTTCCGCCTGCAGCTCTGCTCCTGCGTGGATCTGACGCGCCTGCTCGCGGCTGTCACTGCGGGAGTCTGACGTTACGCTTTACGGCAGCTCTACCAGGTATCAGTTTTGTGTCAGTCTCACATGTTGGGAAGTTGTGTTTGCAGTTGGAGCAATGACTTTGTAAGTCCTTGTTCACAACATGACAAACTATATACATGCTGGAGAAGGGATTGAGCGATGATCACTAGGGGTCCGGCTGCTGGGACCTTAAAGGGGCTGTCCACTTGTAGGAACACTTTACTTACATGCATGTGTTTTGGGCCAAAAAAAAAACATTTTTGCAATTGGATTTTTGTTCAAAATGTTTGTTTCTACAGGCTGTGTCCCTGTACACTCCTCTTTCATGTGATCATGACCCTATCTGGAAAGCCCTGATGGTGCTATAGAAGGAAGCCTAATAATGTATCTGTCTTTTCTGAGCTCCTCTCAGCCAGATTAAAGTAATAAAGTCTCACTGACAGATTCTCAGTTAACTCATTCTGCTGCCAGTAATCAACACAGACCAGAGAAGGTAAATGGTGTAAAATTTATTTTTTCTAAGAAACCCAGCTACAAAAAAAACCTCTTTAGCTCCAAATATTTATTTTAAAAACTCTATGAAAAGGATAATGTTCTGTTCATGCACACATCAGGAATTGAGTGAGACTGGTGTCCCACACATGGGAGCCGACTGATATCAGTCAGATGTCACCAGCTCTGCTCGCCTCCCAATGTGGGGGTGAATGGAACCAGATTACCCCTTTAACCGATCCTGAAAATTGAATCGCAAAGTCTGCTGTGATATGAACATCAGTGAGTTTGTGATCATCCACCACTCCCCCTACAGACAGTAAATGGAGCTACACATGGTCACCTCTCTGTTCACATGGGGGTCTTTGGAAGGCACACTTTTTTTTTTTTATTTTTTTTTTATGGTTTTCAATGGGGTGAGGATTCTATAGGGATATGTCTTTAAGCTTCCTTGCTTTATTACCCAGTGAGCACCACCCCCTTTATGTAAACCATAAAAATACCCATATCTCTGCAACTGTAAGGTAGATTTACAAAAAAAATAATTAGGGGAGTAGTAGGAATAGAATAAGAGCAAAAACTGCCCACTCTTGACTTGATGACAGGTCCTCTTTAACACATGACTGCAGGATGTGACAGCCCCCAAGGTTTGCTTGTGGTAACAATGGAGATGCAGGTTTGCTTAAGATCTGTGTAACGTTTTCATTTAAGATCATTTATATGTTAATTCATTTTTGTATTTTAATTAAGACTTTATCTGTAATATTTAAAGAGAACCTTTTACCCTTTTGAGCAGGCTACCATGGCATAGTGACTATAGAGCTGAGCAAAATGTATGTATATATGTAAAAAAAAAACAAAATCACACAAAAATCATCAATGGAAATCAAATTTATTAACCAATGGAGGGCTGGATTTGGAGTCACCCCCAAAAAACACACTACAGGCTGATCCAACTTTGATATAATGTCCTTAAAACAAGTCAAAATGAGGCTCAGTATTGTGTGTGGCCTCCATGTCCCTGTATGACCTCCCTACAACACCTGGGCATGCTCCTGATGAACTGGCCTGTCTCCTGGTAGCGCCTCCAGCCTCTGGACACTACGCTGACAGACACAGCAAACCTTCTTGCCACAGCTCGCATTGATGTGCCATCCTGGATGAACTGCACTACCTGAGCAACTTCTGTGGGTTGTAGAGTCCGTCTCATGCTACCACAAGTGTGAAAGCACAACCAACATTCAAAAGTGACCAAAACATCAGCCAGAAAGCATTGGTACTTAGATGTGGTCTTTGGTCCCCACCTGCAGAACCACTCCTTTATTGAGGGTGTCTTGATGATTGCCAATAATTTCCATCTATTGTCTATCCCAATTGCACAACAGCATGTGAAATTGATTGTCAATCAGTGTTGCTTGACAGTTTGATTTACTTGGAGTTATATTCTGTTGTTTAAGTGTTCCCTTTATTTTTGAGGTGTGTGTGTGTGTGATCTCTATCTTTTTTTTTTTTCTTTTAAATGTCTCCTCCCTATTGTGAAGATGTTAACTTGTAATCAGGTTATAATTTGTTAGAGTTCAACTGTGTGCTTCCATAGATTCTTCTCTAGGGGGTGTGGACTTCCTCCCCTGCATGAGGTTGACCAATTATAAACAAGCATTCTCATGCAGGGGAGGAAAGAACCTGCCCCCTCTCCCCACAGATCTCTGCGGAGCTGAGTTGTGTAGCTTTACAAACACTCCCAGATTTCCTGTGTCTACTCCCCCCCCCCCCCCCCCCCTGCCACAGTGACTGCTGTAGCAAAAGCCTGATAACAGATTCCCATCAAAGTTTAGCTAACCTAAAAAGCTGAATTTTCATTTTTTATTTTTTTTCCTTCCTCTAGCCCCCCCCCCTCCAGTCTACCTTTAAATCTTACTGTGTTTTTGTGGGGGATGATTCACAGGTAGAATGAGGAGAAATTACCCGAAATTTCAAGGTAGAGGACAAAGAAGATCTCATAACTGTTGTCGTCATAGCAGGGATTCGCGGTGGCAGAATAATGAAAGGTGAGATTGATTTTTATTATGTATTTTAACAGTAGCAGAACAACCAGTCCGATCATCCTGTGCTCCCTTCCATTAGATATTATGCAATGTGTCACCACATCTTCTCTTTCGTTACCATACAAGAATGTAAAGAAGCAGATCAAGAAACCCGCACCGAAAACAAGGCCAAGCATATACTGCGTGCATAGGAGAATGTGAGATCATAAAGGACTCATACCTTGTGCTCACTGATACGATCATCCAGGGATAGTCCTGCTCCCACAATAGCCTATGGTGTCTTAATGGAGTAATATACGTTCCCTAATAAGATGGAAGGGAGCAATCTCTGGCGCGGTCTTCACGAATGAATGTCGCGGTAGTGTGCATGATCGACATCCGGATCATCTAGGCCCCTGTTCTTGGTATTGGTGGAAGCCATGACTGTTGGGCCCCCAGCAGTTGGGAAGCTTATCCCCTATCGAGTGGATAGGGGATAACTTTTTAATACCACCAAAGCACTCCAGAAATGAAGGCATATCTCAAGAGGTCATCCCTCCATACCACGAATCACCGTACTTTTCCGACACACTTTGTGAACGATGAGGGATCTGTCGAGTGTTAAGTTTAAACCTGTCTGCGCCCAGAGCTCAAATAGTTGAGCCCACCTCAAGGAAGTGACAGATACACGTCTTACTATGTGAATAAACTGTTGTGTCCAACCCCTAAACTAATAGTACGCTTCAGGGTCCATGACCGGCAATCCTTCCGCATACTTTCCTGTTTGTAGGGTTTCTAATTTAATCAGAGCAGGGCCCCCCATCCTCATCCTCCTCCATACTCAATATCAAACACCTAAAAAATGTTTGATTTTGCAAACCAGATGCCTTGGGACCCAAACTGGAGCATTATGTAAAATGTACATTACTTGGCTCATCCAAACACTCTTTAGTTGGTTCAGCCTGCCAATGACTGGGGTAAACTATGCCACATCTTCCCCTTAAGTTTAAATGTAGGCCTAAGGGATTCGAGGCAGGAACATTCACGTCCAGATATACTTTTTTTTTTTTTTTTAAGCCTTTTTTGCACCTCAAGGGAATATCATTTTTGTCTAACTGCAGGGATTGGATGTCAACCAGTAAAATTAGTTTATTTCCCAGACCTGAGAAGGTGCCAAACTGATATTCTCCATTGTATTCCCTGAAAATGACCAGCGTCTGCTAAAAACGGAAGCATGTCCTCCACTTACAAGGCTAGTTTCTCCTCAGTTATCCCTCGCCTAAAGTCCTGACAACCAACGTGTGCCGTAATACACATTGCTAGTGGCTTGATGGAAATTTCAAAGAGCTGAAGAGATGAGGCAACCCAGCCATGGGCTCCTTCCCAATGAGATTGCTCGCTACAGTACATCATTAACTTCTACCACTACCATAGAGTAGTTATGCTGAAGACCTGCATCTCCCATCGCCTTGTGCATCCCCGGAGGAGGACCAATCATGGCCATAGTCACCACTGCCTTCCGTAGTTCTAGACTTGGAGGGGTCGCCATCTGGCCTTGTTCTTCCTGTGACAGTATCAGGTGGTAACACCATCCAGATAGGAGGCTCAAAGCTAATACTGCATATTGCCAAAAGAACACCATACCCACAGTGATGCATGGTGGAGGCTGGATTATGCTTTGGGTTTTTTTTTGTTTTTTTTTTCTTTTTTGGCAGCTGTAACTATGGCTTCAATCAAAGTGGAGGGAATTTATGAACAGTTCCAAATGTGAGTCAAGTCAATTTTGCAACAAAACCTTCAGGCCTCTGCTAAAAAGATGAAGATTAATCTTTTAAGCATACCTCTAAATCAACAAAAGTATGGCATTGGCAGAAGAAGATAAACCTATTGGATTAGACCAGACCTGGATTCAATTGTTAATCTGTGTGAGACCTGAAGAGGTGCTGTACATAGGAGATGCCCTCTGAACAGATTTGGAGCTACTTCAAGGAAGTGCCATGCTTTCTGATAAAATCCTACCCAACAAAGACTGAATGCTGTCATAAACTCAAAGGGTACTTTAAAAAAAAAAAAAAAATGTATGTATGTTTTCTACCACCCGAAAAGATTTCCATTGAACTGTAAAGATTATGGGTGACATTAAAAGTGGAAAGTTCTAAAAAATATTTTTTAGTGTGTGTGTATATATGTATATATATATATATATATATATATATATATATATATATATATATATATATATATATATATATATATATATATATATATATATATATATATATATATATATATATATATATATATATATATATATATATATAATTAATTTATTTTTACCTCCACGACAAACCTAGCAGCTCAGGTGGACTGTGACAAACACTTAATATCTCTGCTACATATCTGCTTTTTTTGTGTACGTCTTTTGCATTTGCTTTTTATACATCTTTTATGGTTAGGTCGGCAGCAGCGTCATCATCCTCAGCATTTGCTAACGCGAGCACCTCGGCAGGTTCTTCATCAGCTTCATCTTCCTCTGCTTCAGTGCCCAGTAAGCATTCTTATTACTTATTCTTACTATTAGATCTTATTACTTTTGACTTTTCTTTCTTACAAAATATACAGCATTTGGCCCATGAGAATGTTGCCTGTGCTGATTTCTGCTTGGAATATCTGCAGAAGGTTTACAGTAACAGCCATATGAAATCCTCTCTGAACTCTGCCACAACCACATGCAGATCTTCCTGTAGATTTGCAGCCTGAAAAATCCACTGCTTGTTGACCCAGCCTTTAAGGTTTTTTTTAAATTATTTATTTTTTTAATTACGTTTTTCAAATAAGTTTTAAGTTGGCCAGGTTCATGTGATAAGTCTGACACTTATTTGGATTTATTAACCTCACATTAAAGCATCAACCTGACTATGACTTGAATTATTACTGAGGACGATATCTGATTATCCCAAGGATAGCTTGTCCTTTTAATGTACAAAAATGTAAAGCTTATCAGTCACTGCATTTTATTTTTTGATACCTGCAACTTTATGACTTTGAAAAAATCTAAATGGTGTTTCTGGTGTCTTAGACCTTCCAGGTTTTTACTATGATTCTGAAAAGAACAGATACTTTCGCTTACTACCAGGACACAATAACTGCAACCCCCTGACCACAGAGGGGATAGTGAGGAGGGTAATGGAGGTGAAGAGGCTCAAGCACCTGGAAGAAGATAAGAATAGGAAGGTGAATCTTGCTATCATTGCTTTATACTTGGAAGATAATTCATCTGTCTTATATAATGTTACATTTCTACACTGGAAACGCCTCTTGGATTCAGACATTATTATTTTTTCTTCTATCAGCAGGTTTTTGTATCCTAATCTGAGAGCAGCATGATGTAGGTGCTGAGACTGATTCCATTGATGTCACTTACTGGGCTGCTCGGTGCAGATTTGGTAAAATCCGTTTTCTCAGCTGCAGATCTCAGTGCTCTGAATGCTGAGCTGTGTATAACCCTGCCCACACCCCTGATTGACATATTGTCTTCAGTGTACATAAAGATGCCAATCAGTGGTGGGGGCGGGTTACTGGGTAGCTGACCAGGAGGCACGAGACTCCTAGTCCTGCAGTGATGATCCCCTGCTGATAAAATACTGATTTTTATTGAACCTACAACACACAGCCCAGTAAGTGACATGACTGGAATCAGATTCTGCCCCTGCATCATGCTGCTCTGATTACATGGCAAAAACCTGCTGACCGATTCCCTTAAACTACAGTAGTGTTGGCCACATTTCAGTTCTGTAAAGAGCCATAATAGGGATTTTATTGACTTGCATAAGCTCATAATTAACCTTAATGTTACTTTTAGCTTGATACAAAGGGGTAATTTTTTATTTTTTTACCTTTTTGGAGGGTAAAATTCCAAGGGGGCAACTTCAGTTGTTCCAACACTGTACAAAGGTGGATGTATTGGCTCTCAAACAGCATTACTTTATATATATTTTTTTTACTATCTTGGTAGTTGTACTAGTTAATTTATGTGCCTGAAAATGAAAAGGTTTTTTTTGCCTATATTGCCTAACATCTGGTATCATTCCATGCAGAAATCGAGCAGACTTGGATGTAACGCCTCATTGCTACTTCGTAAACAACAGATTGGTTTGCTGCCCTCTACAACCTACTGCAGGTGTGAAAAATCTGTATAAAGTCGCCAAACACATTATTATAAACCATGAGCAAATCTAAGAGATGCCTCTAATTGGCATATACCAGCTGAGGCATCTTCACATCCATACTAGATTATACAAGGATGATAAAAAGTGACCGTGCTTCTTAATGAATTAATATCAGATATGGTTCATAATATATGGAAGGAGACCACACACGTGCTTGGTGCAAAAATAAGTCTGAGGCCCTCATTCACGTGTGTTTTTATTTCACCCAATTCATTTTGTCTCCCTTTAAAAGTTTTTTTTTTTTTTTTTTCTGTGTGGGCGGCGTATAGTGATTTCAGATGTTTTCACTTCATAAGTTACGAGTTTTAAGCAAATTGTAAACGTTGCTACAGTCCTCTGTTCTGCCAAGTTTAACACTCAGGTTCACATACGGCTTTAAAGAAGACAACCCCTTGCGATATAATGCAACTCTATTTATAATGGTTGATTTTAAAAAAATAACAATTCTTAAACCTCATCCGTCTGGAATATCAGAGAAGCAATCACCAAGACGGAGAACCCCTGGAAATATCACAACACTGCATGGGCAGGTATCGCATACAACACTACACATCAGTGCAGGTACAAGGCTTCTGTCTCAGTAATATTTCTCTGGCCTTATATAGTGAATGTACACTAGGTCTAGTTCACCTTTCCCCCAACAGTGGCCAACCGTCAGGAAAAGATAACTCAGATACCGGCTCTCACACAGACAATGGTGGGCAATAAACCAACAGCATTGAAAAGCTATTGGTGGTCACATAAGTAAAGTAAATACAAAGGTTAAGTAAATCTTCATGCTTTACAATAACAAACTGCACTATTTGAGAGTTGAATCTTACAGACAATGTGAATAAATAGTTCTCAAGATTTTGTTATTTAGGCTGCGTTCACACATTGCGTATTTGCGCGCACTTTTTCAAAATACGCGATGTGCCTTGTGTCTGCCAGCAAAGTGAATGGGAAATTCACTTTGCCGTTCAGACACTGTGTGATTTTACGCAGCTGCGTCCTGCGCTTTCTCCTATTGTGCCCATTATAAGCGATGGAATTACGCAGCGGTGTTCACACACTGCGTAATTCCAGCGCTTTTTTTATGGAGGCGCAGGAGAAACTATGGATACTCGCCTATTCGATGGATGGGAGAGCTGTCCTGTCCCGCGTTTCCAGCATCTGCCGGTGAAGCGATCAGCTGTAAGCTAACAGCTTGTAACCGGCTTCTGGTCAGCTGATTTACAAGCCGGTCACGTGACAGTCAGCTGATTGCTTCACGGCAGATGCTGGAAGCCACGGGACCGGAGCAGACGCCTCTCCCATCCATCGGGTAGGTGAGTGTCCATAGTTTATTTCTTTTAAAGCAGTGTGTATGTACTGCAGCCAGAAGCTGTCTGTACATACACTGCTAGGGGGACACACACACAGACACATACATTACACATGTCACACTTCATTTCGCTCTGCGTTTTTTGCTGTGCTTTTTTACGCAGTGTGTGAATGGAGGTGCTTTTTTTTTTACCTGCGTAAAAAAACGCAGGGAAATACGCAATGTGTGAACGCAGCCTAACATTGTCTTGTGCCTAAACATCAAGTAAGGCTACAATGGAATGAGCATTACCTATCTGTGAATATGACCAGACCAGTACTGGTTTGAATGCATTCTGTATATTTCCATATGGACTCAAAATATCCATTTTTATAATCACACTACATCCTCCCCTAGTGTATTTGAGTTCACCAAAACTTTGGTGGAATTTTTGTGACTTGGAGCCGAAAGCCATCAAAAAGTCAATTTTTTTGCTGTGCGCCATTTGATGAATATGGCATAAAAAAGGCAACCAATACCACAAGACAAAATAAAGGGGACTTAAAAAATAAAAAATAAAAAAAAATACAAAAGATTAACATGGGCCATAACTTAGAGAATAGTATGCTTCCATAATTTGTATTGCTGATGTACTAATTATGAGGAAACCCACACTAAGTGCATAGTGCACCCACCCCGAGGAAGCAACAAATATACACGTGAAACGTTTGTTGGGGTTTATCTCCCTGTAACCTCTAGCATCCACCATGGGCAGGGGTGCAAAAATATATATTATATTCTTTGTCCTTCTTTTTTCTGTGTGGTTATTTCTATTTTTCATGTGTTTTCAATTAACTCCTTTTGTGTTCTAATTGAGATATAGATGGATATATATTTTTTTCTAATTCATAAGCTTACGTAGGCTTTAACCAAACTCTTGCTAAACATGTCTAGTCAACCTGATTAGACTGTAATTAAAGGGAAATTGCCTCCTATTTTTCAACACCACTTTCGGCAGCAGTCCCGTAGAGAATGAAGGGAGTTGCAGTCTAGCATACTGATGGGTGAGAGCCTCTTAATCCAGGATAATATAATAGTCTCACAGTCCATTACATAAACCCATCCACAGATTTAGCCTGTCATCACATAGTAAATATGATCGAATCGTACATTGTACCTGTACTCTTAGTTTCTTCTCCCTGCCGTCCTGTAGACGCATGCATGAGCTGAAGGTGAGCTGTATGCAGAAGAAGGACGTCTCTATCATTAACCCTGAGCCGCTTGCTGAGGACACGCACACCTGTGAATTCATTGTCGTAAGTTTCTCTTTATTGGGATTTATTGTAGATGAGGCTAAATCTAGTGACCGTTTCTGATATTACAAGCGCGCCCATCCTATGTACCCATCAGACAGACTCCTCGGGCCAAAGGTTATTTTCCGTGAACGACTTGGACAATGGATATTGTAAATACGGCCTTCTGGAACTTAACGGGCTCTGGAAAGATATCCCAACAGTGGAGAATCACGAGACTCTATTTTTCAGCAATCAGAAGGTAATGCGCTGACACTGAAATCATTTCTTTGATTTGGTAAATGGTTGAAAATTTCTACAAATAAGAAATATATTGACAAAGAAATAAAAAAAAAAAAAAAAAAAAAAAAGTCAATTTTTTTTTTTTTCTTATCTTGCCAAATAAAGTCTGCACTAAGATCCCCATGTCCAAAACCACCCAAGTTCTCACTCCCAAAGCCCTGGAGGGACAAAATAAAAATAAAAAAACTCCAAAGGGGGTTATTGCCTGAGTGAGCAGTGGCAGGCCCGTGTCGGAGAGCTTTTTTTTTTTTTTTTCGAGATGGGACTTACAAACTCCATGTATTCTAGATTAAAAATTTTAAGTGATGGGTCTCTTTAAAGCTGTAATGTATGATGTGTTTTTTTTTTTTTTTGTCCAAAGGTGATTACTGCCTGTTGGGCCTCAATGAATGTACAAGATTCACATGTTTTGTATCCTTTTACATTACTAACTATAAAATGTTTCCGGCATTGTCCTGATCTCCTATATCTGGCCATCTTACCAGTGATCTGCTGAGTTACTCATCCTTAATTGTCATTCAGAATCTGTTTTCTTGGAAAACCATCTGCCCCAGGCCGCGTCAGTCTTATCCCTGCAAGCCGTTTTGGAAGGTTTGAAGATGGTAATATGTTTTTTTTTTTTATCAACTTGTAGAAGAAAATCTCCCATTCCCTATACCTGTACCATGTGTAGATCTTAAAATTGTAAAAAGTCTGGTGGGGTCTTTAGTTACTTTTTTTAAGTTTTAGTATCTTTGTAGATATCAGTCCAGAAGTGGTGTACAATTTTCAGTTCTCGAGTGCCTGGACGTCGGCGTGGTGCTCTAACCCTCAGATGGAATGTACTTTTGCAGCAGGTTTGTGACCATCGAGCGGGTATGATCTATTCCTATCTTTAATTCTATTTTATGTTCATTTGACTTACTATTGAGGTGACTTTCAGGACTGGCACAGTCAGACAGCCGTATAAATCGGACCAAGATCGGAACACAGTGCACGGACTGGCCGGCGGCTCTACTGACCCAAGTGCAACAGCTGCATAGAAATACATGTAGCGGTCACGTTCAGGAGAGTCGCTGGCCAGTCCGAACATTGCTGTCCGATTTTTATACAGCAGTCTTGACTGCATCTTAGAAGGAATAAATCAATAAGTAAATATGTTCTTCCAGTCACAGCAGGTTGTCTCCCTATAGGCCGTGTCTGGTACTGCATCTCATCCCATTCCCTTTAAATAAAGTCTAACATTTTTTTTTTTTTTTTTCGATAATTTATATAATAACTTTTATCCCATTTAAAAAGAAAAAAGTTTAAGACAATTCTTTGTTTTTAAAACACTGGGGGATGCAGCTGCTGACACTTGGTCAGATCACATCCCTGTCGGGTAGTGGAGAGAGATTTTGCTTGACTACAATAACATGGCACTGGGCTCCACCTACTGCTGTAAACTGCACATGCCAGGGGGGCTCTGACACGAATACCAATGGCAGCACCCAGTGGCTCAGTTCAATAAAGAGCAATTTGGTTGGGATAGTATACCCTATTCTGTGGATAGAGATGACTTCTAAATTTGAGCAAACCCCTATAATTGCTGTGTTTTTTTTTTTCTGTGACAGCCCTTGTAATTTGTAACTGGTGTTGCTTTTCATTTCTGTGCATTGTTGTTTGAAGTATTGCTTTTATATGGTTTGTGTCCGACATTAATACAATAAATAAAATCTTCATAGGCCCCCAAAATATAGGATATTTAGATGACTTAATTTGTAGTGTTTCCATCGAATTAAGTGGTTATCACTAGGATACGGCATCACTTTGTGACTGGTTAGGGTCTGACCTCTAACCCCCCCCCCCTCCTCCTCACAGATCCTAAGTATAAAGGGTCAGAGCACAGATTTAACCCTGCATCCGCATGCTTAGGGGTTGGACCCACATTGGTTGCACAGTGATGGCTTAGTCAGAATTTTGCCATTACTTTAAGATGAAAAGAAGTTTCAAGTGGTTAGTCTACCTTGGACACTTATGGCACATCCAGAATGATCGGTTACCAGAGGATATGCCATAAACGTCTAAGGCAGCAATACCCCTGTAAATACAGCCATGGGTAATTTTTAAACCTACTTAACCTGCTCCAATATATATATTTTTTTTATTTCTTTTCTTTCTCTCGCCCCCTTTTTATCTCCTCCTCTTCCTACCACCCCCCCTTCCCCCGGAAAGGCCTGCAGAACCAAGTCGTGGTCCTGAACATCTATACAGACATTCAGTGCAATTTCCTAACAAACAGTGCTGTTTTGGCTCAACAGTTTGCTTCCCAGGTATGTTGGCAATAATTGAGGGCGCTTTTTTTTTTTTTCTGTTTTATGGTTGAAATTTTTGAACATTTTGAGCAACTTATTTCTTTGATTCTGATTTGCATGATTTCCTTTCCTTGTACAGAGAAGAGAAAATTCACATGCACTATAACTTTATGCCAAAGGCAAACCTAATACATAATCGCACGTCTTACCTGCAAATTCTTGATTTGTGCAGACTTCACCCTCTGCATGCTAAAATCTTCAGCAATTCGGTGGCATATTTTCTCCTAAATCAGCTAGAGCGATTGGCTATTAGTAACTTCATAATTGTAATACTGATGGCCTAAAATGTTCCCTTCCTTTTTTTTCTTCCTTAAACTTGATGTTTTATTAGACATTATACTTATGTTTTCTGATATATTAATGCTGATAGTGTTGTTTTGTTTTTTTTTTGTAACTGAAAATTATTTAACCTTTCAATAAAAATTTAATTTTGAATTATCAGCTAGAGCTACAGTTGGCTCTAAACCAGTCACACACCCATTAAAGTTATTTGCATCTTTTATAAATGGATATTGTCAGCTTGTATTTACAACAACTATTTGGCAATTTACTGATTATTATAAATTTCAGCCGTTTTTTAGACATTGACTTTTGTTAGCCTTGGTACCATCCACCACTGCTAGATGGCAGAATATTCAGTGCTTACAAGCCCTTTTATAATGAACTTGGAAGCACTGTTGTGAAGCTGGCAGGATCGCTGAAGCGCGCAGGTAACTTCTAATGCTGGACGTACTTACAAGCTACAGCGGTGGTCTGTCTCCTAAGCAACAAGCTGTTAATAAAGGAAAAGTGTTTATCTCTAGACCGGCTACAAATTTTAATAAGCAGTAAACTGCTAAAGTGCTTGTTTTTACAAGAACTATCCAACAATATAACCTGTTCAAATTCTCCATGACTGTTAGATTTTAGTGTGTAGCAGGACATGCATAGAGAAGTAGAAAAGAAAATTATCTAAAGTGTGTGTGTGTGTGTGTATAGATAGTGCTTTTACTTAAAAAAAAATAAAAAAAACTTTAGTTGGTGGGGCAGTGGCTAATAGATTTTTTTGTTTCTTTTTTTTCTCTTTCCCCATGACGGCACCACGGAGAGAGGGGATCCGCCCTTCAAGGACAGGCAACCTACAGATAAAAAGGGTGGCACCTCTCTCCCGCATCAGTTGGTTTCCTGTCCTTGACAGGGACCTGCGGATGAAAAAATCCTGAAGAAACGAAGAAAGAAGATTTTACTTACCAGGCCCAACCAGTCTGACTCAGGCAGTGGGGGTTCCCTGCCTCGGCTGGTGCGGTGTCCTGAAGTGCCACAGCTGGGGTCAGCGGGCCTCCAGGGTGGCAGGGAGATGCGAAGCTGAGCCGCGGTCTCCTGTGGCGTCGGTCCCAAGCGGTAAGTATAGGGGGTTGGAGTAGGCCTGGGCCCTGGGCCTTGTGCAGCGCGCACCCGCACGCCGAATCGCTATCCGGCAAGCATGCAGGGCGCTCCCCCACGCGCCGGAAGTGACGCAGGAGGCGTCTGGAAGTGACGCGGCCGCAGATCCCTATGGATCCCTATGTTCAAACGCGCGCGCGGGAAAAGCCTAACATGTAGGACACAGCGGTGCCCTGGCCAGAGGGGGGCGCTCCCCGCATCGGTGTTGGAGGGGGAGGGGGCGGTCCCCTGCATAGCTTAAATAGCCAGGGAAGCAATGGGAAATGCTTCCTGGCATACGTTGAGATCAGCAGTATGAGTGACCAGGAGCCCCAGGAGGTGCAGCCCCTGCGCCCCCACTCGCCATCGCCTCAGAGGAAATGCATGAAAGGACCCTCCAGCGGCCCTCCGCGTCAACATACTCAAGGTGATGGAGGAACCGGTCGGTCCGGCAGGTCTTCTCAGCGTGGCAAAGATTCCGGCACGGCATCAGCCTCGGCGAAAGACCCAGCAGCTACCAGAGCAGATTCCTCTTCGAATGCGGTATTCCCTCTCTTTCGTCTGGGCGGTAAGTGATCTTCGTGAAAGTTCACTTGTAACTTGGGCCCTCCCCCCTCCCTTTTTTCTTCTTAGGGAAGGAAGAGCACGGGGAAGTTTAAACACAGGGCCTGCGCACTTTGCGCAGCGGATCTACCCACCACATGGCA
This sequence comes from Phyllobates terribilis, assembly GCF_046119375.1. Classification (NCBI taxonomy): domain Eukaryota; kingdom Metazoa; phylum Chordata; class Amphibia; order Anura; family Dendrobatidae; genus Phyllobates; species Phyllobates terribilis. The sequence continues at coordinate 80,548,309 of NW_027362767.1, read as the reverse complement.
AAAGAGACTATGTAGCTCATGCATCGAGCAAACCATCTGTGAGGAGACCCCTAAGTTTGCTACCGAGCTCAGATCCCTGATAAAATCGCAAGTCGAAGATACCTTTAAATCCCTCCAAAAGGGGGGGGGGAGAAGCATAAAAAAACTAGGTACCTTTCCCCGGTGTCAGTCTAGTAAATCAGATGAGGAAGTTGCGGCATCTGAATCATCCTGTTCATCATCTGCTTCCTCATCTTCAGAGGACGGGGTTCGTAACTGTTTCCCTATAGACAGAACAGATAGCTTAATCAAAGCAGTTAGGTCCACCATGGGGTTTGTAGACCCTCACCCCAAAAAGTCCATCCAAGAGATAATGTTCAGTGGCTTAGGTCAGAAAAGAAAGAGATCCTTCCCTCTTAATGATCAGGTACACGATCTGATTAAGAGAGAATGGAAGAAGCCAGAGAGGAAAGGGTTGTTGGCCCCGAAAAGGAAATACCCCTTTGAGGACCCTGTATGCTCTTTCTGGAATAAAGTGCCAAAAATTGACGTGGCGATAGCCAAAGCCTCTAAAAAATATTCCCTGCCATTTGAAGACATGGGGGTACTCAAAGACCCTATGGACAAAAAAGCGGACTCCTTTCTGAAAGGAGCCTGGGAAGCGGCAGGGGGGGGGGGTAAAACCTGCAGTGGCAGCCACTTGCACAGCCAGATCCTTGATGGTTTGGCTGGAAAAGCTGGAATCTCAGCTAAAAGACAAGGCTTCAAGGGAGGATATTATAGGGGCCATCCCTGTGATGAAAGGCGCAGCGGCTTTTCTGGCAGACGCCTCAGCCGACTCCGTCAGACTGGCAGCCAGAGCAGGGAGTTTTTCAAATGCAGCTAGGCAGGCCCTATGGCTCAAATGCTGGCCAGGCGACCTCCAAACAAAATCCAAACTGTGCTCCATCCCGTGTGAAGGGGAATTTTTGTTCGGATCTACCCTGGATGACATCCTGGATAAAGCCGGGGATGACAAAAAACGATTTCTGGTCCTCTCCAGTTCATCATTCAGGGAAGGGTTTTCGGAGCAAAAAATTCATGCGAAGGAGGCCCCCCAAAGATCAGGATAGGTGGGAAGATAGGAGACAGAGGAAGGCCAAGGGATTTATGTTCAACAGGCCCCTTAGTGACAACAAGAAGCCCGCCCAATGAAACGCAGCCCCAGGTGGGGGGAAGACTGCTCCATTTCCTCCCAGCCTGGGAAAAGATTTCAAATGTGGGCTGGATTTTGGGCCTGATAAAATCTGGGCTAAAACTCCACTCCTTGAGGAAATTTCACAGTAACCCCCGTAAGGTCCTCAGTGGTAGAGCAGTTGACTCTAGAACAGGAAGTCCTAGACCTTGTGGACAGAGCAGTCCTGCAGGAGGTCTCAGCTCAGGAGGCAGGCGAGGGTTTTTACTCCCCCCTATTCCGCAGGAGAAAACCGGACAGTACACTCAGGACTATCGTGAACCTGAAGAAATTGAACAAGTTCTTGAATATACAACCTTTCAAGATGGAATCAATAAAAACTTGTGTGAAATTACTGTTTCCAGGCTTTCATGACGGTCTTAGACCTAAAAGACGCCTACTATCATGTCCCCATTCACAGAGACTACCAGAAATTCCTGAGGGTAGCAATACCAATAAGGGGCACAATCAGACACTTTCAGTATGCGGCTCTTCCCTTCGGGTTAGCAATAGCCCCAAGAGTCTTCACGAAAGTGGTGTCGGAAGTCATGGCTCATCTGAGGGAGAGGAACATCCTGATAGTCCCATACCTAGACGATCTACTGGTTATAGGCAACTCGTTCAGCCACTGCAAAGACCAGCTAGCAGTAGTCATGGATTCTTTGACGAGTTTGGGATGGCTTCTAAATCTAAAAAAATCCAGATTGGAGCCAGTTTAGCTACAGGAATACTTGGGTATCCTGTTAGATTCAAGGAGTCAGGAATGCCGTCTTCCGGAAGGGAAAGTCCAAAATATGATAGCCCGTGTCCTATGTGGAAAAGCATCCGGTTATGACACTAAGGGGAGCAATGTCCCTCCTAGGTTCTATGACTGCCTGCATCCCGGGTGTCCGCTGGGCTCAGTTGCACACCAGGGTCTTACAATGTGAGATCTTGGGGGCGGAAAAATCTCTAAGAGGGCACTTAGAAGGTTGACTGACCTTATCCTCAAACTTTACTTTCCCTAACATGGTGGACAAAGGAAAAAAATCTAGGCAGGGGCGTCCCATGGACAATATCGGCACCCCAGATTCTGACGACAGATGCAAGCCCCAGGGGGTGGGGGGGCTCATCTAGACAACCAAGTGGCTCAGGGGGTCTGGGCAAAGGGGGTGGAAGGTTCTTCCTCCAACATGAAAGAACTTCTGGCGGTGAAGTATGGCCTCTTGGAATTTCTAAACGTGTTTTAAAAGGTCACCACGTGAGTGTTCTCAGACATCCGGGTAGTGGTGGCATATCTAAATCATCAGGGGGGTACCCGGTCCATCTCCCTTCTTGAGGCGTCAAGCTCCATCCTCCACATAGCAGAGAGAAATTTAGAGTCCTTATCAGCTCTGCACATAAAAGGGTCAATGAACGTCACGGCGGACTTCCTAAGCCGGACCCAGTTGAGACAGGGCGAATGGGAGCTGAACCAGCTAGTGTTCAAAAAGATCACGAGGGCTTGGGGAATCCCATGTATAGACCTATTTGCCAACTGGAAAAACAAAAAGGTGGACACGTTTTGCTCGATCGACCCCAGGGGGAACCCAGTAGCACTAGACGCTTTTTTGATTCCATGGGACCACCAGCTAGTATATGCCTTTCCTCCGATTGCTCTCATTCCGGCAGTTCTGAGGAAGATCAGGGAAGACTAGGCGAATGTGATCCTGATCGCCCCCTTCTAGCCAAGAAGGCCTTGGTTTTCCTGGCTGAGGATCATGTCCGTCTCCGACCCCTGGGTCCTTCCGGAAGTTCCGGACCTGCTGTCTCAGGGTCCAGTACTCCACCCGCAGGTAACAAACCTGCACTTGAGAGGTCACTCTTGAGGGATAAAGGGTTTTCCCCCAATCTAATCTCTACCTTGCTGCAGAGTATGAAACCTGTAACTACTAGGCTCTACGGGAAAACTTGGCAGAAATTCCTTTCCTTTGCGGGTACGGATATAGTAGGGGAGGCCCCCGTGGTTACCATCCTGGAGTTCCTTCAGAGGGGGTTGGAGCTGGGGTTGGCCATGAGCACGCTGAAGGTTCAGGTGGCAGCTCTGGGAGCCCTGTATAACTTTAACCTGGCAAGGGATAGATGGGTCTCCAGGTTCATCAGGGCATCTCATAGATACAGGCCCATCCCCTCCCGGAAGGCTCCTCCGTGGGATTAAAATCTTGTTCTTTCAGCCCTGACCAGAGGCCCCTTTGAACCACTAGGGGAAGCGTCCCTTAAAATCTTGTCCCTTCTGGTAGCCCTCACCTCGGCTCGCCGCATTAGTGACATCCAAGCATTATCCGCGGGACCCCTCTTTACGCAGATTCTAGACGACAGTGACGCTTAGGATCGACCCACCGTACCTTCCTAAGGTGGGATCCCTTTTTCACAGGTCACAGGAGGTCACCCTCCCTTCCTTCTGCGCAGCCCCAAAAAAACAAGGGGGAAGAGGCCCTTCACGCCTTGGACGTCAGGAGGTGCATTATGCAATATTTAGAGGCCACACGGGAGTGTAGGAAGGACGGGGCTCTTTTTGTGTGCTTCCAGGGATCTCGGAAGGGACAGAAAGCTTCCAAGGGAACCCTGGCGAGGTGGATAAGGGAAGCCATTTCCCTGGCTTATTCCTTAAGCGGGGATACAGCGCCAGTGGGCCTAAGGGCTCACTCGACGAGGGCAGTGGCAGCCTCCTGGGCGGAGAAGGCCGGAGCTTCAATCGAGCAGATATGTAGAGCGGTGACCTGGTCTTCTCCCTCCACGTTCTTTAAACACTACCGGCTGGATCTAACATAGTCTTCAGATCTTACCTTTGGCAGAAGGGTTCTGGAAGCGGTGGTCCCTCCCTAATCTTCACTGCTCTGCAATCTCTCCGTGGTGCTGTCATGGGGAAAGAGAGTAGTTGCTTACCGGTAACGAAATTTCTCTGAACCCATGACGGCACCCGTACATTCCCTCCCCCTTTTTTCTTACACATGGGTGTGCACAATCGTTACTACCTGTTTTGTTTAGTCACAGGGTGTGTCTGGAAAAAAAATAAAAAAAAATAAAAAAATATATAAATAAAAATGCCATATTTGGTGTTACTAACCTGGCGGTCCTCTCGGTGCTCTGTAAACCAACTGATGCAGGAGAGAGGTGCCACCTGTTTTATCTGTAGGTTTCCTGTCCTTGAAGGGCGGATCCCCTCTCTCCGTGGTGCCGTCATGGGTTCCGAGAAATTTCGTTACCGGTAAGTAACTACACTTTTTTTTTTTTTTTTTTTCCCCAACCTGCTTGTTTCTAGCTCACGCTACTGATTTGTGGATTCTTCATATTTTACAGCTGTCATGGTTCAAAAAGAAATGATTCAAGAGCAGTTTCTTTACTTTTTAGACTTTATTGCTTTATAATGGCTGTCGCTCTGGAGAAGTGTTCTCTATTGATCTTCGAGTCCCCCATAAAAATTGGAAGAAAGGGATATCTTTCTCGCAAAACTCCAGCATCTCATGTCTGCGCCTTCTCAATGATGAGAACTACATGGTGGTGTCTGATATGTCTGGGCAGGTAAGAAGTGGCTTAATATTTTAAAAGTCCTGTCTAGTCTTGAAATAGATGGAGAAGGGTCGCCAAACACTTGTTTGTCACTACAAAAAACAGTAGCACATTGCCCATTTGTAAATGGGGAATATGCTGCCAGTAACATGATTCTGATTAATACGATGGTTCTATCCTCATTCTCCCTATAAATCTTCTTCCCCCTGTATGATGCTGACCAATCATAAGCGGGCAGGAACACTCAAAGGAATGAACTCCTATTAGATAATATCCGTGGTAGGGCAGGAAAGAAGATTAAAGCTATTTCACTTGTCTCATACACTGAGAAACATGCTGAAAGCTATTGTGGGGGCGTGTTCTTTCTCCAGTGTGTTGCTGCCTGCTTATGATTGGTCCACATCATACAGGAGAACAAGTGCATGCCACCAGTGAAAACTGTCTAATTACACGCACTTGGACTTAAACTAATCTTTCTTATTAGGTGCCAAATACTTTGATTGCTTGTAGCCACTACTACATTGTGTATCCAATTAGAAAGGAAAAATATGGTGAAGGGTCCTCAAATAACGTGTATAAAACTTCTTGCAAATAACTTGTTTAGTTCTAAGCAATAGAGACATCTTGTGTACTATGGATCTTAGAATAAGGGAGTTTTACTGTTAATTTTAATGTGTTAGATTTGTAAAGAATTTTGTAGGTAATAAAATATAAGGATTAAATTGCAGATTTTTTGTTGCACTCTGTAGATTAAGCTGTGGGATCTGCGGATGGTAAAGCCTGTGCGGAGCTATGAAGGACATGTTAACAGTTATGCTTGCCTACCAGTGCATGTGAATGAAGATGAAGGGTTGCTTCTTGCAGGTACAAAACGTGCCCAAAATATCTCAATTCATATAGTTCTAAGTTTTAAAGGGCTGGCTTGTGTGGACAACCTTTACTTCTAATATACTTTTCTCGTCTTTTGGCATTAGCATGAATCTGCTGGCTGATTCTTTTTTTTAAAAAAAAAAGTTTCCCACGGAAGGTTAGACATTATTCTGATGTGAAATGCACAAAAGTGAAACAAACCTATATATTTTTATTTTATGCCTGCACCTCCTGGTGCAATTTTTGGTACTTTACATCTGCCATACAGTTCTAGCGACATGAACCTTTTTTATGGTGAAGGAAAAAATTACAGCTTCAAAAAAATTGCAAACTTAATTTTTTTTTTAAAAGAATACTTTTTTTTTTGGTCTTTAGCAAGGGGGTGGTGTTCATAAGGTAATTATGCAAAACAGTCTAAAGACACGCCCCAGAGGATCCTGAGAGTCACACAATCATTGTGCCCTGTTTGGTGGGGATTATAGAGATCTTAAATGTACAGTATAATTTGACACTCCTGCAAGGGAGGGGCCTGAGGGGCAGGGAGTGACATACCTCACAGCAGCTGTGAGCTGTACAGGACTACCTCCTGTGGACTCCAAGCAATGCGGTCCTTTGTGTCAGGTATTATAATTCAACACAGAGTTATGGGAACATGATACATCCCAGTGATACACCAAGTATATTTTTGGAAACCTAAGAGAATGGTGAATGTCACCCTGGCTTTCAGCACCGTCCAGCGCGTAGGGAAAGGGAGATGTGCAGCACAGCCATGCGGGAGCCTCTAAGGGCCCAGTGCTTGGTATCCATGCGTAACGGGGGCCCGGCTGGATCCGATGACACCAGAACGACTCATTAGGACCGTCCATTAAGGAGGTATAGCCCATTTTAGCTTTTGGGAGTTTTTAGCTGAGTGACCAGGGGTGGAGATTTCGGTTCAGCCAGGAGGAAGGAGTGTGAGTGGCCCAGAGGGATAAAGAGCCCAGCTGCCCTGGCTCCATTGTCTTTTTCCTTTTGGAGGCCGTGACAACACGTTGTGTGGGAGAAGACCTGCAACAAAGAGAGAGGGCCCCACAAGCTTCCCATGTAGCAGCCCTTCCCCTGAAAGCCAGGCCAGCCATCTGACTGGTAACTGACTCTTAACTGCTTTATATCTTTTGTACCCTTACTATGGTGTTTGCAACTCTGACCATTGTGTATGTATAACCCTTATGTATTTAGTACATTGTCTAGTGTGCCCCTAAGGCGATTAAATATAATTGAACGTTGGTCTGCTCTTTTATTTCGATCCATGAACTCGCGTCCATTCGGTCCAACGAACCCGCTACCAGGCTGGTTTCTAGCCCGATGTAATTCCGTAATATATAAAAGAAACTGGCAGCTCGACCAGACTCTGCTTCACTGGAGCTAGTGAAGGAGCCTCTCAGCCTGACAGGGGTGTGAGCGAGTGTGGTGCCACATCAGTGACTGAGTGGACCTCCTCCTCTCACTCCCGGGTACCTTCCTGTACCCATGTGAACAGGGGCTGTCTGTGTAGAACTGTACCAATCTGACCTTGCGTGTCCTCAAGGGGGTGCAGAACGTCATGTTGGTGCAAAGGGCAGATCCGTGTCACGTGATGCCTCAGGTGGGTGGGGTGTGGATCAATCACATGTGGTGGCAGCAGTGGGATTCTGCGGGGTCTCTGCTGCCATTTCTTCACACACCCCATTCAGTAAAGGCATAAAAATTGGCATCAAACCCATGTCTAGAACCGTATGGAGGATTAAAAAAAAAAAAAAATGCAAGAGAGCAATGGGAATAAAATGAGGGCAAAATTGGAAGATTTTGACCTGGCCAAAAATATTTTACAACGAACCTTTTTGTAGCGTTGAAAAAAAATTAACATATGCTGGTTGCAGGGCTCCAGACTTCAATGCATTTTGTTTGAGATCACTCAACTTAGATGCAGAAAAGTGTAATTTATTGACTTATGCAGTGTTATAAAGGGTGAACATGCTTTGGTTAAATGAGTTGCTGCTCCCAATCTGCAGTTTGTCCAACCCTGAAAATCTGAATTTAATGCATTTTGAAAAAACAAACTTGTAGAAGCGGAAAATGTTTTTTAAAGGAAAAGTTAATTTCTAGTGTTGAGCGAGTATGTTCCGTCTGAGTATGCTCGGGCCGAGCTCCGAGTATTTATAGCTGCTCGGTGATCTGGTTGAATCGCTCCCGTGTGCATGATTTGCAACTGTTTGACAGTTTTATTACATGTGAGGAATGTCTATTTCTTAACATGTAATAAAGCTGTCAAACAGTTGCAAATCATGCACACGGGAGCGATTCAACCATTTCACCGAGCAGCTGTAACTACTCGGAGCTCAGCCTGAGCATACTCCGCGAAAGGGTTAATAGAACATACTTGCTCAATACTATTAATTTCCAGTTCACATGTCCAATGTAAGTGTTCTGGGCACTCTTAGGGACTGCAATTGGCTGATTTTTATTAACTTTCCATATATAATGTTAAATACTTAGCCAACAATACAACTAAAGTTGATGCATTTTGCTTTGCAGTTGGACAAGATTGTTATACAAGAATATGGAGCTTCCAGGATGCCCAACTTCTGAGGTCAATCCCATCACCGTATACAGCCTCCAAGGAATTTATACCAAATGTGGCATTCTCTGCCTACCACGGCGGGAAAAGACCTGTACCTGGATTACTTATGGCTGTCAAGACAGAATTGTATCACTTTACTTACGACACCCGGGACTTTTAATACCACTGCAGAACCTGTTTTGCAGTGACTTTAATCCAGTTTATACTTCAGTATCTTCCTGATACCGGACAGCCGAGCGTTCTACTTTTGGATAGAGCATACCGTATGTATTTTAAGCAGCATAAATCATTTAATTTCTGAATGATTTTTAAGAGCTTTTCAAAGCTAGCTATTAAAATTATATTTTTTACTGTATTTGATGTTTTTTTGTGCTTAACACTATCTTCATGTACAGCAACTTACACTGCTAGCAGTTGGTTAGAATATAAGTAACTTGCCTTTGACATGGGGTGGGGGGGGTGGCCGCCACTGGAAGTCAATGGAACAGCTTAAAGCTATGGATTTGAAGCAGAAATTTCCTGAGCGTTTCTGCATCTCCTTGGCGAGAAAAACGCTGTGGAAATTCCACACTTTTTTTCTCCTCTCTCCCGCATCAGTTGGTTTCCTGTCCTTGACGGGATCCTACAGTCCGGAGGAGGCATACCTGCGGGGTGCCAGAAGATGGACGTCGTGGGATGCCAGGCCCAGCCAGTCCGATCCAGGCAGCGGGAGTCCCCTGCCGCGGCTGGTGCGGTGTCCTGATGCACCATTGCTGGGGTCAGTGGACCCTTAGGGTGTGCTTAGGGGGGATCCGGACGAAGAGGCAGGGCCTGTCGGGGCCGTTGAGGACTGTGCTGGAACCCCCTGGTTGCGGAGGTGAGAGCGCGGCCCGGCGGTGTGCATTTCAACTTCCAGGTCTGCCGCGCGGCACCGCAATGCATGATTGGGTGGCAGGTGCAGGGGAGGAGGGGGCGTCGGGTCACCACAGGCCCTATGGGAGGGATTCCCAGTGCCTTAAGACAGCGAAGGATGCCAGTAGTTGCTCATCAGAGCTCTGGCACGCTATGTAAAAAAAAAAAAAGTGTAATAGGGAGCAAGAGCTACCTCCTCAGTCGCCACCGCCAACCCAACGAAAGAAGAGACCGGGCACCAGGACCGGAACAGTGGAAGCGGGCGCTCCTGCAGATCGTCGCAGCAAGGACTCCACCTCGACATCTTCCAGGAGGACTCCGTCTACAAAGATGACTCCACCTCCTGAACCGGTACCCGCTCTTCCATCTGGTTGGTAAGTGAGCTTCGTGAAAGTCCACTTTGTAACTAGGGGCCCTTGCTCTCTCTCTTTTGTCTCCTATAGGTAAAGAGTACAGGGAAAACAAAAAATAGGACTTGTGCACTATGCACTGAAACCTTGCCCACTACTTGGGATAAGAGACTCTGCAGCTCCTGCATTGAGTAGACTATATGTGAGGGAACCCCGAGATTTGCCTCTGAATTTAGAGATCTGATTAAATCGCAGGTCGAAAACACCATTAAATCTTTTCAGGGGGGCAAAGGTTAAGGAAAACTAAAAACATATCCCCCAAGTCCAGGTCTAGCAGTTCTGAGGATGGCGGAGATTCGGACACTTCCACCTCTTCCTCCTCCTCATCTACAGATAGAGGAGGATGGAGCTGTTTCCTTATTGTGGAAACAGCCTCCTCAAGGCTGTCAGATCTACCATGGGATTAACAGATCCCCGGCCCAAAAAATCCATACAAGATGTGATGTTCAGCGGTCTAGAACAAAAAAGAGATCTTTTCCACTCAACGAACATGTTCACTCGCTGATTAAGAGAGTGGAAAAGACCGGAGAGAAAGGGCTTCCTTTCCTGTAAACGAAAGTACCCGTTTGAGGACCCAGCATGTTCCGTTTGGGAGAAAGCACCAGAACTGGATGTCGTCATAGCCAAGACCTCAAAGAAATACTACCTTCCATTTGAGGACATGGGCGTCTTAAAAGACCCCATGGATAAAAAGGCAGACACCTTCCTAAAGGGTTCCTAGGAAGCCACTGGGGGGGGGGGGGGGGTTAAAACCCGCGGTAGTTGCCACGTGTACGGCCAGGTCACTAATGGTCTGGCTGGATCAGCTTGAATCACAACTGAGGCAAAAAACATCGAGAGACACAATCCTTGAATCTATCCCGATAATGAAAGGGGCAGCGGCCTTCCTGGCTGACTCCTCGGCGGACTCGAAGTCAGGTTAGGTGCTAGAGCAGCAGGGCTTGCTAACGTGGCTAGATGAGCCCCCTGCCTCAAATGTTGGCCCGGGGATCTGCAGACTAAATCTAGGTTGTGCTCCATCCCCTGTGAGGGTGAGTTTCTATTTGGGCCTGCCCTTGATGATATCTTGGATAAGGCTGGGGACAAGAAGAAGCGGTTTCCTATCTTGTCTAACACTACTTGCAGGAAACCTTTTCGGAGTAGAAGGTTTATACGTAGGAAGCCCCCTAAAGAACAGGATAGGTGGGAAGACCAAGGGATTCCGATTTAACAAGCCCTCCAGTGCTAACAGAAAGGGCCCCCCCCCCCCATGAAGATTTACCCCGGGTGGGGGGAAGGCTATCAAGTTTTCTCCCGGCCTGGGAGCTAATATCCGACAGCTCATGGATTCTGAGCCTAATACAATCAGGCCTGAAACTCCAATTCCTCAAATTCCCTCAGCAAAACTTTGTTATAACCCCCGAAAGGTCTTCAAAGGAGGAGCAACTGGCCTTGGAGCAGGAAATCCAGGGACTGGTAGGGAAGGCAGTCCTTCAGGAGTTCCCGGGGGGAGGGGTGGAGAAGGGCATGGGCTTCTATTCTCCATTATTCCTGAGAAAAAAAAACAGATGGGACATACAGGATTGTGAATCTAAAAAAACTGAACAAACTGTTGAAGGTGGAAGCCTTCAAAATGGAAACAATAAAATCTTCAGTAAGAATGCTGTTTCCCGGTTGTTTCATGGCCGTCCTGGACTTAAAAGACGCTTATTATCACGTCCCGATACACACCGACTACTGGAAGTTCCTCAGGGTAGCAGTTCCTATGGGTGGAGTGGTCAAACACTACCAATATACAGCCCTCCCATTCGGCATCGCCATAGCCCCAAGGGTCTCCACCAAAGTTGTTGCAGAGGTGATGGCTCATCTAAGCGAACAGAACACCCTGGTCGTCCCATACCTAGACGACTTCCTGATAGGCAGCTCCTTCCTAGACTGCAAATCCCACCTGAAAAAGGTCATGGATTCCTTGACTCGCTTAGGATGGCTTTTGAATCTTTAAAAGTCCAAGACAGGAATATCTAGGCATCGTGCTGGATTCAAAAGGTCAGGAGTGTCGTCTCCCCAAAGGGAAAATTCAAAAAATCTTAGGCCAGATATCACGGGCAAAGTCCCACCCGTCTATGTCCCCTCGGAAAGCCATGTCCCTGTTAGGTTCCCTGACAGCATGCTTTCTGGCCGTCCAATGGGCTCAAATACATACCAGAACCCTTCAGTGGGAAATCCTAGAGGCGGAAAAAGCCCTAAAAGGGCGTTTAGAAGGGCTTTTAACGCTATCTGCAAAAACCACACTTTCCCTAGAGTGGTGGGGGAACATAGACAATCTAGCCTGGGGGATTCCTTGGACAATCCCAACACCGCAAGTCTTGACCACAGATGCAAGTCCTGGGGGCTGGGGGGCTCACCTCAACAATCTGGTAGCTCAGGGGATCTGGACAGAACGCCTAAAACTAATGTCCTCAAACATGAAGGCGCTCCTAGCAGTAGAGCAGGCACTCTGGGAATTCATGCATACACTACAGGGACATCACGTGAGGGTCTTTTCAGACAACCGAGTAGTAGTGGCGTATCTGAACCACCAAGGGGGGTACACGGTCCCATTCCCTAATGCAGACTACAGAGGTAATCTTTCACTTAGCCGAGGAGAACTTACAATCCCTATCCGCTCTACACATAAAAGGGATAGAAAATCGCACCGCAGAGTTTGAGTCGGACACAGCTGAAGCAGGGCGAGTGGGAATTAAGTCAAGCAGTTTTTCTGCAGATTGTACAAAGGTGGGGCCGGCCCTCCATAGATCTGTTCGCCAACAATCAGAACAAAAAAACACGCTCTTTTTGCTCCCTAGATCCCAAAGGGAACCCCCGTAGCCGTGGATGCCTTCATGATCCCATGGAATTATCCTCTAGCTTGCGCTTTTCCTCCGACTGCTCTGATTCCAGCTGTTCAGAGGAAAATCAGAGAAGAGGAAGCAAGGGTAATCTTGATAGCCCCCTTTTGGCCAAAGAGGGCATGGTTTTCATGGCTGAGGAGGTTATCAATCTCTGACCCATGGGTTCTTCCGGAGCTCCCGTACCTTCTTTCTCGGGGTCCGGTCCTCCATCCTCAGACGTCAAGCTTACACTTGACAGCCTGGAATTTGAGAGGGCTCTTCTGAAAGACAAAGGTTTCTCCCCAAATCTTACAGTATCGCCACACTACTTCAAAGTAGAAAAACAGTCACCACCAAACTGTATGGGAAAACCTGGAAGAAATTCCTTTGTCTCAGGTTCCAGGTTGGGTGGGGAGGTTCCATTGACAGCCATCCTGGAATTTTTACAGAGGGGGTTGGAGCAGGGCCTGGCCACAAGTACCTTTAAAAGTTCAAGTTGCGGCCCTGGGAGCGCTCTATAATTTTGACCTGGCTAGGGATAGATGGGTATCTAGGTTTATTAAGGCATCAGCTAGATCCCGTCCCATCCCATCCCGAAATAATACACCCTGGGATTTAAACTTGGTCCTTTCAGCTTTAACGGAGGCCCCCTTTGAACCCCTGTCGGAAGCATCCCTAAAAATTCTGTCCCTAAAGACAGCACTCTTGGTAGCTCTCACATCCGCACGTAGGGTTAGTGATATTCAGGCTCTATCGGCAGGCTCCCCCTTCACACAAATCTTGGAGGATAGGGTTACTCTGAGAACTGACCCTGCCTACATGCCAAAAATGGCGTCAAGATTTCACAGGTCCCAGGAAATCGCCCTTCCTTCTTTCTGCCCTAACCCTAGGAACATGAAAGAGAAGGTCTTGCATACACTAGAGGTCAGAAGATGCCTAATCCAATATTTAGAGGCGACACAAGGGTGTAGGCAGGCTAGTTCTTTGTTTGCTTTCTGGGTCCTCGTAAGGGGAAGAATGCTTCTAAGGGCACGCTGGCCAGATGGATAAGGGAGGCCATCACACTATCTTACTCCTTACGGGGAGAAGCTGGCACAGAGAAACTGAAGGCCCACTCAACAAGAGCGGTGGCAGCCTCCTGGGTGGAGAAGGCCGGTGCTACGATAGAGCAGATATGTAGATCGGCAACCTGGTCTTCCCCCTCTACCTTCTTTAATCACTACCGGCTACACTTAACCTCTTCTTCAGACCTTACTTTCGGGAGAAGGGTTCTGGAAGCTGTGGTTCCCCCCCCTTAATGAGTCACTTCTCTGTAATTCTCTCCGTGGTGCCATCATGGGGGAAGGAGAAAGACGTAGTTACTTACCGGTAACGGGATTTCTCAGAGCCCATGACGGCACCCGTACATTCCCTCCCTTCACGTGTGGGTGCGCACACTTATTAGTTACTTGTTGTAGCCACGTGGTGTGTCTGACGAGGTCTTAAATTGTAAAATTTTGTATTACTAACCTGGTGGTCCTCTCATGCTCTGTAAACAACTGATGCGGGAGAGAGGTATCGCCCTTTTATCTGTAGGTTTCCTGTCCTTGAAGGGCAGATCCCCTCTCTCCGTGGTGCCGTCATGGGCTCTGAGAAATCCCGTTACTGTTAAGCAACTACGTCTTTTTTGTACATAATCAATGAGTGCTTTTTGGCGCTAAATAAAATTATTTGGTGGGACATTGCTTAAACCTTGGATTAACATCAGAACTGGGGTGAGTATATTGGTTAATTTGAATGATTAAAGAATGTGTCTGTTGTATTTCAAAAAGTGTTTACTCTGTGTTTAACACTTTACTTTAATTGGGTTTGGTCATGAAAAGGTCTGGCCCCTTTTCCACACCAAACAAGAGCTAGGTGTCAGCTAATCCTATACACCTAGTCTTCATTAGCACTTCTATTCATGTGATTTATGCAGTAGCTGTGAGCTGCTATTTTTAGCCTAAGAAGGTGCCATTTGCAAACATGGTCCCTGGCTATAATTAACCGCTCACAGCTGTTTCCTTAGCCACTATGTCATGTGTCCCCCCCCCCCCCCCTCCCCTCCCCCGATCAGCACTCAGCAGATCTTTGGAAGAAGCACATTTTTATTGCATCCAAAACGCTGTGTTCTAATTCCACACTTTTGTTGTCAGTACATGTGAAGCCACCACATTATGACCCTTCAATCGGTCAAAATCTGCAGCGGAGACTAGCGTGTCTGCTACAGAAGTTGACATGCTGCAGGTGAGTTTGGGTACGTGGCCACAGTCAGGAGCTGCTGCAGGTTTGATGCCGAGTGTTTAAACAGCGTCAAACCCGCAGCGTCCAGATGTTACAACATAGTGGATGGGATCTCAAGAAATCCCACGTCCACTATATGTGCATCTGAGGCTGCAAATCACCTGTGGACACTGACATGTAGCTCTTCTTTCATGACCGCAGTATGTCAAATTCTCTTGTGAACTTTAGTCTCTAACAGAAATTTTTTCACTAGAATGTATTGAATTTGGTAAATCCGCATGGTTCAGTGAACACATGTGGATTTACCTGCGCTCAATAGAATGCAATGTTTTGGACACAGCAAAAATATGCATCCAAAGTGCTGCTAAGTCTGAATCGTGGGCACAGAGCCTAAATTTATTTATTTATTTTTTTTAACAAAAAAAGTGTGGGCTCCCATGTCATTTTTATAACCAGCTGGGGGCTGATATCAGTAGCCGTGGGAAGGGGGTCATTAGCCCAAAAAAATGTTCCCTGGCTATTAATATCAGCCCACAGCTGTTTGGCTAGCCTTTATTGGCTAGATTACTGGCGGAACGCAGAAAAAAAATTGATGTGGGGTCCTCTTATAATTTCTAAACTGACAGCTATGGACTGCTATTAATAGCCAGGGAAGGGGCCCATGAATACTAGCCCCCTCCACAGCTAGTAATATCACCCCGCAGCAGTCCTAGAAATGGCGCATCAATAAGATGCGCCAAATCTGGCGCTTAGCACCCGCTCTTCCCACTGCCCTATAGCGGTGGGGTTGGGGTTCACGTCAGCCTTGTATTGGCGGCTGACGTGAAGCCCAGGTTAGTAATGGAGGGCGTCAGTAATGGGGGAATCTTTTATAAACTGTAGTAAAGTGGTCGCAGCTTTTAAAATAAATGCACGGCCAGAATAAAGTATTTTAATGGGGGGGGGGGGATACATTTCTTGTACTGGGTCCGCAAAGCCATCGATCTTCTGAAAAAAATAACTAAAAATATTCCTCACCTGACCGCCGTCACAACACAGTCCACGATTACCGCCAACTATTGTCCCTCGGCGATCCAGGTCACTTCTATAGCGGTGACATCAGCAATCACTGATGTTACTGCCGTAGAAGACGGCAATGCATACTGACAGTGTAAAAATCACTCCTGTCAGTATACATTGCTGCTGCAGGAGGTCCCTGGGGTTCATCAACTGATCAGCCCCGGTGACCTCTCGCTACCATCACCCTGAGAACATTCTTCAGAATTTTCCCAAGGGTGATGTCACATGAATGATCAGCTGCTCGCTCACGTGACCGCAGGTCCTGGGAGCGAGCGTGCTACCAGCAGTATGCCGCCTGGGAGAGAGCAGCACCGGGGACCAGGAGGACAGGTGAGTATAAGGCTGTGTGCCCACGATGCGTTTTTTAAGCGTTTCCGCAGCGGCAACGCATTAAAAATGCATGGTAGAAGGTCTACCATGTTCCCCAATCATAATCCGCATGTGCTGTGCACATGCTGCGGACATTTCCGCTCCGGATTATCATTGCGGAAAAAAACGCAGCACTACCAATTATTTTGCCATAGACTTGCATTGAGCCGCTTCAAATCCGCAAGTATGTAAAACTACTTGCAGAATTTTAGTGCATTTGCTACGATTTTGGAACACAAGACCGCAACTAATGGGAAGTGACCTCATGCTGGGATATTCCTGCCATCCCAGACCATCCCACAAATCCAGGAAGACGAGAATCCCATACCATTCCAGTCTTCCTGGATCATGGCTGAGCATCTGGGGTGGTACAAAAGGATGGACCTGAATGTCCCGGTCATGATTAGTGTGCGGGCGCTCTGTGCGGTGTCTCCGTGCAGGCAGACATAGGCCGATGTGACACTACTACTCCCATCGGCCTATGTCTGTCCCCTGTCCACTAGTGCCAGCAGGATCAGCTCGATGGGAGTAGTAGTTCCCATCAGCCTGATCCTGCTGTTAAAATTGCCCTAATGTGTCCTTTAAACTGCCCCCATAGGTTTATATTTTGCCCATATATCTTTTTTAATTTCTTTTTATGCCCCCATATTTTTTTGATTTTACTTATTTATTTTTTTTATAAGTTACAGTCCCCTTTTTTTTTTTTCTTTGGTCCACAAATTTTAAAAATTTCATTGGTTGCCTAAAATAAATTTAGTTTATACATTACCTGTCCCCACCGATCGCCACCTAAAATAAAGTAAAAAATAAACTACACCTAATTCCCCAAAGCCATCGATCTCCTGTAATAAACTATAAAATAATAAACCACAAGAGTATCCTTACCCCTCCGTAGTAGTCCACGAGTGTCCCACAAAGATCTCCAGTTTAGAGCAGCCACATAAAATGTGGCCGCCGCTACAATGACGGGGCCGTAAAGCAGCCCCGTCATTGCATAAGCGAGTTCACCGGAGTTCAGGCAGCGCTGCTCCGGTAAGCTCCTTTACGGCCTTGCTGACCGTGAGAAATTCCCACGGTACAGCAGGGCCGTAAGGAAGGTCACCGGAGCTGCGCTGACTGAATGCACTCCGGTGACCTCGGTCAGGGGCTCACGCTGCCGGGAGCGGACGTGTTCCCGGCAGCGTGAGCTTACAGCAGCCATGCACAGCTGTCACCATCTCCAGATGTGACAGCTGTGCATGGGAGATCAGTGCAGGAACGTGGACAGGTAACTATTTTTTTTTTTTTTTTTTTTAACTCTTTGTAGGTTAGTAATGGGGGGTGTCTTATAGATACCCCTCATTACTAACCTGGGCTTCATGGCAGCTGGCGCTGACATGAACCTCACCATTATTACCCCCTGCCACCGCACCAGGGCAGCGTGGAAGAGCGAGGCTAAGCGCCAGATTTGGCGAACAAATATGATGCGCCAAATCTGGGGTGGCTGAGGGCTGATATTATAGCCTGGGAGGGTGCCTATAACCATGGCCTCGTTATAGGCTATTAATATCAGGTCCCAGCTGTCTGCCTAGCCTTTGCTGGCTCCAATTTATAGGGGGACCCTATATATTTTTGGCTTTTTTTGGGGTCTCCCTGTAGAATGGGCAGTAAAGGCTAAGCTAACTGCTGCGGCCTGATATTAATAGCCTAGAGAGGGGCCATGATCCTTGGCTACTTCCCAGACTATAACATCAGCCCTCATCCGTCTGCTTTCCCTCTGCTGGCTATTAAAAATATGAGTGAGCCAACCCAATTTTTTTTTATTTTTAAATACATTGAAATGTAAGATTATTATACAGCGTGTGCGTGACCAAGCATACATTGAAATGGGTCTGTGTGTGTCTCTGGTATGTGTGGGAAAAAGTCATCACCACTTGTACCGGAGATTCTGATGTGTGAAAGAGCCTCAATTGGATATTGGGGGGGGGGGAGGGGTTGCCCATGTGTGTAGGGGTTTGACTAGGAAATGACATCAAATTGGCCCTTTTTTTTTTTTTTAACTTTTGTAAGCTTTTTTTGAAGCCAAATAAACGCATGAAAAACACATCAAAACCGCACATAGAATCCGCATGGGTTTTCGGGCAAGGAGATGCAGAAATGGTCAGGAAAATTTCTGCATCGTGGGCACATAGCCTTAGAGTGTGTGTGTGTGTTGGGTTTTTTTTTTTTTTACACAGCGTGGTAGATTGGCTTGGTTGGTAGACTACTGCTCCTCTCAGCTGTGCTGCTCTCGCTGTTAGCAGTGGCAGTTGGATGAGGAGTAGTGGGCCTCCTCTCCCAACCTGGGTACCACCTGCAGCGTTTCCCCTGCGAATTTGCGGCCATTGGCTTTAATTGAAATGCATCAAATCTGCAGGTATGCATATACCTGTGGATTTGATACGGTTCAATTAGTCAATGGGCATGAATTTGCTGCAGAAACACCCGCACAATGGTCATGCTGTGTTTTCTACTGCAATGGTAATCCTAAATGGAGATTTCTGCATCATGTGCACAGCACATCAGGATTACCATTGCAATACCTAGCAGACCTATTTCTGCAGTGGAAAAAATGCAGTGAAAATGTATTAAAAAAAAAATGCTTCATGTGCACAACTTGAGGGAGGTGTTTTTTTGTGTCAACCAGATCGTGCCTGCTGTCAACAGTGTAACAGATTAACAATCTCAACAATATAATAGTTCCTAATTAGAGCCTTTTAATTTCTAATCCATGAACACTGGCATCGTATTGTGCTACAACGCATCTAAAGCAGGGATGTTTAACTTAAACACAAAGATAACATTAAAAACTTGAACAAAGTTGCGGGCCAACCAGCATACAAAGTAATGGGCTCCATGCAGAGTAATGGGCCCCCCTAGCGGGGTGGCGGTTCTGGTGTCACAGGCCAAATCTAACCACCCTGTGGCCCACATTTGGCTTACAGGGCAGAGTTTGACATGTATGATCTAAAGCTTCTAACAATGGTTTAAAAAAGTGTAAAAATCAGATGCACATACATGTGTAGTATGGAGCTGCAACTGACAATCAGTGTGCATGAAGCTTTAATGTGTTGTCCAGTGAAACAATTAAACTTTTTTTTAGTTACCTTAACTCCAGTATATCTCGAATGCATATCAATCACATTTAGTGTACACCATTTATTACGATTGTCCAACATGAAAGGAATAAAGCAACTTAATTTTAAAGTTGTAATTATCATTTAGTGTCCTTATTGTACTAGATGCCAATTGGCACCCTTTCTGACAATTGGTGTAGCTGCTGAGGCCATCATGGGATAATCAGCTGAAGTCCCCATTATCTTCATCTTCAGCTAAATATGTGAAACCCTAACAAGCTCACAGAGGGAAAGAAAAAAGGATTTTTTTAGCTGCATACATGCCTCAATTATTAGGCTTTGAATCCACTAATCCAGCATGTTATAAATCAGACTCCGCTTAGAGCATTATAGTGAAATTGCCAGTGTGTAATAAAGTTACAATTCATACCAGGAGCAGCAACTGCACGGAGTCATTATAGTAACACACCCCTCAGTGTTGGCTGAGTTAAAGAAGCCCTCCCATGAAGGCTGTTTTTTTTTTGGGCTATATATAATCTATATATGCACATAGTGTAGGGATCCAGCACCATTCTGCTCCGCTAGTTTCTAGTGCTGCTAGTTAGGTGGCATCCTTGTTCCAGATGCTGGGGTGTAACTATCACGGTCACAGCGGATAGGACCGTGAACAGTTCCGTGTGGGAGGGGGGCCCACCAGCGCCTACTACAGTGGAATGTGTGTCCAAGGAAGCACATTGAGCTGAAATGTATTGCTGTGAAGAGACCCGCCAGATCCCTGCACTGCAATACACGCTGCCGGCCAATCAGAGACCAGCAGCTAACATCATGTCAGTCACTAGCGGCGTATGGCAGTGACACCATGCACCTCCTGTGCCGAAACGCTGAGCTCCGCTATAGCAGAGGATGCTGCACGTCCTGGGAGCGGAGGAAGGTAGAATTATTTGGGTTTTTTTTGTGTTGCAAAACATCAGGATGGGTAATATTATACAAGGGGGTCTAGGATAGGAAATAGATAGGGAGAGGCTGAGGACAGGAGAGATTATACCAGGAAGGGGCACAGGAGGGGAGAGATTATACCAGGAAAGCCTAGTATGAGAGACATTACAGGATGGGGGAGATTATTACAGGAAACAGCCAGGCCAGGGGACATAACATTGGAGGCAAACATAGGATCTAGAACACTACAGGAGCCCATACATCCGACAAACATGCAGGCAGGGGCCCATCAGACTCTATCACTTTACTTCCATGCACTGGTGTAGCTAGAGTTGCTTTATTGCTGTCATTAGTACAATATAAACTCCTGAGCAATATGATCACACCTAGAGCTGCAACTTTGCTAAACAGGAGTCTATATATAATTCTTGCAGTATGTTCAGTCATTAGGCATGTGTATTTAATCTCTGAAAGAGAATCAATTACTCTATTTTTCACTGATCACAAGGTTTACATTATTTAGCTGAACATAAGATAATGGACTTCAGGTAATTATGCCATGTAGCCGCAGCAACTGCACAGTAAGTGTCAAAAAGGCGCTATTTGGTACCTGTTACAATAGGGATACCATATGATCATTTTTAATTTTGTTACATTTTAACTCCTTTTTCACATTGAGCAAGTTATTACTTATCGCCTATCCTGTGGATAATTTCTTGATTGGTGCGGATCTCAGTGGTCAGACCCCCACCGATCGGCAGGACGGGGTATGGAGCTGCAGTGCGCAAGCTCCTTCCACACCACCATAATCGGTAAATGATCACCACCTGGGGACAGAACATTAGAATGGGTTGTCCACTTAACCTCCCAAAAAAAAAAAAAATTAAATATTTTTTAAGGACTTTGGTTACAGCAGCTCAGATCGGATTCTATGTTTCCTATTAGTGTTGAGCGAGTATGTTCTATTAACCCTTTCGCCGAGTATGCTCGGGCCGAGCTCCGAGTATTTACAGCTGCTCGGTGATAAGGTTAAATCGCTCTCGTGTGCATGATTTGCAACTGTTTGACAGCTTTATTACATGTGAGGAATTTTTATTTCTTACACATTCCTCACATGTAATAAAGCTGTCAAACAGTTGCAAATCATGCACACGAGAGCGATTTAACCTTATCACCGAGCAGCTATAAATACTCAGAGCTCGGCCCGAGCATACTCGGACAAAATATACTCGCTCAACCCTAGTTCCTATACATATGAATAGAGGAAAGGAAGGTGGAATTAACTAGAAACTAGACTTTTTTATCATAAAAGCATGACCTGCAGAAGCCGCTAATAAATCCAGAATTGCTAGAATAAAAAGCATCCCCAGATTGCCCAAAAAATAGAACTTGATAACAAAAGACAAATCTATAAAGAGAAATCAACTGCAGCATTTATGAAGTACCGCTGAAAAGAAAACAAAAAAAAGCTTTTTTTTTTTTTTTTACAAAGTGGCAAAAAGGCACTTACAGGAAAAATAATTTACTAGTTGCTAGTCCTGTATGTTATCATACAATAAATTAAAACAAAGCAACAATTCAATCACTTAACAAATACTATGTTCGCATGTTCCCCCACCCCTCTTGGAGTAAGCAAAAACGACTAATAGAACTCGGGTATATAATATATATTTTTTTTTTTCAAGATAACATTCTTTGTGATTAAAGAAGAGAAAAAGACACCTAAATCAAGGATGGATTCATAAGATTCTTGTGACACGGGCAAAGGGCTGACATCCATGATCAACACTACTAACAGAATCTGTAATTTTTCTATGCTATGGATTAAACCCTCTCCTGCTGCCAATGTGAACCATGCCTTATTTCTGGACTAGAAGACCGCATAAGCCATATTTTAAAAACATTTTGTGTACATAGAAGATAGGAAGCCGGATGAGAGTACAGTGTCCGTTTAATCTCAGCCGCACAATCCTCTGTATCTGCCCTGCAATGTTGTCACGTGGCCAAATGACACTATATTGCTGCTACGTTGCATCATAATGCAGGTGCAGGTGGTCGCAAGAAAAAAAAAAAAAATGCAATTGGTTAATACTTTGTGAGACTTGTTTGTGGGAGCCAGAATACCTTGCGGGTTGCAATGCGTCCCCAGTTCACCTGCATTTACAGAGCAATGTATGTTTCACCCAAAATCGCTGTGTGGCCCTATCCTAAAGGAGTTGTCCAGGATCTGAAAACAAATGCTTTCAGCCATAACAGCATCGATTGGTGCATAGCCCAGCCGTAATAAAATGAACGGGATCAGGTGGCATAAGATACATCTGTGGACAGTTGTATGGCGCTTTATTTGGAAAAAGGCCGCCAAGAGTTTCTTGTACAACCTCTGTGTCCCGTCGAAGAAACACCATTCAACATCAGTTATACGCCTCTTTGCTGGCATTTTTTTGTTTCCCCAGATATATTGATTGCCTAGTTTTAGGATAAGTCACCAACATTCACTTAATGGTGGTATCTGACACCTGGCGCCCCCACCGATCAGCAGATACTTGGTGCTGTGGCTACACCATTCATACACCATGCACGGAGTAGACACACCGCAGCTCTGGACAAGGTTTAATGTCTGTTCTCAGGTGCTGCAGTCCAGATCCCATTCACTTTAATAGAAACTGAGCTGCAATACCCCCCCAAAAAAAGCTACACGATGCATGGAGCTGTGGTGTCATTGCAGTCCCTGATAAACCCACTTAAAGGGAAGCGATCATCACAAAAATGGCCCAGTAAGTCGCGTTTTTGTGTTACGTGTGTTCTTAAAACATTTTGGATTTTTTTTTTGTCAGATCACGGTTTTTATTACAAAATTAATTAAGTAGTCTTGCAATTTTCACAGTGGCCACTCTGTTTTTTTTTTTATTTTAGACTCCTAAGAAGAGTTTTCATCAGGCTCCTTATCAGCAGAATCAGGATTACAATGACAGCTGATAACACAGAATCCACCAATCACAATGGGCGATGTCACAGCTCCGCTGCTCCTCCTCCCCCTCCCTTCACACACAGATTAGTGGCTTCAATAATAAAAAAAGATAAGGTCAGAATCTGTTGTCTTTTTTGTGAGAGGTTTTTATGGTTTCTGAAAGCATTTAAACTTTTACTAACAAATACATCAAGTTTATGCAAAGACTTAATATTTACAGTGTTGCTCCTTATTTTTCAAGACTCCTGCTCTTCACCCTGGGTGAGGGCTTTTCATTCATGGAGGGGAGTACACTCGTAATTTAGCCTAAGATCACCGCCATGAATAAAAACACTGAAAAATAAGGGTCAACGCTGTAAATATTGAGTCTGTGCATAGACTTCATGTATTTATCAATAAGAGTTGAAAAACCTATTAAACATCTGACTAAAAGATCTAAAACCCCTGAAGTAGTAAACTTTGTGAAAACCAAAACTTGTCAGTCTTGAAACATTTGACTACGACTAAATAAGCTTCAGTGTAAAAATTGCAAAATTCCTAATTTATTTATTTTTTTTTAAATAAAGATCGTGATATTGTATTAAAAAAAAGGCTTTTTTTTCTCACAACTAATACAAAAATGTAATTTTAACAGGTCATTTATTTCAATGATCGCTTCCTTTTAAGGCCTCCAGTACTGTAGAACACTATGGAAGCCGTTGCGTTCATTGTCCAAAAATACATTAAATTGATTTTAGATATTTAAAACAGGGGATAAAAATGGTTCATGTAGAAGCAGCATTACATATATAATTTTTTTTTTTTTTTAAGATTTATTACTGATATTGAGATATTGTGGAAAGCTGACGTTATAGTATCGGCTCATTATTTTAAAAAGTGTGACATTTGGGTTACACCTAATATTCCGTACGACCCATGCTTATAATAAATGGTGAAGTGACTTTTATAGTGAGAAAAAAAAAAAAACATTTTAACAAATTTAAAGAGTTTCACATATAAATTAAACACACATCCACTTAGTTTTAAGTAGTACTAGAGCTCTTCTTATGATTAAAAGTTGGGGAAATGCCCCCTCCCCCCCATATTGAAAAGGTGCTAAAATAAAAATATGCTCCGGTAGGTAGAGAGGTATCTTTAGCTTTCATACTGAGAAGGAACTGCAGAAAAGATCCTGAAATAAAAAAAAAATAAATAAAAAAAGAAGAATATCCTAATGTGGTGGAGCAGCAAGGTGCGTACGAAGTTGATTTTTATTCCAACGTTACAAAGTGCAGATTATATGCTTTCGGGATCTCCTAAACAGAGTGCAGTTGGTGCCATTTTGTTTAATATGATAATAATGGTAATAATAAAGAGGATGACGATGATAAGAGAGCACAGCTGCTAGGTCAGAGCATGCATTGGTAAAGAAGCCTATGGATGAAGATAGGTTCCATTATTATCTAGCCCTGAGTAGGTACTGAATTGTGAATTATGGTATTGGGAGCATGGTTATAGGTCGCCGGGTTTCTTATTGCAGGTAATACAGACACGCACAGGATGATCCCATCCCCGGGATGGTACTGGTCTGTTATCACTAGAACATTCGCCGCAGAAGCCTTGTCCACAAGCCCGACAGTGGTGTTTGGAGAGTTTGATGTTAAATTCTTTCCTGCAGTTGAAGCAATGTGTGATCTCGTGGTCTGGAATCCAGTACGTAGGTCTCGCTGCGTCTTTCATTAAGCCTGGAATTCAGCATTGAAAATAAAAAGTATAATTATTGTAAAAAAACAAAACACATGGATAATAAATGACATTTACCTGCAGTATTTATAAAGGTTGATCACCTAAAGATGGTGATGTGATATGAAAAAAAATAACTGTCAAAAACACAAAGAACTGATTTGAAAAATAAGTCATTTTCTGGTGAAAGATTCCCTTTAAGGATTGTTATTTTTGGTAAATGAAGCACATTGTCACAGGAAGGTGAGAATAAAATGGGGAGGGAAAGCATAGTCTGCAAGAGAACAAGAGAGAAAGAACAAAACGAAAAGAAGGGGCCGAGAGAAGACGGGGGGGCCGAGAAAAGACGAGCGATCAGTCTCCTCAGGTGGCTTCTCCTCTTCCATGGGGACACGAGATAGGACATGTCGAAATTCAAAATGCCTGACCTTTCTATCCCCTCTATATACTGGTAGCCCCTATGCACATAATCTAGTCAGCTGATCAGTGGGTTTTGCGGACACGGACATCACACCTTTAGTATTGTCCTACTTCTACCTAATACACTTTATCTATACGTCATCTTACCTAAAGGAATGTCGATGGCTGTTGCCACTGCTCCTAACGTGTTCTGTACGGCTTCACCAACTTTTCTTGCGATGACAGTACCTCCTTCATCATCTTCACTGCCATCAGCTAGAACAATGCAAATACAAAGCAGTCACTCAGAGATCAATAGTAAGGTGTTCTCCAGTAATCCTACAGCAGGAGCTTTCTGCATTATCCAGTAAAACATACACTAATACATTACAATATTGTTGGCAATGAAGTGTGAAAACTTTGTGGGTATTCCAGTCATCTTTATATAGAAAGGTCATCACATGGTGCTGATTACAGGTTTTATACGTCTATAAGCCCCCATACACATTAAGGTGGCTTGGCATGCTGATATTGGTAGGATCGCCTCCTGATTCTCCGGACAGATGATGTTGGGGGAGATCAGAATCGGCAGCCATTGCATGACATGGCCAACTTTAGGCTGAGCTTCATTACCAATATAACAGTGCAGACCATTTCATTTGACATGCAGGGACAATGAATGACAGTCTTACCGACGTGTGCTCCTCCTCTCAGGTCATGGCAGCAGTCACACACACGAACTGGGGACAGTCCCCAACCTCGTTCAGGCACGGGGCGGCTTTTCGATGAACAGCTGTCACAGAAGCCCTCTCCACAGGCTCGGCAGTGATGTTTGCTGTCATTATCTTTAAAAGGGGTTCTGCATTTTGTACATTCCTGTAAAGGGAAAAGGCCATATAACCAGGAGCATGAATGGGGAAAACCCCTTACATCACCTTCTGATAGGATTCAAGCTGATCGGTTGGGGTGCCAGTTTTCAGACCTTCATTGATCTACTATTGATGACCTGTCTTGCAGGTAGGTCATCAATAGAATATGTCTAGACAATCCCTATAAGCCAGTTTTTAATGTAGATGCATTCAAAAATATGGCATCCATGACAAAAGCCATATGCATTATGTCTGAGCACCTTTTTAACAAAAATTTAGTGCTGTGTCCCTTTCTAATTTTTCCTTTCACGGCAGCGCTCACACTAAATAAGCCGCAGCACGGCCCCTGGTAAATGCACATGGGGGGCCACCACACAGGGAAAAACCTTGAACTGAACACAGCACTAAATTAAGATTTTTGGTACTCACCGTTAAATCTTCATTGGGGGGACACGGCACCCACCCTTAGTTGCATTTACTTTGGGGTTTTTCTCAAGGTGTAATTGTATTATTTTCTTTTTCATGCTCTAAAGAGGTTGTCCACCACTTTTACATTCATGCCCTATTAGTAGGATAAGGCATCAATGTATGATCGCCCAGGGTCCCGCACGCGGCACCCCTGCCGATCAGCTGTTATCGGTGCCGGCGGCTGGAAGTGCTCACCTGAAGGGGCTCTGCCGTCAAGTGGTAGTGGCCGCCGCGGTGTACTGCACATCTGCTTCATATTCAATTCAATGCGGGACCCCGGCCGATCATACATTGATGCCCTATAATACGGATAGGGCATCAATGTAAAAGTAGTGGACAACTTCTTTAATTCTTTTTGCTTCTCTCACTAACCTGAGGAGCCCGGTGCTAGCAGGAGAGGTATAGTCTGCCGGGGAGGAGCCCATTTTCATTTAGGACGTAATAATAGTGTCAGCCTCCAGGGTGGCAGCAGACTATTGCATGGTTACTATGTCCCCCAATGAAGCAAGTTCTGCAGCACTTTCTTTCTAGGGGTCAGCACTGTGCAGATTCTGCAACTTTCACCGACCTATAAAAAGATGGGGCCACGGTCACTTGGGCCACGGTCACTTTGGCCACTTCCAACCAGATGCGTTCAGAGTAAATGGCACAGATGTAGTAGCCCGTTTGTTTCCCTGAGGGCCACCACTGATCAGTACATGATGGTATACAGCAGTGATACGCCAGCTCTTACTATTGTTGAGTTAATGGACTGACTCCATAAGAGCCGAAGTACACTGGTAAGCTTTATAAAGCCCTTTAGGATCAAATAATGCATTTAGTTACAAATCAATCCAGTCTATGAGTTTAAAAGCAAAAAAAAAAAAAGCTGAATAATCACAATTTTACCAGAATTTGTGAGTTAGGTTTCCAGTAGGCCGGAGCAATCTGATCAGTCAACCAAGATGTCACTGCTTTTGTGGGTCCAATACTTAGTTCAGTCACGGACTGGGCCATGAAGTTCATACCATCCAGTAGACGCTGTGCGGCATTGTTGTTATCCTTTAGGAATCCATCAGACTAAAGAATTGAAAACAAATTAACAGTTAATTCAGGAGTTTTGTGGGGAGAGGCGTCATCCTAATTCCGTCTTGGACTCGCAGCTCAGAACTTTTGGACCATGTAATTCTGATACTGTAGTAAGAGGAAGATCAAACTGTTCTCAGCAAGATTTCTACCTGCTTATAGATCATGCATAAAACCCGCACAACCGCAAAATCTCCTGTTTATTGGCAAAAATGAGATGCAGCTTAATGGCATGGCTCAAACATTTGGGGACTTTTTTAATTATTATTATTTTTTACTTACAGTAGGTGTATGTAACTGGGGCTAAAAAGAGTTTTAGCTTAAAATTTTGCACCGTTTGCCTTCTATAGTCTTTGTGTTATGCTATTGCTGGCTACTGAATGAGATAACTGAGAATCTGTCAGTGAGCTCTTTATGACTGTATGACTCGGAGATTGTAACTCTTAGCTGTCTTTTTCTGAGCTCCTCTCAGCTGATTTATGGTCACAGATCACATTGAAGTTGAATGTGCAGGAAAACAAGAGCATGTAAAAGCCGAACGGTGTAAAAAATTTTTTTAATGAAATCCAATTGCAAAAATTATTTGTAGCCCCAAATACGTGCATTTAAAAGGGGCTGTGTGGACCTCTGTATATGACTGCAGACTTGTGAATCCTCACAGTGCGCACACTGTGACGGCATGTATGCAAATCATATACTTGTGGTTATGCGCCCACCCGTTCCTGGCGACGGCACATCCTCGCAGTGTGCACGCTGTGAGGATTCACAAGTCTGCAGTCCCTAAGTCCAGACAACTCCTTTAAGAAAAAAAAAAGGTGTCTCCAAAGGATGAATGACTCACATCTGGCCAGACATGTTGTATCTCTGTGCGCACAATGGTATCAACCGGATCCTGATTTCCAAACCAGTACTGGCGACTACGGTAGATCACCCCACAGTCTGGACACTCAATCACATACCTAAATGTAGAATAAAGAACATGTACAAGTAAGAAGACTCATCTCAATTAAACATTGCAACTAATCGTCTAACGAGAGGCAGAGGACATGACTTACCCAGACCAGGCATACTTGGCAAGCCCCAACCATGGGGAGTCTGTGGATGCAGAGGTCTTGGGTACCACATTCATCTCTCTCCCACTTTCATAGCAAGCCTGAAAAAGGGGAACGCAATGATTTGGATCTAATAGACAAAACCAAAATCTAAGAGGTCGTCTCTGCTCCTTGTGCAACCTTGATAGGCTCATAATGGACCTGAATATGAGTCAATGGGGTCCGGTCTGGTAACTGGTATACTTCATTAAGAGGCGCACGACACTTCGATGCATCTTATTAGCTGCATGTACCTCGCCAGAAATGTTACTCCAGTCAGAGACTGGAGTAACATTTCTATCATAAGAAACACCACGGCTATTAATATATTTGAAGGGAGCGTGTTGACAGGTCTCAGCCTTTCCCCAGTTCCCCCCATTTCAGCGGAGCTGCATGAAACTTTGGCGAAGTTTCAAAACTTTTGCACATTTTTTTTTAAAAGTGTTTTACTTCAATTTTTCTGGCAAAAACACTTTGATGAATCGCTCTCTAAAAGTGCTGGAACTGAAGAGGCAGAGAATACCCGAAGTCTGTTAAGATGATGATACTGATAGCAAATAAAAGATGTTCTGTGATGAGGTCCGCAGGGTGATATTAAACTTCAATGGATTAAAGTGGAGGACGAAAGTAGCCAGGAAAAAGTGCAGAATATAAAATGTACAGGGTCTCTGTACACTTGAAAAGGGAGTCCCAAAACGCGTCGTATTGTGAAATTGTACATTTTACATTCATTTAATAAAGAAGCCATTTTTGTTTGAGATCTTCTACATCTCAGCTACTAATCTGATCTTAAAAACAATAGATAGAAGACCTCCTTGGGAGCACTGAGGGTCTCAGTCGTCAGAATTTTGTGACCTGCCTATTCAGTAGGAATGTGATTAGCACGGTAATGTGAGCACCTTCGGTTATAGATGTTGTGGGGAAATCCTTTTCGGCGTGTGGCTTTTCTGCATATTTACTACAGCAGATATTCAGCTTCATTTTGGACGGAACATAAGACGCTAAAGCCGTATAGACGGATTGTGGTGTGGGGTAAACACAGAGTGACCAAAGTAGGTCCGAGGAGGCAGGACATCGAAAGGAGGTCCGATACTCTCTGCAGAGTTACATCGATGGGGACTTTCACCTTTTAGAAATAAATATAGCTGCTAGCGATCCCACTGATTTTCTCACTTACCTTACAAGTGAAGACTCTGTTGTCGAATTGGTGCGAGTACCGGCAGCGTCTTGACGCTTCGTGAAGAACTCCTTCCTTGCAGTGATTCATACTGTTCTTACATCCTGCTCTGGAGGACACGAGATGGGAATAAGACCGCGCTAACAGGAATAAGACCGCGCTAACAGGAATAAGACCGAGCTAACAGGAATAAGACCGAGCTAACAGGAATAAGACCGAGCTAACAGGAATAAGACCGAGCTAACAGGAATAAGACCGAGCTAACAGGAATAAGACCGCGCTAACAGGAATAAGACCGCGCTAACAGGAATAAGACCGCGCTAACAGGAATAAGACCGCGCTAACAGGAATAAGACCGCGCTAACAGGAATAAGACCGCGCTAACAGGAATAAGACCGCGCTAACAGGAATAAGACCGCGCTAACAGGAATAAGACCGCGCTAACAGGAATAAGACCGCGCTAACAGGAATAAGACCGCGCTAACAGGAATAAGACCGCGCTAACAGGAATAAGACCGCGCTAACAGGAATAAGACCGCGCTAACAGGAATAAGACCGCGCTAACAGGAATAAGACCGCGCTAACAGGAATAAGACCGCGCTAACAGGAATAAGACCGCGCTAACAGGAATAAGACCGCGCTAACAGGAATAAGACCGCGCTAACAGGAATAAGACCGCGCTAACAGGAATAAGACCGCGCTAACAGGAATAAGACCGCGCTAACAGGAATAAGACCGCGCTAACAGGAATAAGACCGCGCTAACAGGAATAAGACCGCGCTAACAGGAATAAGACCGCGCTAACAGGAATAAGACCGCGCTAACAGGAATAAGACCGAGCTAACAGGAATAAGACCGAGCTAACAGGAATAAGACCGCGCTAACAGGAATAAGACCGCGCTAACAGGAATAAGACCGCGCTAACAGGAATAAGACCGCGCTAACAGGAATAAGACCGCGCTAACAGGAATAAGACCGCGCTAACAGGAATAAGACCGCGCTAACAGGAATAAGACCGCGCTAACAGGAATAAGACCGCGCTAACAGGAATAAGACCGCGCTAACAGGAATAAGACCGCGCTAACAGGAATAAGACCGAGCTAACAGGAATAAGACCGAGCTAACAGGAATAAGACCGAGCTAACAGGAATAAGACCGCGCTAACAGGAATAAGACCGCGCTAACAGGAATAAGACCGCGCTAACAGGAATAAGACCGCGCTAACAGGAATAAGACCGAGCTAACAGGAATAAGACCGAGCTAACAGGAATAAGACCGCGCTAACAGGAATAAGACCGCGCTAACAGGAATAAGACCGCGCTAACAGGAATAAGACCGCGCTAACAGGAATAAGACCGCGCTAACAGGAATAAGACCGCGCTAACAGGAATAAGACCGCGCTAACAGGAATAAGACCGCGCTAACAGGAATAAGACCGCGCTAACAGGAATAAGACCGCGCTAACAGGAATAAGACCGCGCTAACAGGAATAAGACCGCGCTAACAGGAATAAGACCGCGCTAACAGGAATAAGACCGCGCTAACAGGAATAAGACCGCGCTAACAGGAATAAGACCGCGCTAACAGGAATAAGACCGCGCTAACAGGAATAAGACCGCGCTAACAGGAATAAGACCGCGCTAACAGGAATAAGACCGCGCTAACAGGAATAAGACCGCGCTAACAGGAATAAGACCGCGCTAACAGGAATAAGACCGCGCTAACAGGAATAAGACCGCGCTAACACCAAACTTGTATGGAATAATAAATCAGAAATATAAAAGGAAATATAAAAGGAGAAACATTTATGGTTTATTACATCATTGTAACTACCCTAAAAGATCTTTTATAAAAAAATGAGACGTCTCACTTATTAGGCCAAAAACCAAGCACAGTTACATCATTATTTTATTTAACAGCATGGCTTTTTAAAAGAGTTTTCCCATCCCAGCTATAATTGCGTTCCGCGGGAGTCAGAGTTGGGATCTACATCCATCAAAACATTTTTTAGACAATTCGGTGAATAAGCCATACATGTATGAGATTGGAATACACCTTTAAAAGGGGGTTGTCCGCTACTGGCGACTTTTACTTAAATACATGAAAATCAGGGTTTCATAAAAATGTTGCCCCCTTTGCCTTCTCTAGCCTCTGCACTGCACTTTTTATTGTTGGCTGCAGAGTGAGTTGACAGAGTCCATCAGTGAGCTCGCTATGGCGTTCTGATGGGGAGTTTGTAAATCTCATTTGTTTTCTATGAGCTCCTCCCAGCTGATTTATCACAGACCACATCAAAGTCTGATGGGCAGGGAAACAAAGAGCTTGTAAAAGTTAAAGGCAATCTGTCAGTAAGCTTTTGCTATGTAATAGGAGAACAGCATAATGTAGGGACAGAGACCCTGATTACAGTGATGTGTCACTTACTCGGCTGCTTGGTGCAAATTTGATAGAATCCCTGTTTTCTCTGATGTAGATGTAGCAGTGTTCAAATACTGAGCTATACATAACCCCGCCCACACCCGATTGGTAGTACACTGTCAGCAAGCTGCCAATCAGTGGTGGGGGGGCGGGGTCACACAGATTAGCTAGACTGCCTGGCACCTGACACCTAGTCATGCAGTAATAATCTCCTGCAGATACTGACACTGATTGTATTGAACTGACAGCACACAGCCTAATAAGTGATGCATCCCTGAAATCAGGTTCTCTGTTCCTACCTCATGCTGTTCTCAGATTAAATAACAAAACCTTGCTACCAGATGATCTTTAAATGATGCAAAATTTTTAATAAAACCCAATTGCAAAAATTATTTTTAGCCCCAAATACATACATTTAAGAAAGAAGAAAAAAGTGCCTAAAAATGGACAACCTCTTTAAAAGATGACATGCTGCTTATTCTCTAATGCTACAAATTGTTACAGAGGGGAAACTTACCCACAGCTAAGACACAGGGCAGAACAGGTAAAATACTCATCAGGGAAGAAACAGCTATGTGCCATCTGGTCATCCGGGATTTCACCACTAAAGCGATCGCTCAGTGCCTGGGAAGCAACAATCAGTCACGTATCATTCATGTACACAATAGATTACGTGTAGACAAAGATTCAGCATGTACAGACATCATATAAGCAGTGATCTGCGACTGCAAAACAGCGGCCCCATCACACCGAAACAGAATATGCTTCCAATAAAAGAAAAAAACTCTTGATAGTAAAAATATACATAAAAAATATGAAAAGTAAAAAATGTAGAACGACCGAGGACATCTGCGATCTGAAAAATCCTGATCCTGGGAACTTTGACGAAAATGCTTCTCAGCATGCATGGAAAACTACTAATGTGACTACAAATTTTTTAAGGCACATATCTTCCCGTTTTTTAGGGCACATATCTTCCCGTTTTTCAGCACAGTTCGCTTGACGAATGCAACTTTTTGAGTAAATGGTTTTTTTCCAGCTATTTTCACGTTTTTCTCACCTATTTACCAGATTTAGAAGCCTTTAACCCCTTCCAAATGGTAATGTTAGTCACGACATGTTTTAGTTTTTAGAAAAGTATATAAAAAAAAAAATGCAAAAATATAATGTTTAGAGCGAAAATGTCAGCAGGATTTTGCTAAGTAAACTACAGGCAGTGTCAGGTTGGAGCTGTTGCACTGATTAATATGATACCTGAGGTGAAGAAATCTGTAGTGTGGTTCTTGTGTAACCAGTGTTTGCAGTGTTGAGTTAATGAGATGCTCGTGCTCTGGGGCCAGACTGTAGGCAGAGTCTTTCCTGGAGCATGAGCATCTCATTAACTCAAACTGCAAACACTGATTACACAAGAAGCGGTCACGGGTGTGTCAGATGTGACAGACAGTTGCCCTGCAGTTGGTTGCAGAAGATCTCTTCGTTTGGCATTACACACACCTTCTTAGATCTGTCTCACTCTAGGACCCTGCGGCTACCTCCCTCCTGCTAATTGACACCCAGGCCTGGGTGTTTAAATACTTTCTGTTTGCTACAGGGAGGTGTTGGTGATATTCACATGTTCCCTTGTGAAGGCTTGGAGCTATTGCAGTCTGCTTACTTCCCCTCAGGTGCTAGGAGGATGTATGTGTAATCTCTCTGAAGTCGGCACAAGCTAAGTTACTTTCCCTCGTGTTTGTCTCCCTTGTTGTCTTTAGTTATTAGTGGGGACTGACTAGTGCTCATCCCCCTTCCCTATCCGGGGCCAAGCTCTAGGGAAATATAGGGTTTAGGTTCCTGTGCGGCGATTGGTGAGGAACAAATATAGGGACGTTAGGGGAGACAGGGTGATATCAGGTCAGCCTAGAAGGTCTCCACACCCCCTTTTCCCTAGTGTCTGGGCTCCATTTCCCTCTTCCCTTCGTGTTGCACATAGTCTTTCCTACACCTTGAGTGACAGAACCACAAGATGGATTTCTTCACCTCCGGTATCATTTTAATCAGTGCAACAGCCCCAAACTGACACTCCCTGTAGTTTACTTAGCAAAATCCTTCTGACAGGTTCGCTTTAAAGGGGGTTGTCCCTTTTCAGGAAACTTTCTTGTACAAACTGTGGTAGTCATAAAAAAAAACAACAAAAAAACAAACAAACAAACAAAGTATTACTTACCCTTCCCAGATCCAGTGACGTTTTTTGTTGTTGCTGACTTGTCTCTGTCTGCAGCAGCACTAAAAGCACTTCAACAGTGCTGCAGCCAATCAATGAACTTGTGTAGTCTTCTCAAGTTAAGCCGCTGACCTCGCTTACTGGCTGCAGTGATGTCGACGTGACATCAGCGCTGCAGACAAACACACAACAGGCAGAGGCGGAGAGCAGTGCTAGATCCAGGGAGCAATTCTCAGGTTTTTTTTATAACAATATATCATACTTTTTTTTGCAGTCTTTAAATGAAGAATCAACTCAAAAGAGGTTATATTCATACAGTGCAGAATCACTGTGGATACTCAAGTATCCGCAAGGATGTCCTGTTAGGAGAGAAGGAATCGCCAACAGGGGTATCATCTTTTTATTATTCCATGTTTTTGGGGAATTTTTTTTTATATTCTTCACATGATATTTTTGTTGTGAATCTGCAACAAACTCAATAGTATTGTACTTTACTGTATATTAAATAGACCCTAGTTATGTCTATGGGGGAAAACTGGCCTTAAAAATCACAAGAAACACCGAAGGGAAACGGATTATGCTGTGGACTGAAAAAAATATATATGAAAAATGTATAACAACTGGGTGCGATCTGGGTATCAGACGGACAGAAATGAGTAAACGGTGACACCTAATGGTCAGTAAGCTTATTCCTCACGAAATATACAATATACCCTCCCGGCGGAGGTTGGTGCCCTAGATGTCCCAATCATGTCCCTGTACTTGGAGGGCCAATAGTAAGGATGGATCAATTATAACCATCACTGCCTGGTTTAACATCGATACTTGTTTTTAAAGTAAGGATTTTTTTTTCTTGTGCATGCGAGATAATTTTTGTGAATTGTCCCATGATTACTTAGTAAATTATAATTGTGAGCCTCGGACATCATGTAAAGGTAATACAATTTTATAAGATGCAAACACTTAAACTAAGTGCACTGTACGCCATTAACCCTATAAAAGCCAGGCCATTGTGGAAAAAGAAGATCATTTGCTGCATACATTTCACCTGACTGTAAATACTAATTGTATCTGTTACTGGGAAGGTCGACCCAACTGCAGAGACACGTATAGATTAATGGTGTTCGTATAACCGATAATGCATTACTATTGACAAGGGCTTCATGCATTATACATGGCACCTCATCTGGAAATGGACAGCCACAAACATTACAAAGTAAAACACATTGCTTCTGCGCTTTACAAGGGCGATGTCGTGATGGGCTTTACTCTCCTAGTTTTCTTTACATCTGATCATATTCTCGTCTTCCCCTCCCTGTGCAATTCACTGACTGTTACTGAACGCCGGCTGAGACCACTTATTACAAAGTGTGATCTTATTTCATATTCCTATGATAATTCATACAGGCGTAGCGCGTCCCAGAATGGACGCAACAACGCAATATTTCCATCTTACTCAGCATGGAAACATTTTTTTTTATTTATTTATTTTTTTTATATCCTATAAATTTAGATTTAAAGGGTTATGTTGCAGCCAGTCAGAAGTCATATCTGCTTTACTTTGTCCTTGCTATACAGTTGTGGCCAAAAGTATTAAGACTGACAAAAATTTTGCTTTTCACAAATTTCGCTGCTTCAGTGTTTTCAGAACTTTTAGTCAGATGGTTCTATGGCTACTGAAGAACAATTGTTTCTATGGCTACTGGAGAACAACTGTAAACATTTCAAAAAATTTTAAACTTTTGTTGACAAATACATCAAGTTTATGTAAACAATCAATATTTACAGAGATGACCCTTATTTTTTAAGACTTCTGCAATTCCCTGGAGGCTTATGGGACAAATCCTGACTGATGACCGCATATTCTTGTCTAATCAGTGCTTGGGAGTTTATCACAATTTCTGGGTCTTTGTTTGTCCATCCGGTTTTGGAGGATTTAGCACTGGTCCTCAATGGGATTGAGATAGGGAAGTTTCCTGGTCATGGTCCCAAAATATCATTGTTTTGTTCACCGAGCCACTTACTTAGTTATCAGTTTTGCCTTGTGACATGGTCTCCATCATGCTGGAAAAAGTATTGTACATCACCAAATTGCTCTGAACCATTCAAAGGTTATGGCTACAGCTCAGCCACCTAGTGTCAAAGGTGTTATCCGGTCTTGCGCTACAAGTCTGCAGTCCCTTGTGAATCTTCACATCACGCACACTGCAAGCAGTAAGGATTCTCCGATGCAGTCGCCGGGAAAAATGTTCATGTGACCAAAAGTATGCGATTTCCATACTCTCTGCCACATTCAGATTAGATGGGTGCAGCCTCACTCAATGCAAGTGCATTGAGCGAGGCTGGAAACAGTCTAGTCGGAATGTGGCCAGGAGTATGCAAATCACATACTTGCGGTCACATGCCCACCCGCATCAAGCGCCGGAAAATCCTCACAGCGCGCAGTGTGAGGATTCACAAGTCTGCAGTCACATAGAGTGATTGCAAACCTGTAGACTAAGGCTGTACAAACCCCTTTAAATTCTGGCTGGGGTGGCCCTTTGAAAAGCAAATGGTGGAGCGACGTCCTATTATTAATGTTCTTTTACAGACCCCCCTCCTGCAACTCCACCATTTCATTCACATCACCCCAAATCACACCCACATACTCCTACAAAATCCTAAGAGGTGCATTTTTACCCTGCTGTACACAATGTAATGTTAGCAACATAATAATCACTGGAAAGTCAAATAAAACTATAAAAAAGTATAAATATAATAAAGTAAAAGGGTGCATTTTAGATACTATTTGTTTGCCAAATGCTACAGATTAGGCAACTGCCGGATCAGAGCTAATAGCAGCTACCATTTCAGAACGGACCATCTACCAGTTGTATACTTACCTTTAAAGCCTTGTAGATGACCCCGGGGTGACGGGAGGAGCGTGTGGTGTTGTTCTCCAGCTGAAGCTCGATTGAACGTCTAAGTCCTGAGAAGTCAGTGGGTGGGTTGTAGGTACGAGTTCCCTTATAATGTATGGAGCTGAAGGCTTCTGGGAAACGACCGAGCTTACGGAAGCGATCCTGAATGACCTTCTCTGGGATTTCAGAGGCCTTTTCTACAAGAGGAACATTAAAAAGTAGTAAATTAAATATAATGTGTATGACAACTGTCAAGAGATAACCAACCCACCCAGATCTCCGCAAATAAGAACTCCCGTCATCATAACTGGTTTCAGAAGAAAGTCTAATGTATGTCATTTAGCTTTAATAGTTAGATACAAGTACTGAAGAAAAAAAAAAAAGAAATTCGGTATTTGCAGCTATATTAGAGGCAGTCACGGTCTATATGGTCTGTAGAGGCGATATGGAGGATAAGAGGTGATGTTATAGGACTCGTTCTTCGTTCGGAGACATCTGTGGTGTAATGCACGTCTAAGGTTTGGGGGCCTGATTAGGCATAAATCTGTACGACGAGGGGCTGGGTTCATGCCGCTCAGTACGATTACAAGATACAGTTGAGATTTAGTAAAATTGAAGCTAAATCATTTTATAAATCAGATCACATTTATAGAAAAAGAAAGGAAAGCGAGAAAAAAGGAAAGCGAGAAAAAAGGAAAGCGAGAAAAGAGAAAAAGACAAAGGAAAAAAAAGAGAAAAAGAAAAAAGGAAAAAGAAAAAGAAAAAGAAAAAGGAAAGAGAAAAGAAAGAGAAAAAGGAAAGAGAAAAGAAAAGAGAAAAGAAAAACAAAAAGGAAAGAGAAAAGAAAAAGGAAAGAGAAAAGAAAAAGGAAAGAGAAAAGAAAAAAGGAAAGAGAAAGAAAAAGGAATGAAAGAAAAAGAACAAAACCAAAACAAAGAAACCGAAAGAGTAAAAGTGAGCAAAGAAAGAAAAAAAATTAAAAAAAAGAAACGCCAACATTATTTTCCATTTTCGAACCAATACTGTGATACTGAAAAGAACAAACGGTAGGTTTTGATAATAAGGTACTGTACAACAAACCAGCTGCCATTTGTCCACCTTTTAGGGCTTTTTTTCTTCTTTTTTTTACTTAAAGAAGTTGTGCACTACTTTATATTACCCCCACCCACCCCCCCAATGTATCCCCCCGGGACCCCTAAGACTTTTTGTAAATACCTTGTGTTGCAGATAATGCCTGCGAGTGGCGCTATCCTTGGCCGCTCACAGGCATCACGTGACCCCGCGCTGACGTCACGACAAATGAGACGTGACTCAGCGCTGGGGTCCCTGCGGTGGCAGCTGGGTTGTGGGCGGGGTTACCCCCTGCGTCACACCCTGCATCCATCGCGCAATTTCACAATGAATAGGGAGAGGCAGAGGGCGCGGTGGATGCCGGATGTGACGTGGGGGGATAACCCTGCCCACAGCCTGGCATCCACCTGGAACACGGAAGACAAAGATCCCAGGCTGCTGCCAGCACTTGTTGTGACGTCAGCGGATGTCAGAGCCGGCTGCAGCCGGGGGTCACGTGATGCCTGTGAGCGGCCAGTGATAGCGCCACTCACAGGCATTATCTGCAACGTAAGGTAATTACAAAAATCCTTAGGGGCCCCGGGGGGATACATGTGGTGGGGGGTCAGGGTAATATAAAGTACTGGACAGCCCCTTTAAAGTACATGTATTTGGGACCTAAAATCATTTTTTGCAGTTGGGTTTCATTAAAAATATTGCACAGTTTGGATTTTACAGGCTGTTTATTTCCAGGCACATTCTACTTTGAT
This sequence comes from Phyllobates terribilis, assembly GCF_046119375.1. Classification (NCBI taxonomy): domain Eukaryota; kingdom Metazoa; phylum Chordata; class Amphibia; order Anura; family Dendrobatidae; genus Phyllobates; species Phyllobates terribilis. The sequence goes on along the minus strand of NW_027362767.1, from coordinate 80,509,152 downwards.
GCGGTCTGTGGCCATAAATGATGGGCTGAATGATGGATTCTCAGTTAACTCGTTCAATAAACAGTGAAATACAGTGGCTATAGAAGCAAAATTTGTAATGAAAACCAGCAGCAAATATGATTTTTAGTCCCAATCACATGCATTTAAATGAAATACAGAAAAAATGTTTTTGAAGGTGGACAACCACTTTAAAAGGGGTCCAGAGAAAATGGTAAGAAAGGGAGAGGCCATTAGCTATTCATAAGAACATAGGTAAGGGAATCCAGACAATTTAGGTCCTATTTAGTAAAGAGGCACACATGGCCACTTCTGCCCGATCTGGGAGTAGAATTCTGGATGACAAGTCCGGTTTATCCAACCAAGCCCCCCCATATAGGCTCAAATATATGTATGGCATTTTTTTTTAGATATATTCTTTTCCCCTACCACAGTTCTGGAATGGTGGAAGACCGCGGTTTAAGTCAGGGGTTTACGGGCCTAGAAAAGAACTCAATTATAAATGGAGACTCTAGATTTATCCCGTTGCCCAACAGTCCCAAAATACAGCTCCTTGGGTCCGCTTTCATCTTTTCTGAATATACCTTATCTGTGTACCTTCTTCCAAAAACTACCAATACAAGGACATTCCCATAACATATGCATGAGATGGGCATCCTCGAGTTTGGCCCAATTCCCACCTTATATAAAAAGCCAGGTTACTATACAGTCTACAGAGCGAGAATAGATGTGATAGACGCTAGGACTCACTTGGAGACAACCTTGGAGTCATCTCCAGTACATCATCCCACGGATCCTCAGACACGGATCCAACGTCTGCCTACCATCTAGCCTTCGTCGTTATAGGGAACGTGGAGCTAATAACTTTTTACTTTCCGCTCCAATGAGATAAGTCTGGCTCAAAGAAGAGAAAGGGGGCTCAGGAGGACCTTCTATAACATCCGCATTTGTGAAGATAAATTTGGGGACTATGACGATTTGTATGCTGCAAGAACTAGGGGTCAGATTAAAAATAGCTTGAGACGCAACCCGGACAGGAGGAGAGGAGTCCTTAAACCACTCGTACTAAGCCAGACATCACGTAAGCAAATGTTCCTCCAAGACAGCGATGGTTACACTCATATAAAGCTATGCCGTCCTGATTAGTAATATAAGCCTTGATTGACAGGTAGGGTGTGAGAGTGTTGTAAGTTGTATGGCCTCAGCACATTAAGGGTGCAGAGGATGTCGAGCCATCTCCAAATTCTGAAGATGTGACAAAGAGACAAATGTTTGCAACACATTTTAGGCTGCAACAACAGCATGGTGGTCCTAGGGAACCAAATGTGGCCCTATGGCACGTACCCACTAAACAAAAATCTGCGCTAAACTCCCCTCGAGATTCTTTATTATTGGAAACTAAAGGTTTATAGTAAGGGGACAGACAGGTAATGATTCAAGGTAACATCACAGGTCAATGAATAACAAGTGACACAGACAGCCCAGAATGTGGAGACAACGTGACACCGGACAGGAAAGTCAGGTCCATGTAGAGATCCTACAAAGAATGACGACGCGCCTGTGTGTTACATGTGCCGATGATCACTAGTCACAGCTATTTTTTTTAAAGGGTGTGTATATAAATTGGAAAGGAGATGGAAGAGCTTCCTAGTTTCTTACACAGTAATAGGGTATGACCCACAGCCACAGAAACCAAGTAAAGATACTTTTTATTTATTTTTTAACTCCTAAGAGGGGGTTTCTGGGATTAAGGTATTGAAGACCTATCCTTAACACTAGAACTACTGATGGAGTCATTTTGACTCCTTTCGTTTTTTATTTCTCTTCTGTGACTACATTTTTCAGAATTCCGGCTTGAAACTCGGTGACTTTTCCTCAAATATGATGTGAAAAAAAGATTTTGTGAGAATAAATAATTTTGGTGAAAAATTTGCGCGTTTTTTTCAAAATTTACCAAGAACTACTGAAGGGAGTCATTTTGACTCCCTACTATATTTTGAGGTCCTTTTGTCACTAAATGTTGCTATAAAGTTTTGTGCATAATTTTTTCACTCTGTCTTATTTACCCTGATGTTCATATAGATGTAGTTCAATTTACATGTCAACTTTTCACATTTTCCTTGTGTTTTACCTGCTTGTATTACTGTGTAATGCTGAACAAAATAGCTTGTTTACTCTAGGCTCTTATCTTATGCTAATGAAGGGTGGTGTTTTTCTAAGGTCCTAGCAGGAGACAGTATTCTGGATAGTAACTTTACTTTCAGTTCAGCTGAAGAGACAAAGAGAACAGACGCAGACATACGAGCTCTGAAGACTCATACAGGTATGAATTGTTATGAAATAGTTTAGCTGTCTGTCAACTGATTCAGCCCACCTACTTTTGAAGGTGGCAGAACAGTTATTATTTCTTTTAGTTTTCATTTCATTTCTATTTTTCAGCAGGGAACTATATAGAATTATGGAATTTGTGAGGAATATGGAGAGAAGACGTTTGATAAAGCCTCAGGATATTCTGGCTACTTTGCAATCCATACCGGAGTATGAATCGGAATCCGAATTGCAGGAACATGTATTTGATTCTGACAGTGATGAAGATTTCATTCCTCAGAACATATCAAGTGAATCTGAAGACTCAGAAGGAACAAATCCAGAAGGTAAGTAGTTATGTGTATTTATTTGTTCTTCCACACACTGAGTTAGGGCCTGTGCACACTAGCAGAATTCTGGCTGAATAGCCATCTGGATATTCTTGCCGCAATACAGGCCGTACCTGCCCGCTCATGCCTGAAGCTCCGCTCCGAACCCCGGGCTGGAGCCGCTGTCAGGGACAGAGCAGCGCTTGCTTACGCGCGAGCACGGCTCCGTCCCAGACAGCGGCTCCAGCCCGGGGTTCGGAGCGGAGCTTCAGGTATGAAACTCCGCTCTGTACCTGAGCGGGCAGGTACGGGCCGGATTGTGGTGAGAATATCCGGTCGGATATTCCGCCGCTAATCCAGCCAGTGTGCACGGACCCTTACAAAACAAAAATTCTAAATATTCATCAACTTTTTTCCAGATATTCCAAGCACATCAACTGGGGATCGGGCTCATGCAGTTATGTTGCCTCGTGACCATCCTCCTGGTCGTGGACAGAAAAAATCAGCAAAACGTCCCAGAAATGAAAGAACAACAGATAACGATGGCGGCGAAGGTAATGCAACAACAAACACCAGAGAAGGCGAATCTGAAGGAATACTAGTTTCAGCGGATGGTATTCAATGGAAACCTGTTGAAATTGGAGAACACTTGCCTGGTAGGCGTGACAGCCAAAATATTCTTCGAGAAGCACCTGGCCCTACAGGATACGCCAGAAGAAATATCATTATCGATAGTCCTTTGAGCGCATGGCGTTTATTTTTTGATTCATATATATTGACACATATAAAGAACTGTACGCTTGCAGAAGCATGCAGGAACAATAATTTACAGTTTACTCTATCTGATGAGGAGCTAGATGCATTCATTGCGATATTCTATGCTCGTGGAATATCTGGCACGAACCGTCACTCGATTAGCAGTATTTGATGTAATGACTGGGGAATACCGTTTTGCAAAGCGACAATGTCTAGGGACCGCTTTGTTGAAATTATGAGGTTTCTCAGATTTGATGAGAAATCTACTCGATCGGAGAGACTGCAAACGGACAAGTTTGCTCTATTTTCTACTGTGTGGGACAGGTTTATTGAAAATTGTATTGCGTGTTACAAACCTGGCCCATACATAACGGTGGATGAGCAACTTTTCCCAAGCAAAACTAGGTGTCCATTCACGCAGTACATGCCTTCCAAACCAGATAAATATGGCCACAAATATTGGCTAGCTGTTGATAAGAGGAGCAAATATCTGGCAAATGGCTTCCCTTATCTAGGCAAAGATGACACACGCCGTGCTGAGGACCGTTTAGCTGACCATGTGGTAATGAAGTTATTGGACCCGTTTTTGAAAAAAGGTCGCAATGTTACAACCGATAATTATTTTACTTCAGTACAATTAGCTAAACAGCTAAAAAGCAAAGGAACAACCATCGTGGGAACACTGAACAAGATAAGGCGAGAAGTGCCTAAAGAAATAAAATCCATGAAAGAGGAATTGTACAACACTAAAGTGTTTAGAAATGAAGACAATTTTACACTTACAGTAGATCAAGGAAAGCCCAACAAAAATGTTGTCATTTTGAGTTCCGTCCATCCAGATGTTGTTGTTGCGTCTGATTCCGCTAAAAAAACTCCAGAAACGGTAAAGTTTTACAATGAAACAAAATATGGAGTAGATGTAGTGGATCAGATGGCACGAAAATATACCACACGAACATGCACAAGGAGATGGCCTGTTCATGCATTTGAAAATGCCTTAGACTTTGCGGGTATAAATGCATGGATAATATTCAAGGAGATTACCCACCAAAAAATGTCACGCAAGGCATTTTTGCAAACGCTTGTGAGAGAGTTGAGTGGTCCTTATGTCACAGATAGGGAAAAGGGTTCCACGTCCCAAGTTTCTACATGCTCAGAAGTGATGGTTCAAACAAAATTTTGCCAGATCAAAGAAAAGTGCAAGAAAAATAGATCTGTCGGAAATTGTAAGACTTGTGGTAAGTCTTTGTGTGGGCAATGTACTGCCATAAATCAAAGGCAATGCCTAAAATGCAAAACACCAAATGTTTAGAAGGTGAATTCTGCGCCATATTTTCATTTTTATGCTCCTCCACCTACATTTTCTCTGCTTTTTGTTCTTCAGTTGTTGTTTATATGTGTGCACTTGAATAAAAAAAAATGTTTGAAAAACGTCTATTATAATTATTGTTATTTTCTGTAGAAAAATAAGAAAAGCAGAAAAAAAACAATCAAAAGCATTACTGTTGGATCTCACAATAATAATACATTACAAAAAATATAATTATTAATAAATAACCACAAATGAAACTCTAAAAATAAACGAAAACAAGCAAGGAGTCAAAATGACTCCTTTCAGTAGTTCTAGGCGGGGTCACGAGTCCAGTAGTCCTAGTGTTAAAGATAATCTGTCAGCAGGTTTTCACCATGTAATTGGAAAGCAGCATGATGTAGGGACAGAGAGCCCGATTACAGCAATGTGTCACTTACTAGGCTGTGTTTTGCGGTTTCAATAAAATCAGTGTTTTATCAGCAGCAGATTATCATTACAGGACTAGGAGTCTCATGCCCCCTGGTCTTCCTTTTCTGTATTATCCCGCCCCCATCATTGCCAATCAGTGGTGTGGGCTGGGTTATACAGGGCTCAGCATTCTGAGCTCTGCTAGATCTGTAGCAGAGAAAACTGTGATTGTATCAAAATAACAGTATGTAGGCAAGCAAGTGTCACATCACTGGAATCAGGGTCTCTGGCCCTTCATCATGCTGCTTGCAGATGAACTAGCAAAAGCTGCTGACAGATTCCTTTTAAAATAATCAATATTGGATCTGTAGGGATCTGACACTAGGCACTGCAACTAATCAACACCAACAATAACCGGATGTAAACAAAGAATGGAGCCCCGTTCACTGTGTACTGTATTTTCTCATGTACTGTGGCTCAGCTCCTATTCATTTAGATAGGCATTGATCTGCAGTACCTGAGAACGGCCACTACACAGTGTATGGAGCTGCATTCACCGTTTACATCTAGCCATCGTCGGTGCTGAAAACTGACGATTGGTGGAGGTGGTGAAGTGATCCGGTATTGATGACCTACTTTAAGAATAGGTCATTAGTATCCAAAGTTTGGAAAACCCTTTTAGGCAAAATAAAAAAAAGCCTCTTACCTTGACCTATGCCATGTGTGCTACAAGTTTATGCAGATGCAAATATGTCATCATAAATATATTGTTGTGTTGAAAACTCCCTTTTAGACAGATCTTAGAATGAGATTGCTTAAGAATTCAATTTATTTTTGGACAAAATAACAGACGGCAGCAAACCCAGCACAGAAGTTATGGTTGGAAAACTGCCTTCCAACAATGCCACGCAATTATGGATCAAAATGTTTATAGTGGGAAAAAAAAGCACAAAAATCATATAAAAGACTGAATTACAGAATATAGGGGGTTGTTCGACCTTCCTCGTCCTTATGGCCCACAGTCTCTAGACTCTGCTCCATACACCGGAGCGGAAAGAGGGTCTTGCCTATGCGGACTGGAGCTGCCCATGTGTCATATGGACGGTTATTTACCCGAGTGGCCGCTATATGAAGTCCACCCTTGCAAGCTCGTACAAAGGCCATCTGAATAAGATTTGTCTTATTGAGACAAAATATTAAAAAGTAATGTTGGTTTTTACAGAAAACAATTTGTGCCATTTTTGAAGTAATATTTATGATAAGAACATAAAAATAAAAATCATTATTCTGGTTACAATTCTGACCACTAGAGCAGTTACAATGATTGCACACTTCTGATTTAATTTTTCACTTGTCGCTTTGCCGTATGACTGGGACAGAACCAGCAAAGTCGTCTCATCAATGAAAGGGAAGGCGAGTTTTGGAATCTTGGAGGCCCAATATCGCATTCACACATCTGGATGTCATTATCTGAGCACGGACAGTAGGGGTGCATGGACTGTCCGAGAGTCTCTTACTCGAACTTGACAGAGTCGTACATGTCTACGAGGCTGTCATATTCGGGTCGAGAGTTCTGTGGTGTGCTGAGTCCATGACACACGGATGTGCGAGTGCTGCAAGTGGATTCTTTAATTGTTCCCAATAGTCTGGGCTTATAGGTGATCATTCCTGCCCCGCTGATATGCTGCCCTTACATGAAACTGAAATGAACGATTATTGAAGGGATCCATACATTTAGTAAACAGGCCTTAAGTAAAAGATCAGGTTAGGTGACAACTTGGTTATATAAACTCCATGCTGATCTGCAGGACACGGCTGGGGCAGTGTGAGTGCCTGTGGGTGGGGGTAGGGTGGTCCAGTCCATGAACCCGAGGGAGCAAACACTTCGCCCACATGTAGTAAAAGGATATCAATGTCAGATCAGATGTCGGTAGAAAGTCTGATTTTACAGAACTACTGTACTATCCGCAGTTGTACTCAGATAAAACAAGCACCTGTTGGAGGACATGGACGCTACGTCATTATTCACACACTGGAGTAAACAAGCTGCTGTTATTTATTACTAACATACATCTATAATTAGTCACTTCCTTTACAGTCAGTTGTGAAACGTCATCAGATCACTTGTACAAAGAAAGCACATGATTAAATCATTAAAAATAAGGTCCTGTACTCCTCAGCCATGAAGGTATCCAACAATCTATTCAGTCATCACCACTACTGGGCACGGGCCGCTCAGTCCAGTGATTGGCTGCAGTGGTCACATGCACTGTAGTCAGGACGTCACCACTACAGTCTGTCAACAAACACTTGTGCTGTGTCAGAGAGGCAGGGCAGTCCTGAATTATTGCTAAAATATATATTTGCCAATAGATTTTTTTCTTTGGGAGGAGTTATTCCTTGACAACAGAGGAGTTAAAGGGGTTATCTGGGACCATTCATTTTTATTATTACGGGCCTAAGAACTAGCAGGCAAGTAGTTGCTAATTTACTGCCTGTTGTGCCCAGTGCCGATCTCTGCTGGCACAGAGCAGTCCCAGATCGCACCTGCATAGCGATTCAGCAGGTTCCACTGATGTCACGCTGACAAAGCAGCAGCTTCTCTTCCGATCTGTTGACATGGCGTGTCTGCCGACATCATGCTGATTGACAGCTGGCTCCCCACTGCCTAACTGCAGGGAGCCAGCAGTCAATTAGCATGACGTCAGCAGTCACACTCTGTCAACAGAGCAGCCCAGAAGAAGAAGAGCTGCTCTGTTGATGTGGAGCAGCTGAATCTCTGGCAGGAGCGGTCCGTGCACACTCACTGGGTAGAACAGGAAGGTAGTTACCTCTGTTAGCAACTACCTGCCTGTTTTTTGTTTGTTTGTTTTTTTACTATGGGCCTAAACACTAACAATAGTTCTGAAAAAAAACCTTTAAACCTCCAAGTTAGTTTGTTTTGCCTCTAAGCCAGCATTTCCCAGCCTACAAACCTGGTCATGGGTATCCCATAAGTTAGCAGCAGGAAGACATGTCACGTTAAAGCTATGTTCCCATGGTGCATATTTGGTGCGTTTTTGATGCTGTTCAGCAACATTTCTGCACCAACTGATTAATTTATGTTACTTGCTCTTTTTTATTGCGTTTAGTACATTTTTATATGCATTTTTGTCTTTTTGAGGTCATGTCTTAAACAAACCTAATTTGTTTTGGAAAAGTTTTGTTTCTTAGTTTTAATAAAACTTCATTGATAGAGTTAAGTGCGAATTACATGTGTTTTATATCTGTGGATTTTCCACACGTCATTCAAGTCTATGGGGAAAGTCCGCAAATAAAGTGTCTAAAATGCACATAAATGACCTACACCAGGCGGATTGTTCATGTATTGTACGATTAGCAAATCTTTGTGGATCTACTTTATCGCATTAAAAATTACCAAGTAATAATGATGACCACGATGGTGACCCAGCCCAGACGCAAGGTGGGCACGATGGTGACCCAGCCCACACGCAAGGTGAGCATGATGGTGACCCAGCCCAGACGCAAGGTGAGCACGATGGTGACCCAGCCCAGACGCAAGGTGAGCACGATGGTGACCCAGCCCAGAATTAAGGTGAGCACGATGGTGACCCAGCCCAGAATTAAGGTGAGAACGATGGTGACCCAGCCCAGCTGTAAGGTGAGCACGATGGTGACCTATCCCAGACCTAAGGTGAGCATGACGGTGACCTAGGCCAGACCTAAGGTGAGCACGATGGTGACCTATCCCAGACCTAAGGTGAGCACAATGGTGACCTATCCCAGACCTAAGGTGAGAACGATGGTGACCTAGGCCAGACCTAAGGTGAGCACGATGGTGACCTAGGCCAGACCTAAAGTGACCATTCTATAAAATGAGCAAAGCTGCAGATGATTCAGTGATTACAGTACTTTATCTGGGGTAGAATTACTACTTACCTGATCCCAATAGTTTGGTGTGTACAGTTTCATGAAAGATGATGACTCCAGGTCCCAAAGTGGATAGTGGTACGTCTAATCCACAGCGCGCAGTGGTGGCTTTCAGTTCTTTAGTAAAATGTTTCAAGTAGGCTTCAGAGGCGTCACCGAGGAACTTGAATAGATCATTGTGCAAACGGTCTGCGTGAGTCCTATAGATCACTAGATCTGAAATTGCTAAGACTTTAAGGAGCAACCGAGTCCTCTGACTCAGGTTGACCGTAGCTCCGAGAAGTCCTTCCGTGTCGATGACCACAACTTTATGGACAGGATCAAACGCTGCCCAAACACCAACTGTGCAAGACTCCTGAGCAGGAGAAGTTTTGAAAACTTCACGTCCGTAGAAAAACGTGTGATTAAGAGTGTGAGATTTACCATCGCCGGTATTTCCGAAAATTGAGACAACTTTTACCAAATCTTCAGGGCTGCAATCCAGTTTTCCCAAGAAGTCATCTTCATTTTCCACCTATAGTTTCAAAAAGATTAAGAAAAGGGGTCACAAGCAGTAATAACCAATCAGAATGCTACTTTAATTTTCCAAACAATTTCAGAAAAATTAGAAGAGAATTTGTATCAGTTGCTATGGGCCATTCATCGACTTTTGTTCGTTTTTGTTTCATCTTCTACCCTCAAATGTTTTTAAAATTCTGATTTACTCATCTGATACAGTAATAGAGGTGGGAGACCCAAAGTTCAAGATACCCCTCTAATAGGAAAAGTTGACATGAGCTGAAGAACGAAGCTCTCACCTTGCCTGACCCTGGACATATTTGCATTACATGGGTGTCCCATGGATTTTAATAGGCACCACAAGACCTTCTCACCCTCCTTGAAAACCACTGATAATGGAGGTTTCCAGCAACATACACATCAGAGATCATCTTATCACCAGATCTTTCAAGTAAAATGGGTGGAAAATCTGTGAGATTCACCTTGGTAAACTTTTAATGCCAGATGCTCTTATTACGAACTTGAGAGGTGCTAGGGATGTGGCATCTGTCAGTCACTTGTCAAGTCTTGTGCATGGCCAGCAGGTATCGGGCACCCGTATAAAGGATTTAGTTAAAATTACGATTTTATTTTATTCTAAGGGAAATTTTCAGGTGACTCAGGCTGCCCAAACCACGAGCACCATGAATCAGACCCTGGGCGCACAATTGCTGACAGGTGTGGGTTTTGCTGAAACCCTCAGGCGTTTCAGAGAGAAGTTACTTTTAAGATCCACACACCGCTCTAGTTGATTGACAGGTCTCTCCTATGTATTTACAAAAGAGAGATCTGACAATCACCTGGAACGATGTGGTGAAAAGCTGGTCGGGGACAGCACCAGACTGGTCCAATCTCTCCCTATGAACCCTGGCCGGATCTTCAAACAACAGCCCCGATTCATCACAGCTTTTGTAAAAAAGCTCTTTCAAGAGAGTGTTGAGCAAAAATTTTGCGATTTTTTTGGTGTTTTAAAGCCATTTTTGCCCAGTTTAGACAAAAGTGGGCAGATCTGGGACCCCCATTAAACAAATTGATGACAAGCAGTGGCATCCCTTATGCCACAAGTCTTACTCCAGTCCTTACGGGATTCATAATGTATCGGGAGCCTCGCACTCCATTCCACCCCCTCATCAAAACTAATGTGAACAACGCCAGTCTTGATGAATCGGGGCCTATGTCTTTTTCCAAAACACTAGAGGAAAATACACATGAGACAATGGAGCCTCCATGGCAGATCAGTACAAAACACCATACAAAGGCGCACAGCAGGTGCCATGCTGGAAACCAGATGGATGGCGCCGCTGGTAAACAGCATGCCAGGGATCCGGCATTTACTATATTATACTTGTTCTCCTCTCTTGACTGAATCGCAAAACTTAAGTGTGAAAAAAGCCTAAGGTCTCGTGTACATATTCTGTTTACCGCATTTTTGGGGGAAATCGTGGCAAATAAAAAAAGAACTGGGAATGCATTGTGTGAGCATCACCTAAGGAGTGGTGCAATTTTATCCAGTCTGGTATAATACATTGTAACAAACTTTCAGTGAGATATCTGTACTTTCTGGTGCAGCTGGATTTAGCTTACAGAGCATTGTCTATAGCCTGGATACAATGTATCCACTTCTAGGCTGGGAGCAGGACTGCAGATCTCTTAAAAAGTTAAGGAATGAAACAACATAAAGTTACAAAACTTCATCTATATCACAATTAGTGGGACCGTGGACCCGTGTTGTCTCCCACTTCCCTCAATGGTCTGTAGTTGGAGAACAAAAGAAAGCAGTGGGCACGTGATCCCGTGTGCACGTCGCTACTGGAGCGGTCACTTAAGGAGTGCACAGTACTAGGATTCGGCATGTTACATTATCAAATTCTATAAAATGTACCTTTAGGCTTAAAACCAGAAAACCTCCATTCAAAAAATACAAAAAACAAAACTTCCCAATTGCGTGTGTATTTTAGAAGCAGTAGAAATGGGGGGGATTCCGCTGAACTTTCCCTAGCACATAAACCTAAGGGAACTTCCTCAGTCCTATTTAAATTTTAAAGGGGTTGCCATATGTTAGAAAAGTTTTCCTACAAGCTGCATCAGTAGTAAAAACAACCCAAAGAAACTCTGTTTGACGCATCCTCCCCAGGTCCAGTGCTGAGTGTCTGCTGCTCCTGTTACTATTGATGTCAGCAGCGCTGCAGCCAATCTCTGAGCTCCGAAGATATGCCGATGTAGAAGAGCACGAGTCACTGAGCTCACTAACAGAAATCAGGAACAGCAGTGGTGGAGACTCAGCGCTTTATCTGGTGAGGGTGAATAAAGGACAGTTGTTTTTTTTTTTTACCAACTATGGTGATTTGTGGCTTTTTTTTTGCAATTTATACGTAAGCCTACAAAAATTGCAATTGCTTATACAGGAATTTGCATGGGAAAAAAAAAAAGATTAAGTTCAGACAAGCGATGAACTTTGTGGACATGACTGACCCTGTGAGCTCTGCACAAAGCAGACGGTGCAAGGACTGCCTGCTATTTACAAGCACTAGTCTGGTTTGTATATTGGACCAGAATAGTGGGTGCTGCGGGTCCGCGTGCAAATTTAGCCCATCGTGCACTGTAAGTGTGCGCTCCGTAACGCTCACAGTGAGAGGAGACTCCTGCGCACTGCATGATTAGTGACTGTTCACACACAGAGCCGTTTAGGGCGGATCCAATCTTAATAAATACCTTTATCTGCAATCTACTTATCACGGTGGAGCACGGAGGAGTTATTAAGCCCCAGAGCCTGCACACATAACAACCAAACAATAACTGTGCTGTACCTGGGGGACATCTCACCAATGTGTTTAATATCGCCATTCATCATAAATAAATACAAGTGCAACACTACAGGGGTTTTCTGTGATTTCCTGCTAATCGCCTATACTTAGGATCACTCCGATTTGTGGCCTATCCGAGAAATAGAAAGCAGAATCTGAGCTGAAGGTTTGGGTTCCTTCATTACTTTCTTCATGTCAGGTTCAATAGCCCAGTTACCTGAATAAATAAAAGTCACTTATTACAAGGGTGGTCCGATTGGTCGTCTGGAGGCTACGTCCCCCGACTCAACATGCCTTTCCCCTCATATCTTCTGTCCGGGGAGAGTCAGACAATGCCATACACCGCAATCTTCGGCTGTGCAACCTCGCTCATGGAAAAAGATGCCATATACGGTATTTGTTCTACCCCCAATATTCACTGGCTTTAAAATTATTCTGAAACGCCAGTGTCAAGTGGCACGAATGAACAAATATCACTTACTGGGTGAATGATTTTTTCCCTATGGAGACTGTATGAGTATGAAGGACCTGTCCGCACTCAGTACTCCGCTCTTCAGTGATCACATCTAGTGCCACCCTAAGTAATCTGGGGGTCTCATAATGCCCACCGGCTGTCTCTTTCAGACCGTGACACCCTCATCTGTATCGAGTTAGAAATAATGAAGCTTATATGTATGCATGGTACCTCTGCTGGAACATGTAGCATCAAGCACAGGAAGCATATCTTTAGGCATGTGACATCGCAGCTCATGAGATCATCCCATGACGGCACCGAGGGCGGAATCCTATATAAGTGAGGGTGCAGATAAAATTACTAATTTCTTTCCAAATCATGCCTAAATTGGTGTGTGAATGCCCATTTGATCTGATTGAAATTTCTTTTATCCGCTGAAAAATGTGTTTGTTAAACGCAACGATTGCAGAGTGTGAACAGATACCTGAAGGACACTCCATCATCTGTAAGATTGGTCAGTAGTCTGTGCGTGTAAATACAGCTGAACAAGTGCAGACTCCAGGTGGGTTCACTTCCAGGGGTCCACGGCTCAGTGGTTTCCGTGAAGTGCTGGGGTCCTATGATTTAATCTAATCCAGGGCAACATCTACATCAGGGAGGTCAAACTCAAAACACACAGAGGGCCAAAATGAAAAACTTGGACAAAGTTACGGGCCAACCAGTATACAGTATAATGGGCCCCGACACAGTCCTCCATACAGTATAATGGGCCCCGACACAGTCCTCCATACAGTATAATGGGCCCCGACACAGTCCTCCATACAGTATAATGGGCCCCGACACAGTCCTCCATACAGAATAATGGGCCCCGACACAGTCCTCCATACAGAATAATGGCCCCACATAGTCCTCCATACAGAATAATGGGCCCCCACACAGTCCTCTATATATATATATATATATATATATATATATATATATATATATATATATATATATATACACACACACATACACACACATACATACATACATATATATATATAATCGTCTTATCCCGTCCGTCCGTCTGTCTTGGAAATCCCGCGTCGCTCATGGGTCCGGCAGCGGCCAATCAGCGCCGCGGGATTTCTGAAAAAAGATGGCGGCCGTTAGCGGCTCATCTGCGGGACGGAGCTCAGCGGCGATGCAGCCGGGAGATGACCGGCGCGAGGCGCTCATCTCCCGGCCGGTACCAGCAGAAGGACCTCGACCGCCGGACCCATCTGCGGGACGGAGATGCAGCCGGGAGATGACCGGCGCGAGGCGCTCATCTCCCGGCCGGTAGCAGCGGAAGGACCGCCGGCGTCGCTGACCTCCATGCGGAAGGGAGGACCGGGGAGCGGCGCTGCAGGTCGGGATACTTCTGCTGCGAGCAGTCGCTCATCTCCCGGCTTCTCGCAGTGAAAGTAGCCGCACAGGCAGCGGCGCTCCCCGGTCCTCACCAATACGATTCGCTGATTGGTCGCGGTCTCCGCACCCGACCAATCAGTGATCTTGGGGCAAAATTTAAACAACGCTGTGCTGATTGGTCGCGGCCGCTGCCCGCGACTAATCACCGATTTTGCCGCCACATTTAAATAGCGGCCGCGACCAATCACCCATTTGTGCGCCACATTTAAACACTGCTGCGCTGATTGGTCGCGGACGCCAGACGCGACATTGGCGCAAAATTTAAACAACGCTCTGCTGATTGGTCGCGTCTGGCGTCTGCGACCAATCAGCCACATTGGCGCCAAATTTAATCAACGCTCTGCTGATTGATCGGGGACGCCAGACGCGACCAATCAGCAATTTTGGTGCCAAATTTAAACAACGCTCTGCTGATTGGTCGCGACCGCCGGCCGCAACCAATCAGCATTATTGGCGCCAAATTTAAACCCCGCTCTGCTGATGGGTCGCGTTCGCTGGCCGCAACCAATCAGCATTATTGGCGCCAATTTTAAACCACGCTCTGCTGATTAGTCGCGACCGCCGGCCGTGACCAATCTGCGATATAGGCGCCAAATTTTAACACCACTTTGCTGATTGCGCCCGGTCGGCCGCATACATATTCTAGAATACCCGATGCATTAGAATCGGGCCACCATCTAGTACAGAATAATGGGCCCCCATACAGTCCTCCATACAGAATAATGGGCCCCACATAGTCCTCCATACAGAATAATGGGTTCCACATAGGGGTGGCAGTTCTGGTGTAGCGGGTCAAATTACCCTGAAGGCCAGAGTTTGACATGTACGATCTACATGGAGATCACTGCCTTTTCTCCACTTTTCTGGAGCGATTTCCTCCTTTAGGCTATGTGCCCACGATACAGAAATGCTGCATATTTTTTACGCTTCTCCCTGGCATGAAAAACGCATGCGTTTTTTACATGCGTTTTTCCTGCCAGGTAGAAGCGTAAGTGAAGCGTCTTTGCATGCATTTCTGCATGCGGGTTATCAAGCGCTTTTCCAAGCGATTTTAGCATCACTTGGAAAAGTGCTTGACAACTTGTTCACACTATATAAATCCATGCAACCGGCATGGATTTATAGTAGTGTGACCAAGTTAGTTAGAAAAAAAAAAAATAAGAATGGTAAAAAATAAAGTTTATACTCACCGTCCGTTGCCCTCCTGGTGTTTTGTCTGCTCCGTCCGATGTGTTGGGCAGCTCACGGTGGTGTGAAGGATCTGCAGTGACGTCATTGAGCCATGTGATGGGTCACATGACTCAGTGACGTCATGGCAGGTCCTTCACAACAGCGGGAGCATTGCAAGACACCGGACGGACAACGGAAGATGAGTATAAACTTTATTTTTTATTTTAAATTCTTTTTTTCACAGTTTCTATGGTACCCAGGTCTGGATGAGAGTCTCCTCTTCTCCAGACCCGGGTACCATCCGCACATAGAAACGCATAATATCCGTGTATACAAATGTACTGACAAGGATATTATGCGTTTCAATGCAAGTCAATGGCGGCGATTACGCTGCGTGTCCGCAAAATTAATGGACATGCTGCGGATTTTTGAGCGAAGCATAAATGCTGCGGAAAAATCCGCAACATGGGAATTGACATTGCGGCTTGTCATTGGGGACCATGGGGGGGGGGGGCGGATTACCAAGCATTTATCTATTTGAGCCTTACGCGCTATACTTTTTGCGCCACTTTTTTTACTTTTCTAAGTCTTTTCCGATTTTTCCTCAACAACTTAGCTTATCCACATAAATTAGACAGATTAATGAAATGTGAATATTACCAAATAAATCATTTTTTTAGTCCTTGCCTGGAGTTAGGTTTTTGGCAGAGTTTTCAACTTGTCTAAAAATAAATGTAAAAAAAAATGACAACTATGCAACTTTTTACATTGTTGGCAACTTTTGGTACTAAACGGTTAAACGCAAAATTAAAAGGGCATCTTTTATTGTGCACCAAATCAAAACACGTGAGCCATTTTGAAGAATTTGGTGCAAAAAAATCAGTACAATAAGACAAAAAAAAAAAAGTCACCAATGAATTACAAATGATGAATCGCCCCACAAGTCTTCTCCCTTTCTTGAGCAGCTCATGACAATGTACACTAATTTCCTCCCACAACCAAAAAAAGTACCTAAAAGATAGCATCAAGTAGTGTTGGCCAAAACTGGGAAATTAAGACTTTTAGCCCATTGGGGACAGAACGTGATTGTAAACTGTGTACTGCGCTACAGCATAGGATGCTGATAGAAAAGTAGGAAGATATAAAGATATAAATACCTGAATTTGCTCAGTTTCATCCACAAGTAGGAAACTGATCACCTTCTCGGTCATCTTCTTCCGGGTCTCGTCATCCACTTTTGGACATTCTGGAGGTTGGGGGCTCTTTGTAGTTTGGTAAAAGGTGACTTGATGCTTCCGCTTGTTCCCTCCGGAGTGAGTCCGCTTCTGACAGTCTGCACAGAGATCAATTTTGCAGGAGAGACACCTTACGGCCGCCCGAGGTCTCGCTCCTGCGGTGCTGCCATTGTTTGCCCCCTTGCACGAGGAGCAATGGGGGACGTAGCCCGGTGGGATCCGAGTCCGCTCGTGGCTCTGGAGTCTCTCCTGCTGATGCAGAACCTCCTCGCACCACTGGCACTGCAACGTCTTACACTCATCACACTCAAACGCGGCTTCTTCGCTTCCAGAACATGCAAAATTTTCCTGGCACATCAAAGCCGTCATGATCGTTTTGTCACCCGCCGGGCCCTGGCTACTCATCTTCTATCTAAAAAAACTAAAAGCCAAAAAGGTCCTTCTAAACGGTAAAGGCTATGGATAAAATTACAGCAATGTTGTTCTAAAGGAAAACTAATAAAAATATTATTTCCTAAGGCTTGAAATGAGGCGCAGTGCATTGAATTCCCATTATAATTCAATCAAGGCGACTCCAAAATTACCCCGTATTCAGGAAGGTCTATGGAGACACGTCATTATCAAGTGGTCAGAAAATCTGAGATGCCTCCCGGGGTGCAGACCACCATATGTACTGTATGGTAGGCGAGGAGGAAAAAAAAACTTCTCTATATCCTACTGGCATGTAGCAAAAACAGATCTGGTAAATAGAAGTGTGCCAAATCTTTGTCCCTTGAGATGCCACTGCCTGGCGTCAGGACGGGTCACCGATTGGCTATGCCACCGTGACCATAAAGAACAATAGTCATCCGCCCTGACCCGACTATCCAGCGTAAACAGGGAGAGATGCAAAATAAACTGAAGGATAACAATATAAAAACTAGTGTATTATTACTATTGTGCCCGGGGAATCGACAGGGGTCGTCCTCAGTCACGCCGGATCGACAGGGGTCGTCCTCAGTCACGCCGGATCGACAGGGGTCGTCTTCAGTCACGCCGGATCGACAGGGGTCGTCCTCAGTCACGCCGGATCGACAGGGGTCGTCCTCAGTCACGCCGGATCGACAGGGGTCGTCCTCAGTCACGCCGGATCGACAGGGGTCGTCCTCAGTCACGCCGGATCGACAGGGGTCGTCCTCAGTCACGCCGGATCGACAGGGGTCGTCCTCAGTCACGCCGGATCGACAGGGGTCGTCCTCAGTCACGCCGGATCGACAGGGGTCGTCCTCAGTCACGCCGGATCGACAGGGGTCGTCCTCAGTCACGCGGTATCGATAGGGATCGTCCTCAGTCACGCGGTATCGATAGGGATCGTCCTCAGTCACGCGGTATCGATACAGATCACTCGGTAACAGTAGGGATCGTCTTGTGGCTCGATGTTCGCAGCGGGAATGGTTTGCTCTCCCTGATCCGATCAGTGATCTGCCGCAGATCTGTAGGGATCTTCTGGGATCAGCAGTCCTCTCAGGGTCCCGCTCTGGCTCCTCAGCCCTCGGTGCTCCCGGGTGACAGCCTCCTGTCCCCGCCGTATACTGTGATGTCCGGGCTCAGTCCTGTCCGGTCACTGCGGGTTGGGCTGGATGTGACGCAGGACTCCGGTACCGGAGCGCAGGTCGGAGGCTCCGGGCGGACACCTCAGCCACCTATTGTTTACACCACACGCCGGCATCCGGCAGTGACTCAGGGATCACACGGCAGCTCCTCCCGGGCCCCGGAGCGCTCCACAGACGGGACCCACGGTGTCCACCGGGAGCAGCGGAGAGTGTGCAGATAACGGGGACTACTCCGCTCCCGGCTCCGCTCCCCACCGTCTCCTGATACGGTCCTGCCTAGAATGGAGTTGCTCCCGGTAGGAGTGATGACGTAGGAGTCACGTGTAAGCAGTGGTCACATGACTTTACTGCAATTTCCGCACTGGGCCTGCGGGACGGAGCTGTATGGTCACCGTGTAGTAAACAGTGTGTTGTACGGGGCCGGGACTGCGAGGGTTAACACGGGGGATTATGGGAAATGGATGGCGGAGTACAAGTGACTGCAGCCCCCGACATCACGCACAGCTCAGGCTACCCAGAGCCCCCACTAGGACAGCAGCGATTACAGGACGATTTCTGCCTGTATGCCCCGCCCATTTATACAGGACACGCCTCCAGCGTACAGACTTAGAATCATGGGGAGCAAAGATGTCCCCTTCATCCAAGTACAGACCACCATGGACACCGCAACCCCAAAGAAATCTAGCCTCCAAACCAGGCCCCCAAATAAATGTAGAGCCCTACTCCCAATAGAAATGGGACCCTCAGATCAGACCTCACCTATTGTATAGACCCCTCATTCTATAGAAACCAGGTAAGACCCCCCATTCTATAGACACAAGACACCCATTTATAAAGACCCCATTCTACAGACACCCATTTATAAAGACCCCAGATAAGGCCCCATTCTCCAGATATCAGAACCCCATTTATAAAGACCCCAATTCTACAGACACCAGACCACCATTTATAAAGACCCTAGATAAGACCCCCATTCTACAGAAACCTTTTTATAAAGACCCTATACCCCACATTCATACAGAATAGACCATCCCATTTATAAATACCCTATCCCGACCCCTATTTATACAGACCCCGACCAAGCCCTCATATTATATTGTCCCCACTCCTAAAGGGTTGTCCCGGAGTAGAAACCTATGCCGACTTTTACTCGCTTCCAGGGCTGTGGAGCCGGAAGTCAAACCCCCAACTCCTCAATTTCCACGACTCCGACTCCCTCATACATGGCTCATGTTTAAGTGATAAATTTACTGCAGCACAGATTCATCTCAGCTAAAAGTCTAGACCAGTGTTTCCCAAACCCCATCCTCACGGCCCCCCACAGGTCATGTTTTCAGGATTTCCTTAGTATTACACACGTGATTGAAGTATCATCAAGGCATCAGGAATTCTCTCACCTGTGCAATACTAAGGAGATCCTGAAAACATGACCTGTGGGGGGCCGTGAGGATGGGGTTTGGGAAACACTGGTCTAGACCCTTAGATCAGGAATAGGACAGACATTTATAGGACATTTCATAACTTTCCCAAATTCTTATGAAAAAATATTCCCCACAAACTGCATTGAACTACTGTACCCAATTTATTATATATTTTAGGAGTTGGAGTCAATCCATTTTATACCGACTCCAACAAAATGGGCTCCGACTCCACGACTCCGACTCCACAGGAGGCAAGTACTAGTGACCCCCATCACTTGAACCGTCAGGTGATGGGGGTCGATTCTGTTAGGGGGAACACTTTGGTATGTTCACTAGTTGCCTGCTCCTGGCCTAATGGATATGATCAAGTGCATGCAAGAAAGAATAACATCAGACACACACAGTGGGATGTAAGCTCTCCTTGATCAGCTATGGCACAGCTCCAAGTGTCTTTATTCAACCCAAACATAGACTTATATAGATTGTAAATAGGGCTCGGTTAACCCTAGAATGGGAGTAACCAGATGTATTCATTGGTTAGCCAATGGGCAGATCCATGATGTCATCAGGGGGTGTAGTCCATGAGGTCATCAAGGGTTGGTCCATGAGGTCATCAAGGTGGATTAGTCCTTCTATAGAATGCAGCTTCCTCCCAGAACGGAGCATGGTGTGATGAAACAGGAAATGGCAGCCATCTTTTAATCTAAACAACCTTATGTAAGGTGAAATAATACACTTTTTGGGTCTTTTTTCTCAATCTCCTATGTCTTGAGATTAATTAAGTATTTGAGCCTATAGCTCTCCTCAACAGTCCCCCCTAAATACTTTATTAACCTTCTGTCCCTACTGTGGGTCCCTCACCCATCAGTGTTAAGTGTCACTATGACATCAGAGGCTTCATGTACACCTACTCTGACTGCCTAGTTGGGGACTGTAAAAGACTGAAGGGGGCCTAGCTGTTGTATATCTGCAGAATAACTAACCTCTTGAGCTAGGAAGGTGGGCACTGATGTTTCTACTCCTTTCTCGATCATCTTCCTAACACAAGGAAGAACGCAACAAACGATAATAGCTGCAATAATTAAGACGACAAGGATAACCACGCCTATCTGAGCTAGCCACCTCTGCCATCCATTCATCCACGAAAAGTATTGGTCCCAAGGATCTTCTACACCTGAATTCCTTTTTAATTCTTTTTGTAGAGAATTTAGCTTTTTTATGGCTACTGTAACCTTCCCGGTGGGACCTGTATTATCTGGAATATAGGTACAACATGCAGATTTCACCATTTTGCAAACACCTCCTTTTTCTGGTAATATCATGTCAAGGGCCATTCTGTTCTGAAACCCATTATCGATGTAGGGCCTAGTTGGTCTGCTAAAACTTGAAGAGCTTCTCTAGTGTAATTGACAAATCTCTAGATTCTCTAGATGTAATTGATCCAGTCTACATTTTTATTCATGGTCACTAGGGGTACGATAAATGATTCGAAACCTGCTTTGACTTGATCTCTGGCTTTAAATTCATCCGGTACCCCCCTTGGAACACCTATAGCATCGATATAAATGTGGGGGTCGAAACTGCCTTTTGGTTCCGAAATGGTTTCCCTTTTTGTTCTGTGGAGATCTTCTGAAGTTAGGGCTTCCCTACCTTCTGCTGCTATGTAGAAGGGCATTATGGCTTTGGCTAGTGTACATTCTCCTATCTATTCTCCTTCTAAATGAGTTCTGATCTTCATGTCTCCACATATCCAGAAAACATCAGAAATAGACTGGGTTTGGTTGATCAGGTCTCCTCTGGTTGCATTACTATATCTACTGCAATATCCCTTTGTGAAATTACCCAAAAATGTGCTCCCTTCGGTACTGGTATAACAGGTGTATTTTCCCGGGTATATGGTAATGCCTTGACCCGGGTTAGATGTTTCTGTGACTATGGGGTACTTCTTTTTCCAGTTTTCGCAATTCATTCCGTCAAGGGATTTGTTAGAGAACAGACTCAGAAAACATTTTTCCACATCTGAGGGTAAGTCTAGAGCAGGGGTCTCAAACTCGGCTGGGTATATGGGCCGCACATGGAAAAAATTTGAATTTGGGGGGCCGCATTCTTTGTTCAATGTGACATTTTTAGTGATACCATTTTTTTTTTGTATACACCTTTTGAACATTTTTTCCGTGTTTATTTTTTTATAGCTTGGGTCGTTATGGATGTGGCGATAATAAACGTGCACTTTTTTGTGTTTACTTTAGTTTACATATAAAACAGCATTTTTAGTGCCCAATATTTTTTCATGCTTTATTTTTATTTTTTGGATTTTTACAATTTTGTTTCCCCCAATTGGCCACATTCAGTAATATTGTCTTACAATTAGCATCATATAGTAATAATGGCAAACATCTTGTAGTAATATGCCCCATCCAGGTCCCCATCTTGTGGCTATGTGCCCCATCCAGGTCCCCATCCTGTGGCTATGTGCCCCATCCAGGTCCCCATCCTGTGGCTATGTGCCCCATCTTGTGGCTATGTGCCCCATTCAGGTCCCCTCTTGTGGCTATGTGCCCCCTGTTCTTCACACACATAAAATAGAAAAAAAAAAAGATGATTCTCACCCGTCCTCCGTTCCCTCGGCGGCCTTCCTGCAGATGTGGCCCGCAGGCACCACAGAGTCCGACCCCTTGACGATCCCGACCTGGTCCAGGAGGAGCCGCCGACAGCAGCGCTGCATTGCCGCACAGAGACTGTCTCCCAGCACTGCATTTCCAATGCCAGCCGCCGGCCAATCAGAGGCCAGCAGCTGATAGCTGCGTATGGCAATGACGTCATACTCGCTGCGCCGACACGCAGATATCAGCTGCTGGCCTCTGATTGGCCAGCGGCTGGCATTGGAAATGCAGTGCTGGGAAACAGTCTCTGTGCGGCAATGCAGCGCTGCTGTCGGCGGCTCCTCCTGGACCTGGTCGGGATCATCAAGGGGTCTGTGCCTGCGGGCCGCATAAAGCAGCCTCAGGGGCTGCATGCGGCCCGCGGGCCGCGTGTTTGAGACCCCTGGTCTAGAGGGACAGATCCCAAGTGGGGTCTTGCTCCTGCACAGACAAAGCAATTGGATTTATTATATTGGTTGGCTATATATTTCATCCACTTCAACCATAAGTTAGTCTTAGTGTACCCCGTTTCAACGGCAAGAATATCTTCAAATGTGGGATTTGCATCGGCTATCATTTTGTTAAATTTTTGGATACGGAACATTATGGAGTTTGAGTGTGTATTATTATCTTTCATTGACATTTCTTTTATGTCTGCTAATTTGAACATACCCAGCTGGGCACAACTGGCACACACACGGTATACATATGTACCCAGCAGATAAGTGCCCTTATCGCCATGTTGAGGACTAAAGGATTACATTGCCCGATGGTATCACAAGGCTTAAGAACTTTTGTACGGGAATGTGTCATCCTAGTGAGTAGGGATTTACCCTGTGGATCTTGTTTATTTAAGGCAGTGTTTGGTCTATACCCCCAATCTTCACCAGTGTTCCACCTGACCTCCCTCCATGAACTACAAGTTTGTCCCCATCCATCTCCCGTAACACATATATATTGTTGCCCTGATCTCAGCTGTGCCGGTTGACTCATTGCAGAGGGTGAGTAAACCCATTGAGTATTACACTGTACTACATCACAATAATCGAATTTGAAAGAAGCAAAGTGTGCTGTGTTGTTATACCAGAACGTGATCACCCCTCTTGCTTGGGTGATTGCGACCTGTTGTGCTCCTACAAATGAGTATAGAATGGCACAACACACAAAGTAAAAGATATGCAACATTATGTAGAAGGCTCTGATGGAGGCATAAACTTCTTGCAGTGGGAGGCGTGTATCCACGTCGGTCTTCCTTCAAGTTTGACTGAAGTAGGAGTGGTCAGGAGCACTTGGTAGGGACCCTCAAATCTCAGCTCCAGGGATGTGTTTCTGGTGAACTTCTTTACCAGCATGTAGTCACCAGGTTGGAAAGTGTGAGTACCTTCACTGAAATCTGGATCTGGAATGGATGATAAAACTTGTGCATGTGTTACTGACAATTCTTTAGTAAGGGCAAAGACATATTTACAAGAGTATCACTTCCTGAGGCTAGCTGTTGTGGAAAATATTGACCGAACATTGGAGGCCCCCCCAAAAAGAATCTCATATGGTGTAAGTTTAGTGGGACCCCTCGGAGTGTTTCTGACTGAATATAACGCAATGGGAAAATGTCTGTCCAAGGATGTTTGACCTCCTGACTGACTTTTAGTATTTTGTTTTTCAAGGTGCCATTTAGCCTTTCTACTTTACCACTGCTCTGGGGGTGATATGGAGTATGTAAACCTAAATCGGCCCCTACTGATGTCCATAGTTCCTTAGTCAGTGCTGCAATGAATGCGGGTACTTGGTCACTCTCAATTACCTCTGGGATTCCATATCTGCACACTACCTCAGTCATCAGTCTCTTAACAGTCACTCTGGCAGTCATGTTGTTTTCCTGATAGGCTTCAGGCCACCCCGAGAACATGTCAGTCACTACCAGTACATACTCGTACTTCCCTACTTTTGGCATTTGAATATGATCGATTTGAATTCTTTGAAAGGGATAGAGTGGTTTAGCCAAATGTTTCTGAGTAACTTTCTGAGGCGGTGCTGGATTGCATGTTGCACACACAAAGCAGGACTTGCAATATTTTTGGATGACAGTAGAAATTCCAGGTGCCATATAAGTCTTCCAAATCAAGTCATTCATCTGACTCTTACCTCTATGGGTGATACTGTGTGCCCATTCTGTCACCGAGGGGTACAGATTACGAGGTAGACAGATCTTTTTGTTCTTCCTGCAGACTCCATCTTCATCCTTTTTTGCTCCTGCTTCTTGCCATGACTTCTTTTCATCATCCGGTGTCTTGTCTTGATGTAAATGGATAAATTTCATAAGAGGGCTTTGAGGCCCTCCTTCAGTGTCTTGAGACACGTACACCACTGCTTTCTCTTTCCTAAATGAATCCACAGCATAAGTTTTTGCTGTTTTGTCAGCAAAGAAGTTCCCTCTTGCTTCTAGAGAATCCAATTTCCCGTGAGCTTTGATCTCTAGATCTTCAACCTCTGAATGTAGATCTAGAGCGCCCACAAGTTCTTGTATGGCAGCAGCATGCTTTACAGGAGTTCCACTGGATGTGAGGTATCCTCTGGCTGCCCAAATAATGCCGAAGTCATGAGCCACTCCGAAAGCATATCTTGAATCCGTGTAGATGTTGACCACCTTCTCAGCCGCTTCCTGACAGGCCAGTGTCAAAGCCTTAAGTTCCGCTTCTTGTGCAGACATGTGTGGTGGGGTAGAGATCCGGCTGAGACGACCTGGTCATGTATAACCACGGCATATCCTGTATGGAATTTTCCTGTTTCATCTGCAAATCTGGAACCATCGGTGAAGAAAGTCAGGTCAGCATGCTCGAGTGGGTCTTCAGACACTTTTCTCATGGAGGCAGCTTCTTCCTGCATCTGTTCGAGACAGTCATGATCCTCTGAGTGTGTAAAGGCATCTTCATTTAGAGCATCAATATCATCATTCACATCCCCCCTGGAAAGAGGAAGTAGCGTGGACGGGTTGAGGATGGTGCAGCGGACAAGAGTGACATTATCCGGAATCAAGAGGGAACATTGGAGTCTCATATGACGCTGCAGCGACAGATGTTTAGGTTGAGTTTGGTCAAGAATAGCTTTTATGTCGTGTGGAGCCATTAAGAGAACCGGATGTCCTAAAATGATATCAGAAGTTTTGTCCAGAAGCATATGTGCAGCATGAACGGCTCTGAGGCAAGTCTGGGAAGCTTGAGACACCGAGTCCAGGCGGGCAGAGTAATAGCCGATGGGTCTTGTTCTTCCCCTATGTTTCTGTGCTAGGACTCCGGAAGCATGTCCTGCTACTTCACTGACAAACAAGTAAAAAGGTAGTTGATAATTTGGAATTCCAAGAGCTGGTGCAGACTGTATGGCCTGTTTAAGAGCGTAGAAGGCTTCCACGGATTTGGGACGTAGTGGAAAAGCTGACTTCTTGAGGTCATCGTACAACGGTTGCATCAGCTTTGTGGCATCTGGAATCCATTGGCGACAATATGTGATAAGTCCTAAGAAAGCTTGTAATTGCTTAGGTCCTTTTGGTAGAGGAACGGTCTCAATAGCAATTTTCCTTTCACCCGTTAGATGTTTCAGGTTTGGAGAGAGACAGTGGCCTAAAAACACAACTTTGGGCTGACACCACTGGATTTTGTTGTCGGACACCTTGCAGTTTTGTTGTGCAAGATGAAGGAGAAGACTGAGACTCGACTCTTCAGCTGTCGCGTGATCTGGACAACATAGTAGGAGGTAATCCACATACTGAAGAAGGACAACTTGATGGTTAGTCTCTCTCCACGGCTGTAAACAATAGGCAAGGGCCTGAGAGAAATGACTTGGTGAGTTCTGTGCTCCTTGTGGTAAGACCGTCCAGGTGTATTGTGATCCTCTGTAAGTGAAGGCAAACAGATACCAATCTTCTGGATGTAGTGGTACGCTGAAGAAAGCATTGGCCAGATCGATGACAGTGAAACGTTTTGCATCTGATGGTATTTCTGACAATAATGTATGTGGATTGGGCACAATTGGACTTTCTAGTACAGTTGCAGCGTTAACAGCTTGGAGATCTTGAACCATACGGTACTTCGGGGCTTCTCCCTTTAATGTCCTTTTCTTTACTGGAAACAAAGGCGTGTTACAGCGAGAGTTACATTTGACTAGTGCCCCATTTTCCAGGAGAGCCTTGATTTGAGTGCCTAAAGACTCTTCCTGGGCAGATTTGAGTGGGTATTGGGGCACCCTAGGGTGTTGATGTCCAGGTTTAAGAATGACCCGTACCGGAGGTACAGCAAGACGTCCAATATCTTCAGGGCCAGTAGACCATAGAGTAGATGGGACCTGTGACATCACTTCTGGCGGAACACTTGAGGTGGTGTTAGCAGCTTCGTCCATCATCATGAGCAGAGGTGCGGCTTGAAGTTAACACTCTTCACTCGGATCGAGCAGGTCAGTGATGGTGATGGTGAGACCATCTGATGAATAGGCGATGGTCGCTCTTAACTTTTGAAGAAGGTCTGCTCCCAGAAGGTTAGTAGGACAAGTGGGGGACACCACAAGACGCATAAACACATCTTCGTATGGTCCAACCTGTATTTTGCGGGTGAGCTTGTTAGAAGTAGGCTTGCCATCTACTCCCACGCATGTCACGGCTTCAGAGGATATCAGGTCGGGAAAAGGCAGGTCCTGTAATCTGATAACACTTCTGGCTGCACCGGTGTTTACAAGGAACGGTAAGGGTTTGCCTTGAACGTTGATAGTTACTTGGGCTATTGGACCAGATATAGAAGCCAAAGTAGTGGACACGGGCTTGCCCTTGTTCTATTGGATATTTAGATCCATCAGAGCAGCGGTGTGATTGGTATCTGGATGTATCCGAGCTTGTGGTGGTCGTTCGTAGTATTGGTCATTGCGTCGAGGATAGTTGAATCTGCGATTATCCTCATTGCGGTTTCTGAATCTGCGTCCTTGAAGAGGGGCCCTACAATCCCGTCTTTGGTGACCCGGATTACCACAATTGAAACAGACATCTTTGGTACAAGATAATGGAGGTTTCTGGGTTTGGTGTTGCACATCAGTCCATAGAATATGGGTCTTTCTGTTTGAGGTAGTCATAGATTTCTCAGGGAGTGTTTTTTCGAATCCCTTAGCTATCGTTAAGACATCCTTAAGATCCAATGTAGCATATTCAGGTCTAATTGCTTGAAATTGCTTCCTCAGAGCTTCCCGAAGGCCCTCAACAAAAGAGGAAATGAGCAGTGTCCGTTGAACTTTTATTTGGTTACTGAAGCCAAGGTCACTAAACATTTGAGTTAGACGAGCATGATATCTCTCCATCGATTCCCCTGGTTCTTGTGTGACGTCCTTGAAAGATGTTGACTGATCAGCCAATTTATCCAAGGCCAATGTCTTTGTAACGGGTCTGGGAGGCGGAACCTCTGAGCTACTATACAAGGGGGCGGTCCTTGTAAGGGAGCGGGTGGCGACCAGGGAAGACGGGCAGGCAGTCACAGCAGGTGACCGGGACAGTCTCTGAGTGAACGGGCTGGAGGTCACGGCAAGTGACCGGGGCAGTCTCTGGATGAACGGGCAGGAGGTCATGGCAAGTGACCGGGGCAGTCTCTGGATGAACGGGCAGGAGGTCACGGCAAGTGACCGGGGCAGTCTCTGGATGAACAGGCAGGAGGTCACGGCAAGTGACCGGGGCAGTCTCTGGATGAACGGGCAGGAGGTCACGGAAAGTGACCGGGGCAGTCTCTGGGTAAAGGGTAGGTACGACCTGTGATGGCAGAGCCTCCAGGTAGGCTAGCAGGCAGATGGTAGATGTGTGCTCCCAGGTGAGCAAGCGAGAGTCTCTGGAATGGCAGGTGGTCACAGCACGTGACGGCGGAGCCTCCAGGTAGGCTAGCAGGCAGGTAACAGGTGTGCGCTCCCAGGTGAGCGGGCAGGAGTCTCTGGAATGGCAGGTGGTCACAGCACGTGACGGCGGAGCCTCCAGGTAGGCTAACAGGCAGGTAGCAGGTGTGCGCTCCCAGGTGTGCGGGCAGGAGTCTTTGGAATGGCAGGTGGTCACAGCACATGACGGCGGAGCCTCCAGGTAGGCTAGCAGGCAGGTAGCAGATGTGCGCTCCCAGGTGAGCGGGCAAGCTGGTCCATAGACAGACTGACAGGAGTTGGAGGGCAGACCGTCGGACCTCAGGCTAGCAGGCAGGTAGCAGAAGAGCGCTCCCAGGTGAGCGGGCAAGCTGGTCCTTAGACAGTCTGACAGGAGTCGGTAGGCAGACCGTCGGACCTCAGGCTAGCAGGCAGGTAGCAGAAGAGCGCTCCCAGGTGAGCGGGCAAGCTGGTCCTTAGACAGACTGACAGGAGTCGGTAGGCAGACCGTCGGACCTCAGGCTAGCAGGCAGGTAAGCGGAATATCAGGCAGGAATCAGACAGCAAACTGGCAGGAATCTGGCAGGTAACTGGCAACGGGACCTGAGGGCTGAAGCAGAGTAGTGAACAGTGCAACAACATTGCTCGGGCACCTCCATTTTGGAGGAGGTGCCTTATATATGGTGAAGTCCTCCGGCCATTGGCCGGGGACTCCTTAGGACGGCGCGTACGGCCCCTTTAAGAGGGAGGGAGCGCACGCGCGCGCACCCTAAGCACAGTGGCCGGGAAGGAGCGCGCGCTGCCAGCAGAGCGGGAGGAGGACGCCGGGCTCGGAGCAGAGGGGTGAGGGGAACAGCGTCCCTGCCTAGCAGAGGGCAGGGACACCGGCGCTACAGTACCCCCCCCTTTAGGCCCCCCCTTTTTTAGGCCAGAGAGAAATTTAGCTAGGATGAGAGGGGCATGGATGTTCTCCCGGGGCTCCCACGTTCTCTCTTCAGGACCAAACCCCTTCCAATCTACTAGAAAAAAGGTCTTCCCTCTTACCCTTTTGGTGGCCAGAATGTTCTCTACCTCAAATTCGTTTTCAGCGGAAACCGGAGCAGGAGGCGTACCTGTAGACTTGGAAAAAGAGTTAAGTACCACAGGTTTGAGGAGAGATACATGGAAGGAGTTAGGGATCCGCAAGTTGGCCGGGAGTTTCAATTTATAGGCCACCGGGTTGATCTGACTGATGACCTCCAGAGGACCGATGAACCGAGGCCCTAACTTATAGGAAGGAATCTTGAGCCGGACATACTTGGACGAGAGCCAGACCTTATCCCCTGGACAGAATTGAGGATCCAGACGTTTTTTGTCAGCATGTCTTTTCATACGCTCGGATGACAGAAGGAGTGCGGATCGGGTACTCTCCCATATGGAGGAAAATTTGTTAACAAGAGATTCCGCAGCCGGAAAATGGGAAATGGGATCCGAGGATGCTGACCGAAGACAACAAAAAACGGGGATTTGAAGGAAGATTCGCTCTCGTGATTGTTGTAAGAAAATTCGGCCCATGGCAGGAGATCCACCCAGTCTGAATGGTGGGCATTAACGAAGTGCCGGAGGTAACTGGTCAGGTTCTGATTGATCCGCTCCACTTGACCATTGGACTGTGGGTGGTAAGCGGAGGAGAAGTCCAGGGTGACGTCTAGCAGTTTACAAGTGGCTCTCCAGAAGCGTGAGGTGAACTGTACCCCACGATCCAACACGATGTGGAGGGGCAGGCCATGAAGACGGAAGATGTGGCGGATAAAGTCTTTAGCCAGCTCGGGTGCAGACGGGAGGCCTGGCAGGGGAACGAAATGAGCCATCTTGGAAAAGCGGTCAACGACCACCCAAATGACCGTACAACCGGCAGAGACGGGGAGATCAGTTATAAAGTCCATTGCTATATACTGCCAAGGGGCAGCAGGTACTGGGAGCGGAAAGAGGCGACCGGCTGGCAGATGTCTCGGAACCTTGTTGCGGGCGCAGGACACACAGGCAGAAACAAAGTCTATTACGTCCTTGTGCAGGGTAGGCCACCAGTAGTGCCGGGTAATAAGCTGGAGGGTCTTTTTCTGACCGGCGTGGCCAGCTAGTTTAGACGAGTGACCCCAGTGTAGGATCTTCTCCCGATCAGGTACTGATACGAACGTCTTACCGGGAGGGAGACGATTTAGACTCACGGGAGCCACCTGCATTACTCTGGTGGGATCGATGATGTGTTTCGGTTCTTCCTCGACATCAGACACCAGAAAGGATCGGGACAAGGCGTCCGCCTTGATGTTTTTGTCAGCCGGGCGAAAATGAAGAATAAAATCAAAGCGAGCAAAAAACAAGGACCACCGAGCTTGGCACGGGTTAAGTCTCTGGGCATGCTGGAGGTAAGCCAAGTTCTTGTGGTCAGTGTAAATTATTACCGGGTGAAGAGCCCCTTCGAGCAGGTAATGCCACTCCTCCAATGCCAGCTTGATGGCCAATAACTCTCGATCTCCTATGGAATAGTTGCGCTCAGAAGAGGAGAAGAGTTTGGAGAAGAAGCCACAAGTTACCATTCTCCCGGAAGATGATTTTTGGGAAAGTACCGCTCCGGCTCCAGAGGAGGAGGCATCAACCTCCAGGAAGAACTGCTTGTTGCCATCTGGGCGATGCAGCACCGGGGCGGAAGAGAAGGCCTGTTTTAAGGAAAGAAAGGCCTCCTCTGCTTCGGGCGGCCACTCTCTGGGATTAGTGCCCTTACGGGTGAGCGCGGAAATTGGGGCAGTCCGGGAAGAGAAGTGCGGTATGAAGAGGCGGTAGTAGTTGGCGAAGCCCAGGAACCGCTGAATGGCCTTCAACCCCTCCGGTCGAGGCCATTTCTCGATGGCGGACAGTTTCTCTGGATCCATTCGTAGGCCGGTCTGAGAAATAATGTAGCCCAAAAACGGAAGCGAGGTCTGCTCAAAGAGGCACTTCTCATATTTAGCGAAGAGGTGATTCTGCCTGAGCCTGAGCAGGACCTGACGAACGTCTCTCCGGTGAGTCTGGAGATCCGGAGAGAAGACCAAGATGTCGTCCAGGTACACCACTACGCAGGAGTAGAGAGGGTCCCGGAAGATGTCATTGACCAACTCTTGAAAGACGGCAGGAGCGTTACAGAGACCGAAGGGCATTACCAGATATTCATAGTGGCCGTCCCGGGTGTTGAATGCAGTCTTCCATTCATCCCCTTGACGGATACGGACCAGGTTGTACGCCCCACGGAGGTCCAGTTTGGTGAAGATTCTAGCCCCCCTCAGACGATCAAATAATTCTGGAATGAGCGGAAGGGGGTACTTATTCTTCACCGTGATCTGGTTAAGGCCTCTATAGTCTATACAAGGACGGAGAGAGCCGTCCTTCTTTTTTACGAAAAAGAAGCCTGCTCCCGCCGGGGAGGTAGATTTCCGGATGAATCCCCTGGCCAAATTCTCCTCAATATATTCGGACATCGACCGGGTCTCAGCAGCGGACAATGGGTAAATACGCCCACGGGGAGGCGTAGTACCGGGTAACAGGTCGATAGGACAGTCGTATGGTCTATGAGGGGGTAATGTCTCTGCCTCCTTTTTATTAAAGACATCAGCAAATGACCAATAGGGAATCGGAAGTCCAGGTAGATTAATTGGGGTAGGAGAAGGACGGGCGGGATGAACAGGAACCAAACAAGTCTTATGACAGTCCTGTCCCCAGCGAAGGACTTCTCCGGTCTGCCAGTCAAGCACGGGTGCATGTCTCTGGAGCCAAGGTAGACCTAGTAAGAGGGCATGAGAGAGTCCAGGCAGAACATGAAAAGAGATGCTCTCAGAATGCAGCATTCCCACCTGCAGAGTTACGGATTCGGTGATGAGTTGGATGGGACGTGGTAAGAGGCCCCCATCCACAGCAGCGACAGATAATGGTATAGCCAGAGGTTTGGTGGGAATGCGGTATTTTTCTACCAGGGCCTGTGAAATAAGATTCCCGGCCGCTCCAGAGTCAAGTTGGGCTAGTTCGAAATAACGATTCTCCCCGCAGATAATTGAGACTGACAGCAGCAGAGATGGAGAGGATTTATTCTTGTCTAGGTCGACCTCTCTGAGCGAACCTAGACACAGGCGTTTCCCGACCTCTCTGGGCAGGTACGGATCCGGTGCTTCTTACTGCCACAGTAGAAGCAGCTCCCCTCGGCACGGCGTAAGTCCTGACGGGTTTTGACCATCTTGGTCTGGTCGACCTGCATAGGCTCAGGAGAGTGTACCTGGGGAGAAACGGAGGGAGTGACGGATTTCTGAAAAGTAGGAGCTAGACGTGGAAACCTCCTCTCACGGGTGACTTCTTTGGCACGCTCCTGGAACCGTAGGTCAATCCGGGTGGCAAGAGTTATTAGGTCATCGAGAGTGGTAGGAATGTCTCGACCGGCAAGTTCATCTTTAATACGGCCGGACAGACCCTCCCAGAAGACAGATACCAGAGCGTCGTTATCCCAGGCCAGCTCCGAGGCAAGGGTACGGAACCGTATGGCATATTGGCCCACGGTGAGACCTCCCTGACGGAGGCGTAGCAGAGATGATGCGGATGAGGTCTTCCGTCCAGGTTCGTTGAAGACTTTCCGGAAAGCCGTGAGAAAGGCAGGCAAGTCGGAAACCAGGGGGTCTCCTCTCTCCCATAGAGGATTTAGCCAGGCCAGGGCCTCCCCGGTGAGATGGGACATGATGAAGGCAATTTTGGCCCGGTCGGAGTTAAACTGGTGGGACAGAAGTTCAAAGTGCAGGGTGCACTGATTTATAAAGCCCCGAGCCTGAGCGGAGTCGCCTCCGAAGCGAGGAGGTGCAGAAAGCCGGGGTCCGGGGTAGGATACCATAGTATTGGTGGGCAGCGGAGCTGCCGAATTGCGAGTCATGGCACTGGCGGTGGTTGCTGGTGGAGCAGTCAGAGTGTCCAGGCGAGAATTGACATTCCGCAGGTGACCCAGGATGGACTCCTGTTGGGACCTCTGACGGGACAGTTCATGACACAGGTCCGAGAGTGAGGGAGCTTGGGTGCCACCGGGTTCCATGGCCCGAGCAAACTGTAACGGGTCTGGGAGGCGGAACCTCTGAGCTACTATACAAGGGGGCGGTCCTTGTAAGGGAGCGGGTGGCGACCAGGGAAGACGGGCAGGCAGTCACAGCAGGTGACCGGGACAGTCTCTGAGTGAACGGGCTGGAGGTCACGGCAAGTGACCGGGGCAGTCTCTGGATGAACGGGCAGGAGGTCACGGCAAGTGACCGGGGCAGTCTCTGGATGAACGGGCAGGAGGTCACGGCAAGTGACCGGGGCAGTCTCTGGATGAACGGGCAGGAGGTCACGGCAAGTGACCGGGGCAGTCTCTGGGTAAAGGGTAGGTACGACCTGTGATGGCAGAGCCTCCAGGTAGGCTAGCAGGCAGATGGTAGATGTGTGCTCCCAGGTGAGCAAGCGAGAGTCTCTGGAATGGCAGGTGGTCACAGCACGTGACGGCGGAGCCTCCAGGTAGGCTAGCAGGCAGGTAACAGGTGTGCGCTCCCAGGTGAGCGGGCAGGAGTCTCTGGAATGGCAGGTGGTCACAGCATGTGACGGCGGAGCCTCCAGGTAGGCTAACAGGCAGGTAGCAGGTGTGCGCTCCCAGGTGAGCGGGCAGGAGTCTCTGGAATGGCAGATGGTCACAGCACGTGACGGCAGAGCCTCCAGGTAGGCTAGCAGGCAGGTAGCAGATGTGCGCTCCCAGGTGAGCGGGCAAGCTGGTCCATAGACAGACTGACAGGAGTTGGAGGGCAGACCGTCGGACCTCAGGCTAGCAGGCAGGTAGCAGAAGAGCGCTCCCAGGTGAGCGGGCAAGCTGGTCCTTAGACAGACTGACAGGAGTCGATAGGCAGACCGTCGGACCTCAGGCTAGCAGGCAGGTAGCAGAAGAGCGCTCCCAGGTGAGCGGGCAAGCTGGTCCTTAGACAAACTGACAGGAGTCGGTAGGCAGACCGTCGGACCTCAGGCTAGCAGGCAGGTAAGCGGAATATCAGGCAGGAATCAGACGGCAAACTGGCAGGTAACTGGCAACGGGACCTGAGGGCTGAAGCAGAGTAGTGAACAGTGCAACAACATTGCTCGGGCACCTCCATTTTGGAGGAGGTGCCTTATATATGGTGAAGTCCTCCGGCCATTGGCCGGGGACTCCTTAGGACGGCGCGCGCGGCCCCTTTAAGAGGGAGGGAGCGCACGCGCGCGCGCCCTAAGCACAGTGGCCGGGAAGGAGCGCGCTCTGCCAGCAGAGCGGGAGGAGGACGCCGGGCTCGGAGCAGAGGGGTGAGGGGAACAGCGTCCCTGCCTAGCAGAGGGCAGGGACGCCGGCGCTACAGTCTTAAGTTGTTGGCAGAACTGAACACCAGAGTCCCATGTAGTGTCACTGACAAGTGAGGCATCATTAAATGCAGTGTCCACAACAGGCCAATATGCATCGCCTGCTTTAAGATTTGCCATGGAAATGAGATCTTGCCATGTGGCGGAGTAATTCCTTTGGATTTGAAGCATGCTTCTATAGAAAGGCATCGGCTGTTTTTCCGGATCTGGGAGCTGGTTCAACAGAGTAGCAGCTTGCTGGGGTGTAAACTTGACATAAAGGGTGGGCTCCTCAGACGTGGGCGTTGGCGCGGTTGGTGGTGGCACCTGAGGCGGGAGTAGAGATGGCACCGGAAGTAGAGGTGTAATTACTTGTGTATAAGAAGCAGGAGGAGGTAACAGTCCTGGAATGAGGGGCTCTATTTGGGCAGCTCCTATATCATGGGGTGGAGTCCAGGTGATGCAGGCAGTCTTAAAAGCTTCAACAGTCCTGTCCTCATTACTAATTAACCTGATTTCAGAGAGGCAGCAAATGCTTGGGGGGCTACACTTGTTCATTATAATTCCAACAATCTCCCTTGCACATGCATGAACAGGGAACCCGAAGATGCCAACACCAATGGCAGGAATTGTCAAGGTCTCAATCTGCTCACTAATATTCGCATACTCTAAGATACGAGTTATTGCCGCGCGTAATTGTCGAGCACTGACATCTGGATGAATAGGGTCAAAAGTAGGGATTACGGCGTGTATGATCATTCTACAAGGAAGGTTGCCAGATTTAGTCACCGCTATGTCCTCAACAGCTATCTGACCACGTGACTCAACAATGATTCGACTGTCAGTTTGAATAGTCGCCCCTCCTGCTTCCTCTATAGCTCTAGCCACACCTCCGTTGTGCTCTAACCGAGGGTTGGCAGCATTAACAATTGCGTCCGTTTCCATTGTCGTTATGTCACCCTTACCCACCACTAACAAGGGTCCCTCAGGAAGTTCCTTTTCAAAAATGGGTTGCCAACATTCCCTGCCCTTCGTGCTTCCTGTGATGTTGGTGTCCCCCCCAGATTGAGCCCCTCCTAGATTCAGTGGCCACCGTTCCATACAGGTGTGCGCTCGGTTGTGAGAGGGGCTGTGAGGTACTGGGAATAGAGTTAAGTAGACTGCGTGAGAGTGCTGTTGTAGCGGAAGTTTTGGGAGGAGAAGTCGCTGCTTGAAGTAACTCGTGTGGATGAGCGGCTGAGTTGCCAGTGGAAGTGACAGTGGAAAGGGTCGGTGCTGGGGATGATCCATGTGGGAGAATAGCTGGGCTCACTATGGGAGGGTTAGGTGAAAGGGTCGGTGGCCCACTGGACAACGTTGTGACAGGGAACATGGGTAAAGCCTGTTCACTTCCCGAAGGAGTATAGTACTGGCCATTAGTGGTCATTACTGGGTAAAAAGGATCTGGTCTTGTGGTGTGTAGCATTTGCCTAGTATGTTCACCACCGAAAGTCATGTGTATATTGTGCCTCACTCGATATAGCCAGATCTATGTCAGTTACATGATGATATGGCCCAGTTTGTATGATCTGAGGCAACGTTCCAAGATGGCCGTCACCGGAGGCAGCACATGTGCCATCCACAAAATGGCTGCCGCCAGAAACAGCACATTTACCATCCACAAAATGGCTGCCGCCAGGAACAGCACATTTGCCATCCACAAAATGGCTGCCGCCAGAAGGAGCACATTTGCCATCCACAAAATGGCTGCAGCCAAAAGGAGCACATTTGCCATCCATAGAATGGCTGCCACCAAAAACAGCGTATTTGCCATCCACAAAATGGCTGCCGCCAGAAACAGCACATTTGCCCTCCACAAAATGGCTGCCGCCAGAAACTGCACATTTACCATCCACAAAATGGCTGCCGCCAGGAACAGCACATCTGCCATCCACAAAATGTCTGCCGCCAGAAGGAGCACATGTGCCATCCACAAAATGGCTGCCGCCAGAAGGAGCACATGTGGCATCCACAAAATGGCCACCACCAGAAACAGCACATGGCAATGTGCCACCATCACCACCATTATACGGCGGTAGCCGCTCACAGGATACATTTTTGTAATACACATAACTCAAAACTCTGTCCTTTTTCCTTTCCTCTTCTACCCAATTTTCTCTATACAAACTTTCAAAGACTCTTTCCCATGCCCTAGCAGTAGACAACAATCCATTATCTTCTAAAGTACCTTTTCTTTGTTTCAAGACAGTCTTCCACTCCAGGGGCTGTAACCTCCCCCCTTCTGGCATTCCACACAACTTCATAAGCTTTTTACATTGTTTAACATGACTTTTCCCTTCACGAGTCGCAACTAATGCACACGGGTCTAACTTGCCATCTGAATTTGGCTTAGTGCCAATACGACAAAACTGCATTAATTTCTCCATTTTTCTCTATATAGACCAAGATAAACACAAAACAAACAATAAGACGGGGGAGGATGACTCAAACCTGAGATTCTAAAGGAAAACTGAGTCTGCAGCACACACTTTCTATCTGTCTCCCTCCTGCCACGTGGTCCCTGTCTGATTTCCATATAAAAAAATAAAACACCTCTTATTAATCCAATTACCAGGCCCCGTACCGAGTCACTCACTCTAGGTTACGTGCCGCAACTCAATTTACTAACCAGGCCCCGTACCGAGTCACTCACTCTAGGTTATGTGCCGAATCTCAATTTACTAATCCAATTACCAGGCCCCGTACCGAGTCACTCACTCTAGGCTACGTGCCGAAATTCAATTTACTAGGCCCAGGGCCGAGTCACTCACTCCAGGCTCCGTGCCGGTACCAGGCCGAGTCACTCACTCTAGGCCACGCCGAGTCACTCACTCCAGGCTAAGTATCCCTACTTTCTGCACCAGAACTGAAAATCATATCACAGGCGACAAACATGAACTGTACCACAGACAATATCCTTTACTTCTCCAAACACCGCTCAAAAACCCACTTGCTCCCTTTTAAATACCATTCAATCTCCCCTCAACACGACACATAACAGGCAGCAGGCAACTGAGCATGTGACGGTTCTTCCGCAATTAAATGGCCAGCAGTGGAGAGACCCTTCTGCCGTCTTACAGATACCTCAAAAACCGGACATAGTCAGGCAATCTGCACAGGATACCCTGAGGAACACAGGAAAAGACTACAGATTATAAAAATCAGTAGACTTACCATGTTTGGTTAAGGAGGTGATCAGTCTCCTGGCTCGATTATTCAGTGCGTCCTGCCGTTCCACTCGCCGGTCCTAAAGGTGTAAGGCCTCTTCCTCTGCTGGCCCCACTTTGGGCGCCAAAAATGTTAGGGTGAACACTTTGGTATGTTCACTAGTTGCCAGCTCCTGGCCTAATTGATATGATCAAGTGCATGCAAGAAAGAATAACATCAGACACACACACAGTCGGATGTAAGCTCTCCTTGATCAGCTATGGCACAGCTCCAAGTGTCTTTATTCAACCCGAACATAGACTTATATAGACTGTAAGTAGGGCTCGGTTAACCCTAGAATGGGAGTAAACAGATGTATTCATTGGTTAGTCCATAGGCAGATCCATGAGGTCATCAGGGGGCATGATCCATGAAGTCATCAGGGGGCGTGGTCCATGGGGTCATCAGGGGGCGTGGTCCACAAGGTCATCAGGGGGCGTAGTCCATGAGGTCATCAGGGGGCGTAGTCCATGAGGTCATCAGGGTGGGTTGGTCCATGTGGTCATCAGGGGGCGTAGTCCATGAGGTCATCAAGGTGGGTTGGTCCATGAGGTCATCAGGGGGCTTAGTCCATGAGGTCATCAAGGTGGGTTGATCCATGAGGTCATCAGGGGGGCGTAGTCCATGAGGTCATCAAGGTGGCTTAGTCCTTCTATAGAATGTGTAGTGCCGGCGTCCCTGCCCTCTGCTAGGCAGGGACGCTGTTCCCCTCACCGCTCTGCTCCGTGCCCGGCGTCCCTCTCCCGCTCTGCTGGCAGCGCGCGCTCCTTCCCGGCCACTGTGCTTAGGGCGCGCGCGCGCGCCCTCCCTCTTAAAGGGGCCGCGCGCGCCGTCCTAAGGAGTCCCCGGCCAATGGCCGGAGGACTTTACCATATATAAGGCACCTCCTCCAAAATGGAGGTGCCCGAGCAATGTTGTTGCACCGTTCTACTCTGCTTCAGCCCTCAGGTCCCGTTGCCAGTTACCTGCCAGATTCCTGCCAGCTTGCTGTCCTAATCCTGCCTGATTTCCTGATACCTGCCTGCCTGCCTGAGGTCCGACGGTCTGCCTTACAACTCCGGTCAGTCTGTCTAAGGACCAACTTGCCCGCTCACCTGGGAGCGCACGTCAGCTACCTGCCTGCTTGCCTGAGGTCCGACGGTCTGCCTTACAACTCCGGTCAGTCTGTCTATGGACCAGCTTGCCCGCTCACCTGGGAGCGCTTCTCCGCTACCTGCCTGCTTGCCTGCCCGGAGGCTCCGCTGTCACGTGCTGTGACCACCAGCTATTCCAGACTCTTGCCCGCTCACCTGGGAGCGCTTCTCCGCTACCTGCCTGCTTGCCTGCCCGGAGGCTCCGCTGTCACGTGCTGTGACCACCAGCTAT
This sequence comes from Phyllobates terribilis, assembly GCF_046119375.1. Lineage (NCBI taxonomy): Eukaryota > Metazoa > Chordata > Amphibia > Anura > Dendrobatidae > Phyllobates > Phyllobates terribilis. The sequence continues at coordinate 80,469,955 of NW_027362767.1, read as the reverse complement.
TCCAGACTCTTGCCCGCTCACCTGGGAGCGCTTCTCCGCTACCTGCCTGCTTGCCTACCTGGAGGCTCCGCCGTCACGTGCTGTGACCACCTGCTATTCCAGAGACTCTCGCTTGCTGACCTGGGAGCACACATCCTCCATCTGCCTTGCTAGCCTACCTGGAGGTTCAGCCATCACAGGTCGTACCTACCCTTTACCTAGAGACTGCCCCGGTCACTTGCCGTGACCTCCAGCCCGTTCTTCCAGAGACTGCCCTGATCACTTGCCGTGACCTCCTGCCCGTACACCCAGAGACTGTCCCGGTCACCTGCTGTGACTGCCTGCCTGGTCGCCACCCGCTCCCTTACAAGGACTGCTCCCTTGTATAGTAGCCCAGAGGTTCCGCCTCCCAGACCCGTTACAGAATGCAGCTTCCTCCCAGAACAGAGCATGGTGTGATGAAACAGGAAATGGCAGCCATCTTTTGATCTAACCAACCTTATGTAAGGTGAAATAATTCACTTTTTGGGTCTTTTCTTTCAATCTCCTATGTCTTGAGGTTAATTAAGTATTTGAGCCTATAGTTCTCCTCAACAATTCTTTATACTATGGCCTTGTGCCAGAGGGAGCACTACAATGGGTACGGAAAGTATTCAGACCGACCCCTTTAAATTTTTCACTCTTTGTTTCATTGCTGCCATTTGGTAAATTTTAAAAAGTTAATTTTTTATTCTCATTAAAGTACACTCTGCACCCCATCTTGACTGAAAAAAAACAAATGTAGACATTTTTGCAAATTTATTAAGAAAGAAAAACTGAAATATCACATGGTCATAAGTATTCAGACCCTTTGCTCAGACACTCCTATTTAAGTCACATGCTGTCCATTTCCTTGTGATCCTCCTTGAGATGGTTCTACTCCTTCATTGGAGTCCAGCTGTGTTTCATTAAACTGACAGGACTTGATTTGGAAAGGCACATACCTGTCTATATAAGACCTCACAGCTCGGAGTGCATGTCAGACCAAATGAGAATCATGAGCTCAAAGGAACTGCCCAAGGAGCTCAGAGACAGAATTGTGGCAAGGCACAGATCTTGCCAAGGTTACAAAATAATTTCTGCATTACTGAAGGTTCCTAAGAGCACAGTGGCCTCCATAATCTTTAAATGGAAGAAGTTTGGGACCACTGAAAGTCTTCCTAGACCTGACCGTCAGGCCAAACTGAGCAATTGTGGGAGAAGAGCCTTGGTGAGAGAGGTAAAGAAGAACCACATGATCACTGTGGTTGAGCTCCAGAGATGCAGTAGGGAGATTGGAGAAAGTTCCACAAAGTCACCTATCACTGCAGCCCTCCATCAGTCGGGCCTTTATGGCAGAGTGGCCAGACGGAAGGCTCTCCTCAGTGCAAGACCTATGAAAGCCTGCATAGAGTTTGCTCAAAAACACATGAAGGACTCCCAGACTATGAGAAATAAGATTCTCTGGTCTGATGAGACGAAGATAGAACTTTTTGGTGATAATTCTAAGCTGTATGTGTGGAGAAAACTAGGCACTGCTCATCACCTGCCCAATACAATCCCAACAGTGAAACATGGTGGCAGCATCATGCTATGGGGGTGTTTTTTAGCTGCAGGCTGTTATGCACACGCCCGGGCTAAGCGGCGTGTGCGTGTGATTGGTAGTGATTCCACTGGACCGTGCCGGAGAGTGAATGCCTGGAGGGGCGTGACTAAGTATTCACCCGATCCGACCAGGGTCGCACGACGGCATACGACGCCAGTGCACCAAGGAGGAACCGAGCAGAGGGACCAGGTGCTACTCCAGGACAGACCCCGGACACGGCTGTTGACCCACACAGGGGAATACAGGAACAGGCTGGTAGGCTGGCACACAGACTGGTGGGTATAGGCAGGCACGACTGGTATGCAGGCAGGCGGGTATGCAGGCAGGGGGGTAAAGGCAAGCACAGTTAGAGTGCAGACAGGGAGGCACTAGCAGGTAGGAACACAGGCGGGATAGGACCCAGTACACACCGGGACACAGGAACAATACAGGCAAAGGGGTACAGGCAAGCACGGCTAGAGTGCAGACAAGGCTGAGCAGGGAGGACAGGGCTCTGTTCACACGGAACAGACAGGAAGGGAAAGGCAGAGCCAGACACCCACAGGGTACTTGCAGTGAAGTAGCGAGTGGACCACAAACTCACAAACGGGAGTACAGAGACAACTGGCAGGAGTTAGGTACGAGTTCAGACTCTGCAGAAAAAGGAAGGGAACGGACATAGAGGCAAAAACAGGTAAAGGATAGGAGAGAGTTCAGACTGGAACTGAGTGTACGGAGGAGACCGACACTGCAGCGGGATACAGGAGCGGGTCTGGGAATACTGCCCCCAGAGAGGCGGGACGAACAGGCAAGGAGCGTGTTCAGACAGGACAGACAAGAGAACACAGAAAGGACTCAGTTCAGACACGGGAACTAATACCGAAAAGCAGGAGACATACAGGACTCAGTTCAGACACGGGAGCTGAAACCGCAAAGCAGGAGAAATACAGGACTCAGTTCAGACACGGGAGCTGATACCGCAAAGCAGAAGACATACAGGACACAGTTCAGACACGGGAGCTGATACCGCAAAGCAGGAGACATACAGGACTCAGTTCAGACACGGGAGCTGAAACCGCAAAGCAGGAGAAATACAGGACTCAGTTCAGACACGGGAGCTGATACCGCAAAGCAGAAGACATACAGGACACAGTTCAGACACGGGAGTTGATACCGCAAAGCAGGAGACATACAGGACTCAGTTCAGACACGGGAGCTGAAACCGCAAAGCAGGAGAAATACAGGACTCAGTTCAGACACGGGAGCTGATACCGCAAAGCAGAAGACATACAGGACACAGTTCAGACACGGGAGCGGATACCGCAAAGCAGGAGACATACAGGACTCAGTTCAGACACGGGAACTGATACAAAAAGCAGGAGACAAGAGACGGGACCTGGCACCTTCAGAGTGCAAGCACACACTGAAGGAAACACTATGCTCAGGCAGCGATAGAAGGGAGCTGCTGAGCTATATACCAAGTGACAGACAGCAATAGGCTGAGGACGCACAAGGGGTGTGACCCACAGCAGGTACAAAAGGCAGGAAGTGATCGGGCGCCGCCCTTAAGCAGCAGAAACAGACACAAACAGACAGCATGGAGGGAAGCCAGAGAGACATTCTGGACAGGAGATCAAGTGCGCCCTCTTGCACAGTGGGAGATGGACCACCATGCAAGGACGCCGCCAGGTATGTTACAGTACCTCCCCCCTTACGCCCCCTCTTCTTCAGGCCTGCCAGAATCTTCTGCAGGGAATTCGAGGACCAGTCGTTCACTGGGTTGGAGGGGGACAGAGACTTAAGGGTAATCTCTGCTTCGAGGTACATCTTGTCAAGCTCACAGGAAGAAATAGACGGGTTATCAGGTACATAATGAGGAAAAGTCACTGTCTCTTTGTTATCTGGTGGTATCCCGGAGGATTCAGGAAACAACTGGAGGTCCTCCGCCGGGTCAGAAGAGTGCAGAGGCTCAGAGAAAACAACTGCTTCAGAGTACACTAGGTCGGACTCACTGGAGGAAGCAGGCGAGGTATCGGGTACCGAGTATAGGAAAGTCTCTGTCCATTCACCACCAGGTGGCACCCCGAAGGGTTCTGGAGACAGCTGGCGGTTCTCCGCCTGGTCAGAGGGGTGTAGAGACTCACGGGTAACCTCTGCTTCAGAGTACACTAGGTTGGACTCACTGGACGAAGCGAGCGAGGTATCAGGTACAGAGTATAGGAAAGTCTCTGTCCATTCACCACCAGGTGGCACCCCGAAGGATTCTGAACACAACTGGAGGTCCTCCGCCTGGTCGGAGGGGTGTAGAGACTCAGGAGTAACCTCTGCTTCGGAGTACACTAGGTTGGACTCATTGGACGAAGCGAGCGAGGTATCAGGTACAGAGTATAGGAGAGTCTCTGTCCTTTCGCTACCAGGTAGCACCCCGAAGGGTTCAGGAGACAACTGGAGATCCTCCGCCTGGTCGGAGGGGTGTAGAGACTCGGAGGTAACTACCACTTTGGGGTACCCATTGTCAGGCTCACAGGACGAAGCGGACAAAGTATTGAGTACCGGGTGTAGAGAAGTCTCTCTCCATTTGTCATCGAGTGGTATCCCGGAGGGTTCAGGAGGCAACAGGGGATCCTCCGCCAGGTAGTAGAGGTGCACAGACTCTGAGGTAACCACAGCTTTGGAGCATCCTTGGACATGCACACCGGTTAAAGAGAAAGAAGCATCTGATGCCGGGTGCAGGAAGTTCTCCTGTGTGGAGTCTGGATGGGCAGAAGTCTCTTCGGCCAGGAGACCTGGTGCACTACCCACGCACATTACCCATTGGGGTTTCTCCGGGGTACAGGGAGATGAAGTTTCAGTAGGGACTTCAAGGTTGGGGTCAGGAGGTCTCAGGGAGGACAGACCCTGGCGTGACGGCTTGCCTCTAAGTCTAGCACGTCTGGACTGCCTCTTGAGGTTGAGAGAAGTATTCCGGAAAGCGTAGTCACCCTGTGAGGATTCTGGGTGGGCAGTAGTCTCATTGGGCTGGAGGACTATTGCGCTACCCACACACATTACCCGTCGGGGCTGCTCCGGGATATTGGGAAGTGAAGCTTCAGCAGGGGCTTCAGAGTTAGGGTCCTCGAAGACCATACGAAAGGCCACCAGGAAGGCCTGCAGGTCAAGGATGACAGGATCCCATGCTTCCCATAGGGGGGTGACCCATTTCAAGGCATCACCCGCTAGGTAGTCAATCATAAAGGCCACTTTAGCCCAATCGGAAGGAAAATAGAGAGGGTAGGCCTTAAAGTGTAGCATGCATTGCTCCACAAATGCACGACACTGTCTTGGATCCCCATAGTAACGTGGCGGATCCGCAGGAACGAGGGCTGATAGATCCATCTGGACGGGTGCGTAATTCGCCTGGAACTCAGCTAAAGGGGGAAAAAAAATTTATTTATTTATTTTAATGCATGTATTCGCTGGAAAAACTTCTCAAAGAGCGAAGGCCGTGGGGCTCAACGGGAACCATGGCCTGAGCATGCTGTTATGCACACGCCCGGGCTAAGCGGCGTGTGCGTGTGATTGGTAGTGATTCCACTGGACCGTGCCGGAGAGTGAATGCCTGGAGGGGCGTGACTAAGTATTCACCCGATCCGACCAGGGTCGCACGACGGCATACGACGCCAGTGCACCAAGGAGGAACCGAGCAGAGGGACCAGGTGCTACTCCAGGACAGACCCCGGACACGGCTGTTGACCCACACAGGGGAATACAGGAACAGGCTGGTAGGCTGGCACACAGACTGGTGGGTATAGGCAGGCACGACTGGTATGCAGGCAGGCGGGTATGCAGGCAGGGGGGTAAAGGCAAGCACAGCTAGAGTGCAGACAGGGAGGCACTAGCAGGTAGGAACACAGGCGGGATAGGACCCAGTACACACCGGGACACAGGAACAATACAGGCAAAGGGGTACAGGCAAGCACGGCTAGAGTGCAGACAAGGCTGAGCAGGGAGGACAGGGCTCTGTTCACACGGAACAGACAGGAAGGGAAAGGCAGAGCCAGACACCCACAGGGTACTTGCAGTGAAGTAGCGAGTGGACCACAAACTCACAAACGGGAGTACAGAGACAACTGGCAGGAGTTAGGTACGAGTTCAGACTCTGCAGAAAAAGGAAGGGAACGGACATAGAGGCAAAAACAGGTAAAGGATAGGAGAGAGTTCAGACTGGAACTGAGTGTACGGAGGAGACCGACACTGCAGCGGGATACAGGAGCGGGTCTGGGAATACTGCCCCCAGAGAGGCGGGACGAACAGGCAAGGAGCGTGTTCAGACAGGACAGACAAGATACAGGAGCGGGTCTAGGAAATCGGCCCCTAGAAGGCAGGAGGAACAGGCTAGGAGCGTGTTCAGACAGGACAGACAAGAGAACACAGAAAGGACTCAGTTCAGACACGGGAACTAATACCGAAAAGCAGGAGACATACAGGACTCAGTTCAGACACGGGAGCTGAAACCGCAAAGCAGGAGAAATACAGGACTCAGTTCAGACACGGGAGCTGATACCGCAAAGCAGAAGACATACAGGACACAGTTCAGACACGGGAGCTGATACCGCAAAGCAGGAGACATACAGGACTCAGTTCAGACACGGGAGCTGAAACCGCAAAGCAGGAGAAATACAGGACTCAGTTCAGACACGGGAGCTGATACCGCAAAGCAGAAGACATACAGGACACAGTTCAGACACGGGAGCTGATACCGCAAAGCAGGAGACATACAGGACTCAGTTCAGACACGGGAGCTGAAACCGCAAAGCAGGAGAAATACAGGACTCAGTTCAGACACGGGAGCTGATACCGCAAAGCAGAAGACATACAGGACACAGTTCAGACACGGGAGCTGATACCGCAAAGCAGGAGACATACAGGACTCAGTTCAGACACGGGAACTGATACAAAAAGCAGGAGACAAGAGACGGGACCTGGCACCTTCAGAGTGCAAGCACACACTGAAGGAAACACTATGCTCAGGCAGCGATAGAAGGGAGCTGCTGAGCTATATACCAAGTGACAGACAGCAATAGGCTGAGGACGCACAAGGGGTGTGACCCACAGCAGGTACAAAAGGCAGGAAGTGATCGGGCACCGCCCTTAAGCAGCAGAAACAGACACAAACAGACAGCATGGAGGGAAGCCAGAGAGACATTCTGGACAGGAGATCAAGTGCGCCCTCTTGCACAGTGGGAGATGGACCACCATGCAAGGACGCCGCCAGGTATGTTACACAGGGACAGGAAGACTGGTTGCAATTGAAGGAAACATGAATGCGGCCATGTACAGAGATATCCTGGATGAAAACCTCTTCCAGAGTACTCTGGACCTCAGACTTGGCCGAAGGTTCAGCTTCCAAGAAGACAATGACCCTAAACACACAGCTAAAATAACAAACGAGTGGCTTCAGAACAAATCAGTGACCATTCTTGACTGGCCCTGCCAGAGCCCTGACCTAAACCCAATTGAGCATCTCTGGAGAGACCTGAAAATGGCTGTCCACCAACGTTCACCATCCAACCTGATGGAACTGGAGAGGATCTGCAAGGAAGAATGGCAGAGGATACCCAAATCCAGGTGTGAAAAACTTGTTGCATCATTTCCAAGAAGACTCATGGCTGTACTAGCTCAAAAGGGGGCTTCTACTCAATACTGAGCAAAGGGTCTGAATACTTATGACCATGTGATATTTCAGTTTTTCTTTTTTAATAAATTTGCAAAAATTTCCACATTTCTGTTTTTTTTCAGTCAAGATGGGGTGCAGAGTGTACTTTAATGAGAAAACAATGAACTTTTTAGAATTTACCAAATGACTGCAATGAAACAAAGAGTGAAAAATGTAAAGGGGTTTGAATACTTTCCGTACCCACTGTATTTCAGTTCAGGTATCTGGAGGGATATTAAAGTAGAATACTATATGGACTGATATATAGGAGGCTTTTTGTGATATGAGTATACTTTTTAAGATGAAATGTTACTTTGGGATTCTTCTTCATGGTGATTGTTTGGTTTCATGAACACTGGGAGACTTGGTTTAGGGGGAGATTTTATCCACTGTGCAGCTATGAAGGTGGTCTGATGATATTTTATTATTATGCTTTTCTTATATAGCGCTATTAATTCCACAGTGTTTTACAGACATCATGTATAGGGCAGCATGGTGGCTCAGTGGTTAGCACTGCAGCCTTGCAGCGCTGGGGTTCTGGGTTCAAATCCCACCAAGGACAAATCTGCAAGGAGTTTGTATGTTCTCCCCGTGTTTGCGTGGGTTTCCTCCGCGTTCTCTGGTTTCCTCCCACGTTCCAAAGAAATACTGATAGGGAATGTAGATTCTGAGCCCCAATGGGGACAGTATCGATAGTGTCTATAAATTGTCTGAATTGTAAAGCGCTGCTGTATATGTTGGTGCTATACAAATAGAAAGATTATTATTTATTATCCCCATTGGGGCTCACAATATAGATTCCCTATCATTATGTCTTTGCAGTGTGGAAGGAAACCGGAGAACCTGGAGGAAACCCACGCAAACACGGGGAGAACATACAAACTCCTTGCAGATGTTTTGTTTAGTGGGATTTGAACCCAGGACCCCAGAACTGCAAAGTAACAGTGCTAATCACTAAGCCATTGTGTTAACCACTGAACCACCGTGATTTTATGTGTAATTGCCACAGATTTCATGTTCTGTATAAAGGATTCTGGTGGCAGTGGGGTTTATGAGTGTTGGGATGAGAGCACTGCTGGATCAGGGGTTAATAGGGTTCTGGGTTTACTATGGCAAGTGAGAAACCAACACTGGAGGAGATTTCATCGTGATGTGCGGAGAGACGATTTATGGCATGGAGATGATGGCGGAGCAAGGACATCGCCCACAACAAGATGTGTATGGAGTATAAACAAAAATTTCCTGTAGTTTATTAAAGGGATTGTCCACTACGTCAATATTAATGACTTATCTTAATGATAGGTCTTTAATATCTGAGTAGTGGACAACCCGTTTATCTAGAGTTGGAACGACTCAATTCCCAAGACGTGGTCAGTAATCCGTGGCCACTGGACGGAAGAGAAACGCTTGTTAATTGACGATATCCTCGGCTCTCCTTTGATTAGTCGGCCTGGTACAAGGTCATCATTGCGTCGTGATGCCCATGTGAGGTCACACCAGGCCGGCTAATCAAAAGAATGCAAGGGCTAAGAGGTGGTTCTCAGGACTCTTGTCCAGCGGTCATGGAATAAGATTCATACCAACCCACAACGTTAACAAATTCTTACATCAAGGCCCATCCCATATCTATAATTAAGTGCTGTTCTTCATACTTTTCTAGCCAGTGATATACTGATTCAGAAAGGAATAATTGCAAGGATTAATTTCCTTATAGCAATTACTATTCATATTGTCAGTCACAGAACAATTTCAACAGATAAAATGTCATTACAATGTATCACTTGTTTATAAACAAACAAAACTTTGTATGTGTCAGATATGACTGCTGCTGTTTTATCCAGTCTGTCCTCCCTTTGCCTGAAGACAGTGCTGGCAAATTTCTACTTGCTATGAGACCCAACAGCTTGATTTTTGCCTGCAAAGATGGCTACATGGAAGTTATCCATGAGAAGACAGTTCTTCCTAGACATCTCATTATTAATCTGTCTACAATAACGTGGCTCTGGGGATGACCTCCCACCATCAGTAACGCTTCTGACACAAAGTATGGCATTGCTGATTTTTTTTTGTTGTTGTTGCAAATTACTTTTTTTTTTTGCAACAAACTGAAACATTGAAAATTTAACCTACTATTTATTTCCGGGATCAAAAAGCTTTGTACAGAGATTGTGATCAGTTCAATAACTCCTTGATCGCAGTGTGAATTAACCACCTCAAACACATCAGAACAAGCTATATATGAAGCCAATTAACCTACACCGGAGAATATAACAATGTCCTGCATCTGTTCTCCTTGATTTGGACCCAAGATTCAATTTCTGATTATTTCTGCTCATATCTGCACCAAATAATGCAAATTTGCCAAAGCAGATGTTACTGCCGATGCTAGAAAAAAAGTAATTGGTTTCAAATCTGCATTTTGGTGCACTGCAGATCCACTTAGAGACCTTATCCATTTTGCTGTGCTGAACAAAATCTATAACACAAGGTTTCCCCCTTTTACAAAATTTTGCTCCCCTGGAGCAGTTTGTTCTGAAAAAACAACAACCATGCTTTACTCACAGGGGTGGATTAAGAGTAGCAAGGGCCCCAGGCAGTTTAGAAGGCGCGGGCCCCCCCACACACACACCTGATGTATCACATGTCACATGATCCCCTGTGATAGATCATGTGATAGTTCACATGAAATTAATTTGGCACAATATTAATTATAATAATTTTTTTTAGGCTGTGTGCCCACTATGCGTTTTTTAAGCGTTTCCGCAGCTGCAATTCCGCTGCAGAAACGCTTAAAAAACGCTTGGTAGAAGGTCTGCCATGTTCCCCAATGACAATCCGCATGTGCTGTGCACATGCTGCGGAAATTTCCGCTGCGGATTATCATTGCGGAAAAATCCGCAGCATTACCAATTATTTTGCGGAAGCGAGGCGTTTTCGCAGCCATTGACTTGCATTGGAACGCATAATATGCGCATCACTGCAACTGTACATGCGGATTCCATGCGTTTCAATGTGCGGATGGTACCCGGGTGTGGAGGACAGGAGACTCTCCTCCGGACCCGGTACCATAGAACCTGTAAAAAAAGAATAAAATAAATATTATACTTACCTTCTGATGGCCCCCGGTGTCTTTATCCGATGCGTCCTGGCTTGCCGGCAGCTCGCGATGGTCTGAGAAGGACCTGCCGTGGCGTCATTTAGTCATGTGACGGGTCACGCGACCGCTGACGTCGGCAGGCCATCAGAAGGTAATTATATATTTATTTTTTATTTTGTACCATTCTTTTACGGTCACACTATATAAATCCATGCTGGTTGCATGGATTTATATAGTGTGACCAAGTTGTCAAGCACTTTCCAAGTGATGCTAAAATCGTTTGGAAAGCGCTTGACAACCCGCATGCAGAAATGCATGTGAAGAACGCTTCACTTCCGCTTGTCCCTGGCAGGAAAAACGCATGTAAAATCTGCATGCGTTTTTTCTGCCAGGGAAATGCAGAAACGCTCAAAAAAAAATCCGGAGCATTTCTGCATCGTTAGCACATACATTAATTGTATGACTCAATATTGAGCACACGTACCCATCTATACACGGCGGGAGGCCGCACGGCGCCATCTATACACAGCGGGAGGCCGCACAGCGCCATCTATACACTGCAGGAGGCCGCATGGCGCCATCTACACAGCAGGAGGCCGCACGTAGCCATCTATACACAGCAGGAGGCCACACGTAGCCATCTATACACAGCGGGAGGCCGCACAGCGCCATCTATACACAGCGGGAGGCCGCACGGCGCCATCTATACACAGCGGGAGGCCGTACGGCGCCATCTATACACAGCGGGAGGCCGCACGGCGCCATCTATACACAGCGGGAGGCCGTACGGCGCCATCTATACACAGCGGGAGGCCGTACGGCGCCATCTATATACAGCGGGAGGCCGCACGGCGCCATCTATACACAGCGGGAGGCCGCACGGTGCCATCTATACACAGCGGGAGGCCGCACGGCGCCATCTATACACAGCGGGAGGCCGCACGTAGACATCTATACACAGCGGGAGGCCGCACGTAGCCATCTATACACAGCAGGAGGCCGCACGTAGCCATCCATACACAGCAGGAGGCCGCACATAGCCATCCATACACAGCAGGAGGCCGCACGTAGCCATCTATACACAGCAGGAGGCCGCACGTAGCTATCTATACACAGCAGGAGGCCGCACGTAGCCATCTATACATAGCAGGAGACCGCACGGCACCATCTATAGACAGCAGGAGGCCGCACAGCGCCATCTATACACAGCAGGAGGCCGCACGGCACCATCTATACACAGCAGTAGGCCGTACGGTGCCATCTATACACAGCGGGAGGCCGCACGCAGTCATGCACACACAAACATATGCAGACATATACATACACGCATAAACACATTTGAAACACAAAAATACATATAAACAGACATCACACAATGATATCCGCCTGCACACACACACACTCACTCACTCAATAACACACACACACTCTCACACACACACTCACTCCATCCCCCGGCTCGGCTCCAGTCCTCCTGCTCCTCTCCAGTGCAGCAGAGCAGGCCGGGCGCGCACTGCGTGACGTCACAGCTAGGAGACACGGTCGCGCACAGGGCCGTGTCTCCTAGCTGTGACGCGTCCGGGCCAGCACAGGGAAGTTAACAGCTGCAGTGCTGGCCCATCCGAAGAAGTAGCGGCCATGCACCGCTGCTGGGGGAGCGGTCCAAGGGCCCCCCCGCCACTGTCTGCCGGTATGTGCCGCGGCGCCGCACATATAATGAGGACAATCTGGCCATAGACACCCCCTGGAGGCCCTGGGCCCCGGGCGGTAGCTCAGATTGCCCTCATAATCCGCCTATGTTTACTCACCATATCTGGGTCCAGCGCTCAGTCTCTGGCGATGCTCCCGATGTCCATTAATTGAATGAATATGGAGGACTACAGGGCAGCAGGTTTACTAGTCCGCTAGTGATATTTGGCTGATTAAAGCAATGATTTTATCAAAACTAAAGCAAGCAGCCCAATAAATTACACATTGCTGGAATCAGGGTCTCTGCTCCTACATGTCAGATTAGGGAGCAAAAACCTGGTGACAGACTCTATTTAAAAACTGTAATTTTGCTTTACTAAATACGAATTGCTATCTTATATACTCATGCAGCTTTGTCAGTGTGAAGGTGGCACATCTGGATGGTGTTAAAGTAGACTTGGTACAATTCCAGTGCTAGTCTTGAAGCAATCCGTGTTCTGCAGTGAACCTGCTGGGTTGGAGTTTTTGCTCCATCCTAAACACAGCCTGCTGATGGGACTGAATGCTGATTTACCCGAACAAAATTGCACAACATTGACATCACAAGTGGCAGAGCCCAAGACTGTCTTGTCTTTCTTTTCTGTAATGCAAGGCATTGGCTAAATCCCCCCATACACTTTAGATGTCGAATGAATGTTGGTTCAGCCGATAGTTATGTCCCCTGGCTATCCCATGCATAAGAAGTTGCTCTGCCAAGGGCTCCTGTGTTCTCTATGAGATAGCTGCTCTCAGACTCTTCTACGGCTGATTATCTCTTAGAAAACAAAAGGATCAGCTGTCCGAAATCGTACATGCTTGATCCCTCTGCCACCCAGCATCATCTCTCAGAGGACAGTCAGGAGGCCCCCATACACATTAGACTGTCAGCTGAACATGTCGGTATTGGCCAACACTAGTCTAATTCATATGAGAGCCCTAAAGGAGATGACCAAAGAATGATTACGTTTTAAAGTGCGTAAAAGATACAATCAGTCAACAAATAAGCTGGTTTGTCATCTGATTGCTGGACATATCTACATAGGGCAATGATTGGAAGCAAATGCATGAACGTTCAACCCCCCAATCACCTGCTTTTAGTTGCAAGGAAACTTTATATCTCATTTTTCTGCAAAGTAAGTGAAGCAGCCCAGGAACATTTGTTTCATCTCACCGATAGTTGTAGTTTGTGATCTGGAATCCTTACCTGGCATCCAGGATTCAACAGTTCCAATTGTTAGCAAGAAGTTTTCTACTAATGGAACTCAAACTTCTGAGGTGGTGAATAGAGGTAAATTGATGAAAAAATGTATGAAAATTGGCTTGAAATGATAAATTGTCCAGCGATGAGTCCTGATCTCAATCCAATTAAATATATTTGGAGAGAGTAAAAGTCTGCTCTTGGGAAAAGTAGCCTTGCAAACATTTAAAGGGGTTATCCGGGTTCATCACAAAAGTCTGCAGTCACTCTGTGTGACTGCAGACTTGTGAAACCTCACATTGCGTGCAGCGCGCGCTGTTATTTTTCTCTGGTAGCGGCAGTGAGACCGTTCCGTCATGTGACCACAAGTTTGGGATATGCATTCTCCAGGCCACATTACAACTAGAAATGCGTGTCCTCACAGACTTTTGCGATAAGCCCGAACAACCCCTTTAGGATATTGAGGGAATTGCAGTTTAAGACACTGCCAGTAGACACGTGCAGGAAGCTCACTGAATGCTACAGTAAAACGTTTGGCGGCTGTCATTGTTACCAAAGGTTGTGAAACCAAGAATTAGAGAATGGTGCCTTTAATTCTGCCCACGTCATATACTATATTTCTTCTTTAATTAAATGCTAACCTCCAGGTATTTTGCCATTTATTTCTGAAGCTATTGGCCTCGATTTATCAAGACTGATGATTTTCTTGCCTGTCTTGATGGAGCGTGTAGGAGTCTGATGTTCTTGAGTCATTAAGAGGTGCATCAGGAGCGTCTGATGAGTTGCATGAACCTCGCAACAAATCTTACTCTAGTCCCTGACTGGAGTAAGGAACGCCACAGCTCGTCATGATTTAGACGAGCTGGAGCATCATGGCCTCTCAACGCCATGAGCTGAAAGAAGCTAGCATGAAAACTCCAAAAGACGCAATATTTTTGCGCAACTCAAAGTTGTCACTTGCGCAGCTGCTTGCTGTAGGATCAATACAATCAGTGTTTTATGAGCAGGAGATTATCACTGCAGGACTACGTGTACTGTGCCAGGTAGTCCAACTAATCTATGTAACCCCACCCCCCTCCACTGATTGGCAGCTTGCTGACAGTGTACAGAGGAAGCTGCCAATTAGGAGTGTGGGAGGGGTTATACAGAGCTCTGCATGCTGAGCTCTGCTACATCTACAGCAGAGAATGTTTCAAAACTGCACCAAGCAGACCAGTAAGTGACACATCGTTGGAATCAGGGTCTCTGCCCCTACATCATGCTGAATTGCTTTAAAGCACAAAGGATAGAGGTCATAAAATGACAGTGACACAGACCAAGCATTGGCATGGCCTCTCTGGGATGCTTATTCAGTATGAAGCCTCTGCTGCAAAATTGTTTTGGTGCATGGTTTGTTATAATATACATGAGCGACCAGTGCTGATAGATAGTGAATGTGAGGTACAGCTGCTGTGGGGGGAAATAATGTGCAAAACACATGGTGAGGAATAAACCAGAGTACAGGTGTGTGTGGTGTTCAGGGAAGAGGAATAATGTCAGGTATCTGGGGACGTGCTGCTTTGAGAGATTTAACTTTTGCAGTAAAGGGGAACTCTTGGTTTTGTGGGGACTAATGAACTGGAATCTTGGTGTGTGGAGTATACAGAAACACAGCCAGGTCCTACACTCAGGGCAAATATTTCCCTTCTGAAATTCTCTATCCACCACAATCATTTTCTACATAGTGTAATGTATCTTAAACTAAAATAAAAAAATGGGATTTTACAGATCACACATTGTACAGTAGCACAGACGCCTGGGCTGTGTAAGACGCCTTGTGTTGTCAGAGGTGCTGTTCTCTGTATTTAGCACCCCACTAAACAGCTGGGAACAGCAACACAGCGCTGTACATTAATTAGTGGTCACTCCCAGGTACTGCACTCTATCTCCCATTCACTTGATGGCAGTCAATGCGCATAATGGTGATACTTCACCATTATTTATATTTTTTATTCACTACCTAGGCAGCTTAAAGAATTGTTAAGCCTGAAAAAACACTTTAAAGGAGTTGTCCATGCTTAGGCTACAAGTCTGCAGTCACTCTATGTGACTGCAAGCTTGTGAATCTTCACAACGCGCATGCTGAGAGGATTCTCTGGTGCTGGGAGCGGCGGGCGCATGACCACAACTATGTGATCTGCATACATGCGGCCACATGCCGAATAGTTGTGCGCTGCCTCACTCAATGCAAGTGTATTGAGCGAGGCTGGACACGACTAGTTGGAATGTGGCTGGAAGTATGTAAATTGCATAACTGAGATCACATGGCAGCTTGCTCTGGTGAATCCTCACAGCGTACAAGTCTTGTAGTCTAAGACCGGACATCCCTTTTAAAGAGGTCAGAGAAAGCACCTGGGCAGTGCTGTTACTGAGGCATCCATATCATGATTTGAATTTTAGTGTAGGGACTCGCAAGACAGGTAGGTCCCTTGACACGGGTTGCGAGCCTGCGGATTTTGACCAAAATGTCGAACAGTACCTCTTCTATTTTATAGTGTAAACTCAAAGATAGGGGAAGGCAGCATCAACAAATAAAAACCACTTTATTTTCTTCTAGTCATAGTGACTAAAGGCTGAAAGAGCCTGAAACACCTAATTCAGTGAATACTTTCTCCTTTGCTTTTATTTGGCTCATGTGTTATTTTAACAAAGAAGAAAATAATGCAGGAAAAAAATAATGATGAATGTCAATAAGGGTCTGTGTACACAGTGCAGTTTTGTTGCGCTCCTGTTCCTTTCCTGTGTAAATTGTATCACAAAAAAACTCTCCCAATACTAGCAAAATAATTTATTTTCCTGCGACATGTGCATGGGGCTTTGGGAGTCCCATTCACGTTGCTAATATTGAGAGTTTTTGCGATAAAATGTACACAAGATAGGACCTACTATTTTTTTCATGCTGATCTGTCATTGGTTACAACAAACTTTTTTGATTAGACTCCTTTTACTTTTACTATTTAATTATATCTTTCTGTCACGTAACTGTAGTTTGATAACCCGGGGCTAGTGGCTCCTTCCCTATCCCTAAAGCTAGGGGTGTCCTAGCTATCCCTGCTCCCCGGATTACTTCTGATGGTGAAGACGCCGGGGCCACGTACCTTGCGGAGTTCCTGAATGAGCCCTTATCGTTCCCCTTTCCCCACCCAAGAAAGTGAGGAGTAGTTGTGTATAAGAATACACAAACCAGACTAACAAGGGAAGACATACAGGGATAAATGAAAATACTGATCATACAAATATGCACTCACAAACAACAGAGCGGAACACAGGGGAGATAAAGGGAAGGAAAAAACAAGTAGAAGAGGATATGCACACAGACTAAACATCAAGCAACAGTCTTCTGAACAACACTCCAAACGTCTCCTCAAACAACCAACACCTCCAACTCCAGAACCAGGCAGTATGAAACTAACACTGGCAATCCCTGATTGCCAGAGGGGAGTGGCCAACACTGAACAGCCGAGGTCATCAAAGCAGGAAAGCTCCAGAGACTCTCAACTGAACAGATTTAACCCTTGCACTGCTAGCAGAAACCTGCACTGTTTAATACTATGGTGAAGTGCTTTGAATTAGTGCAGGAGTGGGAGGAATCAGACACCACGGTCTTCTGGCTCCTCTCTGTCACGGAAAACCCGTGACACTTCCTACAACAGCTATGAATAATGGTTGTTAACCCAAAACGCGTAGGATTATGGATCCTTAATCTTTTTTATCCTTTTTGCTTTTTCTCACCATGTTTTGAATTGCACAGTAAGAGTTATGTTTTAACATTTTCTCCTTGATGCTGGAGCCAAGTCCTCATGGACCCTACATCCACAATCTGCTTTTGCCTGTCAGATGCAGGCAGTGGACGTCACACCGTTAGGGACAATTTGAAACTGAAGTTTTGTAGGAAGGAAGTTAAAAAATGTAATACACAGTAGCGATCGCTGCTCCGGAGCACCATTTTATAAATGTACCACACTGGGCAATACATGCGGCGAGCGCTGCTCCGGAGCACCACTATATAAATATCCCACACTGGGCAATACACGGAGACGAGCGCTGCTCTGGAGCACCACTTTATAAATGTACCACATCGGGCGATACACGGGGGCGAGGGCTGCTCCGGAGCACCATTTTATAAATGTACCACACTGAGCGATACACGGGGCGAGCGCTGCTCCGGAGCACCATTTTATAAACTTCCCACACTGGCGATACACGGGGCGAGCGCTGCTCCGGAGCACCATTTTATAAACGTCCCACACTGGCGATACACGGGGGCGAGTGCTGCTCCGGAGCACCATTTTATAAACGTCCCACACTGGCGATACACGGGGCGAGCGCTGCTCCGGAGCACCATTTTATAAACGTCCCACACTGGCGATTCACGGGGCGAGCGCTGCTCCGGAGCACCATTTTATAAACGTCCCACACTGGCGATACACGGGGCGAGCGCTGCTCTCACCATTTTATAAACGTCCCACATTGGCGATTCACGGGGCGAGCGCTGCTCCGGAGCACCATTTACTGGGCGATCCGTGAGCATTAAACGACTGCTGATCGGCTCCCTGATGCCAAAAATGACAATTTTTACGATGAATTTCTCCGCTGTAAGAGTGTTTTGCTCGTTCACCCGGGACAGACGGGCGACAACCAGGAAACATGCGATGCTAGGGCTACTGCGTTTCACCCTCGATCAGGGGGTCTTGTCACATGCACAAATAATGCCGTAAAGTGACCACGACCATTACCAAATGTGATTATAGTCAGTTGGGGGTCTGTAGCGCAGGCGGGTCCGGCACTGCTGTGATTTGTGCTGCTGTATGATAGATACAGATGTGAACAGCGCCCTAGAAGGAGCGGCTTGGCTTCTGCTCTCACATTGTACAGGCCTCTATGGAGACACTGGACCATGTGAGGAGACCGCCAGGCAGCCGCTGCGACCCCCGACGGTGGCCCTCCGAGTGACGTCATCCGCCGCCGCCGCCGCTGATTGGCTTGGTGCACAGGCCACGCCCCCTATAGCCGCGGTGCATGCTGGGCGCAGAGAGCGGCTGTGCGGCGTGAGTGCGGCCTAGTCGTGGAGCGCAATCCTTTTTTTCTTGAACGGATACGGACGGAGCGTGCACCGGAGCAGGCGGAGCTTTCCTTCACCGTCTAGGAAGCGATAACCTGTGCGTGCAGCGCGGCGACCCCTACCCAGCGGGGGCGGGTGAGTACGGCGGCCGTCACGCGGGCTCCGTGAGGTGGTTGGGGGGGAAGTTTCTTCCCGCATCTCCATGTCTGGTAATGAGGGGACACGGGCCGCCATTGTGTCCTGGCGGGAAGTAATGGCAGCTCGTTGTCCTCCATTGTCCCGCTGCCCCGTGTCTGACGTGCGGGCGGGAGCAGAGGTCACTGTGGAGGCCACACTGCTGGACAGGACCGAAGAGCCGCTGCCCATAGCAACCAGCATCCAGCCTGGGGAGAGCCGGGAGATGGCCGGTTGCTAAGGGCAACAGCCGGGATTATTTATTTTTGCAATACACATGGTCCATATACAGTGTCAGACTGAAGAACACGGGGCACACCAGAGGATTTACTAATGAGGGCCCACCTTTCTCCCCCCCTCAGGAGCCCCATAAGCTGCAAGGTTTGCGCTATGAACTCTCCTGAAGGAGAAGCCAGGGCCCTCCGGAGGATTCTCCTGTTCTCTTGTGGGCCAGTCCAACCCTGTCCATAGGTGTTTAAAGGGGAGGGCTCCTGCGCATGTGCCATTAAAGGGGTCGTAATGTCAGGGCGGCCCCTGAGCCATTTAAGGGAATCTGTCACCACTTTGAGTTATCAGACCTCTACTATGGCCTTACAGGGTATAGAAAAGTAATACTGTACATACCTGTATGGCCCATAGTAGAGGTCTGATTATAAAAAAAAAAAGCAGATTTCTCTGCAAACTCTGTTGTGCACAGGCTTGTCGTCCCCCAGACGCCAAGAAATCACTGCCTGTCTGTTGTTTATTCCCTGAAATCCGCACCCATGTGTGCATTTATCATAATCTCCCCCCCCCCCCCCCCGCAGGTCACAGTACCCTGTGACCTGCACTGTTCTTCCTCACTTGCCTGACATGCGCAAAGTGCCGCTCACCTAGAGCGCTTTGCTTCCTTCCGGCCCGTCTCGTCTCTACACTGCGTTGCAGGCCTCTATTGCGCCGGGAAGTGACAGTGCCCGTCTGCGCAATAGAAACCTGAGGCGCAGTGTACAGAGAGACTGGGCCGGGAGGAAGCAAAGCGCTCTAGGTGAGCGGCACTTTGCGCATGTCAGGCAAGTGAGGAAGAACAGTGCACATCACAGGGTCCTGTGAGGTGCAGGGGAGGGGCTGATTATGATAAATACACACACAGGTGGGGATTTCGGGGAGTTATCAACAGTTAGGCAGGGATTTCTTGGCGTCATATATACGTCATATACTATGCATCCCTTATATGTTTCTTTAAAGCTAAACACCCCAGTCAGTATATAAGTAAGAGGAATAAAAACTTAATCTTCAATCGCCATTTATGTAACTTCCTGACATGTGGGTGACACTGGATATCGTTTCAGTCAAGCTCCCGTGGCCAGTAGTCCTGCCCACTGCAGTTTGCCCCAACGGCCCATCCCTCTCCGAGGAAATCCCACGCTTACGTGCTGACTGTCGGCTTCCAGGGCATGAGCATTGAAGCTGGGTGTACAACTTCTGGAGCATGTGCAGAACAAAAATTAATCTGGGTATGTTTTCCCCGCTTCAGTGCATATGCCCGCACTCAGCGAGTGGGGTGACTTTGGGGAAGTCCAGGGTGTCACTATTTGGTGAAGGAGTGGGAACCGAAATCTAGCACCACCCAACCTGACTTGAAGCTAGGGATTTACATAGAAGATGGCTAAAGATTAAACTAATAAAGATTATTTTTTACTTATACACCCTAGCTTTACAGCTTTACAAAAATATGATAGGGATGCACATTACATGACCTGTTGGGGAAAATTATGTGACTGGTTCCTTTCAATGTGTAGGTTTATACCCAGGAGAGGTAGGTTCCCTTCACACAGGTAGATGGGCTCACACTATTTGATCAAACTGTGCGCTAAGTTCCTCACCTTTATAAATATAATGTATATAGGATTAGTGCAATCCAAAATTCATATACACAGTGTACAATTATTAGACTACTATTTTGACCATATCATTTTTATTCAGATTTTCCAACTCCGTGTTGTATAAACCCGAATGCTTATTGGGTGGAGCAGATCAGGT
The DNA here is from genome assembly GCF_046119375.1 of Phyllobates terribilis. Classification (NCBI taxonomy): domain Eukaryota; kingdom Metazoa; phylum Chordata; class Amphibia; order Anura; family Dendrobatidae; genus Phyllobates; species Phyllobates terribilis. The sequence goes on along the minus strand of NW_027362767.1, from coordinate 80,449,361 downwards.
GATGTGCAATGAGGGAGGTGAGGCCTAAGGACAGAATGCCCTTTATCAAGATGTGCAGAATTCTTAGGCAGCTTGTTTTCCTCAGGCACAATGAACCAAAAAAAAGAGATGTAACGGACTCTGAAAAGTCAAAAATTCTCACAGAGGGTGCAGCACTTTTGAAATTGCTAAGATGTTGAAGCAATTACAGAACTAGCAAAAGTTTTGTTGCAAATAGTCAACAGGGTCGCAAAATAACATGTTGAGAAAAAAGACGCACATTAATTGCCAAAGATTTGAGACTGATCAAATGTGAAGCGTCCAGGAAGCCATTATTCCCCAGTGCTGTCATATTCCAGAGCTGCAACCTCCCACCTGGAGGCCCAGAAGTACATGGTGCTCAGAGACAAGGCCAAGGTGAAAGGGCTAAACCTGACCACCACTGAGCAAGACACAGAAGTACAAGGTGTTCAGTGCTCAGAGACAAGGCCAAGGTGAAAGGGCTAAACCTGAACACCACTGAGTAAGACACAGAAGTACAAGGTGTTCAGAGCTCAGAGACACGTCCGAGGTGAGGAGGCTGAGCCCGACCACCACTGAGCAAGACACAGAAGTACAAGGTGTTCAGTGCTCAGAGACATGACCGAGGTAGGGAGGCTGAACCTGACCACCACTGAGCAAGACACAGAAGTACAAGGTGTTCTGTTCTCAGAGACATGGCTGAGGTAGGGAGGCTGAACCTGACCACCACTGAGCAAGACACAGAAGTACAAGGTGTTCTGTTCTCAGAGACATGGCTGAGGTAGGGAGGCTAAACCTGACCACCACTGAGCAAGACACAGAAGTACTAGGTGTTCAGTGCTCAGAGACATGGCCGAGGTGAGGAGGCTGAACCTGACCACCACAAGTCACAGAAGTACAAGGTGTTCAGTGCTCAGAGACATGGCTGAGGTAGGGAGGCTAAACCTGACCACCACTGAGCAAGACACAGAAGTACTAGGTGTTCAGTGCTCAGAGACATGGCCGAGGTGAGGAGGCTGAACCTGACCACCACAAGTCACAGAAGGGGAACTGTCAAGACTGGGCCAAGAAATATCTGAAGACAGATTGTTCATAGGTTTTATGAACTGATGAGATGAGAGTGACTCTTGACGGACCAGATGGGTGGGCCCATGGCTGGATCACTAATGGGCACAAACCTCCACTTCTACTCAGTAACGTGGAGGTGGGCACTACTATGGGCTGGTATTATTAAATATGAGCTCGATGTCTCCACTGCTCGGCTTCCAGTAAAGGCCTTAAAGGAGGTGTCCACTACTGTTTATTATCCCCCTAATGTATTTCCCCGGGGCCTTTAAAGGTTTTTGTAATTACCTTGCATTGCAGTTACTGCCTGTGAGCGGCGCTATCACTGGCTGCTCACATGCATAATGTGACCCCCGGCTGCAGCCGGCTCTGACATCTGCTGATGTCACATCATGTTCCAGATGCAGCCAGGGGTCTCTCTTCTGCGTTCCACGGTGGATGCTGGGCTGTGAGCGGGGTTACCCTGCGACTCGCACCCGGCATCCATTGCGTGCAGTGGATGCTGTGTGTGATGCGTGGGGAAACCCCGCCCACAGCCAATCAGCATCCACGGCGACCGCGTCACTGATGTCGCGTCAAGTGAGGCGTGACATCAGTGGCGGGTCACGTGATGCCTGTGATCAGCCAGTGATGGTGCCGCTCACAGGCAGTAACTGCAACGCAAGGTATTTACAAAAACCCTTATGGGCCCTGGGGGAATACATTGGGAGGATAATAAAAAGTAGTGGACATCTTCTTTAAGGATGAAAGAATAATGATCCGGCCCGTTCCTCACCAGGCCTAAACCATATTGAGAACTTGTAGGCCCTTCTTAAATGGGAGATTCATGGTTAAAGAAAATAGTCACCTCTCTGAGGAGTGTCAGGGGGCTGTGGTTGGTGCTATCCAAAATTTTTATCTTCAATAATTGAAGAAACAGACAAACTGCAAGGATGGAGCTTATAACTGTTATTGGAAAGAAGGGCGGCTATATTACTATATTGGTCACTGATAGTTTTTCTGTAATGTCAGAAATGTAGTTTTGTATATTTTAAGTTTGGTGGTTGTTCTCACCGTAACAGCTGAAAATAAACAATTGTGATTGGAAAGTTGACTGTTTTCATTTAGTTACATAATTCTGCACGCTGAAAGTTGCCCAATAATTCTGCACACATACATATTTTTTCCTAAGAAGGACAAAACCTTACTTTTGCTTAAATACCCAGGTTTATAAACCTTTTTGGATTGACCAACAGCACTAATGAATCGTCATTTTGAGGAGCTAGGATAATTTCTTCAGAGAAGAGGTTATAGCTTAGAGACCAGATACTTAAAATCCATTATTACATGATAATGGCGAGTATCGGACACTGTTGGGTATCTTGTGACAATTGCATTACAGGAGCACAGATTGCTGAGTGGTTAGTTACACTGCATAGAGAAAAGTATTGGTGCTCATAAATAAACATTACACCTACAGGAGCTTTTATGACATCCCATTCTATTTCCATAGGTATTACTATGTCATTTCCCCCAATCCCTTTACAGATATAACAGCTTTCACTCCTCAGAGAAGGCTTTCTAACAAGATTTTGGAATTTTTCAGCCAAAAAAGTATTTGTGAGGTCAGACACTGATGAGCGAGATGGACTCCATTCTAGTTCATCTCAGACATGTTGGATGGTGTTGAGGTCAGGGCTCTTCGGCTGGCCAAGTTTTGATTTTGTACTTCTTCCCCTTCACTATTTTTCTCTCTGCAATGGGCGGCTGTGTGAATCTGCAGCCCCGGTCAAATAAAAGTAGCCTTTTGCCGTGTCCAGGAGGGGGGTCCAAGAGCGCTGCTCTGCAGGGAAAGCTTCATTCACAGAATCGGTGGGGGTTCCTGAGTTTGGATGCCCTGCAGTCATAAAGTTATAACATGTTACTAATGTAAGATTGTAAGGAATATCCCTTTAGATGGGTTATCTAAGTTGTTTAAATAAAGCTACAACATGAAAGTGCCTCTTTAATGGGCTGTAAGAGAGAGACATATTTGCCAGGCAAGCATTGACATATAACTCTAGCAGTGCCCTGTGGCGGTGTTGTGTTGGCTGCAGTGAATTGTGGCACCATCAGTCCGAGTGGAGATACATCTATGAACTCTAGCACATTGGCTACAGCTGGTCCATGTGGTGTCTGTTCTAGATTGCTGGTTGTCGCAGAAAACTTTGCATTACTGCTCCTAAGGAGGCCATATTCATAACTTTTCCTTTTATGTTTGGCGTATGTGTTGAAAAAGGACCTGGTGCATAAAGATAAACGAAAGAAAGTCACCGACTTGATGCTTACTTTACATGTCACCATAAACCACTTCATCCAACAATTTGTCAGAACAGTAATGGGTCAGGGATTTATTTTTGCAGGGGAAATGTATAAACCAGATTTTTTTCTAGCATAATCAGGACTCTAGTAAGCTTTACATATTGGGTCAAACTTCATATTTGCTCTTCTTATTTCTGATCCTTGTGCTTATTACCCACGGGAACAAGAGAGCGAGTTCTGCTAGGAAGCCCCAATGCTTTCATGTTTTTCCTGTAATATTAATAATGATTGGCGGGAGAAGGGGTGAATTAGGTATTGATGATGGGCCTCAATCATTCTTGCGTATTCTGCGCTTTGCATCATAAGCCCAAACCTAAGCCGGGTCCAAAACATGAGAGCTTCATAGTAGTCTGCAAAATACTAGCCAAAACTTGGGAATATGAGTGAATGATGCCTCGGTATTCTTTCTCCTTACTACTAGATATAAGATGTGTAATTCAAAAATTGAACCGTTACGTTTTTTATGGGTAGAGACATTACTCAGACCCATATTTTTTTTGTGGTTGCTAATTTTCGGTTTAACCAATTTTTTTTTTTAATTTATTCAACAGGTTGCTACTGTACATATGTCGTATCCACCGCATCTTAACCGTCCCCCTATGGGGATTCCAACTCTCCCTCCTGGTATGCCTCCACCACAGTTTCCAGGTTTTCCTCCCCCTCCTGGTAAGTGACAATTTTATGATGGGTGTACGGGTAGAAAACTGAGAACACCGTATCTACTGGGAGCCAAAAGAAAATTATACCCACTGGGGACAAAACTGTGAAATTCGAGCAAACGATTGTCCAGGGTATACTAGACAATACCATTAGTTTACTTAAAGAGTTTGTCCACTACTTTTACATTGATGGCCTATCTTTAGGATAGGTCATCAATGCCTGATCAGCCGGGGATCGACAACCAGCACCCCCATCAGCTGTTATCATGGTCACCGGCTAAATGTATCCACTTGCTGAGCTGCTCCGTCTTTTAGTGGCTGCCCCAGGGTACTGCACATGCAAGTAGAGCAGCTCAGCAATTGAGAACATCCGGCCGACACCGATAACAACTGATCGGCGGGTGTGCCTGGTGTTGGACCCTGGCCGATCAGAAATTGATGACCTATCCTAATGATTAGTAATTAATCAAAAAGTAGTGGACAACCTCTTTAACTCCAGATCGGGTACTTAATCCCTTCCTGACTTTGGACATACTGGTACATCCAATGTTGGGTCCCCTTCTTCGATGCAAGTTCAGGAACTGAGCCTGCATCAAACCCGGCAGACACCGGCTGTTAGAGGCCGATGCTGGCTGAATAACAGCAGCTAGTTGAGCCGCTGTCCATCTCCAATCATGTCAATGAAAGCACGCGGCACAACGTGATTACATGGCCCCAATGGGTTGCTATAGCAGGTGTGGGGCGGGGTCTGTTGAAGTACCCCATGCCTGCCATTATGTTGCTCTTGTGAAGATGACTGTGACTGGGCTTTTTGGGAGACCAGGATTTTCACTATGCACTGAAATACTGTGATTTTGCAGTATAATATAAGAGATCGGATGATTGTAGGACTAAAAAAAATAAATTAAATACATTTAAATCCCCACCCTTTATTCCCATTCATAAATAAATATATTTGGTATTGCCCCATCTGTAAGTCTTGTCTTATCAAAGTCTACAATTCTTAAACCCGATCAGTAAACACCGTTAAGAGAGAGAGAGAAATTTATTTTTTTTTGTCACCCCAAAATAATTCAATAAGCGATTAAAATGTCGCATCTCCCTCAAGTGGTATCAATAAAAAAAAGTCATCTTGCCCGTAAAAACTAAGACCTCACAGCTCATTTAACTGAAAATTAAAAACATTACAGTTCTTGGAGGGGGAAAAACACGACACAAGCAAATTAAAAAAATAAATAAATAAAATTAATTTTCTTCATACATTTTTTTTTTTTTTTTCATGACATTAAATTCCTTCCCGCCCAAAAATACCCAAACTGTATATGTTTAGAACCGCTGTAATCATACTGACCTGGAGAAGTAATTTTTACCCCACAATGAACGCCTTAAAAACAAACCCCCTTCAAAAAGATATTTCATCTTTGCGCAATTTCACTGTGCTCGGACTTTTCTTCCGTGTTTTTTCAATACATTTATATGGTAAAATGAATATTGTCCTTCAAAACTACAACTCATTGTGCAAAAAAAAAAGTTCTCAGTAAGGTGGCGTTTTACAAAAAAAATGATAATGTTGGAAAGAAAGGGGGAAAAAGGTGCCAAATTGAAAAATCACCATGTTGGGAAGGGGTTAGAAAGGGTGTACCATTTCTTTTATGGTGGGATCTCATTGTACTAGAAATAAGCTTGTTTTTCTCTAACTATTTCACAGTATTTAAAGTAAATCTAATTTTTACTTATTGTTAATGAAGTTTATTAACCTTTATACCAGACCGTTCTCTTTTTTTTTCTGACCAGTAGGACTAGATGCAGTGAATTCCACAGATAAATCAATGAAAATTCACTGCAAAATGTCCGTGTTACATGTGGGTTTTGCCATGAGTTTATTGTGGATTTGCTGCTGACTTCCTCCTGACCATTGCATAGATGAGGACAATATAAAATCTGAAAAACTGGCGCCAGATGTCAGTTCACTTGCCGATATTCTCTGCAGCGTGTAAATGCGATTTGTTAGATCCCACTAGAAAATCCATGTGGGAAGTTGGCAACTAATACTCATCTTGTGCATGTCGTCTATCCATATTGGGTTGCTCCTTATTTGTTAATACATAACTTTTATGTACCCTTAAAGTTAATTTTATGGCATTTATTTTGCAGGAACACAAATGATTCCTGTACCAATGGGTTTAATGGCTCCAGGACCGACCGTAAGTTTACTTTGTGTATGACAATGATTTAATGGGTTTTATGGATCCACAAATATTTCGTAACTGCTTCTTCTATAGCTATCACAATAAAAATGCAAATCCTATAGTACATTTGTGTGAAAAATGACATTTTCCTTTATTTTTTACTCCCTTTGTGCGATAGAGGATTCAGATAACAAGTGAAATATCTTTTTCTGCTCATTTCAGAAGTTAAAGTTTTGGTTCTAACTTGTTTTTTTTTTCAAACTCAAGGTTTTGTTGCCAACTGTACCTATGGTCGGGAAACACATGGGCCCTAGGAAAGATTTAATGTGTATGAAAAATAAGGAAAATGATGAGAATAGTGGTCCAACAACTACTGTTTTTGTAGGAAATATTTCAGAAAAGGCCTCTGACATGCTTATCCGGCAGCTACTAGCCGTAAGTATTTTTTTCCCCAGTTCTGGTTAATTTGAGCTCATGCCATTATAATAGTGAATTGCAATCTATATAATTGTCAGGATATTTTACCATTATAAATACTATCTTTTCCTCCCCCCCCGTGTCTATAGAAATGTGGTTTAGTATTGAGCTGGAAAAGAGTGCAAGGGGCTTCTGGGAAGCTTCAAGGTAAGTGCGGTATGTAAAACTTTTCCAATTTTTCTCTATATTAATATTATAGTTGCACTTTAGTTAATAACTGCACTTTTATTTTTTTTCCCCCACGTACATCAGCAGTCCAAGTAAAGATAAGAAACTTTGTAATTTCTTATTAGAGAAAAATGCTTCTTTCCTCACTTCAGTCACTTTTGTCTTCTACCCTGATCATTCATACATAACTACGGCTCAAATTGGTCTGTAAATCTGACTACAGAGAACATCCAAATTGCATCTGCTGCTATAAAAGGTTTATTGTGACAAGGAAGAGAAGAGACCCAAAAGTGGAAAGAGACATAGCTAAACTTTCTAGTGCATAAGGGGGAGGGGGCAAAACTGCAAAAAAATGCATCTATATAATGGTCAGAAACAGTTATTCCTCATGTAGACACGACTGCTTATTCCGAAAAGTGAAAGTGCAGTTATATTTTAAGGATAAAAAAAATATTTTTTTGCACATTTAATATAACCTTTAAAGAGAATGTCATCATTTTTTTTTCTTTCAATTGTAAAAATGTAAAGTATTAACCCCTTTATGACAATGTCAGTAGTAGTATGTAAATGCGCCCTGGCCCTAGTGGAACAGCTACGTACTATTTTGCGTGATACGATCACGCCCGCACACAAGCGGTGCAGGGCGATCGCCGTCGGCACATTAATCCCAGAAATGCTGTTATCTAAGTCGATCGCAGCATTGCGGGGGCAAGGGGATGTAAGCGCCAATACTTACCTTTTCTTCGGCGTCCCATGATGTCTGCGGCGGCTCCCGGGTGTCATGGTGTCCCGATGTCATCATGACAACATCTGGGTCACCAGACAGCAGGAAGTTACTTTGATCATGCGCAGTGCATGACCAAAGTAACTTCTCCCTTTGCAGCGCTGACAGGCTGCATAGCATAGGGAGCTACTGCTCCCTATGCTATACAGCCGATCAGGCTGCAAAAAGTGAAAGTCCCATAGTGGGACAAAGTTTAAAAGTGAAAAAAAAAACAAAGCAAAAAATGATGCTTTATCATATCCATGCAATAAAACGCTATCAAAAAGACGAATGTAAATAAAAATGGTACTGCTGAAAGCGTCATCTTGTCCCACAAAAAACAAGCTGCCATTCTGCTCCATCAGCCTAAAAATAAAATTATAGCTCTCAGAATAAAGCGATACAAAAAAATTATTTTTTCTATAAAATAGTTTGTGTAAAAGCGCCGAAACATAAAAAAAAAAAATGTAAATGTGGTACCGCTGTAAACGTACTGTTACTGACTGTTTTGTATCCTATGTTTTTTTTTTTTTTTTTTTTTTTTTTTTTTTTTTTACATGTGCTTCTATTTCATTTACTTACTGCAGTGTTTCTATGCATTGTTTTTATTCCAGGTTATGTTTCTTTCTTTGTTATTTTACATGTTTTTGTCAAGCTGCCTTATCAATTTTACGACACGCAGAACAGCATAAAAAAAAAAAACAATACCGGTATTGTTGGTGTTTGTTCTGCCTCCCCAAAAATCGGAATAGAAAGCGATCAAAAAATGTCACGTTAGTGAAAATGGTACTCGATAAAAACGTCAACTTGTCCCGCAAAAGACAAGCCATCACATGACTGTCGGCCGAGATATGGAAAAATTGTAGCTCTCAAAATATGACGATGCAAAAACTAGTCTTTGCAAAAAAAAAGAAAAGGTTTTTAGTGTGTGACAGCTGTCAGTCATAAAAACCCAATATGAATCTGCTATCGCTGTAATAACACCGACCCGAAGAATAAAGTCGTCTAATCACGAGGAATGGTGTAAAAATAAATGCTAGGGTTGGGATTTTTTTGAAAGGTAAAGAAAGAAAAAATGACGACAATATGGCGGCTAGTGTTGAGCGCAAGTGCTCGCTACTTGCGTTTGCATCGGGTATGCACCAAGTATAGCGGGTGCTCGAGTGACATGCTCTAGTCTCCGCCCCATGTGTTTTGCAGTTGTTATACAGTCAAAAAAAACTCGCGGGGATTGCTTGCCATGCACGAGCGATCCTCGCATGTTTTTTTTGGGGTGTCTAATAACCGTGAAACATGCGGGCGGGGACTCGAACATGTCACTTGAGCACCCGCGATACTTGGTGCATACCCGAGTACCCGATGCAAACTCAAGTAGCGAGCACCCGCGCTCAAGACTAATGACAACTCATTCAATATGATGACTTAATGTTATCAAATACTCTGTCGTACCTCTGGGTTCAAAATGCTCACTCTACCCCTTGATAAAATCCTTGAGGGGTCTAGTTTCCAAAATGGGGTCACTTGTGGGGTGTTTCCACTGTTTAGGCACATCAGGGGCTCCCCAAACGCGACATGGCGGCCGCTCTTGATTCCAGCCAGTTTTGTGTTCAACAAGTCACACAGTGCTCCTTCCCTTCTCAACCCTTCCTTGCACTCAAACAGTGGTTTCCCCCCACATATGGGGTATAGGCTTACTCAGGAGAATTTCTCCTGTTACCCTTATGAAAACGCAAAAAAAACAATGGGTTTGTGCTGCTGCCACTAGGAGGCTGACATGCAAAAAAAGTTACGTCCTCCCCAGTAGAGTAAACCCCACCGACTGGCACAAACTTAATAAATTAGTGAAAAAGCAGTAGGAGAAGCAATAGAAAGGCAAGAACATAGCTGAAAACAACATAGCAGAGCCAACACAATGTTACACAAGGGCGGATGCTGTATCCTCCAGTGAATGCTCCAAGAGAGAGGATCTTCTTTTCTCTATGGCTTCATTGGGGGGCACAGAAAACCCATGGAACGTCCAAAAGCAGTCCCAAGGCTGGGCGAAAGGACAATACCCTTAAGTTTGGGCTCTAATTGTGGGCTGTGGGGTGCTCCTGGGGGAGATATCATTGTGGATGGACTGCAATCCGGGCAGAGGAATGAGGTCTGACCAGCGGGAAACTTCCTGTTATAGGAAGAACAAGCGACTCACTGGAGTTAGGCATAGAGGAGAAGAAAAGCGCCAGAGAGAGCATTGCTGGGGATGGAGGGCTGCCCCCAGGTGACAGCTTATGCAGGTGCTGAAGCCTGTGACCCTGGAGAACAGCTGGGAACAGTGGCTCAGTGATCCAGTGCGGTGAGTCAGTGGGAGCCGTGTTGGTAAAGGGGTGCGAGACAGCTGGAGCATGCGATTGGCCGGGGTGTTGGGGCGTGGTCTGGCCATCCGAGAAAGCCCTAGTGAAAGGGGACTAAGCTTTAAAGTGGGGGTGCCGAAGAGAACCAGGGTGGCGCAGGAAGCGCAGCTGGTCTTTGAGGGGGTTACACAAGGAGTGAATATGGAGAAAAACTGTTTTCCAGCACCCCTTACTGCATGGTGATTTAAAAAATACCTGTCCTGAAGATCCCAGAATCCTTCGCATAACAATGATGGAAAATGGTCATCAGATGTCCTGGACAATGTCTGTGTGGGGCAGCTGGATGGTAACAGGTCAGTCTTTCCTCCTGGCACTGGGGGGGGGGGGGGCAAATGGGCAGGGGTATGGTGGCAAGGACCGTCAGCTGGGGAGCCCCAAACACTCTTGCTGTGTTACATGGTTAGGATCCTGAGTCGTAGACCAGAGAAGATACAGTAGTGACACAACTCCACTCTGTTGCCTTCACAACCCATTTCTGAAAGAAAAAGGGAAATCGTTAGAAAACCTAAGTTAGAAATGGGCCTCCTACTTGACACTAAGCTAAAACTGATTAATTTGGTTCCAGTCGTGGGGTGTACACTGTCGGGGAGGAGCCAACTTTTTTTTGTGCTTTGTGGCAGCAGCATACTCCCATGGTTTCCCATGTCCCCTAATGAAGCGATAGAAAAAAAAGTTTAGATACTTTCAATTTTTAAACACTAGGGGGAGCAGCTGCTGACATTAGCCATGAAAACCTAGTGTATAGCTAGCTCAACATTACGCCTGCAGTTAATGTGGTCAGGATCTGCTCGCATGTGTCTGATGCCTCTCTTCTTCTATCTCACACACGCATGCATTGCAATACCGAGATGTAGGCCGTGTCGCCAAGAATTGCTGGCAGTGCTGATTCTGTTAATTGGCGATGCTGATTGGTTTTTATCGATCTGAGCAGAGCTGTGATATCAGGGTGGCTGCAGCCTTCAGGTTACAATAATTATGCAGTTCAGCAGACAGTATCACACACAATAGGATTCACAGCTCTCATATAAGATTAGATACATAGCTCTGAGGACTGGCACTGTGATCTGAGCAAAGCTGTCATGTCATTGCAGCACTCGGATTACAGTATTTACCAGTGAGCACAGAATTGGGTACCAGCGCTGCAACGGTGATTTCATCCTTTGACAAGTACCCTTCGTTGGATGAAGTCACCGCCCCGGACCTGGTAGGGCTTTGCAGATGCAGAAGTCAAGCCTCATTCAGATATCCATGCTTCACGTATGTTTGACTGAGGCGTTGCGTTGAGCAGATTTCACTGCTGTGCTCTGAACACTGTGGTGACTCCTGTCACCGCCGCTGAACACTGGGTTGGGTGGTGATAGGGAAATTGTAGCTCAGACCACAGCTCTGCACTAGGTAGCCCAGGTAGGGTGCCCAGTTCACATCTGATGCAGCCACAGTGTAGGAGATGTCGTCAGACGCACATATTTGCAATGAGTATGTGTTGTGCTCATATACTTATAAACTAGCAAATAAAAATGGCAGCCCCTGTTGAAGCTCTAGTGAACTCCATGCTCAAGAGTTAAGGCAGTGCTTGAAAATAATGGTGGCCGCACAAAATATTGACACTTGGGGCACAATTTGCCCATTTTCACTTAGGGGTGTACTCATTTATGTTGCCAGCGGTTTAGACATTAATGGCTGTGTGAGATATTTAGAGGGCACACCAAATTTACACTGTTAATGCAAGCTGTACACTGACTACTTTACATTGTATCAAAGTGACATAAGTTAAGTTTTGTCCCATGAAAAGAAAAAAAAAAAAATACAAAAATGTGAGTGTACTCACTTTTGTGATATACTGTATGTTGGTAATTACAGTTTCTTATCCTTCTGCCGCCCTGCTATACATATAGCATTTCACATTGACTGAATATAAGAAATATCTTTTTTACGACCGTAATAATTTCCCTCTTATTTTCTTGTTTTCCCATACAGCTTTTGGGTTTTGTGAGTATAAAGAGCCTGAATCTACCCTCCGAGCACTGCGGTTACTCCATGACTTACAGATTGGCGAAAAGAAACTACTTGTTAAAGTAGACGCTAAGACAAAAGCTCAACTGGATGACTGGAAAGCAAGCAGGAGGTCTTCTAATGGGGTGAGCAGCATAAAAAGTGAGGGGTGCCTTTATTGTATTCATTTCTGACTTTCCACATAAGTCATGGAGACTATGTAAAAATTTGGTGTGAAAAAATTCCTGAGTGTGAACCGAAGAAGGAAGTTTCCCTGCTTGGAAAGTGTTGTATATTCAGTCCTGTATATATTTTCTGTTATGTGGAGATGGCCAATAGTTGCTGCCTTCTAGGAGGTCAAGAAACAAACTTAGCTTTGTCAATTATTTTTCTAGAATGCCCGCCCTGAACCAACTGGCGATGAAGAGGATGACCTTGATGAAGAAACAAAAAGACGTGATGCTATATTTAGAAGTGCAATTGATGTGTTAATAAAAGAGTATTCCAGTGAGCTGAACGCTCCATCTCTGGATTCTGATTCACACCCAAAAAAGAAAAGAAAAGATAAAAAGGAAGAATTGTCAGTAAGTAGACTATCGTTTGCTCTAGTTACACTAAAGTCATTGACTGGATGGACCAGTTGTGTGTTTGCCTCATTGGCCCCAAACTGCGTTTTCTTGCATACTACAACCAGAGGCAGCTTTGTCGTAGCATATTCGCAGAAAAAGAGTGCTCTCCAGCCGTCTGGCCATTTTCAGAGTAGTGCTTACAAGCTCTTCAGCAGATGGAGAGCTTGTAAGCAGTGCACTCCTTGCCTAGAAGACCAGGCACCTAAAAGACCGCAGCAGTGGCCCCTAACCTAGTCAATGAGCAGTAAACCACAAAATTAAATCTCCCTATGTTCTTGAAATTGGAAAGGATTTTTAATAATAAATTGCAAAATTGCTTGTTTTTTACAAGCACTTTGCAACTTAAGCTAATTAAGAGAAGGCCATCCCTTTAAGGCTTAGGGCTTTATGACTACTTTGGCCACATGTCCAAAGTTCACAGTGATGCAATGGTACAATGAATGTGATTCTGGTTATACTTCTTGGTCGCTTCCTTGGGGGACTGCTGTGTCCTCCCCAATGACTGCTATGAGAAATAGATTTTTGACGGCGAGTACCAAAAATCTTTGTATCACAAGTCCAGTAGCTTCATTGGGGGACAGCTGTGTCCTCCCCAATGACGGCTGAGAGAAATAGATTTCCAAAACCTGCTGGATTTCTTGCAATTTGTGGGGCATCTCAATACGGCAGTGTTTGGTCCGTTACTGTGTAGTCCTAGCCTAATTATCATCCCATTGAAAATCCCACCAAGGACAACACCTGCCAGGAGTTTGTATGTTCTCCCCGTGTTTGCGGGGATTTCCTCCCACACTCCAAAGACATCATGATAGGGAATTTAGATTGTGAACCCCAATGGGGACAAGGCCAATTTTACCTGTGAAGCGCTGTGGAATTAATGGTGCTATAGAAGTGAGTAAAATAAATAGAAACAAGACATCTTCAGTCCTTAAATTCTATGTCTTTCTTTATAGCAAGAAGACATAAACGCCATAGAAATGGAAGACGACAAGAGAGACCTGATATCACGCGAGATCAGTAAATTCAGAGATACACACAAGGTAACGTTTCTTTTCTCTTCTTTCTGATAAATCCTGCTCCTTACAATTTTCAGAGCCCCATAGTTGTTTTTTTACACAGGCTTCATGCCTAATATTTCAAAGAAGATGAATGTAGACAGTGAAATTCAGCATTGTGTATCTTTCCTAAATAGTGATTGGCATTAACCATTGTAATGCACTGTTGCTGTCAGTTGTGTTCTCAGCAACCCCCCAAAAAAACAACTAACTGCATTAAATTATTTGTAACCACGTCACCACCATATACTTTACCAACATCACACTTTAAGTGCTAAATTAGTATAAAAAGCTTTCTACATGCTTTTATTTAAAAAAAAAAAAAAAAAAAAAATCAAAATAGATCAGTGGTTTCCAAATGTGCCACAGTTAAGATGCATGGAAGATTTGTAAATTCCCTATAAAGCTAATCTATTCATTGACCCCCACCATTATGATAGAGATCATATGGTGACTAATGCAAGATGAAACTCAGCTTGGAAAGTAACATGGAATAAGAAATGTAAGTATGAGCTCCTGTTTTTTTTACTATATTTTTCGGATACCCCCTCTGAACTAAAAATGTGCAAAGCGGCAACTGGCTTGGTTATTAAGCTATTTCTTCATTATTTTCTGTAAGGGGTGCCTCTCTAATGCACTGTATATTTTTTTTATTGATCTTCTGTAAGTGAATACTTTCACTCCAGGCCAGTATTTTATGCTTTAGAAGTTTTTATATTAATCTAATCTGCTTTATTATGGGAACACTGAAGGTGTGTAAACCTTCTGCACAACTGTGTATGTATGCTTCCTTCTTAGGAAAGTGCATTGCGTTTAATGTGTGTACATGGACTTTCCTTGCCTTGTAGAGTAAGTGCAAAGGCTGCGCTGTGGTTTTGTGCAGCTTATGTAGCACAGTGAACCTTTGCATGTTTTGGTAGGGATGTCTAAAATAACACTGCAGCCCCCTTATGGCTGTCAGGGTATGAGTAATGTAGGGGGTGTCCATTTACAGCACTGATGAATCTGAAGACCAGAAGGTAAGATTTTTATTTTCCCCTCTTCTCTTCTCTTATTACTTTCCACCTTTTTCTGTCTATGCTGTGATTTCTGATTTCTCTACACTTTTTTTTTTTTCGTTTTTTTTTATCCCCCATTTTTTAATACTAACAAAGTGCAAATAAAACTAAACCTCCAATATTAACCATTTTATTGATTGAGCTATATCACCATTACTAGGCTGAGGATCTAGCGTTATTTCCTTACACATACAATATATATTATCCCCACCCCCTTAGTCTTTGGATTTATATAATCCCATTCATGTGATATTTTGGATCATCATGAAACTTGGATCTTCTAGAAAATTAAAATGTAAGTATTAACCCTGGTGGAGTAACTTTTACAGTTTGTAATGCCTGAAAGAGGTAAGTTTCCAAAGATAACACAGGACAGTTACAAAAGTAGCAATGACACGATCCAATATATATATGACATAGGTCCCCTTTGTGTGATGCACTTTGTGTGTTTCTTCTCCCTTTCTCACTTCTCGTCATGCTTGTACTGCTACAATGTGCAGGGTTAATCCCATTGAGTCACGACCTCCTGCATTTGCATTGTGAATGTCTTCCCTCCTGTCTGCGTCCTTCTCGCTCTATTCCTCCTTTACCTGTACATACTCTTTCCCGGGATCCAACCAACGGCTCATTTGTAAAGGTAAGATATCTTTTAAATGATTTTTATTTGAATGTATTTTTTTGTTTTTCTTTTTTTTACAATGCCATGTTTGTATTTTGTTGTAGTTTTAATTACCTAAAAAAAACGTGAGATTGAAGGGGTGCAAAGTCATTTTGTTGCTAAATTGCCATCAGATCTAAACTGTGATGCGTAGACATTTGTGCACCTAGAATGGTCTTGTCTGTCTTTGAAAATGTACTTGCTCTTCCTCCCAGAATCATAGCTTGTAGGCAAAGTTAATCCCGTGTTGGAGAGCCATGTCCTAGCACATCATCTGTAAGTTAATTCAAAACCATTGCTAACAAGGATGGATATATGATCTGTGGATGTCTTTATTTCCAATGTGTTCAAGGTATTTTGGGGGCACAGACACACTTTTTTTATTTTTTTACCCACCATAAAATAATTAATATTTTTTTGGCCATTGCTATGGAACAAGTGGATACCCCCCTGTAGATTCCATGTCGCACGTGATTTCCAACCTTCCTGCAGTTTCTATGTTTAGCGTCATTCTGTGAAGAGCTAAACCAACATTTTGTAAGTTTGCCGACATTCCTAGTCTTGTTGTAGGTAAATGTTGCCGTTGCGTTTTTTGGTTGTTTTTTTTAAATCAACTTGCCCACCAATCTTTCCCAGTAGAATTTGGCGTCAGATAGTGTGCTTGAAGCGACAAGTACACACTCTATTTTCTTGTGTTTTTATTTTACTCTAAAAAAGCAGCATTTCATGTTTGCAGTTTTACTTAGTTTCTATCGAAGAGTACGATCCAAAAAGATGTCTATGAAGAAATGACATCTAATCCACCTCGCCACCAGCTATTTAGACTAAGGCCGGTATCACGCGGGCCGGGTTTCTCAGTCAGTACTCAGACCGTAATGCACAGACTGGCCGCAGGTCTTCTGCTCCAGATCTCTGCATCCTCTTAGACATACATGAGGCTGCCAAGTTCGGGTCAGGAGACTCTCTTCCAGTCCGTGCATCAGGATCTGAGTTGTTTTTTTTTAAAGGGAACTTGTTACCTTGAAAAAAATAAAATTTACCTTCAATTATAGTAGTAATCTGCAGGTAAATAGCGATCACATCAAGTCAGTCTCGTTTACTGGAGCAGCGGACACAGGGAGAAAATGAAGTTTTATTTTTCTCTACAGCTGTTTTCTCACTTCCAGTCGTCGGGGCGGTGCAGGGAGTAATTAGTCACTAAATATTAAAGAAGTTGGCCACTGCTTTTTCTGATTGCCCCAATTGATGGACCCTGTGCCCATAAGTGTCCTTCTTGCCTGTGAGCGGCGTTATTGCTATTACAGGCTAGCCGGAACTTGACCTGACATCAGTGGAAGAAAAAGCCGGCTGCAGCTGGGGGGTCACGTGATGCCTGTGAGCGGCCAGCAATAGCACCACTCACAGGCAAGAAAGACAACAGAAGGTAATAAGAAAAACACTTATGGGCACCCGGTCAATCATAAAAAGTAGTGGCCAACTTCTTTAAGCACACTGTTATTACACTCCTTGATTGACAGCCTGCTCTACAGCATATGTGTGCAAAACAGGCTGCTGATCAGCGCGCAGGGGAGTGATTACAGCCTGATTTTTCTCTCTGCAGCCGCTGTTCCAGTAAACCTGTCTAAGGCTATGTTCACACGTTGTGTTTTTGCTGCTTGTTTTTATGCAAATTAAAAGCTATGTTTTACAGTACCAGCAAAAGCTGAGATTTCAGAAATCTCATGCACACACATTGTTTTTTGTTCCTGACTGAATTGGAAAGCTGCTGCTTTTTTTAAAACTGCAGCATGTCACTTTCAGCGTTTTTGCAGCATTTTTTTCACCCATAGAAAGCAATGAGTAGGTGCAAAAACACAGCCAAAATACAGGTATCAGGTTTTGGTGCAGAAAACTCAAAAACAGCAGCCACTAAACTGTATCAGCATGCAAATGTACCTGAAAAACGCAGCAAAACCTGCTTTTATTTTTTAAGCAGCTTCTTTACTGCTAAGAGAGCAGGTTTTGCCTGCAGAAAAAAAACACACAGCAAAAACGCAACGTGTGAAGAGAATTTACACACTACCTGCATATTACCACTATGTAGGTAAATGACATTTGTAGAGGTGACTGGTTCCCTTTAATGCTACTCTTCTTTTTGTGGCATCTTCAGTACTAAAATATTTATGCATTTACTTGGACTAAAACACTTCTGTATTCATGCCATGTATCTAAGCCACAATGTATCCCATGTCCTTTATTTTTCTAGTCCTTTTTTTCTCCTCCCGGGATATGAATTGCTGCTTTACCATGAGCCCTGGATCCCTTAGAAAACCATGGTTGGAGATTTCTGGTCCTTGTAGCTTAATACTTCTTGCACGGAATCTAGTCTTGTGCCTTTTTTTATTTTTGCGACACATTTCGATTTTTTTTTTTCCTTATTTTTATTTTAAATGTTTTGGTTTTTTTATATATAATCTTGCATTAACAATCCCCATCTCTATTCATAGAAACTGGAAGAGGAGAAAGGCAAAAAGGAAAAGGAGAGACAAGAGTTTGAGAAAGAACGGAGGGAAAGGCAGAGGGAACGCGAGCGAGAGCGAAGAGAGCGCGAACGGGAACAAGACAAAGAGCGCGAGAAGGAAAAAGAAAGAGAGCAACGGGATCGCGACAGAAACAAAGAGAGAGAGCGAGACAGAGACCGGGACCGTGATAGAGACAGAGATCGTGAAAAGGATAGAGACCGTGGGAGAGATCATAGTAAGGATCGCAGCCGATCAAGGTACATCTATGCTTAAGGCTATATAATAAGAGTTTTATACATTGATCTTTGTTTCATGATTTTTCCCCTTTTCTGGCTCCAAATCATGTCATTCCTTCTCAAGACTCCTTATGTGTTTGAAATAATATTTTGCCTTTTATTAGTATTGAATAAAGGTTAGAAGTACAAGAGATGAAATAAATTCACACATTTGCTGCAGAAATATTTTCCTATGTTCCATTCATTAGAACAAAACCAGGAGAAATCCATTCAGATACATGTAATAGATTTTCATAGTTGCAGAAACTTCTGCGATGAATCATTATAGCTATATAAATTGGATTATTTTTTTCAGGGAGAAAAGTAGAGACAGGGACAGAGAAAGGGAGCGTGAACGAGAAAGGGAACGAGACAGAGAAAGGGACAGAGAAAAAGAGAAAAAAAGGGACCGAGAGGAGGATGAAGAAGAAACCTATGAGCGCCGAAAACTAGAAAGAAAACTGCGAGAAAAGGAAGCTGCTTACCAAGAGGTAAATGTTTGACTGTTAGTAAGGAAGTGACTTTTTGTTTTAATAGTTGTATTCCAAAATATTCTTCTTTAAACCTTCTTTCTTTTTAGCGTCTTAAAAATTGGGAGATCAGAGAAAGGAAAAAAGCTAGAGATTATGAAAAGGAAGCTGAGCGAGAGGAAGAAAAACGCAGAGATATGGTACTTTGTCCTGTGATGTGCCACCTCTTATTTAGTCTCTTCTGTCCATTCTTTACTTTTGTTTCATAATTGATTTTTTTCCTTTTTTATTCCTGCCTTCCTAACAGGCAAAAGAAGCAAAAAGATTAAAGGAATTTTTAGAAGATTATGATGATGACCGAGATGATCCCAAGTATTATAGGTATTTTATTTTTCCGTGTATTGTATGATTTTGACAGGAATACAAACTACATTTCTGCTATGTCTTCATGATGACGCTACTGCCCTTCATTACATATATACAGTGAAGGAAATAATTATTTGATCCCTTGCTGTTTTTATAAGTTTGCCCACTGTCAAAGACATGAACAGTCTATAATTTTAAGGGTAGGTTAATTTTAACATTGAGAGATAGAATTCCCAAAAAATTCTAGAAAATCACATTGTATAAATTAGATGCATTTATTTTCATTTTGCAGTGAGAAATAAGAAATAAGTATTTGATCCCTCTAGCAAACAACACTTAATACTTGGTGGCAAAACCCTTGTTGGCAAGCACAGCAGTCAGATGTTGTTTGTAGCTGATGATGAGGGTTGCGCACATGTCAGGAGGAGTTTTGGTCCACTCCTCTTTGCAGATCAGCTCTAAATCATTCAGATTTTGAGGCTGTCGCTTGGCAACTCAGAGCGTCAACTCCCTCCATAAGTTTTCTATGGGATTAAGCTCTTGAGACTGGCTAGGCCACTCCATGACCTTACTGTGCTTCTTTTTGAGCCACTCCTTTGTTGCCTTGGCTGTATGTTTTGGGTCATTGTCTTGCTGGAAGACCCCGCCACAGCCCATTTTTAATGTCCTAGCGGAGGGAAGGAGGTTGTCACTCAGGATTTTACGGTACATGGCTCCATCCATTCTCCCATTGATGCGGTGAAGTAGTGCTGTGCCCTTAGCAGAGAAACACCCCCAAAACATAATGTTTCCTCCTCCATGCTTGACAGTGGGGATGGTGTTCTTTGGGTCATAGGCAGCATTTCTTTTCCTCCAAACACGGCTAGTTGAGTTAATGCCAGAGCTGAATTTTTGTCTCATCTGACCACAGCACCTTCTCCCAATAACTCACAGAATCATCCAGGTGTTCATTGGGAAACTTCAGACGGGCCTGCACATGTGCCTTCTTGAGCAGGGCGACCTTGCGGGCACTGCAGGATTTTAAACCTTTAAGGCGCAATGTGTTACCAATGGTTTTCTTGGTGACTGTGGTCCCAGCTGCCTTGAGATCATTAACAAGTCCCCCCCCCTGTGTAGTTTTAGGCTGATCTCTCACCTTCCTCATGATCAAGGATACCCCACCAGGTGAGATTTTGCATGGTGCCCCAGATCGATGGCGATTGACAGTCATTTTTGTATTTCTACCATTTTCTTACTATTGCACCAACAGTTGTCTCCTTCTCACCCAGCGTCTTATCTAATTTATACAATGTGATTTTCTTGATTGTTATTGGATATTCTATCTCTCAATGTTAAAATTAACCTACCCTTAGGCTGAGTTCACACGATGCGTATTTCATGCGTTTCCGCGGCGTTTTTGCAGTTGCGTAAACCCGGCGGAAACGCATGAAAAACGCATGGTAGAAGGGAAGCAATGTTCCCCAATGGAAATCCGCATGTGCTGTGCCCATGATGCGGATTTTTCCGCAGCGTGAACGCTGCGGTCAAAAATCCGCAGCATGTCAATTAATTTTGCGGAAACGCGGCGATTTCGCCGCCATTGACTTGCATTAGAACGCGCCAATTCCGCAAGACAGCATCTGTACTTGCGCTATTGGTGCGTTCTAATATGCGGATGGTACCCGAGTGTGGAGGACAGGAGAGTCTCATCCACACCCAGGTACCATTAAAAAAGCTGTAAAAAAAGAATAAAATAAAAAATAAATGTATACTTACTCTCTGTCGGCCCGCGCAGCGCTCCCGCTTGGTTCCCGGCACTTGCAGTGAGTTGTAGGACCTGCGCTGAGTCATGTGACGGGTCACGTGACGCTGACGTCGGCAGGTCTTTCAATTCAAAGTTGCCGGCAGCCGGGAACTTTGTAAAGCAGGACAGCGCGGGCCATCGGAGGTAAGTATATACACTCTCTCGGGTCACACTATATAAATCCATGCTGTTTGCATGGATTTATATAGTGTGACCTAGTTATCAAGCACTTTCCAAGTGATGCTAAAATCGCCTGGAAAGCGCTTGTCAATCTGCATGTGGAAACGCTTGTGGATCCTCATGTATTGTGCAGGAAAAACGCATGCACAATCTGCATGCGTTTTTTCTGCCAGGGAGATGCAGAAATGATGCAGAAATTTTCTGCTTCATTTCTGCATCGTGTGCACATACCCTTAAAATTATAGACTGTTCATGTCTTTGTCAGTGGGCAAAGTTACAAAAAACGGCAAGGGATCAAATACTTATTTCCTTCGCTGTATATACTCAGGGAAAAGACGGATTTTGGTAAGACCTTACCTGTAAAATCCTTTTCAGCGAAGGAAGGAAGGGAGACACAGATCCATTACTAGTGGGGGTAGGCGGAGCCCCACAGGATAGTTCACCTCAGATTTATAAAAAGTGACGACCGGCCCCTCCAGTTTAGGCTCCTCCTACTCCCATGATTCTCCAGTCCGTACACAAGCTAAGGAAGAGCAGACAACACCAGCGGAACAACACAGCCTCTTCTGAAAACTCAGAAATGTGAGAGAACAGGTTATGCATATAACAGAAAAAACACACAGTCCCAGGCACTACTCACTGGACTTGACAACTGCGATGAGCTGGCAATGCTGGAACAGAGCCCTAGCGCGCCGACCCCAGTCTCGATGACCGCCATCAGAGAGGAGTCGCGCCGCATCTAGAGAAACCATAATACACTTCTGCCCTGGGAGGGTGCTGTGTCTCCCTTCCTTCCTTCGCTGAAAAGGATTTTACAGGTAAGGTCTTACCAAAATCTGTCTTTCAGCAGCAGAAGGGAAGGAAGGGAGACACAGATCCATTACTAGTGGGACGTCCCAAAGCAGTCCAGAACTCAAGGGTGGGAAACAGTGGCAGAATCGCCAACACCGCAACAACTTAGTCAAGCGCGCAACAAGCGCCGAAACTAGATAAAGAGATAACCTAAACCACCGCCGCCTGCAGGACCCTGCGTCCCAAGGCCGCATCGGCGGAAGCACTCACGTCCACTTTATAAAATTTAGTAAAAGTGTGAACGGAGCGCCAGGTAGCCGCCCGGCAGAGCTGCGCTGCCGAGGCCCCCTGATGAAAAGCCCATGACGAACCAACAGCTCTCATGGAATGAGCTCGAACCTTAACCGGACAAGGCTCGCCCCTGAGCCGGTACGCTTCCAGGATAGCCGAACGTATCCACCGAGCTATAGTGTCCTTGGAGGCCCGACGACCAGCAGGAATCACAAAAAGAGAGTCCGACTTCCGAAACCCTTGCGTGATTGACAGAACTTCAAAGCCCGCACCAAATCCAATGAGTGCAAGGCTCGCTCCTTTGGACTTTTCGGATTCGGACAGAGGGAGGGCAACACGATGTCCTGATTGACGTGGAAACGCGACACCACTTTAGGCAAAAAATCGCCACGGGTACGAAGCACCACTCGATCCGGGTGGAACTCCAGAAAAGGGGGCGAGCAAGACAGTGCCGCCAACTCAGAAACCCTTCTCAAGGAGGTGACCGCCACCAGGAAGGCCACCTTCCAAGAAAGTAAGTAAAGCGTAGTTGAATCCACAGGCTCAAACGGTCCATGCTGAAGAGCCTCCAAGATTAGATTGAGCCACCAAGGAGCCACAAACGCCCTCCAAGGCGGAAACTGACGTGCAACCCCGCGAAAAAACGAGCGCACATCCCTGCGCGAGGCAATAGCCTTCCGAAAAAGCACAGATAGTGCAGATACCTGACCCCGCAAGGTACCAACCGCCAGACCATTGGACAAACCACATTGCAGAAAAGCCAAGAAGTTGGGAATGGAAAAAACCCTCGGGTTCCTTGACGATCCAGAACACCAAGAATAGAAGGCCTCCCAAGTTCTGTGATAAATCCTGGTCGTAGCTGGACCTCTGGCCGCCCGTAAGGTGGCAATGACCTCGGCCGAAAACCCACGACGGGTCAAGATCTCGGTCTCAAGTGCCACGCCGTCAAACTAAGCGACTTCAGGTCCGGATGACGAATGGGCCCTTGGGATAACAGGTCCGGGCGAAGAGGCAGTGGAAACGGAGGCGCCGCCAGAAGAGACACCAGCGTTGAATACCACGCCCTCCGCGGCCAATCCGGCGCCACCAAAATTGCCGGAATCCGGTCGAGTTTGATCCTCCGGATGACCAGAGGAAGCAAGGATACCGGCGGAAACACGTAGATCAGCTCGAACTGGTCCCACGGGGCCACCAGAGCATCTACCGCCACAGCCTCCGGGTCCCTGTACCTGGACATAAACGTCGGAATCCTGGCGTTCAGCCTGGATGCCATCAAGTCCACCTGGGGAGTCCCCCAACGGGAGCACAGCAGTGTAAAAACTTCCGGATGAAGACTCCATTCTCCGGGATCCACCTGCTCGCGACTGAGGAAGTCCGCCGTGATATTCAGCACTCCTGGGATGTGAATCGCGGAGATGGCTGGGACCTGGACTCGGCCCATACCAGGATCCGAGAGACCTCCATCATGAGTCTGGAACTCCTCGTCCCGCCCTGATGGTTGGTATACGCGACCGCTGTCGCATTGTCCGTTTGAATCCGGACCGGCAGACCGCTCAAGGGGATAAGTCAAATGTCGGAGGCAGAGAAAAATCGCCCTCAACTCCAGGATGTTTATCCGCAGAGACGACTCCTCTGACGACCAGACCCCCTGAATCCAGAGATCGTTCCAAACCCACCCCCCCCCAGCCAGCCAGTCATGCTGGCAGCGATGGTAATGACTGACCACCGTGGGAGGAGGAAGGATTTCCCCAGGGATAAAGCCTCTGGACGTAACCACCATCCAAGAGACTCTCGCACCCTGCGGGAGATACCAACACAGCGATCTAGCGAAGCCGGCGATCGGTCCCAACGGGTCAGAATAAGATTTTGGAGACCCCGGGAATGAAATTGTGCAAAAGGTACCGCTTCCATTGCTGCCACCATCAGACCCAGAAGGCGCATACACTTCCGAAGGGGCATTGCCATCGCCGACCTCATAACCTGTACATGGTGTCGAAGGTTCGCTTGTTTGTCCGGAGGCAGGGACACCACCGCTCGGACCGTGTCGAAATGCATCCCCAAGAACAGGATTGACTGCGACGGCTCCAAAGACGACTTCTTCCAATTGACCAGCCACCCGAAGACCTCCAGGTGCTGAAGGGAGAGACCGCGAGCCGTTACCGCCTCCTCCGCTGTGGATGACACAATCAACAGGTCGTCCAGATAGGGGAGAATCGTAACTCCTTGCTTTCGAAGGAGCGCCATGAGCGGCGCCAGAATCTTTGCAAAAACCCTGGGCGCCGAGGCCAACCCGAATGGTAGGGCCACAAACTAGTAATGGGCCTGACCTATGGCGAACCACAGGAAGCGCTGGTGAGCCCTCCCGATAGGGACATGTAAATAGGCGTCGTGGATGTCGATCGACACCAAAAAATCGTGCTGCGACAGGACCGCCACGACGGAGCGAAGAGACTCCATACGGAATTTTTGGGTCCGGACATGCAAATTCAAATCTTTGAGGTCCAGAATAGGGCGAAACTTGTCCTCCTTTTTGGGAACCACAAAAAGGTTGGAGTAAAACCCCCTTCCCTGGTCCTCCGGCGGAACCGGAATCACCACACCTTGCTGCAGAAGAGAGTCGACCTCCTGCAGCAGAGCGGCAGCTAGCTTGGGCTCGAACGGGATGCGCGACTGACTAAACCTGTCCGGGGGTTGAGAATGAAACTCTATGAAATAATCTTCCGACATAACCCGCGTCACCCAGGCGTCCGATACGCGTGACGCCCAAATAGACCCGAATTGTAGAAGGCGACCTCCCACCCGAGAGCCCTCGAGAGGGTTCCTGGCGTCAGTCCGCCTAGCTGGCTTTTTGTCAACCTCCCGCTTGTCCTGACGGAAATGTTGTTTCCAGGGAGTACGGGATTTCTGGGAGAACTTCTTTCCGGAAGGCGAGGGACGATTCGATCTCCAAGAAGGCTGACCGAACCGACCCCGGGGCCGAAAGGACCGACGACCACTACCGGCACTTGACCTGCCAGACGTAGTAACCGCTGCCTTTCGCTGCGGCAAGGCCTTATTTTTGGCCTTGGCTTTAGCAATCAGCTCCGTGAGGTCCGAACCAAACAGCTGACCTCCCTTGTACGCCAGACTCGGCAAACCCTGTTTGGATACTGCGTCACCGGTCCACTGTTTAAGCCACAGTGTTCTGACAGAGACGGCCGAGGATTGAGCCCTGGACATCACCGCAGTAGTATCCAGCACTGCGTCCCTGCCATATCGGGCTGCTTCTTCCAAGAGCTGGAAGAGTCTTTCCACTTCAGACAGCGGAGTTCCATCTTGCCATGCCGTCCGCAGCTGATCCAACCACCGCAGCGAAGCCTCACCAGCCCACATGGCCCCCAAGGCCGCTCGGAATCCGTGACCGGCAGCCTCATAGATGGACTTTGCCGCTGACTCCCTCCTTCTGTCCAGCGGGTCCTGGAGACTCGCCTTCCCTTTAACAGGAAGCAAAGCGGATTTGCTCAGCTGAGACAATGGCACATCCACTTCAGGAGAGGGGACCCAATTAGTGATCGTTTCCGTGGAACAGGGATACATGGCATCAAACAACCGCGCCCCTTGGAAACGTTTATCCGGACACAGGCATTCTTTCTCCACCGCCTTAAGTTCCTCGTGCATCGGCAGCGTCGAGCGAGCCCGACGCGACTCCTGATACAGCCGGGCCGATTTGCCAGGGCATTCCGTCACCTCTTCAGACAGTTGTAATTCTTCCCGCATAGCTTCAACAAAAGCGTCCACGCGGCCCGAAAGCGAAGCAGAGCGACCCCGCCGATTCTCTTCATCAGAATCGGAGATCTCACCAGAACAGTCTGTCGGCGATTCTGAAGCGTCCGACGCACTGCGCGGAGGAGACGGTGCCGCCACAGGCCTGAGACGCTTCTTGTTTCTAGACGTCGGTTGGGACTTATCAGAGACCCAATGGCCCAGGAGGTCAGACAGATTGTCAATGGAGCGAGTGAGCGCCTCCACCTTAACATCACTGAGACCCCCAACTAGCGTCGAACCTGACGCCGTTGAAGACCCCGGCGTATCAGATACGCGTGACCGATCCTGAAGCGGACCGGGAGAGAGGTCCGCGCTCCCTGGTCCCTGATCCGACATGCCCCCACACAGCTGTGAGCGTCGCGGATAAGGCGGTAATAACCTTACAATGGGTGCAGTAACCAAGGATGTGTAAATTCCACTATCACAGCCTGTTCTTGCACAAAAAATCACCCGGCACTGAAGGGTTAAAGCTCCTCCTAGAAGGAGAAAAGCTACCCCAGTGGCCTGCAGAGCAAAAGTTAACCTAACAGACTAGAGAGAAGCACCCTCTGATCCCAGAAGGGTGCACCTCCAGAGCGGGTTAACAGCCTGATGGGCCAGACCCCGTTCAGAAGGGGTTAGCACTACTGATCCACACTACCCTTTTTGTGAGGTGTGTGTCAGAGCCATCTCAGCATGTGAAGAAGCAGCGCCGTATACAGCACACCCTGTCAGCTAGGACATAAGGAAAGTGCTCTGCGCTGTAGAAGGAACTTTCTGCCTATAAGGCAGGAGAGACTCACCAGCTGGGGTAGAGACTGCTCTTCTCGGTGTGATGAGAGCGGGGAGCAGGGAGTAGGAGACGCAGCACGAGGATGGACGCTGGCCGGAAGAAGGGGCTGGGGCATCTCCAGCGCGCGCTTTCCCGGCACTTCCTGTCACAAACAGGCAGCAGAGAGACGTTAAGCCACGCCCCCCGCCGAATATGAACAGAGCGCGCGAATTCTCCGTCCCCGCTCCCCTGCCCGCCGAGGATCAAGCGCTACATGCAGAGAAGTCCCTGCAAGCAGAAAAAAAACAGCAGTCACCACAAAAACACATACAGTGACAGCGGCTGCCGCAGCAGCCGCTAACAGCACTCCATAAGAGCACTTACCCAGCTGAGCGCCACAGGGACCCCCATGGATGTGTGGCGCCGTGGCCCTTGCTCCCCCCCATGGCGGAGCGCGCAGGGACCCCACAAGAGCGGTGTGCGTCTCCGCCCGGAAGCGCCCTGTATCGCCCGGGGCCAGCAGGGTTCTGCGGGGACCTCCTTAGGGGGTACGCAGATCCGCCAGGGGAGGGTCAGGGGTCCCAGCAGCGCTGAGACCTCTAGACCACGGGGGGTCCAGGTCTCTGGATAAAAATAATAAAATCTTCTGAGGAGCTGCAAAGGCAGCGACTATCCTCTGCGACCTCAAATTTAAAACTGAGGAACATGGGAGTAGGAGGAGCCTAAGCTGGAGGGGCCGGTCGTCACTTTTTATAAATCTGAGGGGATCTATCCCTGTGGGGCTCCGCCTACCCACTAGTAATGGATCTGTGTCTCCCTTCCTTCCCTTCTGCTGCTGAAAGTTTATTTAGCTCAAAATGAAGGTTGCTGTTTATTCCGCTGTCTAGGGTTCCAGTGAGAGACATAATCCTATTTATCAAAACTCACGTAAGAAGAGTTGTTCTATTAATGAGTTTACTAATGTGCAGCATTTGTTTTGTGCAGAGGTAGCGCACTCCAGAAAAGATTAAGAGACAGGGAAAAAGAAATTGAGGGAGATGAACGTGACCGTAAACGAGAGAAAGAAGAGCTAGAAGAAATCAGACAGCGGCTGTTAGCAGAGGGACATCCGGACCCAGATGCTGAACTTCAGAGGGTTTGTATTAAGCACTTAATTTTTTTTTCTGTAAATATTCATTTAACATGATATTTTCATAAATGATACCAATCCGTATTGGCCTAAATTTATAGAGGTTGTTTACTACTTTTACATTAATAGCCTATACTTAGGATAAGTCATCAATGTCTGATTGGCCGGGGTCCGACACCCGGCATTCCTGCTGATAAGCCTTTGTCGGTGGCGGCCGCCGGCCGGAAGTACTTGGTTACGGAGCTGTCCGTCTACTTGTAGTGGCTGCATCAGTGTACTACACATCCGCCTCATATTCATATCAATAGGATGTGGATGTGTAGTTCCCTGCAGCGACCACTACAAGTAGACGGCCAGCTCTACAAGTAAGTACTTGTGGCCACCGACACCGATAACAACTGATCCGCAGGGTGCCGGGTGTCGGACCACGGCCAATCACATATTGATGACCTATCCTAAGGATAGTCCCATCAGTGTGAAAGTAGTTAGGAAGGTGGGAAGGGGCTCACAGAAAAAGAAGCAACCTTACCAAAACCAGGTCAGCATACCAATGCACTAACTGGATGCAGCAGACCACCATGATAATGGTGGGGACAGCACAGGTGCAAAATACTGATGAAACCGCTACTCACAAACCTACCAATTCATGAAGGGGGTGTTTGCCTGGTATTAAAAAATGCACACAGATGAGGCTTGTGTAAGGCACCAGTCACACAGGTATGTGTGATGCACAGTGTCTTACATGAAGCGTATTGATAACGCCCCCCCCCCCCAATGGCGGCCTGCTGTATCCTGTTAGTGCATTGATATTCTGACCTGGTGTTGGTAAGGTCATTCCTTTTTCTGTGAGATTTTTTTGGATACGTGAGCCGAAGGTGGGAAGGGGCAAATATTGACTTCTCTTCTAATTAATGATCTGTAGAGACTACAGTTTGTACGTTGGGACTTAAAAACGATTTTTTTCCCCACATGTACCTGTAGCAAACTTATAAAATGTTACTTTTAGATTCCATTTTTAGCTACATTAGATACATGGCCTTGGAAACCTCTTACATATTGAGAGAACACTTAAGTGTTTCACTGTTTAAAATCCATGTCTGTGTGTTAAATGCAGATGGAACAAGAAGCCGAAAGGCGAAGACAACCACCACAGATTAAACCACAACCAGAATCTGAAGAGGAGGAAGAGGAGAAACCCATCAAAGAGGAGAAACATGAGGAACCTATTGAGGAGGAGGAAGAACCTGAACCAAAACCCTGCCTTAAGCCCACCATGCGGCCTATAAGTTCTGCCCCGTCTGTCTCTTCTGGCAGTGGCCATGCCACCCCTAACTCCCCAGGGGATGAGTCTCCGTGTGGTATTATTATTCCCCATGAAAATTCCCCAGAGCAGCAACCACAAGAGGAATACCGACCGAAAATAGGTCTCAGCCTCAAATTAGGTGAGTGTGAGAGGTGTCTTCTGTTTGACAACTGAAAGTGAATGTCCCTTCTTTGACATCAGGATGTCTTTGTTATATTTTTTAGGTCCAACATTGTATACTGATTCCTTCATATATATTTATATAGTTGAAGCTACTTATATTACAGAGTTCTAACTCCCCTCCATAGACATGACAATAAATGATGACATACTAAATATCTACAAAGATAGAGATAATTCTATGTATATTTAATAGTTTTTATTATATTCTAGATTTTATTTAAATAGTAACCACCGTAATTAACTTTAATTTCATAAATCACATGAAAGTAAGCAAATTTGTAATATATCTTCTCAGAGCAATCTGCTTATTTCTCCTCCAGGATTGATCCTATTGATCCTTTCACTCTCAATTCATGGGTAAAATCTGTATTTGGTGAAAACAGATTTTCCCATTACTGAACTAGATGACAGTTTGTGCTCGTAACATTCTATGGCAAGGGGAGGAGCTAGAGGCCAACAAACATTCTGCTGCAAGTTCTCCTGAAATGATTAACCTGCAGATAATGGTTTAATCTGCAGATTACTAGTCTTCTGACACTGTGACAGCCCCACTGCCAGGAGGAAATGAACTTTAATCCCCCCCAGTAGCCTCTGGCTTTCAGTCATAGGGGTGCGGTTTTAGTCACCGTTTTGTGCATAGAGAGCGGTGGATTTAACCAGGCCACCGGCACTGACTGACAGCCAGTTCTAATGCTCCAATAGCATTTTTTTTACGTGACAAGGTCCCTTTAAAGTTCTCCATAGAACCTTCTGAGCACCAGCTGTCATCTCCTATCTCCGTAATGGGAAGGTCTGTATTCACTGAAAATAGATTTTATCCGAGAACTGAAAGTTTTAAGACTGATCGATCAGGAGGAAAATAAAGCTAAATTCTCTCATAAGATATATTACAAATTTACTTATTTTCACCTGAACTATTGATTTACAAAGTAAAATGATGGTTACACTTATAAGCTGGAGTTTGATGAAAAAAGTCGTAGCTTGTCTCTACAA
Source organism: Phyllobates terribilis (assembly GCF_046119375.1). Taxonomy (NCBI): domain Eukaryota; kingdom Metazoa; phylum Chordata; class Amphibia; order Anura; family Dendrobatidae; genus Phyllobates; species Phyllobates terribilis. The sequence goes on along the minus strand of NW_027362767.1, from coordinate 80,419,097 downwards.
ATGTGGAGTGTTAACATGGCAATAATCGCTATGAGTATTTTCCTTGTGGGGTTCTTGCATCCTATAATCTTTTACTGTCCCTCTTTCACATTTAGGCGCTTCCAGTAGTCCCAGCCAAACAAGTGCTACTAAAAGGAAGAAACTACCGGTAGATAGTGTTTTCAACAAATTTGAGGATGAAGATAGCGATGAGGTACCTCGGAAAAGGAAACTGGTGCCATTGGATTATGGCGATGACGACAAATCCTCTGCCAAAAATAATGTGAACACTGAAGAGAAACGCAAACATATCAAGAGTCTCATCGAAAAAATACCCACCGCTAAACCAGAGCTGTTTGCTTATCCCCTGGACTGGTCCATTGTAGACACTGTGAGTACATTTTTATTGATGGCTATATGAAGTCTGTGCCCTACCAAACTTCGCACACAATTTAGGTGGTTAGAAGCCTGCCGACCCTACTGTGAACTGGACTCCTACACATCCGGTCATACATGAGACAAGCCAAAGCAGATCTCACACTTTGCGCTGACAAGGGGCATCACCCTGAAACACTGGTTTCTAGTTTAGTTTTTATCCTGTCATGTGGCAAGGCTCATTAAAGGGTCAATATTGACTTTTATGATTGTTACTTCCAGCTGGTGGCACGGAGTTCTAGCTCCTCTTCCTCTCTGAAGAGACAATTTTGCATTTTTAATTTCTCAGAGGAGCATTGCAAGGCTTAAGTCTCCTCACCTTGGCATGCCAGGCTTGGCATGTCTCTCTCTACAAGGAGAAATGTTTCCTAAGCCTGAAGGAGCAGAGAATTGGATCAATAAATTAGAAGTTATTTTGAATACTCTTTTACAAATTCATTAAAATGTTCGGTTACTCCTCCACTTTGGTGACAATTGTATAGGTTGAAGCGCAGACAATGGCAATTTTTTTTTCCATTTGACTTGCAAAAATAAAAAGATGTTACCCAATTTAAAGCGGATAAATACTGTAGGCTCTTAATGTGTCAACTGTGCACATACTTAACATATACTTAGACCCACTTGGGTTATACAGATGACTTTTAATAATGTGATACCATTTCTCTAACTTGTGACCCTTTAGACGTTAATGGAGCGGAGAATTAGGCCCTGGATTAATAAGAAGATCATTGAATATATTGGCGAAGAAGAAGCTACCCTAGTTGATTTTGTGTGTTCCAAAGTAAGTAAAATAAAGAAATAACTCGTCATCTTACACAATTGCCTTGGTTACTTAGTTATTTTTTTAATCGTTTCCAGAGTCCTCTTGTTTTTAGGATCTAGAGTTGTCTGTTTGACGTTTTTTTACTGCATGATAACTTGTGAAGGAACGCTGATGAAATCCGCTGCTTAGGTTTTCTTTTATTACCGGGCCTTAGTACTGAGGATCCCTAGTAAATTACTGTGGTTGTATTAGAACATTTTACAATGGTTTAATGTGAAAACTTCAGTGCTGGCCCTTAGTTTTTTTTTTTAGTTTTTTTATTGAATTTGATTTAATAATTGTTCCTAAGGTGTAGCTAACTCTCCAAGATGATGATTGATTGGCCTGTCATATATGTCCTGGCCTGTCATATATGTCCTGTCCCGTAACACTAAATGATTCAGTAAAGCCTTTAATGAAGTTCAAGCCTTCAGTCTTTTAAACACGAACACCTTACAGAAGTTTTCCACCTTTATTGAACATTAATTTCAGATCCGTGGGGGTCTGACACCCTCAACCCCCCCCCCCCCCCCCCCCGATCAGCAGTGTGCAGCTCCAGCAGACACTGGATATAAACAGGAGCGGATTGCCAACTCTTCGACACTTTGGGCACTTCTGGTTCGCGCAGATCAGACACCCCCCCCCCCCGCCAATTGATACTGATGGCCTATCCCTATATCAAAGTGGTGGTTAACCCTTTCAAGGTGTATTTACACTGCCTGACTATTGCTTTATGATAAACGTGCAGTGTAAACGGGCTGATAAATTAGCAAAATGCTTGTTCGTCGGGTGAAATGATCTTTAGGTTCGTCTGGTGAAAAGATCATCAATCTCTGCAGCACATATCCCTATATAAATAGGATTCGCCCTGCTCATCCTATGAGCACCGAGTGATCTATTACAGACCGCTCAGTGCTCATCTGTTGTGTGGTCCGCCTGTATAAACCGGCTATTAAGCGACCCCCCCTATTGGTAAATAAATCCACCAATCAGCGGTCATTTAGAGTTACAAAATCTTTAATTGTAAACGCACCCCCTTAAGTTTCAACCCCCAAGGTTCTTGTGAAATTATTATTGGGGATGTCAAGTAACTTCTATTATTACATTTTGGATATTTGACTCGTGTTTTTTTGTTTTTTTTTCACTTGATAGGTAATGGCTCACAGTTCACCTCAAAGCATTTTAGATGATGTTGCCATGGTAAGTATTTTTTTTCCCCCCGTGTGTTTGTGCACATGTTTAAGTTCATAATTTTCCTTGGAAATCTCTTCATGAGAATTATTTATTCCTTTTGCAGATATTTTTTCAAATTTTTTTTATTCTTGTATAACATATTTTTTTTTTTTTTTTTTTTTTTTTTTTAACTCTCCCACAGGTGCTGGATGAAGAAGCAGAAGTATTCATAGTAAAAATGTGGAGGCTACTAATATACGAAACAGAAGCAAAGAAAATTGGTCTTGTGAAATAAAGCACAATAACGCATAATTTGAAAAAAGAAAAGAAAAGAAAATCCGTATACCGAAATGACATCTTAGCCGTCACTGAAACATTGAGGAGCAATATATTGCAGTCCCAGATTTCTGCAGAGATGCTCAGAATTCCACAGTTTTCGGACTCTTGTAAGATCGGGACTTTGTAGACAAAGTGATTTTTTCTTTTTTTTCCATTTAATAGTAACTTCTCGGCTATTGGCCTCTTAAAGCTCATCATCACAGTATTTAGGCACACAAGTAAACCAGGTACGGTTTAAAAAAAACTACAGCTGCTGTAAAATGGCATCTCCTGGTGTTTTTCAAGTCCATGTTCATATTAAAATTTTCAATTTTTTCCAATCCGTTTGCACTTATGTTCCTTGCCTGTTGTACATACGAAGAACAGACTTCTGATTCACTTGTGACTTTTTAGGATTTTGAAGACCGGTCTGCTTTCCTGATTTTACACGACCCCTTGCTTTACTATGTTATGTAGTAATCTTACATGTTGTCTCTACCGAATCCAACATGAAGAGGTGTAAAGACTCTTATTCTCCATGGAACTGGATCCACACAATGTAATATGCCAATGTCGTGGCTGTGTCGCCCTCTGGTGTTTCTATACTATACAGTTTTCTTGCAGTTGTGATGCATATCGCTTTATTCCTAAGTTTAAAATAAGCCGTTTGTCACTTTAAGCCATATCCCTTGTTCACACAGTACTGTTTTGCTGCTTTTCCTTTGGGATTTGGCTTAAAAGGATGAATAGACACCAAACCTTAACTGAATGCATCAGAGCTGATTCTTGCTTCTGATGAACACTGTTCAATTGTTGTAATACCTTGGAAAAGGGCTGCAACCTATTGTCTTATATCGACCCCTTTTTTTTTTTTTCTTCACATTTTTACTCCCTTTTTAATCTCCATTAAATATGAGCAGCCGAAAAAAAGTTTAATATCAAGAACATTTTATTTTGTTGCAAAATAAACTTTTTTTTTTTTTTTTTATGTTAAATCATTAGTCGCAGATTTCCATTGGATGTTTTTGGCAATAACTGTGGAATATATATAAGATTTTATTTTATTCCGATTGACCCCCTAAGAAGGAAGAAAAGTATTTGGGATGACGGGAGGGGGGAGAACTGGCTCAATGCTGCCACGTGGCTTGTCCACAGATCAGTGTCTATTAAATAACCTGCTGTAAAATCTAGTGGTGGTCTTCTCTTTTGGTACAGTACATTTGGGGAAAATGTCCCTCGTGCAGTCAGTTATCGGCTTGCGTTCATCAGCATGTGCTCGGGATAAACACTGTAATCCCAATTCACAGAGATGAGTTGCTAGATCTCGCTATACTCTATGTAGTCGTATTGTACAGCTGACCAATATTTATTTTTTATTGGGACGGATTAACAATTGAACCTGAAACTGCTGTTTTTTTATTGTAAAACTGCTGCGATATCAGTTAATGTATTTAAAAAAAACAAAAAACATTGGTTTGTCTAATGTGGAAGCTGTGATCCGATTGCCAGACAACTTGCATTTGGAAATTGTCAAGCCATTAAAGGCTTATTCTGTATATAATTCAACATTAAAATGTATATATTTGATATGTGCACTTAGTCTTTATAGGTTTCCTGACATCCGTGTTACTAAATGCTTATGTTCCCCATGACCTCGCAATGGTAAAACATTTTTTTCTTAAAACTGTCTTGTCCTGTTTCTCCTGAAAATGTAGGTGTTTGAAAAAGTTGTTTGATTGTTCGGCCACTTAAAAAAAAAAAGTGATCCACGCGTGGCTGTTAGCATGTTAAATCGCTCTCTCAATCTCTTGACGCGCAAAAAATAAGCCCTCACCCAGCCACAGTGCCCGAAAAATGGAGACGCTACCGGTCTCTGAAAATGGCGCCTTTTCTTTTTTGGACAAACTTTTGGATTTTTTTTTTCACCACATAAAAAGAACCTATACATGTTTAGTATCTATGAACTCATAATGACCTGGAAAATCATAACAGCAGGTCAGTTTTAGCATTTAGTGAACATAGTAAAAAACAATTGTGGAATTGCACTTTTATTGTAATTTCACCGCACTTGGAATTTTTTTCCCATTTTCCAGTACACTATACGGTAAAATCAATGCTGTCGTTCAAAAGTACAACTCGTCCCGCAAAAAAACAAGCGCTCACATAGCCATATTAACGGAAAAGTAAAGAAGTTATGGCTCTGGGAAGAAGGGGAGCAAAAACGAAAATGCAAAAAAACTCAAGGTCGTGAAAAGGTTAAGGAGCTTTGCGACATCACTCTTTTCTTTAAATGGTCGATATTGACTTTTAGGATAGCTACTTCCAATAGGTGGCACTAGAGGTGAAAGGTGTCTTCTTCACGGAAGAGGCAATTTGCTAATTTATTTTCCCAGAAGGACATTGCATGGCCTATAAGTCTCCTTACACCGTCATAGCCAGGCATGTCACTCTCCACAAGGAGAAACGTCAGCCCTTAGGTCCCTTGTCGATACCTTACATTCTGACAGCAATTTATTCACACACTAAAGAAAATCTCTTTTAACTGCAAAATGTGGCATATTTATTTGTCTCTGGAAGAAAAGAAAATGTTGCTTTGACGGTCAGCAACACTTATAAGAAAAAACAAAAAGCAAGTAACCCTGGATGACTGAGCAGGTGGAATATGGATTACAGAAAGTTGCTATCCACCCTTACTTTCAATTGCAGAACTCCAAGAGACTTCCAGACCATAGAAACCTTTGTTTCCAAGTGAAGACTGCACATGTTCTTGGTTCGAGAAGTATCCTATAGAGGGTTTGCACCATAGTATAGGGATTGCTGGGGGTCCGACTGGAGGTTTCCCCCTTCCTCCCCTGTGATCCTGGTTCTGCAGAATCCTCAATTATCAATAAATTGTTTCCTAACTTGGAAACCTGGTAAAAAAAAAAAAAAAAAAGCTACATCAGCAATCATTCTATTGTTAACGCTTACAATAAAATCATAAGATCAAAAGCAGTTTAGTTTTGTAAAACTTAAAGCATCTTGCTAGCAATGGGGTATAATCCCGCGTGGTTTCGGTGAGGTTGTTTGCACATTTGTACCACTGAAAAGCATTTATTAGACCGTATCTTCCACCTGTCCAAAAGAAAAATACACGTCCAAAGGGTGCATTGCAGGATCAGAGATTTTGAGATCCCCCCCCCCCCCCTCTCAATACTTGCGGCTTAGCAAGTGTGATTGGTCTACTGTGCTGTATAATAACACTATCAAAATAGTTTAGTTTGTAGGGAACTATAGGACCATCAGATCAACGGTCATGATGGAAGAAAAAAAAGGTCCTATTAAAACTTAAAGGGGTTTTCCACTTTCAAAAATTTCCGGGCTCCCAAGGTGATTTGTTATAAAAACTAGAAAAAACAAACAAATCTCTTTTCTCACCATCCCCTAGTCTGCTGCTGAGTCTCCGATGCTCCCGCTATCTGAACTTTGGCTGCAGCGTTAATGTCATGACAGCAGCCAATCGGTGAGCTCCGTAAACGAGCGCACTGATTGATTGACGTCAGAAGTGCAGGCAATATCAGATACTGATCAGGAGGATTTGTGGATGATCCAAGTCCAGACAAACGGTGATAGCGTTTTTTCTTTATCTAGTCGCCGTGTTTCGAAGTACGACAGACTTCTTTATCAGGAGAAAAAATGATGAGCGCAATTACCACTTGTCCGGCCTTGGATCTATTATATTGCTGACCAGCAGCACGGATCATCCACAAATCCTCCTTATTTTTATCTCTCCCAGATAACGCCCTATTGCGCTGTTTTTTTTCCTCCCAGTTTTCTAAATATCAGATACTGGGAGCGCCGGCAGACCCGGGAACAGTAAGCAAAGAGCAGTTTTTGTTTTTTTTATATAACAAACTGTGCCCAAGAACCAGGATATTATGAAAAGGACATCATCAATGTATCTGAAATGAAAATAAGCAATGGGATAATAGTTATGAGAGCTACCAGCAAATCTGAACTCAGGAATTAAAATGCAACCAATAGGAAGTAGGGTGAAATGACAACTACAGGGACACTGGCCAAAAATCCAAAGCAGTCTGTCATGAGGGCAACAGTATTGATCTGGGTCAATGATTTCTCATCACGCTGTGTTACCGCCACAGGTTTACCACGAAAGAGGAGCCAGAAAAGTGCAGCCTCTTGATTCTTCACACTCCTGCACTCATCAGGCGTTATCGCCACTGGGCTTAATGTGTGCCATCCTTATATTCAGGGCTTATTGGGGGTGGCACCATTAGTATGAGAAAGCATTGTGTGAGACGATGTTATTTTAAGGGGGACGCATATATGATACCAGTATGCAGTAGGCATGTGTGACGTATACAATACAGATCTGGGTTAAGGTACTGAGAGATCATAGAATGTCAGAGTTGGAAGGGACCTCCAGGGTCATTGTGTCCAACCCCCGGCTCAATGCAGGAGTCACTAAACCATCTCAGACAGATGTCTGTCTGGCCTCTGTGTGAAGACTTCCATTGAAGGAGAACTCACCACCTCTCGTGGCCGCCTGTTCCACTCATTGATCACTCTCACTGGCAAAAAATGTTTTCTAATATCTAATCTGTATCTTCTCCCTTTCAGTTTCATTCCATTGCTTCTTGTGTTTCCATGTGTAAATGAGAATAAGGATGATCCCTCTACATATTTGTAGACAGCTATTAAGTCTCCTCTTAGCCTTCTTGCAAGCTAAACATTCCCAGCTCTTTTTCCCGTTCCTCATAGGACATAGTTTGCAGTCCGCTCACCATCCTGGTAGCTCTTCTCTGAACTTGCCCCAGTTTTTCAATGTCTTTTTTAAAGATCTTACACAAGAATGGAAAATGTAGAGAATTTTATTTATAGGAATTTCACATGAAAAGGATTGTGCCAAGTATATATTATCCTGTAGAAATATGATTGGGGGTGACTTATTGATCGTTGGGGGTCCGACCACTGATTGGAGCTGGGGTCGAGCATGTGCATCACCGCTCTATTTATTCTTTATAGGACCGACGAGAGGTGAGCGCAGTACTCCGTTTTTATCCTCAACAATCCGAAAGAGAATGAATGGGGTCAGAATGCACATGCTCAATCCTCACTCCATTTTCTGGATCTCTGGGGGTCCTACTGATCAGACCCCCAGCGATCAATAAGTTATCCCTATTCTATGCATAAGACCAGTTATACACCTAAGGGAAGAGTCAGACAGCCGTATAACTTGGACTAGGATCGCAATGCAGGGACTGGCCGGCGGCTCTCCCCACCTGAGCCTAACAGCTGCATAGAAATACATGAAGCTGTCACGTTCGGGTGGGGAGAGCCGCCGGCCAGTCCAAGCATTGCGTTGCAATCCTTGTCCATGTTATATGGCCAGGGCAATATGGTGGACATTTTAGAGCAATGACAGCGAGTCCCAAGTTGCATGAATTGGAAGAATTTTTTCCAGTTTTTGGAGAGGATAAGTTTTTAAAAAAAAGTAGGAAAATGGCCTTTGATCTCTTCATGGTTTTTAGAACTTCTGCTAATCAAAAACTCCATGTGAGCAAAGCCCTTAGGCCATGTTCACACGTTCAGTATTTGGTCAGTTTTTTACCTATTTACCAGGAGTGGAACAATCAGAGGAAAAGTATAATAGAAACACGTCACCACTTCTGTATTTATCACCCACTCCTGGTTTTGGCTTACAAATACTGAGGTAAAATATTGAGCAAATACTGAACATGTGAAATGGCTTTATACTGCCGCCCGCGATCTCCATGGCGACGGCTCCTGAAACATGGAGATTACAATGGGTGTACTCCATTATCACTATAGTAATTGAGTCCTTGCTGTTATTAATCACAGAGATGGATGTGACTGGAGAGGAGGAGGTAATGCTGGAGCCCTCACACTCCTAGTCTGAGCTGCACTGTACAAATCCCACGGCTTCCCATCACAAGATGGCGCCGCGCCCCGGACGTGTGACGCTGGTACGTGAGGTCATGACCCGGAAGTGTGCGCTGCACACCGAGACACCTGATCATCACAGATCCGTACGGTCGTTAAAGAGAAGCGATAACCGGGAGTGCGGGGTGAGCGGACAGTGCGGGAGGTGAGTGTGTGGTCCCGGGAGCGGAGCATATGGCGCCTTATTGACATCCCCTTTTATTGTTCACCGGAAACAACGGCTCCTCCTTATACTGTCTGCTTCTAATAACAAGCCCCATGTCTGCCCGGTGCCGGCATCGTACGGAGCCGTGTGCTGCCGGCCCAGGCGTGTGTGCTGCTGACTACTGGTGTAACTAGTGTCTCACAACTCTGCAGCACAGGCTCCTGGGATATGTATTGTATCTGCACAGCCGCCGGTACAGAGTGTGTATAGGGGGGCTGCCGCCGGTACAGAGTGTGTATAGGGGGGCTGCCGCCGGTACAGAGTGTGTATAGGGGGGCTGCCGCCGGTACAGAGTGTGTATAGGGGGGCTGCCGCCGGTACAGAGTGTGTATAGGGGGGCTGCCGCCGGTACAGAGTGTGTATAGGGGGGCTGCCGCCGGTACAGAGTGTGTATAGGGGGGCTGCCGCCGGTACAGAGTGTGTATAGGGGGGCTGCCGCCGGTACAGAGTGTGTATAGGGGGGCTGCCGCCGGTACAGAGTGTGTATAGGGGGGCTGCCTGCCGGTACAGAGTGTGTATAGGGGGGAGGGGGGCTGCCGGTACAGTGTGTATAGGGGGGAGGGGGGCTGCCGGTACAGAGTGTATAGGGGGGCTGCCGCCGGTACAGAGTGTGTATAGGGGGGAGGGGGGCTGCCGGTACAGAGTGTATAGGGGGCTGCCGCCGGTACAGAGTGTGTATAGGGGGGAGGGGGGCTGCCGGTACAGAGTGTATAGGGGGCTGCCGCCGGTACAGAGTGTGTATAGGGGGGAGGGGGGCTGCCGGTACAGAGTGTGTATAGGGGGGCTGCCGCCGGTACAGAGTGTGTATAGGGGGGCTGCCGCCGGTACAGAGTGTGTATAGGGGGGCTGCCGCCGGTACAGAGTGTGTATAGGGGGGCTGCCGCCGGTACAGAGTGTGTATAGGGGGGCTGCCGCCGGTACAGAGTGGGAGGGTAGTTTGCTGGTATTGTCGGTGCATTAACCAGACAGCTCCATATTGCAGGGTCACGGATGTAGGAGTTGGTTCTCATTCACACCTCAGTGGATTGGATACATTGTCATCAGTGTCAGTTTTTTTCAAACCTTTATTATAAATCCATCTGTGAGAACCAGAACGCACAATGATGCAACTAGGACGCCATCACTGCCATTTCTACTGTATATAGCAGATGCAGGATGGCTGCCGTAGCTTCCTTTTGGGTGTGTACGAGGCAGGTCCTTGTAGGAAGATGTTCACACAGGAAATATGGATTATTGCTCTCAGTTACTTATACGGGAACATGAGCTCATGGACGAGTTCAGTATCCTGAGGAATATCCGCGGAGTGCCTGTTATCGTGGACTTCGTCCCTCGTCTGCGAGGCTCAGTGTATTGTTCGTTTTCTTGGTGTTTGTATACAACTTTATATTACTCTTAAAGGGGTTGTTCAGTACAAGGATAGGTCCTCAATGTCTGATCAGTCAGGGACACCTGGCTCCTACACTGATCAGCTGTTTTCTGTTCCGGCGGCGGTGGGCACCAGCCGGAGCTGCTCCATGTTGGTGGTGGCGGCAGGATATTACACATCTGCTTCCTGTTGATTTGAATAGGAGGTAAATGTGCAGTACTCCTCAGCCACTATCAGAAGATGGGGTAGTTCCAGCCAACACCTTTAACAGCTGATGAGCGGGGGTGCCGGGTGTCAGACCCCGACCGATCAGACATTGACCTATCAATCAATGCTAAAGTAGTGGACAACCTCTTTAATTAAGATTAAAAACTATGACTCGCACCAAGCGATTGTGTTTCAGCCACAGACTTCTTGCTTCGTGACTAATCCTACTTAAAGGGGTTGTCTGGTCATATATTGATGACCTCCCCTTTAGGGATAAATCATCAATATCAGATTGGTGGGGGTCCGACACCTAGCATCATTCTACTATTGGTTCGCAGTGGTCAGATTTAGGCATTAGATGAAGTTGTGCTGCTATTCTCTTAATAGGAGCTGTTCTGCAGGACCCAGCAGCTGCTGCTACACATTGAATGGAGCTGCCCAGTGCAGTATCCAACTCTGCTAGAGCTTATAACAACTTATCGATGGGGGCGCCGGGAGCAGAGTCTGCTCTGTTCGGAAGCCACAAGATCTCTGACTGCTTCAGCGGTGCTGTGTCCTCTGAATGGAGCACATATTGCTTTTTGAGCCGGCACAGATCTCAACAGCGGCCTCCGCTGGATCCATGGGGCTGCTAATGGGCGAGTATGCTTCCAATTATTATTTTAGAAGCATCCATACCTTTTTAAATACATTTTAAAAGTTAAAAAAAAAAAAAAATAATACATATAAACACAAAAACATTATTTAAAGGTGCACGCTTGAGTGCAGTAATATTCTCATCGGTCACCGTCTTCTGCTGTTCTCAGCGGAGCTCCGGCGGCACGTCATTTGCCCGATCCCACAGTGTCTTTTCTGTGGAGCGCAGGTCCCTTTTTACACTTTCTCAGGGGAAATCTGACACCCAGAACGAAGCAGCAGAGCTCATTTCTGAGTCTCATAGACTTGTAGTGAGAAAGTGACCTCCGCTCCACGCAGCAGACACCGAGTAATCTGGCAGATCACAAATGCGGTCACGTGATGGCGAAGCTCCGCTGAAAACGGCAGAAGACTGCAATCGGTGACTAAATTAATGCACAAACTTGCCTCAAACATCCTCTGTTTTTCGGAGTTTCAGATGGAGCCCCCCAGTAGAGTTCTATAAACCTAGTGTGAACAGGGTTTTACAACAAACAGTGTCACATTCAAGTCCTTTTTATGGTGGTCGTCCACGGTGACAGTGACGTGGAGACTAGTCAGTGTACTCGACACAGTTCATCATACAACCATTGATGGCGCTCTCTCTCTGGTGCAGACTGACGAGAGCCCGGAAGCGATCTGATATTATACAGTATATTTTGCGATACATTGTTACACTGGAGAAGTATGTCTGCAAGTCTGAGCTTGTGCTGTTCCTCCATAGGAAGCTATGAATGTAGCAATGTGCCTGTGTATACACCCTGTTCTGCTAGATGCTTCTGTAATCTGGAGGTGCCGACTTCTAATTATCGTTCGCTCTGTATTTAAGGTCTGACTCCTTCCATTCTGTCTTTTAGAACCGTTTTCCTCAGATCCCTTTAATGACTTTTTTGTATTTTGTCCTGTAGCCGAACAAAAGAATCGATGAGAAAAACCCTAAAAGGCGACCACTGAATTCTTTACTACACCTTGTAAGTAACATTAGTTCTCAGTAACGATACCAGAAACCAGAAGTGGCTTCGGACCACAAGAGATGCTAAACACCTTTTGATGTGGTTCTTGAGGACTGGTGGTTCATAACCCAATCTTATTTAAGACGTGCCCAATTTATTAAGTCACAAAACTTTTAAAGAATTTGGTTCTTTTATCAACAGCCTCTGCCGACAGTCTAATGTGTATGGGGGTCTCCTGATTCTCCCCTCTCCTCACCCCCCCCCAACTGATGGTGTTTTGGCAGAGAAGGATCCACCAAGTTCTTATTTCAGACTGATGATCCTTTTGTTCTGTATGAGATAAGTCTCCGCCAGAGATGTCTGACAGCAAGTTTCTCATAGAGAACATAGGAGCGCCAGGCCAAGCTGTGGAGGAGTCGGGAGAGATGCTTGTTGGCAGAACACTGACCTGTCTGACAGCCATATACTGTATGTGGGGCCACGTGGTGTTAGAGATACCTGAGTGTGTGTGTGTGTGGGGGGGGGGGGGGGATGTATACAGACATCAAAAGAGGTGATTCGAAAACTATCTACAGTCTCTCAGGGAGGACAGAGCAAATGGGCTACAGATAAGGAAGAAGGCACACGAAGAGGAAATAGGTGCAGGTTAGAAGGTGTGCTGATATTTGAATACAGCTGCACTCTAGATACACTGAGACTTCACATCCAGCCTATATTACTGGGAGAGGCACTCCACAAGAGGGGAAAAAAATCTAAAACTTGGCTCAGGCTGCAAACTTCATATCAGGAGGTCTGAATAGGAATGAAGATTTCCAACTGAAATTTAGTGGTTACTGATAGATAATAAAATTACACTAGCATAGGTAAAAGTAATGTTTCCATGTCAAATAGTGTTGATAGCATTTACCCTAATCTATTTTTCTCTTTCATTGAGTATTTAGTGTTTTTTTTTTTTTTTTTTCCTACACTTATTTTAAAGGGGCTGAATGATATTGTTGATCTATCCCCAGGATGGGTCTTCAGTATCAGATCAGTGGGGTCCAACACCATGACCCCCATTCATTTGAACATTAACTGAGCTGCATTCCTCGGCAGCGGCCGCTATATAGTAAATGGCACTGTGCTGTTCCGGTGCCTTTCACTATTTACATCCGATTAGTGAAATAAGTTATAAAATCTGATCAGTGGGGTCTCAGGTTGACGGACCCCCAGCGATCTTCTGTTGTTGATCTATCCTAAAGCTTGGTCATCGATATCAAAAATACACTCGAGCCGCACTAACAGCCACTTCATGATCCAAAACTCTGTAACTGCCTCGGTGTAGTTGATTGCATTGAATCGCTATAGATGGAAGGTAGAAAATCCCTGCAGTAACGAGAGAAATCTGCCTAATACGTGGATGCGAATACGTAGGGCACCTGTCATGGACGTATCTGACCCGCTGCCGGGTTTCCAGACCCCTTATCACTGCTTAGATCATTATATTGCTTCTTTAAAAGATAAAAACAGATTAAAACTTTTAAAATGTCAAACAAATCTCTGCCCAGCAGCAGAGAAGTTCACGTGTCCTATACGGCAGTGTCATTAGTGCAATGGCTGCAGCGGTCGTCTTGGATCGTAAACTGCCTGCCATATATCAGAAGAATTCTGTCTGCTTTTCCACTAAGGGCACACCGCCTTTTTAAAAAGTGTTTTTCAATCAGAAGACGCTTCAGGAAACTTATTTTTTTGGAGGTTTTTTTTTTTCCCTTTCCGTAACCTGAGCTATATTTTCTTTTTCTTTTTACTTGCATTTTCCAGATTTACTTTTTTATTTTTTTTACCCTCCCAAGCAAACACTGTCACAATGCTCAAAAAGGCACCTGGGCTTCTTGTATTGTACAGTATAGAGCGTCTTCATAGCGGAAGCCGCCTGAAGAGTGCTCGGCTCACTTCTGTAATTGCTTGATATCTTTGGAAATGCGAAGAGGTTAAAAGATAATAATAATTTATTTCTATAGCTCCAACATATTCCGCAGCACTTTACATTTTAGAGGGGACTCGTACAGACAATAAAAGACAGAATAACAATAATCACAAATCAACAGATGCCAGGAGGAGTGAGGACCCTGCTCGCAAGCTTACAATCTGAGGAAATAGGGGAGACACGAAAGATGAATGGCAAGGCTATGTGCACTATTTTTTTTTTCTTGTATCTGAGGCTAAAAATAATTTTTGTAATTGTTTCATCAAATAATTTAACATCGTTTGTCTACTATAGCCTTTATGTTGCGTTGGCTGTAGAATGAGATAACTGAGAATCCATCAGTGAGCTCGCTATGATGATGGTCTGACGGGGAGTTTGTAATTTTCTTTTTTCTGACTTTTTCTGAGCTCCTCTCAGAGGATTTATGACCACAGATCACATCAAAGTTTAACGTGCAGGGAAACCAGGAGGCTGTAGAGACCAAACGCTGCAAAATTTTTAATGGAACCCAATTTGCAAAAATTCCTTTTTCTGTCCCCTGGAGGTGGTCAACCCATTTTAAGAATTTTCCTTTGTTCTCTGTGACTTTTTGTGGCTTTCTCATTACAGATTTCATCAAAGCTTTGAGTAGAATTTCTTCTCCGAATGACGGAATTATCTGCATCCCTTACTCAGCTGCAGCAGGGACAGGCGCCAGAGGACTTTGCCGACAGTCACGCTGCGACCATGGTATCAGCATTTCCTACCTCTATTTTATCTTTATGTTGGCTGAATACCTCTGGTATTTAGGAAAAATATATACCGTATGTTTTGGGCAATATGACGCACCTCACCATAAGACGCAGTCCAGGAAATCTGAAAAATAATTTTCCTACTAATTAAAACTTCCCAGGCCGTGTAAAGTAGAGGGGTCATTATCACAAATTTTCATGCACTTGGGTGGAATATGGAGGTAATAGATCTATTGTTAGTGTTTCTCCGTGTACTATACCGCTATAGCTTCACAGCACGCACATTATGTGCACTCTTCAGTGCACATGTATGCAAAACACTGCTGCATGGACAGTACACGTACAAGCACAGCGCTGCTGCGTGCACATTGACGTATGCGCGCAGGTCGGCTACGTGCGCATTGACGTACACGCGCGGGTCGGCTACGTGCCATTTACATACGCGCGCACGCTTTACGTTACAACATCTTGCAATTCCTTCCAAGAATGTTACCAATCACATGACATCAAAGGTCGTCCTGGAGCTAGTCGGGTGAAAGGTCCTTCAGTTATTCAGGATGTGTAAGTCCCGGTAGCACTCCTGCCATGCATATGTCTCACACAGATCAGTGTGGGACGTGAGGAGAGAGCAGTTCTCTCAGTCATCGGGAAGGATGCCATATCAACGTTCTTTTACATCAAAGGAAGGGAGATTATAAGACGCGCACACTTTTTAGCAAGAGTTTTACTTGCTAAAAAGTGCGTCTTATAATTTCAGAAATACAGTATTTTACTTACCTCATTACCACACTTTACTGAATTTAGGATTCTTTCACATTGGCCATAAATGTGTTTTTTTTAGGGGTTCTGACACACAGAAGCCACCACACACAATGAATGGACCACATGATGGCTTCAGCTGATTTGGTATCTTGAGATGTCCGCTTTCAGACATAACTGCTTTAGTGTGAGGATGGCCTATAATGTGATCTCCTACAACCTTTATAACTTTTTTTTATTTTTTATTAACCAACAGTATATAATGAAAATACGTAGCGTAAAACAGTTTACTTCTGATCTAGTTTGATTCTCCTTAATTTTTTTTTTTTTTTTATTGAAAACTTTAAGTATTTTATAAAAACAGACAATACAAACTCCTTTCACACCCCCTTTGTAATAAAAAAAGAATCCCTGCATACAGAACTTATTAACTTGTGCCCTACTGTAGGAACAGTCCAGAATATAGCAGGAAAAATACAGGAGTGAGCAATAAGACAAATGATAAGTCAGATCCTGTCTCTGTGCTGTGCACTTGCTGAAATATGGCAGCAGTAGATGTTCGGCTGTCCACATGCCTGCTATCATTCACTAGAATCATTAGAGGGCGCTGTGATTTTTGTTTGCAAAATCTGCCCATATTATGATATATGCACTTGGAGTTTTTTTTTTTTTTTTTTCCTTAAAGCAGATGCACTCTCAAAAAAGCAACCTGAAAGACACTTAATTTTAATTTCTATTGTAAAAACATTTTGCTGTTCATATATTCAGTGTTTAGGTTTTGTAAAAACTTGTCCGGGGGAATAAAAAAAATTGCATGTCTCTTCTTTTGAAGTGGCTTCTAATTAGGCATTGTTTAATACAAGTTGGAAAAAAGCAAACCTAATTTTGTCTGCCTTATGTAGCACCATCATATTCCACAGCGCTTTACAGACATTATCGGCACTGTCCCCATTGGGGCTCACAATCTACATTCCCTATCAGTATGTCTTTGGAGTGTAGGAGGAACCCGGAGAACCTGGAGGAAACCCACGCAAACATGGCGAGAACATACAAACTCCTTGCAGATGTTGTCCTTGGTGGGATTTGAACCCAGGACCCCAGTGCTGAAAAGCAACAGTGCTAACCACCGAGCCACCCTTTCCAAAACCGTTCAATAATTCTTCAGAACTGCTTCAAGAAACAAAAAACGCCTCTAAAAACTTCCTAAAGAAAGAACCTTTCCTGAAGCTGTTTAAAGACTCAGTGTTTTTGACAAACAAACAAATAAAGCTTGTACTGTGTATTCTTACACACAAAGGAAGTGAGCGGCTTTATTACGAATATTTCTAGTTGTTTGTAGAGATCTTAAACGTTTTGAAGTTTATTACACAGTTGCATTACTTTATATAGTAAAAAGCTGCCACTTTAGGTTCATTTTAACAGTCGTGCGGGAAATGATATGAAGCTTAATAATAAGCTAATATTGGAAGATCTGTCATGATCTTCCTTTTTGTTTCAATCAAATAATTGTTTATTGTAAAACTCCAAATACAATTTTTTTATCTTTCAAATAACATGAATGACACAATAATGCCATAGTATAAAACACAGACCAAGTATCACAACTCCAACTCCCTAAACCCAAATGCCAACATTCCAGCGAGAACCATTTTCATTTTCGGAGCAGTTCTGGATTAATGGAGTAAAACATTTTGTAGAAGAGGGAAGAAGATAGCAAAAAAAAAAAAAAAAAAAGACTAACAATTAAAGGGATAGAATATTTACAATGCTACCTCTAATTAGAAGATTTGTGGGCAGCCCTGGAGTATCCCACCAAGGACTCCATACCTTTTCAAATTTGCTTATAGTTACGTTTATGATAGACTCCTCTTTCCAACCAGATTATATTTATCTTTCCTTGTAGCTCTCCCATAGATGGAGGTTGTGTGTCTAACCAGTGAAACGCAAGAAGTTTACGTACTTGAAATAAGATACGAGAGATACATATAAATAGGGGCAAGTCGGGAATTAAATTGTGAATTAAATATAGTTGAGAGCCTTTGGGAACAGTTTCTAGAATCTCTCTCCATTACTCCTTCAATATAGGGCCTACACCCCCCTCCCATTTGCTTTAACTGTCAGAGGGGATTATTCAGTTGGGATAACAATAGACATTTATATATAGTAGAAATTAAACCCTTTGAATGACCTGTAGATGCAATGGTATTGCGGGATAATGTTGTATGCTGAGATCCATCAGGCCCTATTGAGCTGAAATAGCATGTCAGATTTGTAGGTATTGGTAAAAGTGTTAAGCAATAAATTGAATTCCTCCTGGAGCCGTTTTAAGGACTGAGTTTGTAAATAATTGTTCTGTCGACCAGATCACTTTTTGCTCCAAATCAGAAAAGCCCTTTAACTTTAATATTTCACCCAAATTGGGATTATTCTGTAAAATAAGAGCACCTGACTTGCCCATGTCCTCTCTACTTCCCCATCCATGGAGGTGTTTGTAGATCTTTTCCTTTGTAAGGCATGCCCCACATCCTAGACTAGTGACCGTGGCGTCTGATAAAGTGACGTGTGACTGGACACGTACACCAGCTATTTCTTTTGTTGAAAACCGCTGCACTCTTTTCTCGTGCACAATGTTTTTCAGCTGATCTTCCAATAGATGTGGCTATGTTTTTAAAAAGTCCAAATCCCTTTGTTCTGCTGATGTAGACATCACACCCAAGATGGCCAAGATGGGAACAGCTTCTCTGGATCTGAGGAGGGAACTTATTCGAGAAATTGCTTTCAAGATGTGCAAAAAAAAAAAAGCCACTGTTCTTTTCCTCTTTCTTTTTACTAGTTCTCTTCCCTTTTTTTTTTCTTTTATTTTGCTCCTTTTTTTTTGTCTGTCTTTTCTCCTTTTTTTTTTTTCTCATTGGACAGTTGCAGCCACAATATCTGTGACCTATAGCGGCACATGATGCTTGTGTAACTGTTCCTTTTTGCTTTCCTTTTTCTTTTTTTTTTTTTTTTTTTGCTTGCTCTATTTTTCTGTTTGTTTCTTTCTTGCTGCCTCTTTTTTTTTTTTTTTTTTTTTTTTAGTTCTTTTTTTTCCTCATTGGACTCTTGCAGCCACACTCTCTGTGACCCTATAATGGCACATGATGCTTCTGTAACTGTTTAGCAGCGGCTTATCCTCGTCACATGGTTATCTGGAGCCGTCCTGTATTCTCGGGGGATGAACATTACACAGACTTGTGCTGTGGTTAATACATAACTAGTGAGCAATATCCCTGCCCGCTCTGTTATCAGAGGTTGGGTGTTTTGCACTACGGCTGCTCTGACTTCCTCACTAACCACATGTTCGGATATGTCGGAGGACGAGGAGTCCATACCACTGCTTGTGCTCCAGCCTGTGAGTATTGGGGGCTACATATCGTGTTTCCATCTACCATGTATACACATTACAGCACCTCTGTTATACATTCAAGAAGGGCTTGAAACATATGTGTTTGGTTCTTTTTTTCGCATGGATTTGCAATAGGAAGTTGAGTGATGCAAACAAGTTTTCTTTCTTAGTGATCTCAGTGCCGTAGTTGTAATTTTTTTTCCACCACTTTACTGGTTCTGTTTCGTTCTGTTTCTGGTGCATTTATTTGTAACAAACACCATCCAACTATTGATATCGACGGCCATTCGGACTGTGAAATATTTGTCAGGTTTCGTTCTGTACCATAAGAGTAATCTAAATCAGGAAAACACTTAATGTTTAAAACTAATTATAAAACTAAATTGTTCTTGCTGGTCATCGAACTGCTTGTTATTGCTGTCGCACATGTACTCGCTTGCTTTAGATTACAGCCACAGGCTGGTCTTCCATACTGTGAAGGCAATATTGGTAAAGTTGTGCTAAGACCAATGTGCACCTTTAAAGTAATGTCAGATAATATCCTTTTACATTTCTAGATTTTGTATGTGCAAAATGTTATATCATATATGAAAATAGCTTTATACTAGTAATAACACAAGTGTATCAACCGAGCAATATAATACAGCGTTAGATGTTTAGTTATTACCAGTATAGGCTTACAGGTTTTCCAGGCACGAAAAAAAACAAAGCACCATCCTGAGACTGTACAGTCTCAAGGTGGATAAATTGCTACATACATCATTTTTCTTAAGATTGTCCTGCAGTTAATTAGGTTGTAAGGGTTGACACTGGCTCTTTCTACTCCAGGGGACCAAGAGTCATATGATTTATTTATCCTAGTATAATCTAGCACTCTGGAAGCCCAGGAGCATCTCTTCTGGCCAAAGTCACCAGTTCATAAGATTACTTGCTCCCTGTGTAGCCTGCCTTACTTCTATGGATTCTGCTTTCCTTCTCTATGAAACTGCCCAGTGATCACTGGCACAGACAAAATAATCTCTGTACTCTGAACGGACTGGAGCTGGAGATCATATCACCACATGCTGTTAACAGCAAGGAAATAATAGTTTCTTTATTTTTCATAAGCTTTTACATTGATTTAATAAGCGATTTGTCCAAAATATTCCTTTTAATGTCTATCCTGTGTATTATAAAAATATAACAGGTTAGAAGGGAACCTACAACTCTTTGCTTTAGGTGGCATTTTTGGACTCCAGTCCTTAAAGGGAATCTGTCACCAGGATTTTACTATTTAATCTGAGAGCAGCATGATGTAGAGACAGAGACCCTGATTCCAGCAGTGTATCACTTACAGGGCTGCTCATTGTAGTTTTTATATAGCGAGGGAATAGCCCATACAGCCCATTAACTAGCTTTTGAGGGAATTGTCCAATTACCTTTTGGTCCCTTGAAAAAGAGTCAGCTACATATTAAAGAGCTGTAATTCTTAAACCTTCACTCCAATTAGGATGTGAATACCCTCAAATTAAAGCTGAGTCGGCACTTTAAGCCCATATTGATTATATAATTGTATCTTAAATATGTCACTGTCCAACTATTTCTGGAACCCTGTGTTGTGTATCCTATATCATTGCTGACAGCTCCTTCTTGTTTATAGTGGTGGTTAGTGGCCGTTACTACTTATTGTGTATGTTACTTCCCAATCTCTAAGGAGTCGACTGTTGGTCGTTCTCATCTCTAGAGGATTTCATTGCTTAAAGCAACAGGAAGTATTATAATACACAGCCCGGTTAGTTAACCATCTGGTTAAAGGGTTTCCTCTTCTTTTTATACACATTTATTTTTGTAATTTGCATGTAAATTACCAGTGTGCACGGACACTGGCCACATCCGTGATGAGAAAAATATAATGCAACTCATATATATTGTTGTTGTTTTTTTTTTTTTTTTTTTTTTTACTACGTTTCACTGTAGATCAAACAATACTCTCTCGCCACATTGTGTTACTAATCTTTTCAGCAAGTCTTTGTATGTAGCAGAGCTTTTTACACAGAGAAGGCGAGTTCTTGATGCCTACAATGAAAATCTCTAAACATATGACAACCGATTAAAACATTCAACATTTTTTTTTTTTTTCTTTTATATGCAATCTGAAAAAATAAAAATCCCCATATACTTGACATAGCGTTATATAATACAGTTGTGTGCATGATGCCACTATTTAATTAACGATGTACTGACCGGCCACTGGGCTCCTGACCTGTACTTGGGCACATATGAGCATGCAGAGTTCAGCTCTGAAGACCCGCGACCTTGTTGTACATTGTCAGTATTCACTAAATGTAGCCTAATAGTGGTTCCCACCTTATGTGAAAATCCACAGGGGAAGGATTTGTTACAACAATTAATGGTAGAGCAACATTTTCCAGTGCACAGGGTGCATTGGTTGATGGTGCATTGTAAATGTGTTTTTTTATTTATAACTTTGCAAAGTATTGCGCGTTTCTAATATAAATGTGGGTCTTTCAGAATGACAACAGCGAGCGGAGAAACAACGAGCGGACTGAATCTCAGAGCAATGGACAGACGCAGAGCAGCTCGCAGCAAGTCCTGGAGCAGGACGAGGAAGAAGACGAGGAGCTGACGTTGCGATACGGAGCCAAGCATGTGATTATGCTTTTCGTGCCCGTAACCCTCTGTATGGTGGTGGTTGTAGCAACGATCAAGTCCGTCAGCTTCTACACTAGGAATGATGGGCAGCTGTAAGTATAACTAAAGGATCACCAGATTATTTTGCTGCAGGGTCCACACATCCGACAGAATTTACGTCACTTTGGTACATTTATTGCAGTGGTGCACGGCAGCTAAAAGGTGCATAGAGTTCATAATCTGAGTCCAATGCACTCCTCATTAGGACTGACATGCAAAACACAAGTGATGGATCTGGGCCTAAACATTTGTCATAGCTGCTATAATCCAAAACCTCTTAAAAACAGGAGGGTTTTGAGCACGCAAGCTATTTAATTAGCCTTCGAGTCTGTTGCTGTGTGCAAAAACTGAACCAAAATATGCCATTACAGTCTGCTTATTACATTTTTGGTGCATATTTGTTGCAACTTTATTTGTGTGCGTGCAGAATCGCACTTATTCCGCACACATTACATTTTTACAGGCTCCTCGTAGAAGTCTGTATTAATATTTGCACCCAGAAACGCAGTTAAACACGATCTTCAAACGCACAGTCACATGAGTTTTCACACAATCCCATCCATAAATCTCCAAAAAAAGAGATAAAATGTACATATATCTCTAAATTATATCTCAGCAAAATAATGTACCATTTAAAAAGTAGCCTTTCACATTCACTTTACTTAAACTTGCAATACCGATCTTGATCCTAAAGCTGGCATGTCTCCGCAATTTCCACGGACCACTTGGTCTGCAAAAAATCACGGTGAATGGCCTCCTAGACTATCATCAGTACTGGTGCTATCTGTGAAAACCATGGGTAGCACTTGTACAAGAAAATCGGACATGTGAATAAGGCCTTAATGCAGCAGATTTTCTGTGCGAAAAATGCCCCACAGCTGAGAAAACGGAGCATTAATTTTATATGGGAACATGGCATAAAGGGTCCTAACTAATTTATGATGAATAAAATTTTATTACATTTATCTATTAAACTTTTCATATTTCTGTAACTAAAATGATACCCCCAGTCTAGATTTACCTGTGTCAGTTATTTATAAAGTATCTACGGTTGCTTAATAGAACCCTCCAGGAGAAACTGACTTGTCTAATGCATAGTACACCATAGAAAAGCAATGTTCTGCTTATTGCAAGGCCTGAGGAGGCTGTGCATATTCAAGTCACTTTTGCCTAGATTTTCCTTTAACTCCTTCCCTATCACATGACATATACTATTCTGTTACAGTGGGGGAAATAATTATTTGATCCCTTGCTGTTTTTGTAAGTTTGCCCACTGACAAAGACATGAACAGTCTATAATTTTAACATTGAGAGATAGATAAATTTGTATAAATTAGATACATTTATTTTCATTTTGCAGTGAGAAATAAGTATTTGATCCCTCTGGCAAACCACACTTAATACTTGGTGACAAAACCCTTACTGGCTAGCACAGCAGTCAGACGTTTTTTGTAGCTGATGATGAGGGTTGTGCACATGTCAGGAGGAATTTTGGTCCACTCCTCTTTGCAGATCATCTCTAAATCATTCAGATTTTGAGGCTGTCGCTTGACACCTCGGAGCCTCAACTCCCTCCATAAGTTTTCTATGGGATTAAGCTCTTGAGACTGGCTAGGCCACTCCATGACCTTACTGCACTTCTTTTTGAGCCACTTTGTTGCCTTGGCTGTATGTTTTGGGTCATTGTCTTGCTGGAAGACCCAGCCACAGCCCATTTTTAATGTCCTAGCGGAGGGAAGGAGGTTGTCACTCAGGATTTTACGGTACATGGCTCCATCCATTCTCCCACTGATGCGGTAAAGTAGTCCTGTGCCCTTAGCAGAGAAACACCCCCAAAACATAATGTTTCCACCTCCATGCTTGACAGTGGGGATGGTGTTCTTTGGGTCATAGGCAGCATTTCTCTTCCTCCAAACACGGCGAGTTGAGTTAATGCTAGAGCTGAATTTTTGTCTCATCTGACCACAGCACCTTCTCCCAATAACTCACAGAATCATCCAGGTGTTCATTGGGAAACTTCAGACGGGCCTGCATATGTGCCTTCTTGAGCAGGGGGACCTTGTGGGCACTGCAGGATTTTAAATCTTTAGGCTGTGTGCCCACGATGTGTTTTTCAAGCGTTTACGCTGCGGAATTTCCTCAGCGGAAACACTTGGTAAACCTTCCCCCATGGTCTCCAATGCAATTCCGCACTTTCAATGCCCATGCTGCGCTCAGCATGTCCATTAATTTTGCGGAAGTGCTGCGTTTTTGCCGCCATTGACTTGCATTAGAACGTGCCAATTCCGCAAGACTGCATCTGTACTTGCGTAATTGGCGCGTTCTAATGTGCAGATGGTACACGGGTGTGGAGGACAGGAGACTCTCCTCCACACCCAGGTACCATTAAAAAAAGAATAAAATAAAAAATAAAGATTATATTCACCTTCCGACGGCCCCCGGACTCCTTCTCTGTGCTTGCCGACAGATCGCACAGGACTGAAGGACCTGCGCTGATGTCACAGTCATGTGACGGCAGGTCTTTCAGTACAGCATACCGCGATCTGCCGGTAGCCAGCACAGGAGCGCAGCAAGTCTCGGGGGCCAGGAAGGTAAGTATAGGCTTATTTTTTTATTTTTAACCACTCTCTCGGGTCACACTATATAAATCCATGCCGTTTGCATGGATTTATTTAGTGTGACCTAGTTGTCACAAGCACTTTCCAAGTGATGCTAATCCCTTGGAAAGCGCTTGACAACCCGCATGCGGAAATGCAAGTGAAGAACGCTTCACATCCACATGTCCCTGGCAGGAAAACACATGCACAATCCGCTTTTTTTCTGCCAGGGAGATGCAGAAACGCTCAGGAAAAAATCCTGAGCATTTCTGCATCGTGGGCACATAGCCTTAAGGCGTAATGTGTTACCAATGGTTTTCTTGGTGACTGTGGTCCCAGCTGCCTTGAGATCATTAACAAGTTCCCCCCGTGTAGTTCTAGGCTGATCTCTCACCTTCCTCATGATCAAGGATACCCCACGAGGTGAGATTTTGCATGGTGCCCCAGATCGATGTCGATTGACAGTCATTTTGTATTTCTACCATTTTCTTACTATTGCACCAACAGTTGTCTCCTTCTCACCCAGCGTCTTACTTATGGATTTGTAGCCCATTCCACCTTTTGTGCAGGTCTATGATCTTGTCCCTGACATCCTTAGAAAGCTCTTTGGTCTTGCCCATGTTGTAGAGGTTAGAGTCTGACTGATCAATTGAGTCTGTGGACCAGAGTCTTTTATACAGGTGACTATGTAAGACAGCTGTCTATAATGCAGGTAACGAGTTGATTAGGAGCGTCTAACTGGTCTGTAGGTGCCAGAACTCATAATGATTTGTAGGGGATCAAATACTTATTTCTCACTGCAAAATGCAAATAAATGTATCTAATTTATACAATGTGATTTTTCTAGATTTTTTTTTTTGGGGATATTCTATCTCTCAATGTTAAAATTAACCTACCCTTAAAATTATAGACTGTTCATGTCTTTGTCAGTGGGCACTTACAAAAACTGCAAGGGATTAAATAATTATTTCCTTCACTGTACCTGTAATCCGCCGTATATGTATTTCAGCTACTTTTACGTTCTGCTGGTGCTGGGTGTTTCTGCAGATCCCCATTACCGTGATGTTAGATGGAGCCTGTGCCCCCATCAGTCTGACACCCTTGTGTGCTGCTGATCAACACGATTGAGAGATTGTTGGGTTGTCATTGCAGCTAGGGGTCTAAAAAAGGATAACAAGCCTGCCATGGCTGACTGCAGGTTTACGCTGATCGACAAAGCGTCAATATACTGAGCGTACCAGAGTTATACAAGCCGTCAAGTGATTTTGCATCATATGACCTGCTAGTGGGGCTAAAAAAAAAATAGATAATTTAAGATTATAACAGAAAACATTTTGACAATATAAAAAAAATAAATTTATTTGGTGCCACTTCAATCGTTACAAACCATACTATGACGTTAAACCGTATGGCAAAATCTGATGTATGTGTGGTATGATATATACACAAACACACACACTGCTCAAAAAAGTAAAGGACTACTAAAATCCCACATCCTAGATTTCACTGAATGATATATTTGTGTTGCAAATCTTTATTCATTACATAGTGGAATGCGTTGAAAACAATAAAACATTAAATTATCAATGTAAATCACAATTAATATCCCATGGAGGTTTGGATTTGGAAAGATACTCAAAATCAAAGTGGAAAATCAAATTTGAGTTAATTTGAGCATGGAAAAGACAGCAGACGTTTGATAAGTTATGGTTGAGAGTTCCAAGTTTGGATTGTATCCTAATTAGGAAGATACCATATATCTATCTATCTGTAACCCATCTGACCTGTTTACTTTAATATGTCCTCATTGATGTATATCTATGTTGATGTGATATCTCTGGATACTTTCCAATATTAAATGCAATCTAAAATAGTTTAATAAATCAAGTTTAAAAAAAAAAAAGTGGAAAATTAAATTAAAGGCTGATCCAACTTCAGTGGAAATGCCTCAAGAGAAGGAAATGCTGTTCAGTATTGTGTGTGGCCTCCACGTACCTGTATGACCTCCCTACAATGCCTGGGCATGCTCCTGATGAGGTTGCGGATGTTCTCATGAGGGATCTCTTCCCAGCCATAGATTAAAGCATCAGTCAATGCCTGGAAGTCTGTGGTGTTGATGGATGGAACGAGACATGGTGTCCCAGATGTGCTCAATTGGATTCAGGTCTGGGGAACTGGCGGGCCAGTCCATAGCTTCAATGCCTTCATCTTGCAGGAACTGCTGACACACTCCAGCCACATGAGGTCTGGCATTGTCCTGCATTAGGAGGAACCCAGGGTCAATCGCACCAGCATATGGTCTCACAAGGGGTCTTAAGATCTCATCTCGGTACCAAATGGCAGCCAGGCTACCTGTAGCGAGCCCATGGAGGGCTGTGCGGCCCTCCAAATAAATGTCTCCCCACACCATTACTGACCCACTGCCAAACCGGTCATGCTGAAGGATGTTGCAGGCAGCAGATCGCTCTCCATGGCGTCTCCAGACTGTCACGTCTGTCACATGTGCTCAGTGTGAACCTGCTTTCATCTGTGAAGAGCACAGGGCGCCAGTGTGGAATCTGTCAATCTTGGTGTTCTCTATTAAATGCTAATCGCCCTGCACGGTGTTGGGCTGTGAGCACAACACCACTTGTGGACATCGGGCCCTCATACCACCCTCACGGAGTCTGTTTCTGACAGTTTGAGCAGACACATGGAGGTTAGTGTCCTGCTGGAGGTCGTTTTTCAGGGCTCTGGCATTGTTCTTCCTGTTCCTCCTTGCACAAAGGCGGAGGTAGCGGTCCTGCTGCTGGGTTGTTGCCCTCCTACAGCCCCCTCCACGTCTCCTGGTATCTGCTCCATGCTCTGGACACTACTCTGACAGACACATCTACCCTTCTTGCCACAGCTTGCACTGATGTGCCATCCTGGATGAACTGCACTACCTGAGCAACTTCTGTGGGTTGTAGAGTCAGTCTCATGCTACTGAACCTCTAGGGGTGAGAGCAATGACAAAATGCAAAAGTGACAAACTGCAGCCAAAGGGACAGAACAGAGCAATGGTCTCTGTGTAACTCAATCCACAAAATAACAAATACACAACAGCATTGAGAGAAAATTAAGTTGCGTCACTGGTATAACGAAAGAAATAAAACTACACATTTTGCTAGCGTCGTAGTCGTTATAAGTATTTTTAGCTGGAGAAGGTCACGTGCACGGAGAGTGTTTTTTGCCTTTTTGAACCAATGATTCACTTTGTCTCGAAGATTTGTACAGGACCACCTGTGGTCTATCTGGTCATTGCAGATTGTGTTCTCCGCGTGTAAACCTTCTTACACTATGCATTAAATGTCATTTTCTCTTCTGCCACTAGATGTCACAGATGATCAGATATGATCTAGCGCTGCGTGCATCTTCACCGTGTTCCTGTATCGTTCTCACGCTGGTTTGGAATTGCTTGCTAAGCGGTTTTGTTTGTTCTCTTTTTTTTTTTTTTTGCTGAGGTTTAAGTCGGGATCTCAATTCCTCTTTTAAAAAGGTTATTCCCTATACAGAATATGCCACAAATGTCTGATGCAGGTACCGCCGTGCTGGACTCGCCCGTCACCTGCTGCCCTGGAGTGACAAGTCTCTGCTTACCTGCACCGAGACAGTAGAGGGCAGCGGGTGGGGAGAAGCTGCCGAGGACCCTCCCGTCCGACTAGTCTCCAGCAAGGCTCAGTCCCCGACGCCTATTTAAATGTTTCAGAGAAAATGTCCTGTTGAGTCAAACATGCCTGACTGAGATCATAGAGCTAGTCCCGGTGCAGGCTGCCCATGGATTTTGTGTATCAACTGTCACATTCAGGCCATCTCTTATAAATGCATGTTGGGGCATACTATCAGTTTTTGCAAGAAATGGCTTCTCTCCAAGGCGATTCTAGCATGTAAACTGGAAAGGGTTCTCTACAGTTAGAGCAGTCAGAGAGTCCACCAGCAAGAAGTAGTAATGGCAGATACTAAAACGGCATTTAAAGAAGGGACTTTATACTTTTCTCACAACATATGGCATTGTGGGTTATAAATCTAGCGATTGAGAAATGGGAGAAGAGAAGTGTAACTGGTGGAGAAAGGTCAATAAAGTTCAATCTGTGTCCTTTTTATTTCTACATAGGTTGCCGGGCACTCTGTACATAGTTACATATCTATAAAGTGCTTATAGTTAAAGGGAACCTGTCCACTCTGATTTTTTTTTTTTTCTTGCCATGTGTTAGTGCATAGACTAATATCTAAACATGCCCCTGTTTTGTAAAATACATCAACCAATCCTAGAAATCACTTTAGAAATCTCTGCTTGCCATATGTAGTTATATGGGCGGTGCCCAGATCGAGAGCAGTCATGCATGTAGCGCTCTAGCTCCGCCCATCCTGGCTTGATTGACACCTCTTTTATAGGAGGTGCTGGTGACCATAGAATGTCACGAACGCCAGGCGGGGGCAGGGCTTAGCGCTGATCTCATGACTGTTTTTGATCTGGACTCCTCCCAGATGACTATTCTACGTTAATGGTGTCTATACTGTTCTACACGTTTTGTGGAGTAACTTCTAAGATTTGCCTCAGTTGGATTTCTTATTGAGGAGCAAGATTAGAAACGTTGAGTTTATGTAGTAATGCATGGTGGCGGGCTACCGGCAAAAAAAAAAAATACCAACTGGCTGCAGTATGTCCTTTTCTCAGGGAGACCGCCCTCTGGAGTATCATTTGCAGCTTGACAGCTCTATAACTTTTGACTTCCTCGCCAAGATTTAGATGTACGAAGTGCGGCATGTGTACGTGCACTTAAGGGCTTGTGCCAAAGAATGCATTAATCTCTCTGCTACATGCTGATGTGGCATTTAAAAGTATCTAGTATGATTTACAGACTGTGGATTTCTTTGATTTACAGCCTCCCTGACAAGCTTTTAAACATAAATTAGTCCTCATGATGTATGTTATGGAGGCAACTGTGAATAGATGGAAAAGTGTAATATTGTCAGGGTAAGAGCTTTTTTGGCGCTCCTGTCATTATCCCACGTTTTTTGGCAGAGCAGAGAATCGGCTGTATTGATCTTTATTTCACTGATCTGGTCGTGTTATAATTGCCCCATTATTCAGCCATCAGCCCAATCTGTGCAATAATACTTCTTATATCTGTGTCCAGCTTTAGGACTTTTTTTGTGACTTTTACCTGTCATCACCTTTTGTTTTATTTAAATGGGTTGTCCCTTTCCAGTTAATGTTTGTCCCTGAGTGCAGTTTTATATTTATCAAAAATAAAAACTCGCTCCACTCACCTTCCCCGGGTCCACTTTTGTGTCTTTGCTTCTTCTCGTGGTGTCTGGTATTGGTTGCAGCACTGACGTCACATCTGCAGCAAGGCAACCAAATACTGAGCTCAGTGGCTCTACCAATGTAGGATCAAAGCCCCAGCCAGGGCTGTGGAGTCAGTAAGCCAAACCTCTGACTCCCTCATACATGGCTCATGTTTAAGTGATAGATTTACTGCAGCACAGATTCATCTCAGCTAAAAGTCTAGACCCTTAGATCAGGAATAGGACAGACATTTATAGGACATTTCATAACTTTACCAAATTCTTATGAAAAAATATTTCCCACAAACTGCATTGAACTACTGTACCCAATTTATTATATATTTTAGGAGTCGGTCCATTTTATACTGACTCCGACTCCACCAAAATGGACACAGACTCCACGACTCCCGACTCCACAACCCTGCTTAGATCCGCTAAATTGATGGCTCCTTCGCCTGAGGTCACACAGCATAGAGGCTGTCTGTTAAGTAGGAGGAGGCAACATTGGGCAAGGAATAGAGCTGGAGTGACAGAGGCATCAGATCTTAAGCGACATTTGCATATCACTTAAAATGATGATTTCTCAGTGATGGAAGAGTGGGCTGGCCATGTAAAGGTATTGCTGGAGTTGTCTTTAACCGGTTCCCGACCGCCCACTGTAGATAAACGTCGGCGCTTGCCGGGCTCTGTGCAGCGCCGACGTTTAAAAACGGTGGGTGGTCTCGCAGCGCTCAGGACCCCCAGGGTCCTGCAAACGCTGCGATTCCGGTGCAGAGCGTTAGCTCTGACAGGGGACATCATCGGGACCTGATTAGATCAGGTCCCAGTGATGTTAACCCTTAGCTGTCTTCTATATGCTGTGATCTATAGTGATCGCGGCATATAGGAGACAGCAGGAGGAGAGGGGGTCGTCAACTTACCTCTCCGAAGACCTCCGAGTCCTTCCAGGACCTGGGGTTGCTATGGCAGCTGGAGGTCACATGACCGCCTCCAGCTCTGCCATATATGGTGTCCTGTCTGGCTCAGCTGCAGCTGTAGCCAGACAGGAGACTCTGACTGAAACAGTCAGGGAAGATCTCATGTAATGTAATATATGTCTATTACATTACATGAGATCAGAGATCAGAAAAATAAAAATTAATGTCCCATACAGGGACTAAGAAAAAATGTGAAAAAAAGTAAAAAAAAAATTTTTAAACTATTAATAAAAAAAATCACAAAATAAATAAAAATAAATAAATAAAATATTAAACCAATAAATCCGTATATTTTTACAAAACCAAAAAAAGTACACATATTTGGTATCGCCGCGTCCGAAACAACCCGAGCTATAAAACTGTCACACTAATTAACTCCTTCTGTGCACACCGTAATAAAAATAAATAAAAAACGGAGCAAAAAAATATGCTTTTTCATCATATTGCCAAACAAAAAGTGGAAAAAAATGCGATCAAAAAACAAAATAGAAATAAAAATGGTACCACTGAAAACGTCATCTTGTTACGCAAAAAAAAGCCGCCATACAGCTCCATCAGCCGAAAAATAAAAAAGTTATAGCGCTCAGAATAAAGCAATGCAAAAAAAATATTTTTTTCTATAAAATAGTTTTATTGTGTAAAAGCACCAAAACATAAAAAAAATACAGTAAGTGTAGTATCGCTGTAAACGTACTGACCCGAAGAATAACGCTGCCTGATCACTTTTACCACACGCAGAACGGCATAAAAAAAAACCTCAAAAAACAATTCCTGAATTGTTTGTTTTTGTTAATTTTACCTCCCAAAAAACGGAATAGAAAGCGATCAAAAAATGTCACGTCCCCAAAAATGGTACCAATAAAAATGTCAACTCGTCCCGCAAAAAACAAGCCGTCACATGACTCTGTCGGCCGAAATATGGAAAAATTATAGCTCTCAAAATATGGTGATGCAAAAACTAGATTTTGCAAAAAAAGCGTCTTTTAGTGTGTGACAGCGGTCAGTCATAAAAACCCGATATCAATCTGGTATCTCTGTAATCGCACCGACCCGAAGAATAAAGTAATCTAATCAGTTATATCACACTAGGAACGGCGTAAAAAATAAATAAAACCAATTCTTCACCTGCTACTGATTTGTTTATTATGTCCCCAAAGATCCCAGTAAGGCTCTGCCCACATTTATCCTGTGCGCTGCGCTGAGCACTTACACCAGAATTTCCGTGTAAATCGCTGAAATACGTGATTCAGCCGGAACCCATGACGGAAGATTCCCTGTAATGAGACAGATATAGGCCACTGTGGACGCCGTCTAGCCTGGGATCCCACGGTGTCATTTGTTTTAGGCGTGCATAAAAGTGCGGTTGGCCACAGTTTTGTGCACTTCTGAAAAAAAGGACACCACTAAACAGAGGCCAGACGGAGTTCAGAGTAACTCTGCTGCCTCATTACAGTGAATGGATCCTGCAGGGGTTTCATCTGAATTACATCACTTGGAAATTTAGATGGAAACCCCGATGTAAGTGCTCAGCCTAGAGCGCCGGATAAATGTTACGTAAAATGTTCCCAATAAAAGCTTCAACTCAGTCCTCAAAAAAAGCTAGTCCCCACTCAGGTCCGTCATCTGTTAAAAATATAAGGGACTTCCAAGTTACTGGTAGCAGAAAGGCTCTGGAAAAGCAAAATGACCCTTGCCCCCCAAAAGAAATTCAGAAAATGTTGTGCTCCCAAATCCAAATGCCTATTCTACAATAATTTGTTCTCCAATTGTCAAATAGCACTCCGTCCCCCCCAGATCTCACCGTATGGCTAAGCGGTACGATACAGCCACATATGGGGTATTGACACTTTTAGAAGAAATTGTGTGACACATTTCGGCACCATTTTTACCCATTGCCCTGTGTGAAAATGTAAAATCTGAGGGTAAAACATTTTTTTGTGGTAAAAATATAATTGATTTTTTCACTGCCCAATGGTATAAATTTAAAAATTAAAAAATAGTCACTACTTCCCTAGATGAATTCCTTGAGAGGTGTAGTTTACAAAATGGGGTCACTTGTGGGGGTTTCTGCTGTTTTGGCATGTCAGCGACTCTTCAAATGTGACATGGTGTCTGCTGCCTATCCCAGCCAACATAGCGCTCCTTTCTCTTCCGAACCCAGCCGTACACCAAAGCAGTGGTTTTCCCCCACATATGGGGTATCGGCGTACTCAGGAGAAATTGTACAACAAATTTCATGGTGCAATTTCTCCGGTTATCCTTATGATAATGCAAAATTAGGGGATGAAAAACATTTTTTATGGGAAAAATGTGAAAATTTTATTTTCACGGCTCAATATTATAAACTTCTGTGAAGCAGCTGGGGGTGCAAGGTGCTCACCACACATCTAGATAAGTTCCCTAAGGGGTCTAGTTTCCAAAATGGTGGCACTTGTGGGGGGTTTCCGCTGTTTAGACACATTAGGGGCTCCCCAAATGTGACATGGCGTCCGCTAATTATTCAAACAAATTTTACATTCAAAAAGTCAAATGGCGCTCCTTCCCTTTCAAACCCTGCCGTGCGCCCAAACAGTGGTTTTCCCTCACATATGGGGTATCGGCGTGTTCAGGAGAAATTGCACAACAAACTTCATGGTGCAATTTATCCTGTTACCCTTATGATAATACAAAATTAGAGAATGAAAAAGATTTTTTGTGGGAAAAATGTGAAAATTTTATTTTCACGGCTCAATATTATAAACTTCTGTGAAGCAGCTGGGGGTGCGAGGTGCTCACCACACATCTAGATAAGTTCCCTAAGGGGTCTAGTTTCCAAAATGGTGGTACTTGTGGGGGGGTTTCCACTGTTTAGTCACATTAGGGGCTCCCCAAATGCGACATGGCGTCTGCTAATTATTCAGACAAATTTTACATTCAAAAAGTCAAATGGCGCTCCTTCCCTTTCAAACCCTGCAGTGCGCCCAAACAGTAATTTGCCTCCACATATGGGGTATCAGCGTGTTCAGGAGAAATTGCACAACAAATTTCATGGTGCAATTTATCCTATTACCCTTATGATAATGCAAAATTAAGGGATGAAAAACGTTTTTGTGGGAAAAATGTGAAAATTTTATTTTTACAGCTCAATATTATAAACTTCTGTGAAGCACCTTGGGGTTCAAGGTGCTCACCACACATCTAGATAAGTTCCCTAAGGCAGTGTTCCCCAACTCCAGTCCTCAAGGCCCACCAACAGGTCATGTTTTCAGGATTTCCTTAGTATTGCACAGGTGATGGAATTATTGCCTGTGCAGGTGATGGAATTATCACCTGTGCAATACTAAGGAAATCCTGAAAACATGACCTGTTGGTGGGCCTTGAGGACTGGAGTTGGGGAACCCTGCCCTAAGGGGTCTAGTTTCCAAAATGGTGTCACTTGTGGGGGGTTTCCACTGTTTAGGCACATCAGGAGCTCTCCAAACGCAACATGGCGTCTGCTAATTATTCAGACAAATTTTACATTCAAAAAGTCTAATGGCGCTCCTTCCCTTCCGAACCCTGCAGTGCGCCCAAACAGTGGTTTTCCCTCACATATGGGGTATCGGCACTCTCAAGAGAAATTGCACAAAAAAATTTGGGGTCCATTTTTTCCTGTTACCCCTGTGAAAATAAAAAAAATTGGGTCTAAAGTAACATTTTTGTGAAAAAAGTTAAATGTTAATTTTTTTTTTCCACATTCCAAAAATTCCTGTGAAGCACCTGAAGGGTTAATAAAGTTCTTGAATGTGGTTTTGAGCACCTTGAGGGGTGCAGTTTTTAGAATGGTGTCACTTTTGGGTATTTTCTGTCATAAAGACCCCTCAAAGTGACTTCAAATATGATGTGGTCCCTAAAAAAATGTTTTTGTAAATTTTGTTGGAAAAATGAGAAATCGCTGGTCAACTTTTAACCCTTATAGCTCCCTAACAAAAAAAAATTTTGGTTCCAAAATTGTGCTGATGTAAAGTAGACATGTGGGAAATGTTATTTATTAACTATTTTGTGTGACATATCTCTCTGATTTAAGGGCATGAAAATTCAAAGTTTGAAAATTGCAAAATTTTCAAAATTTTCACCAAATTTCCGATTTTTTCACAAATAAACGCAAGTTATATGGAAGAAATTTTACCACTATCATGAAGTACAATATGTCATGAAAAAACAGTTTCAGAATCAGGGGAATACGTTGAAGCGTTCCAGAGTAATTACTTCATAAAGTGACAGTGGTCAGAATTGAAAAAATTGGCCCGGTCACGAAGGCAAAAACAGGCTCTGGCGCGAAGTGGTTAAAAGACCTACATGCTCATAAAAATAGCAAATTATATATACATATTTTTTATGCTTTCCTTACATAACGCCATTAATTCCATCGCTACTGTACCCAATTTATTCCATATTTTAGGAGTCTGTCCATTTTATTCCGACTCTGATTCCACAGCCCTGGCTAAAAGAAATGACCTGTTCATTCTTTGAGCAACTTCCACTTGGAAGCCACCAGCTCTCAATACTCCACAGTATGGATTCAGACGGCGGCGGCTTTGCCGCTGTAAGAGCACGGGCAATAGCGCCTCATGAAAATGACCACCGGTAACTTCCAAAAACTGCTTTCCCTGGGAAAACCTCAGCCGCTGCATTTGCATCTATAAGATGTTGTGTGCACATATCCCAATAAAATGCATTTATGTTTGGGTTTTATGTGATATACTAACGCAAAGTATCCAATGTTTGTGAAGTGTGAAGGAAATGACACATGGTTTTCTAATTATTTTAAAAATCTAAAGCTGAAAATTGTGACGTGCATTTGTATTAGGCCCCCTGTAGTCTTAAACCCCGAAATAAAATCCTGCGTGACCATTTGCCTTTATAAGTAAATTGACTTCACCTCTGTGTAAATGTATTCTCAGTATAACTACAGCTGTTCTGTGAAGGCCTCAGAGGTTTGTGTGAGAACATTAGGGATCAAACCACATCATGAAAACGAAGGAACAGGTCAGGGATAAAGTTGAGCGAAAGGCGATGTGCCCACGATGCAGAAAATTTCTGCATCTCCCTAGCAGAAAAAACGCATGCAGATTGTACATGCTTTTTTCCTGCGCAATACATGCGGATTCACATGCGTTTCCGCATGCGGATTGACAAGCGCTTTCAAAGCGATTTTTAGCATCACTTTGAAAGTGCTTGACAACTAGGTGTGACCTTTTAGAATGGTTAAAAATAAAAATAAAAAACCTATACTTACCTTCCGATGGCCATGCGTGTGTTGCTGCGCTCCTTCCTGGCTGCCAGCTGATCGCGGGACACTGCACTGAAGGGCCTGCGGTCACATGACTGTGACGTCACCACAGGTCCTTCAGTCCTGCCTGCAAGCACAGGGAAGGAGACCGGGGGCCGTCAGAAGGTGAATATAATCTTTTATTTTTTATTTTATTCTTTTTTTTTTTACAGTTTCTATGGTACCTGGGTGTGGATGAGAGTCTTCTCTTCTCCACACTCGGGTACCATCCGCACATTAGAACGCGCCAATTACGCAAGTACAGATGCAGTCTTGCAGAATTGGCACGGTCTAATGCAAGTCAATGGCGGCGAAAACGCAGCGCTTCGGCAAAATTAATGGACATGCTGCGGATTTTTGAGCACAGCATGGGCATTGAAAGTGCGGAATTGCATAGGAGACCATGGCAGAAGGCTTACCATGCGTTTCCCAAGCGTTTATGTTGCGGAAAATTCCGCAGCAAAAACGCTTGAAAAACGCATCGTGGGCACATAACCTAGCCCTGCTTTACTCTTTGGGTATGTTTAAAAAAAAAAAAAAAAAAAAAGAAAGAAATCTCTGAGCATCTCACGGTGCACTGTTCACGCCATCATCCAAAATTGGAACGAGTATGGATAACTCCAAACCTACCAAGACATGGCTGTTCACATGCACTAACATCCCAAGCAGGGAGAGCACTAACATCCCAAGCAGGGAGAGCACTAACATCCCAAGCAGGGAGAGCACTAACATCCCAAGCAGGGAGAGCACTAACATCCCAAGCAGGGAGAGCACTAACATCCCAAGCAGGGAGAGCACTAACATCCCAAGCAGGGAGAGCACTAACATCCCAAGCAGGGAGAGCACTAACATCCCAAGCAGGGAGAGCACTAACATCCCAAGCAGGGAGAGCACTAACATCCCAAGCAGGGAGAGCACTAATTCGAGAAGCAACCAAGAAGCCCATGGTCTGGAGGAGCTGCAGAGATCAACAGCTCAGGTGGGAGAATGTGTCCTCAGGACAACTATTGGTCATATTCTTCACAAATCTGGCCTCTATGGGAGAGTGGCGAGAACAAAGCATTTTTTTGAACGCAAGCCATAAGTCCCATTTTTAAAATTTCATATAGGGGACACGGCGAACATGTGGAAGAGCTTGTTCCTGGTTTTTTTTTGTTTGTTTGTTTGTTTGTTTGTTTTTTTTCTAAATGTAAAACTCTGTGTGTGGTGGAAAACTAACACTGCGCATCACCCTGAAAACACCATCCCCACTGTCACACATGGTGGTGGCAGCATTGTGCTGTGGGGATGCTTTTTTTTCAGCAGGGACAGGGATTGGTTAGAGTTGATGAGAAGATGGATGAAGCTAAATACGGGGTAATTCTGGAGGAAATCCTGTTAGAGGCTGCAAAAGACTTGGGACTGGGGTATGTAGGTTCACCTTCCAGCAGGACAACCACCCTAAACATACTGCCAGAGCTACAATGGATGGTTTAGATAAAAGTATATTCAATGGCCCAGTCACAGTCCAGACCCAAATCCCATTGAGAATCTGTGGTAAGACCTGAAAATTGCTGTTCAGTCTCCTCCATCCAAACTCACTGAGTGAATATGCAAAGAAGAATGGGCAAAAATTTCATCTTCTAGATGTGCTAAGCTGATAGACATATCCCAAAAGACTTGCAGCAGTAATTACAGCGAAAGGTGGTCCTACAAAGTATTGACTCTGGGCTGAATACAAATGCACAACACCATTTTCAGATTTCTATTTTTAAAACATTTAGAAAACCATGTATTGTTTCCTTTACACTTCAAAAATACTTGCTAGTTTGTGTTGGTATATTACATAAAATACCAATAACATTTAAGTTTGTGGGTGTAAATTTCCCCACCGGTATGACTACTTTTTTCAAGGGGGTGTGTGTGTGTGTGTGTACATATATAATATATATATATATACACAGATATATAACATTATATGAGAAACGTTCCATTAAACAAATGCCAGCAGATATACATTACTAAACAATTATATAATATTTGACCCTTCGAAATGTCGGCACAATGTTCTTAATAATAGGCCGTTCTGTGTTTGCTGCAATGCTATGCGCTGGTTTCAAATGTTAACATTTCTAGAATTCTAGGTGTGGTGGGTGATCGCATATTGATGTAATTTTCTGAATTTTTTACTTATTTTCTTCTAGAATCTACACCCCATTCACAGAAGAAACAGAAACGGTTGGACAAAGAGCCCTGAACTCCATCCTCAATACTGCAATTATGATCAGCGTCATTATTGTGATGACCATCCTGCTAGTGGTCCTCTACAAGTACAGGTGTTACAAGGTGACTGCTCGTCTCTTATTTTAGACTAGGGATGTCAAACACACAGAGGGCTACTTGGACAAAGTTGAGGGCCTATCGGTATACAGTATAATGTGACCCACATAGTCCGCCATACAGTATAATGTGACCCACATAATCCGCCATACAGTATAATGTGACCCACATAATCCGCCATACAGTATAATGTGACCCACATAGTCCGCCATACAGAATAATGGGCCACACATAGTCCTCCATACAGTATAATGTGACCCACATAGTCCTCCATACAGAATAATGGGCCACATATAGTCCTCCATACAGAATAATGGGCCCCACATAGTCCTCCATACAGAATAATGGGCCCCACACAGCCCTCCATACAGAATAATGGAACCCACATAGTCCTCCATACAGAAAAATGGGCCCCACATAGTCCTCCATACAGTATAATGGAACCCACATAGTCCTCCATACAGAATAATGGGCCCCACACTGTCCTCCATACAGAATAATGGGCCCCACACTGTCCTCCATACAGAATAATGGGCCCCACACTGTCCTCCATACAGAATAATGGGCCCCACACTGTCCTCCATACAGAATAATGGGCCCCACACTGTCCTCCATACAGAATAATGGGCCCCACACTGTCCTCCATACAGAATAATGGGCCCCACATAGTGGTGGCAGTTCTGGTGTCGCTGGCCAAATCTAAAGACACTGCGGGCCAGATTTGGCCAATGGGCCAGAGTTTGACTTGTATGCTCTAGACAGATATTAGAATTGGCCTGTGGTCCGCTCCTTGGCTTCGTGAATGTTCAGTAATGTTGCTGCAGTTTTGGTTATTTGATAAAGCAACAACAAAACATGGGTCAGAGTTGTAAACTCTGAAATGGGGAAACATTGCGGGATTTGCCGTGTGCCAGTTCCAGTTTTGTCATCTGCTTCTTATCTAGAGACGTCAAATTGATACTCCTAAAACCAAAGTGCAAGGTGTTGGCATCTGACAGATTTTTGATCCTATGGCAAAACTTTTAAAAAGTATGTGTTAAAAAAAAAATGCAACAGCTCTTTGCAGATATTGAATAGATGAATTACACCATTACCAAACTTCAAAAATGTGGTGTTGCTACACTGCTCAAAAAAAATAAAGGGAATACTACAATCCCACATCCTAGATATCACTGAATGAAATAATTCCAGTTGCAAATCTTTATTCATTACATAGTGGAATTCTTTGAACAATAAAACATTAAATTATCAATGTATATCAAAATTAATATCCCATGGAGGTTTGGATTGAGAATGATACTCCAAATCAAAGTGGAAAATCAAATTACAGGCTGATCCAACTTCAGTGGAAATGCCTCAAGACAAGGAAATGAGTCTCAGTATTGTATGTGGCCTCCACGTGCCTGTATGACCTCCCTACAATGCATGGGCATGCCCCTGATGAGGTTTCGGATGGTCTCCTGTGGGATCTCCTCCCATACCTGGACTAAAGCATCCGCCAACTCCTGGACAGTCTGTGGTGCAACATGACATTGGTGGATGAGGCGAGACATGATGTCCCAGATGTGCTCAATCGGATTCAGGTCTGGGGAACGGGCGGGCCAGTCCATAGCTTCAATGCCTTCATCATGCAGGAACTGCTGACACACTTCATCCACATGAGGTCTGGCATTGTCATTCATCAGAAGGAACCCAGGGCCATCCACACCAGCATATGGTCTCACAATGGATCTGAGGATCTCATCCCTGTACCTAATGGCAGTCAGGCTACCTCTGGCGAGCACATGGAGGGCTGTGTGGCCCTCCAAAGAAATGCCACCCCATACCATTAGTGACCCACTGCCAAACTGGTGATGCTGGAGGATGGTGCAGGCTGCAGATCGCTCTCCACGGCGTCTCCAAACTCTGTCACATCTGTCACATGTGCTCAGTGTGAACCTGCTCTCATCCATGAAGAGCACAGGGTGCCAATGTGGAATCTGCCAATCTTTGTTTTCTCTGGCAAATGCCAATCGTACTGCACGGTGTAGGACTGTAAGCACAACACCCACTTGTGAACGTCGGGCCCTCATACCACCCTCATGGAGTTGGTTTCTGACAGTTTGAGCAGACACATGGAGGTTAGTGGCCTGCTGGAGGTCATTTTGCAGGGCTCTTTCACTGCTCCTCCTGTTCCTCCTTGCACAAAGGAGGAGGTAGTGGTCCTGCTGCTGGGTTGTTGCCCTCCTACAGACCCTCCACGTCTCCTAGTGTACTGGCCTGTCTCCTGGTAGCGCCTCCAGCCTCTGGACACTACGCTGACAGACACAGCAAACCTTCTTGCCACAGCTCTCATTGATGTGCCATCTTGGATGAGCTGCACTACCTGAGCAACTTCCGTGGGTTGTACTGTAGACACTGCCTCATGCTACTGTATCCCTAGGGGTGAGGGCAATGATAAAATGCAAAACTGCAGCCAAAAAGGATGAGAACCGAGAAATTATCCGTGGTCACCACCTGCAGAACCGCTCCTTTATAGGGGGTGTCTTGCTGATTGCCGATCATTTCTACCAGTTGTCTTTTCCATTTGCACAACACCAGGAGAAATTGATTCACAATCAGTGTTGCTTCATAACTGGACAGGTAGATTTCACAGAAGTGTGATTGATTGATTGGAGTTACATTGTGCTGTTCAAGTGTTACCTTTATTTTTTTGAACAGTGTAATCAAAATGGACATTTTGCCTAAACTTCTTTTATATATTCCAGACCATTCCTGTCTGTGTTCCTCAGATTTTTTTCTCCAGTCTCAACAAGGCTATTAGCAAGTTTGTATGGGGAACGTCGAGGCCTAGGATACATTTTAAAATACTATCGTCCCAAGAATAAAGGGAATACTAGTCTGCCCGATCTGAAAAAATACCATCCGTCTGCGATTCTTATGAGCAGTGGACTGGTTCATGTCTGTGGACTTAAAGGGAACCTGTCAGTTCTCCCTTGCCCCCAGAACTACCAGCAGTTGGGTCTGCATATATTAACACACTGCCTAACAGTCCCTGTATTACAGAGGATCAATGAGGCGAGGTGAAGAAGCCGCGCGCAAGTATAGCGGTAGCAATGATGCCGGCGCTTGTAAGTTATCACGTCCACAGGGGCGTAATAACATGCTAAGTGGGCCGACTAGTCAAAGCCCTCATTTACATGTCATAAATGGACTTTAGAAATACTTTCTCTAAAGATCTGTTTGTG
Organism: Phyllobates terribilis; assembly: GCF_046119375.1. Classification (NCBI taxonomy): domain Eukaryota; kingdom Metazoa; phylum Chordata; class Amphibia; order Anura; family Dendrobatidae; genus Phyllobates; species Phyllobates terribilis. The sequence goes on along the minus strand of NW_027362767.1, from coordinate 80,377,771 downwards.
TGTAATGTAATACAGGGACTGTTAGTGTGTGTCTAATATATATATATATATATATATATATATATAATATGTATATGTACAGGTTAATCAATTGCCAATACTAGCTCAACACTTTTTATTACAAACATGGGAGCAAGTCTTAGGCTATGTTCACACACTATGTTGTGTTTTGCAGCAGATGATTTTTATGCAAATTTTCAGCTGCGTCTTGCAGTACCAGCAAAGTGTATGAAAAAACAGAATTCTCTGTTCACACATGTTGCTTTTTGTTTGCTGCATATTTTCTACCTTGCTTGCGTTTTTGGAAAATAGAACATGTCACTTTTCAGCGTTTTTTTTCCCCATAGGAAGTAGTGGGTGGTGTAAAAAAATGCATAAAAAACGCAGCTAAATTTTCTTTCAGCTTTTTTTATGGCAAAATATGGGTTTTATTTTGTGATTTAACCATCTTGTCTTGGCCACTGAGATGGTTGTTTGTATTGGGAGAGTTTAAATAAGTTAGTGATGTGTAGAGTAAAACATTACCTGACCTACCTGTGATTTTGAACAATACCTGTGGCCCACTGAGGTGTGAAATTGAACAATGCATGTGCAAACTGAATGGCAGACCCCATAGTGTGAAAGCAAATAGTGTCATACAAACTCAATGCATTGCCAGTGTCTAAACTATTCCTGAATAATTCACCTCCCCCACTATGCTAAAACCAGAATTTTTTTTTCCACAGAACTTTATGTACATGTATGAATTGAGACAGGACAGTGAAAAAAAACAAAAACGCTTCAAAACCTGCGTTTTTGATGCAGCTGTTTTCTTGCCACAGAAAAGTTGTCAGCAGATTAAGCTGCGGAAAAAAACACAACGTGTGTGAACATAGCCTAAAACTCATCATCTATATCACATAGATTGGGTCCATTAATGACCTTGTTTGACAACCCAGATTTCCCCCTGCTTCAGGTACTTACTCATTTCTAACCTGGCACAGATCCGCCGGGGTTAGATTGAGACGCGTTCTCATGGGATCAGGCTCTTTTCCTTCCCTTACAAAACTTGGAGGCTCATGTCCAGGTAGGCATCTATCCTGGCTGGCTTATTTCCAGCTCAGGTTATTTATAAATCCTCACACATCTCTGGCTATTATAAAGGATGAACTCACTCAGGTTTGAAAGCAGGTTTTTGCTATGTGATCTGAGAACAGCATGATGTAGGGGCAGAGGCCCTGATTCCAGTGATATATCACTTACTGGGCTTTTTGGTGTAGTTTTGATAGAATCCCTGTTTATCTCTGCTCCTAGATGTAGCAGTGGTCAGAATGCTGAGCTCGGTATAATCCCGCCCACACAGCTGATTGGCAGCTTCCTGTGGCAAGCAGCCAATCAGAGGTGGGTGCGTGGTTACACAGATTAGCTGGACTGCTTGGCACATGACACATGGTCCTGCAGTGATAATCCTGCTCATAAAATACTGATTGTATTGAAACTGTAGGACACAGCCCAGTAAGTGATACATCGCTGGAATCGGGCTCTTTGCCTCTACATCATACTGCTCTCAGATTACGTAGCAAAAAACTGCCGACAGATTCCCTTTAATCACTTAAGTAGGTCCTTGTACTAAACGTCTAACTTGTATATACAAAGGGACACCTGCAAAGACCCTCTACCCTTTACTGGGGCTTGGGAGAAGTAATTGGGTAGGATTGACAATAAGCATTCATACTCTCCCACAAATTACCTATCACTTGCCGTGCTCAGGAGATAAACGATAAGATTCCATCTAGATGGTGCCACTATGCTACATAGGATCTTCCCATCTGTGTCAGACTTGTGGTGCAGTCCATTTTCTCTACAACATCAGAATATTTAGGAGAAAAATATGCTGGGCTTCAATTGTGCAACCAGACTCTGATTTTTGATGCCCCGGGTTTGTGCAGCATGAATCAACTGACCCATTCCCTTTTAATCTCTCTGCGACATATGACGTATAGTTGCGTCATTTGTTGGGTCCCTGACTTTAATGTGAGCTCGCAAGCTGAGCCTGCATCTTTCCTGGCTGATGATGGCTGTGTAATTCAGCCATCACTTCCCTCTAACAGCAGCGAGCGGATCATGAGACTGTTAACCTGTTAGATGCCACTGTCAATCCCTGGCAGTGGCATCTAATGGTCACCGGCAGGGAGGGCACATCATCCTTTGAGCCGCGTGTGACATGATCACGGGGTGCCGATGGGTTGCTATGACAGCCGGGGGTCTTCTGGAAGACCTCTATGCTTGTCAGAACAGTACTCCTGTAAAGCCAGCCTGTAGCTGGTGTTCATAGGAGACAGTGATTTTTTGCTATGCACAGCAGTGCTGAAGCCCTGCTATTATGTATAGTACAAGCAGTCAAGACAATCGCATCTTCAAGTCCCCTAAGGGGACTATTGAATACAGTAGAAAGTGAAAAAAAATGTTCAAATCACCCCTCTTTTCCCCCATTAAAAATAAAGGAAAAAAAATACACATTTAGTATTGTAAAAATTCAATCTATCGGAATGTAAAATAAGTTAATCCGAACAGTAAATGTTGTAATGAGAAAAAATATCAGAACTCCTGAATTTACGTTTTTTTTTCAGCTGCCTCAACACTGCAAGTAAAGTGCAATAAGAGGCAATCAAAACCTCATATCTACCCCAAAACGATATCAATAAAAATCTCAGCTCAGGGCGGAAAAAATAAGCCCTCACCCAGCCCCATCAACCAAAAATTGAAAATGTTACAGGTATCAGAAAATGGTGACACAGGCTAAAAATTCTTTTTTTTTTTTTTTTTTTTTTTTTATACATATTTCCGATTTATTTATTTTTTTCACCACTTAAATAAAAAAATATGTATGCATGTTTGGTATGTGTGTAATTGTACTGACCTGCAGAATAATATTCCCTGGTCATTTTTACTGTAGTGAATATGTAAATAGAAAAAAGTTTGTGAAATTGCTTTTTTTTTTTTGCAATTTCGATGCATTTGGAATTTTTTTTACTCTTTCTAGTGCATCACATGATGATGATAAAAAGAATGGTGTAATTCAAAAGTAGAACTTATCCTGCAACAAACCAGCTCAATATGGCTATGTGGATGCAAAAATTAAAAAAAAAAGCAATGACTTTTGGAAAGGAAAACACGAAAATGCAAATTGGCCGCGCCGGGAAGGGGGTAATATTTCTTGACTTTTGACATCAGTGGGTATCCATTGCTTACACCTACTGCAGTGAACTCCGCTCTCTGATTATCAACAGTCCTTTTTTGCGGACCAACAGCAACTAGATTCTTACTATTGACCCTTTTAAAAAAAAAAAAAAAACTGTCATAGAAAAAGTCTATTTTTTTTCCCCATAACTGCTTTGTATTTTCAGGTCACAGCAAGCATAATGGTATACATCTGCATATAAATTAGCTTACAACCTTTCAGAATTTTCATCAAAAATTGAGTCCTGTCTTGGCCCCTTCAGCTTCACTACATTTTAATAGATTTGTTATGTAAAAATGCTGTCAAACCGCTTTACAGAGAGGGGAAGAAAAAATAAATAAAAATCAGAATTTAGAAAAAAAAAAAAACTTGTGCAAGGTTAAGAAATCTAGTACATAACACAAGTAACCACATAGAAATGAGCCTACAGGGAGAATGCAGCCGAACATTGTACTATGTGCTAAGCCTTGGCCAGATGTGGGGTGGTGAGGGTAGAGCCGGTTGGATCAGTTATCAGTGGTCATCAAACTGTCTGTCATCTCAGAGTAATGCCACAGGTCGAAAATAAGTAACTAAGGAGCCTATGGATGACCCCGGTCACATTTTGAGTTTCTACTCCTTTTTCCCTCTTGGTGATGAGTTGTGTGAGCCGACAGATCATTAATGTTCTGACATTATTGAATTGATATACCATACAACTCTTAGGTAAATGTCGTCTGGATCCGACCAAATACAGCTCGTTCAGCAGCAGGGTGTATGTGTGCTAGGTCAGCGCAGACGTTTTCCCTGTAAATCAAAAGATTAGGCATGTTGTATTTCATCATGCCCAATCCTTTGTTTACTTTGGAGCTAAATCAATGTCTGGTATTGACTTATCTCTTGAAATAAGCATATCCTGTAGACAGGCACATTTTTGTGACATTTGGGGGGATAACGGTCATCATTAGTGACAACAGGTACATTGGGGTAGATTACAAGCACGATAAATCATAAAGATGTGGTGAGAAAAAAAAAAGTCCGATCATCAATCAGTAACGAATGATAAATTATTTGCTGCATGTCAATAGCTCAATATACTGATGACAAAACATGAGCAGCATTTACTGTAAAATACAACCATAATCTCCCCTAGAATAAAAATATATTTGTTCACATTTTTTATTTTTATACACAAGTGGAAAAAAGTTGCTGATTTTGAATGGTCGCCAATTTTGGTCACATGACTAAATGCAGAAACGCCAGATGGGTAAAACCATTTTCTACAAGGGTGCATTACAAAAATCCTTAGCTTCCCTCTAAATCTTTTTTTTCCAGGATAAACCTTTTTTTTTTCCTCCTTTTTTAAGTAGTAGGCTATCCTATAGTCAGAAAATGACTTAATGTTTAAATCAAATCTTTGTGTTTTTAAAGGTATTCTTTAAATATTTTTATGTTAAAAAAATATATATATTTTTTAACATTAAATTCTGTTAATTTTTTTTTTTTTTCAGTATTCTCTTTTGGTCACTGGAGTTTTTTTTTTTTTTAGACTCTAACTTCCTGTTATTTCACACCCATACCACAGCCTCGATGGTCAGACTTCAACCCTGTTTTTTGTTTTGAGGTGTCTAATGAACTAGTCATTCATTGTGAAGCGAGGAGGAGCAGGGGAGCTGTGACATCACCTATTGTGATATGGTGGATCCTGTGTTATCAGCTGTGTATAGAGGTGTTACCTGTAAGAGTAATCCTGCCTCTGCTGATAATGAGCCTGCTGAAAACTGTTCTTTTTAAGGACAGGGAGTATGAGCCTAAAAAAATCTCCAGTGGTCAATGTGAAAAATTGCAAAGTATGTGGGCAAGACAAAGTTTGCGTATTACTAAAGCTTGACCATAAACTTGAAACGTAAATTAGCTCGGCCAGGCATATGGAGGCAATGACACCAGTCCTGACCTCCTTATGAAAATTAAGTAAAACTCTCACATTTTTTCTGACCAGTTGAATCATGCAAAAATGAAAAGTTCCCCCCAAATCTGTCTCCTTAACTTGCATGATCTGATCTGATTTTACCAGAAAAGCAACAGAACTGCACTACAACATTGTCCTGTGTGTGACCCCAGCTATGAAATATCTAATTTTCTCGTACTTTTCTCATGTCTTATGCATGTCTGTATCTTTGCAATCTTTCAATAATTTAATTTTTGACATGAGATAAACCTGACAGTGCTCACAGTAAAAAAAATAAAAAATGCCAAGCATCCTCTTGTGCTCTTGGGTTGTTTTTAGATGATGGACACTTATTACTTCAGGTATTGAGCACAAGATTTTGATAGATTGTTAAATTAAGTATTTGGAACAATCACGACAAATATGTCCTTGTGTGACAATTAGTAATGTCACATAGCAGAGCTGTCAGTTCTACGGATTGTTCATAGACCTGCAATGTTTAGTAGAAAGAAGCCACTGTCTCCTATTTCCTGCCCAACAAATCGGAGCTTTTTACACGTTTGAACAACTTTCCCACAAACATAAAGAATACTATAGAATCCAGTACTCTTGTCATACAAGACTATGTAAAATTATCAAGCATGAGAAAAATGAAGGATTCCCTGGTAACCGCAAAGTGAATGAGGTTCTTCTTTTTATTTCCATCCGAGAAAAACTAATGAAACTCTGATGAAACGTTTGACCTTTTTTTTTTTTTTTGCGTACGAGGAAAATCACTGAAGTCTGAGGCCTAAAAAATACTTTATTTTTCTTAGTAAAGCTCTGTTAAATTTCTTGTTTTCACCGTTCTATTTAACCTCCAACTTATTGATGGGAAAATTGTTTCTGGAATAGAAAATGTGTCCATCAAGTTATAAATAAATAAAGGTTTTATTTACCGGTAGGAAATGCAATGTGTTTAAGGGATGTAATGGTAACTTTGGTAGGTGATGGTTCTAGCCAAAGTATTACAAAATTGCCTAAAGTAGACGTTGTTTAAAATAGTAGGCGCTGCAGGTTAAGCTGAACTTGTTGAATATCTTCTTTCAGCCTTAAAAGCTGTTACTAGACATAAACAATAAAAATAGAAACTACCAGGCTGTCTGATTTAATGTTACTGGGTATTCTATGCTATTACCGTATTTTTCGGACTATAAGACGCACCGGACCATAAGACGCACCTAGGTTTTAGAGGAGGAAAATAGGAAAAAATATTTAAGCAAAAAATGTGGTCATGATGCCCTGTTATAGGGGAGGGAGTCTGCTGCTGACACTGGTATTGGTGTGATGTCCTCCAATTCTGTTAATATCCTCCATCCTGGTATGTATGGCCCCTCCTTCCTGGTATATGTGGACCCCATCCCATCTTGGTATACGTGGCCCTCATCCTCATCCTGGAGTGCATGGCACCCCTTGATCCCCCCCCCCCATCCTGGAGTGCATGGCACCCCTTGATCCCCCCATCCTGGAGTGCATGGCACCCCTTGATCCCCCCATCCTGGAGTGCATGGCACCCCTTGATCCCCCATCCTGGAGTGCATGGCACCCCTTGATCCCCCATCCTGGAGTGCATGGCACCCCTTGATCCCCCATCCTGGAGTGCATGGCACCCCTTGATCCCCCATCCTGGAGTGCATGGCACCCCTTGATCCCCCATCCTGGAGTGCATGGCACCCCTTGATCCCCCATCCTGGTATGCATGGCACCCCTTGATCCCCCATCCTGGTATGCATGGCACCCCTTGATCCCCCATCCTGGTATGCATGGCACCCCTTGATCCCCCATCCTGGTATGCATGGCACCCCTTGATCCCCCATCCAGGTATGCATGGCACCCCTTGATCCCCCATCCAGGTATGCATGGCACCCCTTGATCCCCCATCCTGGTATGCATGGCACCCCTTGATCCCCCATCCTGGTATGCATGGCACCCCTTGATCCCCCATCCTGGTATGCATGGCACCCCTTGATCCCCCCCATCCTGGTATGCATGGCACCCCTTGATCCCCCCCCCATCCAGGTATGCATGGCACCCCTTGATCCCCCCCCATCCAGGTATGCATGGCACCCCTTGATCCCCCCCATCCAGGTATGCATGGCACCCCTTGATCCCCCCCATCCAGGTATGCATGGCACCCCTTGATCCTCCCATCCAGGTATGCATGGCACCCCTTGATCCCCCCCATCCAGGTATGCATGGCACCCCTTGATCCCCCCATCCAGGTATGCATGGCACCCCTTTATCCCCCCATCCAGGTATGCATGGCACGCCTTTATCCCCCCCATCCAGGTATGCATGGCACCCCTTGATCCCCCATCGTGGTATGCATGGCACCCCTTGATCCCCCATCGTGGTATGCATGGCACCCCTTGATCCCCCATCCAGGTATGCATGGCACCCCTTGATCCCCCATCCAGGTATGCATGGCACCCCTTTATCCCCCATCCAGGTATGCATGGCACCCCTTTATCCCCCTTCCAGGTATGCATGGCACCCCTTTATCCCCCATCCAGGTATGCATGGCACCCCTTGATTCCCCCATCCTGCTGCCCACAAAAAAAAACAATCATACTGTGCCGCTCTGCTGCTGACTCTCTCACTGTGTGAGCCGCGCGTTGCAGGGCGCGCATGGCGTCCCTGCCATGTGCCCTCACACAGTGTGAGAGCTCGCACACTGTACCGCTGCGCGGCTCCTGCTGCCGCTCTGCGGTCAGTGTGCTCGCTATTAAAGACCATAGATATTCACTACAACCCATTTGAGTGGGTTGAAGGGAATATTCATGAGCTTTAATAGCAGGCACACAGACCTCAGAGCGCAGCAGGAGCCGCGCTGCTGTACAGTGTGCCAGCTATTAAGGAACATGAATATTCCCTGCTCCCCATGGGCGTGGGGAGAAGGGAATATTAATTTTCTTTAGTAGCGGGCACAGCGCAGGCTGCAGCAGTCGGCTGCTGCCTCCTGTGCCCTGCTGATCCCCCGCTGCTGCTCCCCCAGACCTCCTACCACGCAGAGTCATGGTATATACAGGGAGATAGTATTCGGACTGTAAGACGCACCCCCCAATTTCCTCCAAAATTTTGGAGGAAAAAAGTGCGTCTTATAGTCCGAAAAATACGGTACTTTAAATCCTCCTCAAAAACTTGGAAGTTCTGCTCGAAAAACCCTACAAAGACTGTGTGCACAGTGGCATAACTAGAGTCCAATGGCTGGTATATACAATGGTGTGAAAAAGTGTTTACCCCTTCCTGATTCCTTATTCTTTTGCCTGTTTGTCACATTTAAATATTTGAGATCGCAAAATAAATTGAAATATTAGACAAAGATAACACAAGTAATCACAAAATGCAGTTTTTAAATGAAGGTCTTTATTATTAAGGGAAAAAAATCCAAACCTACAGGGCCCTGTGTGAAAAAGTGATTGTCCCCTAAACCTAATAACTGGTTGGACCCTTAGCAGCAACAACTGCAATCAAGCGTTTGCGATAACTAGCAATGAGTCTTTTACAACGCTCTGGAGACATTTTGGCCACTCGTCTTTGCCAAATTGTTGTAATTCAGCCACTTTGGAGAGTTTCCAAGCATGAACAGCCTTTTTAAGGTCATGCCACAGCATCTCAATCGGATTAAGGTCAGGACTTTGACTAGGCCTCTCCAAAGTCTTAATTTTGTTTGTCTTAAGTCATTCAGAGGTGGACTTTCTGGTGTGTTTTGGATCATTGTTCTGCTGCATAACCCAAATGCGCTTCAGCTTGAGGTCATTAACAGATGACCAGACATTCTCCTTCAGGATTGTTTGGTAGACAGCAGAATTCATGTTTCCATTTACACAACAAATTCAGGTCCTGAAGCAGCACCACAAAACAGCCCCAGACCATCACACTACAACCACCATATTTTACTGTTGGCATGATGTTCCTTTTCTGCAAGGCTGTGTTACATTTACTCTAGATGTAATGGGACATACACCTTCCAAAAAGTTCAACTTTTGTCTCGTCAGTCTAGAGTATTCTCCCAAAAGTCTTGGTGATCATCAAGATGTTTTCTGGCAAAACTGAGACGAGCCTTTATGTTCTTTTTGCTCAGCAGTGTTTTTTGTCTTGGAACTCTGCCATACATGCCATTTTTGCCCAGTCTTTCTTATGGTGGAGTCATGACCACTGAGCTTAACTGAGGCAAGTGAGTCCTGCAGTTCTTTGGATGTTGTTTTGAGGTCTTTTGTGACCTTTTGAATGAATCGTCGCTGTGCTCTTGGGGTAATTTTGGTTGGCTGGCCACTCCTGGGAAGGTTCACCGCTGTTCCATGTTTTCGCCATTTGTGGATAATGGCTCTCACTATGGAGTCCCAAAGCTTGAGAAATGACTTTATAATGTTTTCTAGACAGATAGATCTCAATTACTTTGTTTCTCATTTGTACATGAATTTCTTTGGATCGCAGCATGATGTCTAGCTTTTGAGGACCTTTTGGTCTACTTCAATTTGTCAGGCAGGTCTTGTTTAAGGAATTTCTTGATTGAGAACAGGTGTGGCAGTAATCAGACCTGTGTGTGGCTAGGGAAATTGAACTCTGCTTCCCACAGATGTGATAAACCACAGATAATTTATGTTTTAAGGAGGTGGGGGGGGGGGGGGCAAACCTTTTCCACACCTCACACCACTGTATATCCCTTTTTCTGGGCCCCATCTTGGTGTGCATCCCCCATCCTGGTATATCTATCACTTATCCTGGTATATATAGCCCCCTTCCTGGTGTACGTTCCTTCCCCCTTCCTGGTGTATGGAGCCTTTTTCAGAAGTAACTAATTTTTCATTATATATATTTTTTCCCCTCTGCAGGTCATTCACGGCTGGCTGATCATTTCCTCGTTGTTGCTACTATTTTTCTTCTCTTTCATCTATTTGGGGTAAGCACAAATTATTTAACTAGAAATGGTCCGTTCCCCTTTTATGTACCGTATTTTTCGGACTATAAGAAAAATCGTCTTTTAATGTTTATATAGAGTTGAGTTTAGCTGTTACTTCATTTATCTTTAAAAAAGACCAGCGAAAATCTGTATGGTATCAATTGCCGGGCACTTGCCATAAATATGTAGTTTTCTTAATTGGTGTAAATGCCGCTGTTCTCCTGAATCTGACGTTGTTTTCCTTTTTGTTCCTGTGCCTCTACGTTCCGGAGATATGGCCCTTTCGTCCCTGTATGTCAATCTAGTCTTTATCACCAACTGGGTGTGGTCCTCAAGCACAGGCCGTACCCACTTGGCTAAACCTAACAACTAGATTTACATACAGGCAAGAGAGGGCCATATCTCCAAAACAGAGAGCGCAGGAACAAAAGAAAAACTGCGCCGGATTCAGGAGACTAGCGGCATTTACACCAGTACACAATATTATATATGTATGTATGTGTATATAATATTATACAGCAATCAATTTCTCTGCTTCCTGGACACCTAAATGACCTGATGGCTAGTTGTAAGTTCAGCCAGCTCTTTGCCAGGAGCTAGGGCTAAGTTAAAACTTAAAAAAAAAAAAAAAATGATATATAAACTTAAAAAAAAAAATTTGTTTTCCAGAGAAGTGTTCAAGACGTACAATGTAGCCATGGATTACATCACTCTCGCCTTGATGATCTGGAATTTTGGAGTAGTGGGTATGATCTGCATTCACTGGAAGGGTCCTCTCCTCCTACAACAGGCCTATCTTATTATGATCAGCGCTTTAATGGCTTTGGTGTTTATCAAGTACCTTCCAGAGTGGACGGCCTGGCTTATTCTCGCAGTTATATCTGTATATGGTGAGTATAATATGCACTGCCGTATAGGAGTCATATCAGAACATGGGTAACGAGCTCCAGTCTGGGAGAGAAGTACGTCAGATTCAGCTGACTATCACAGCTAAAGGGAGCAAAAATGATTTTAAGAGGTTTTCTTAGACACTAGAAGATTTTTACGGCTGATCTGTTGCCAGATTTTGCACAGCATTCTTATCAGGTCTATGATGCATTTTGATATATTAAACTTTCATAAAAGATTTTACAGCTATTTCACAGTAAATACAATTGCCACCCCCTTAGCTTTATTTACAGCTCCTCAGGGTCCCTCCTCGCTGCCGAGATCTCTCCCTGCTCAGTGCGCACTGCAGCTGTCTATTAGACTGGATGAGCGGAGACTGTTTACATTGGACTTTTGAGCGGTCTGATTCTCTTGCTGGACTCATAAAATTCTCATCTTAATATGAGGAATATACAGCCATTCTCACATGGATTTTCAAAGAAAAAACACCAGTCTTTATCAGGTGTAAGGGATGTATTTAATCATGAATGCAGTTTGTATAGTGGTTCAGGTGACAGATTCACCTTAGGAGATGGTAACGATTCCAAATACTGTGCCGTATATATATATCTGCATGGTTTGTTTGAGTGGAGAGACTGTATTAGGGATGCAAGCATTCTCTGTACCAGGCTACAGAATATGTTGGCGTTACTACGTTGATTATCGAGTATATAATTAACTTATATATATATATATATATATATATATATATATATATATATGTATGTGTGTGTGTGTGTGTGTATATATATATATATATATATATATATATATATATATATATGTATGTGTATATATTATATTATAATCTATATATATATATATATATTATAATATGTATGTGTGATCAAAATTTCAATTCATCATTGTAAAATATCTCCTCTTCAAGGGGTTGTCCAGTCTAAGATGACTGCAAACTTTTCATTTTAGATCTGACAGCCCCATTAATGTTTGTGACTTTGATACTATTTTGGTTTTGTTCTCATTTTAGATCTCATAGCTGTTTTGTGTCCGAAGGGTCCCCTCCGCATGCTGGTGGAGACCGCTCAGGAGCGAAATGAAACCCTCTTCCCAGCTTTAATCTACTCTTGTATGTATGCTGTATTAAAGGGGATTACCAGGGGTATTTGCCACGGTCTTTAGAAAAAAAAAAGCTTAAATCCTTATTTACCAGCCTCAGAGAAGTCGTTTTGCGGTCATCTTTATGTCAGAGAATAATTACAGCTGAATTATTACTTATCGATGAGAGTGGTTGCCTTCCTCTTGCTCTTTATTTTCTTCCTCCTCCTCGACACAGTACAATGTACTACTTTGTCTTCCTCTCTGGCAGGAACAACGTATCCTTTTTTTTTTTTTTTTTTTTATCTATTTTTATAGTTTCTGCCACTTGACCTAAAGTTGAGTCATAGCCTCTGTCACCACCATTTGTGCTTGTCATTTGTAGACATCAGCATATTTTAGCCATATGGTTAAATTTTATAAATTTTTGGTGCAAACAAGTAACTTTGCAATTTACTTGTTAAAAAGAATCTTTGTTCTCAAGAAAAGAGGGTTTTTTTTTTTATTTTATACCACTTCTTGCCTAGGTTACTGCCTACCTCTTCTTCCCTGTATACTGCGTAACTCTGCAATCTGTTAGCAGTGGCCAGTCTCCTAGGTTAGGAGCGCGGTAAATACAAGCTCTTTTCTGTAGAGCTTGAAAGCGCTGCTCTGCAGACGACCAGATTGCTTCAGTGCCCCTGTGCTCCACAGATATCGCAGAGGCAAAAGTGTTTCTCATAATCATCGGAGAGTGCATAGTTCAGGCCAGTGAAGTGATGATCCCGCTTGTCTAAACTGTCAATCATCAGGAGCACACTGCTCCCCGGCAGGCAGGAAGTTGGGAGGCAGGGGAGCAGTGTGCTCCTGAAGATCAGTGTTGAGAGCAAGCCTTTTTAATTTATCCGTTTGATAGTAAAATTATTTTGATTTACATAAATCAGTAAAATCTCCTAATATATTGGATTTTTCTTCTGTTGTCTTCAGCTACAATGATCTGGTTAGTGAAGATGGCCGATGGAGATCCAGGCTTCACACAGAGTGGGTCAAAGCAACCTTCACACAACTCGCAAGGTAGGGGGCAGCTCTGTCGTGATCGATATGTGCACATTGTGCTTGTGTTTTGCAATCTCCTGGGTTTTGTATACAGAAGATCTGTTGATCATGACTATGTCCACATTCTGACAGATTCTTATGGTAAAAACAATGACTTATTATGTTCCCCAAAAAAATGTACACGCATCTGAACAGTTACTTGTCTTACATACCTGCCATTTCACTACACTCCTTTTACATATTCTAAGAATTATTACAATTGATTTTTTTAGTTCTCTCCTTTTGAAAGGAATTAGCCCGTGGTCACATTCTGCAGTGTCCTCCATTTCTTTAAAGCCGGGACTGTGGTGACCACTCGTTGCTTTGATGTCTTGTCAAAGGCTCACTGTAGACATAAACATATTTGCCAAGGGAAACGTTCTGTGCGAATGACTCCCCGCGCTCTGGATGTTATGTACATAAACGCGGCTTGTTTTTTCCCTACTCTGGTCCGGTAGCCGATTCCGTGCTACCATGTTTGCTTATGATATTGTAAGTAGCTCTATAAGTATTCTAACTGGCGGGATTGTCTGAGCACAGATATTTGATGACCTATCTACAGGACAGGTCATCAATGTCCCACCGATGGGATCCGACACCGGATGATCCCACTGATCAGCGGTTTTCAAAGTGTAGCAGCAATTGCAGCACAGCTCTTGTTCTGCTTTGCTATAGTCATCGGCCGCCGCCGCTACATTTTGCATAGAGTGCTTACATCCTATAGCTGCCGGAGCAAAATATATCTGATCGGTGGGGTTTAAAGTGTCTGACCCCCACCGATCTACTAATGATGACTTATCCTGTAGCTGTAAAGGGGTTTTCCAGCTCTATAAAATCATTTAGAAATGTCTGACAATTATGTAAAATAACAAAAGTATTGAGCTCTCTCCATAGTAAGCCTCTGCCGCTCCTGTGATCGGCGATCGGTCACATATTGAGAAACCTGACATTATTATTAGTATTATTATTATATTTTCCTTATATACCGCCATCATACTCTGCAGCACTTTACATACATCATCACTGTCCCCATCGGGGCTCACAATCTAGATTCCCTATCAGTATGTCTTTGGAGTGTGGGTGGAAACCGGAGAACCTGGAGGAAACCCACGCAAACACAGGGAGAACATACAAACTCCTTAGTGGAGCTAGGTTTACTCCGATAGCCTCTAGGTCCTCTGAAGTCCAGCACAGAAGTGGCAATGGGTTGATGATGAGTACTAATACTTTTTTATTATTTATTTGGTTATAAAAGCTATCAAATGGGCAAGGCAAGTCTGTGTCAATGACAAAAATCTGAAAAAATATAGAAAAAATAAATTTTTTATTTCTCATCCGAGAAAACTAGTGAAACTTGGATCTATTTTTTCTTATGAAAAAATCACTGATGTGCGAATGAGGTTTAAAGCCAAGCCTAAATTGATGTTTCCATGGACTGAGATTTGGTTTCTACACAGGCTGTACTTAGTGCAAAATTACTCTATTAGATGCACAAGATGAACTATTTTCATTGCATTTGCTTATAGCTAATTTTTTTTTCAAATTTTATATCTCACAAAGTTTCGGTAGAGGCAGCTGGTGATGGCACCCCGTTGGATGACGGAGGGTTTGATCCTGATTGGGAATTACAAAATAATGCTAGAATCGGCCCACTGGACTCTACTCCGGAGTCGCGGGCAGCTATCCAAGCTCTGCCTAGCAATGCTCCTCCGAGCGAAGACCCTGAAGAACGTAAGTGTTCAGATGTTTTATCAACGAACTCCACTGAGAAATTAAATAATAATCTGAAGCCTTAAATGAAAGCTCACCTTACTTCACATTATGACATTCGCCTAATAATGATTAGGAGGAGTTTACATAAACAATCAATTTTTTGTCATTTTTGTTGGCAGGACATTAACAAAAAGGGATATTCTGCCCTCCACAGAAAAGATCAGCCAACTGCTGGGAATGTTTACACCAGTCTGAAAAAAAATTGTTGGCTCATGTCAAAGGTCCTGAAAGGGAACCGGTCGGCTGGTTTTTCCGATATTGCGCCCACCACCTTTATGCATCCTAATGCACATAACTACACCCCTTTTAAAGCCTCTCAGCAGCGCTGCATACCTTCTGGAAAATTATTTAATGTCCCTCACTTGACACCACCTCTTGGCCCGCAATCGCTGCCCCTCTGCCTTTTAATTGACGTCTCCTACAGCTGATATGGAGACTTCATCTGTCAATCAAAGGCAAAGTGGCAGCAATTGCTGGCAGAGAAGCCGTGCCAAGCGTGGTCTGGAGACGCCCATCAGACCTCTCATGCAGTGCGGGACATCAATAAATCTATTTTTCGAAGGGGTGCTGCGCAACTGTAAAGAGATTTTAAGGATGTGCATTATTATGGAGGTGGCTTCAATGCATTTAAAGGGAAAACCTGCTGGCAGGTTCCCTTTTAAGACCTGCTCATTAACTTCCCGGTAGTTATGTAGTCAAAGTGCTTAATATGGGGGTACCAGCACTGAGGGGGGGACTTACCGATCTAAAAACTGCAGCTATGTATCCCACACCCAATTTTGCTACGAAGCAAAACTGTCTAAGATGATTAGTGCTCCCGGGCGTGTGCTCTTACAGGACACATTTTTTTATCAAAACTTTTTCCTATAGGCAATGTAATGAGATTCTTTCTGGGCCGTCTCATGGCCCTCGGCACGCTTCGCAGGAATGTGCAGAAGGTCTGAGTGAACACAGGACAGACACATACCTATTCGATGTTACTGTGCAGATGTCCCATGGGTTTATAACTAAAGAACTGCTTAAGGACTATACTGTATACGTTCTCCAATGTTCCGCTCAGTGGTTCAGCATATTGTCTGCTCACCCTAGGCGGCACTTATGTGGCAATCTTTTTCTGGGGCTTTGACCTTAGTTTTTAACTTTTTTTTTAAGTATATTTTCATCCGAACAATTAAATCTCCAATTATGGAGATTATTCCAAAGACTAAAATCTGGAATGGGAACTGGCCTCGACCCTACAGGCTGTTCTGTAATCCTCTCTATTCGCTGACCGATACATAGGAAATGTAAAATGACGCCCACAGCTATGAAGCATTTTGTATTCTTACGGTTTCCTAGTAGATCTTTCAAAATGGAGTTTTGGTTTAAAATCCTAATATCAGAATTATATTTATGTCTATATTATTTAATTCCCAGTACAAATATAAAGGCTGCTCTGCGTTACACTTGCTCATGTGAGCTTGAAAGTGGCCAATTAGTTTTTTCTCTGCTCTTCCCTTCGCCCCTTTACTACGACTTGGCAGACGGCAGCGCACAGTGACCTTTAATGCTGGTAAAGACACTTTGCCTGCAGCTATGTACGTACCTTTTCTATGCACTCATCTTATCTTAGGAGTGTTTAAAAAAAAAAAAAAATTCCACCGTCTAACTTTTTTGCTTTAGTAACTTTTTTTTTTTTTATCTCAAGTTCTTGGATAGGGCGGCTCTTAAAGGAACTTTTGTCTAACCAGCAGAGGTCTCCACAAATAGTTAATGCCATTGAGTTGCACATAAGTGCACGTAGGCTCCGTAACCAGCTTATTACATAATATCTCTCGGAGGTAGATTGTGGCAACTGGCCGAAGACGTAATGGCTGAACATTGGGGTCTCTCAAACTTCAGGTGTAGGATCAATGTGATTGTGGTTGGGGAGGTCTGACTGCTGGGACCTGCACTGATTGGGGGAACGTTTATCTTTGTTTAAATTGGGCCGCTGTATACATGGCCGACCACCTCTCCATTTATTCCTTGTGGGGCTGCCAAGCGCTGTGCTCCAATTTTTCCCACAGCCCCAAACAAATAAATGGAGGGGTGGTCCGCCATCCAACCTGTCGCTCCATTCATTCCATGTGGGGCTGCCAGGCGCAATTCTCTGCTATTTCTGACAGTCCCAAACAAATAAATGGAGGGGTGGTTCGCCATCCAACCTACTACTCCATTCATTCCCTCTGGTTTCTATGCTCTGCTTTTTCCAGCAGCCCTATTGAGACTAAATTGGGGCAACGGTTCGGCTCCATTTTTGAGGTCTGACAAATCAGGGATAAAAATTCTCCATTATGCCGATAGCTGTGGGTCCCAGTGGATGGACCCCCACTGATCAGCAAGTCATCACCTATCCTGTTCCTAGTTAATGAATTATCACTGGAGGGCCTTTTTAATATAAAGACTTGTAACATAATTGTGTAAATTGAAGTTTAAATTGCTCAAACATTAAATCCAACATACCTGAGCAAAGCAAACGTGATGTTTTCTTGCACAAAAAAAGGTGTTTCCTTTATTTAGCGATATGGTACAAATTTATCCTTGATTGTGCACGAAATAAAATAATTGAATCTTTTGGCGTCTATATATCTGCCCATTTTACCTAATATGAATCAAGAAAAAGGGAAGTCCTGTCTCTTTCTGTCTGAGGATGACAAACGCATGACACTGTTTCAGGAGCTTTCACAGTGCCCCTTTGCTTGTTTAGGTTTATTACCCTTTAACCCCTTCACCCCACAGCCTGTTTTCACCTTCATGACCAGGCCAAATTTTACATTTCTGACCAGTATTACTTTATGAGGTAATAACTCTGAACGGATCCCACTGATTCCGAGATTTGGGGTTTTTTTTGTGACATATTGTACTTGCATTTATTTGTGAAAAAAATGGAAATTTGGCAAAAAATTTGATCATTTAGCAATTTTCAAACTTTTAATTTTTATGCCTTTAAGCCAGAGAGATATGTCACACAAAATGGTTAATAACATTTCCCACATGTCTACTTTTACATCAGCACAATTTTTGAAATATAATTTTTTTTTTTTTTGTCCGGAAGTTATAAGGTTAAAAGTTGACCAGCGATTTCTAATTTTTCTAACAAAATTAACGAAACAATTTTTTTTAGGGACCACATCACATTTGAAGTGACTTTGAGGGGCCTTTATGACAGAAAAAACCCATAGGTGACACCATTCTAAAACTGCACCCCTCAAGATGCGCAAAACCACATTCAAGAAGTTTGTTAACCCTTCAGGTGCTTCACAGGAATTAATGGAATGTGGAAGGAAAAAAATAAACATTTAACTTTCACAAAAATTTTATTTTTAGACCCACATAGTTATACTTTCACAAAGGTAACAGGAGAAATTGCACCATACAATTTTGTTGTGCAATTTCTCCTGAGTAAGCTGATACCCCATATGTGGGGGAAAACTACTGTTTTGGTGCAAGGCAGGGCTCGAAAGGGAAGGAGCACCATGTGACTTTTTAAATGCAAAATTTGCTGGAATAACTAGTGGATGCCATGTCACGTTTGGAGAGCCTGTGATGTGCCTAAACAATGGAAACAAGTGACACCATTTTGGAAACTACACCCCTCAGGCTACTTATCTAGATGTGTGGTGAGCACCTTGGACCTCCAGGTGCTTCACAGAATTTTACAACATTCATCTGTGATAATGAAAAAAAAATATTTTTCCCACAAAAATGTTGTTTTAGCCCCAATTTTTTTTCATTTTCACAAGGAAAGCAGGAGAAAATAAGCCCCAAAATTTGTTGTGCAATTTTTCCTATAGTACACAGATACCCCATATGTGGTCGAAAACTACTTTTGAGGCACAGTGAAAAGCTCCGAAGGGAAGAAGCGCCATATCGCATTGGCAGAGTCCCTGATGTGCCTGAATAGCAGAACACCCCCCCCATAAGAGAGAGACCCCATTTTACAAACTACACCTCTCAATGAATTCATCTAGGGGTGCAGTGATCATATTGACACCACAGGTGAGTCACAGAATTTTATACCATTGGGCAGTGAAGGAAAAAATAATTACATTTTTGCCACCAAAATTTTGTTTTGCCCCCAGATTTTACATTTTCACACTGGGAAATGGGTAAAATTAGCACCAAAATTTGTCCCAAACTTCTGCTGAATGTAGAAATACCCCATATGTGGCTGTGCAGTACTGCTTAGCCATACGGCGAGACTTGGGAGGGATGGAGCGCAGGTTTTCCTAGAATAGTTTGCAAACTCCATATATAGAGCCCCAAGGGCTAGAAGAGTAGAGTCCCCTTCAAGTGTCCCCATTTTGGAAATTCCCTTTGGGAATTTATCAACATGTGTAGTGACGATTTTGACTCCATGGGTGTTTTTCAGGAGCAAGCAGCAGTGGATGCTGCTGAGTGAAAATTGCAAATTGCCGTAGTAGTGACCAGTACATTGTAGTGACCAGTACGTTATACCCAGCTCGTGCTCCTGGAGACACGCACCCATAAATTAGGCGGGCTCTCATCGCTACAGAAATGCCAAACATGTGGACGCTAACTGCGGTTTAGGCACACTGTGATGCTTAGAAGGGAGGGGGACATTTGGATTTGGGAGCTCAGAATTTGCCGGATTTCTTTTGGGGGGTGAGGAGCCATTTTGATTTTTCAGAGCCCTTTGTACTACCAGTAACGTGGAAGCCCCCTATATTTCCTTTAACAGATGACTGACCTGAGTAAGTGATTTTTTTGTGGATTGATTTGATGCCTTTGTTAGGAACATTTCACATAACGTTTGGGATCACATTTATCCGGCACTCTATGCTGAGAGCTTATATCTTGGTTTCAATCTAAATCTTCAAGTGATGTGATTCAGATGAAACCCCCGAGGGAACCATTCACTATAATGAGGCAGCAGAGTTACTCTGTACTCTGTCTGGCCTCTGTTCAGCAGTGTCCTTCTTTTCATAAGTGCACAAAACTGTGGCCGACGTCATTTTTATGCATGCCTAAAAATACGGACACCGCCAGGCAACAGGTCAGACGGCGTCCACAGTGCCTCTATCTGCCTCATTACCGGGAATCTTCGGCCGGGGGGTTTCGTTTGAATCACGTATTTCAGAGATTTACACTGAAATCCCATTGTAAGTGCTCAGCGCAGAGCGCAGGATAAATGTGCGCCGAGCCTAACTGCAGTCTTTGGGAGGCAGAATGAACAAATCAACAGCAGGTGAAGAATTGGTTTTATTTATTTTTTATTCCGTTCCTCGTGCGGTATAACTGATTAGACTACTTTATTCTTCGAGTCTGTGCAATTACAGCGATACCAGATTTATATTGAGTTTTTATGATTGACATCTGTCACACACTAAAAGACTCTTTTTTTGTTGCAAAAACTAGTTTTTGAATCGCCATATTTTGAGAGCTATAATTTTTTTCCTTTTCCGGCTGACCGGGTCATGTGAGGGCCTGTTTTTTGCAGGACGAGTTGACGTTTTTATTGGTACCATTTACGAGCACGTTACATTTTTTTGACCTTCTATTCTGATTTTTGTGAGGCAGAATGAACAAAAAACAGCAATTCAGGAATTGTTGTTTTTTTTTGTTCTTTTTTTATGCTGTTCCGCGTGTGGCAGCTTTATTCTTTAGGTCAGTATGTTTACAGCGATACAACATTTATATAATTTTTTTATGTTTGTGGCGCTTTTACACAATAGAAACTATTTTATAGATAAAATAATTATTTTTGCATCGCTTTATTCTGAGAGCTATAACTTTTTTTTTTTTTTTTTTTTTCTGGTGATTGAGCTGCATGGTGACTTGTTTTTTGCTTGTGTCATGCCTCATCCATATGCCAAAGGTCAGTAAGTACCTAGCGACCTGGACGTATGGATACGTCAAAAGTCATGAACAGGTTAAAAGCAGAGTAATAAGTGACAAGTTGGGACCCTTTGTCATTATAAAAACAAGTAATGCCTGTAACCCCCCCCCCCCCCCCCGACGCCACTCTATGAATTCCAATTAATATACTTTAAGCTGAACTCATGACCTGCATGCACACTTTGCTGTTTGCTCTACCCCTCCTGGCTCACACGGGGACATCGGTTTAATGCTGACAGTCTCATCAATTTGAGCTTGTCCGTATGAATGTGCAGGTGTATTTGTCAGAGTCTTAAGAAAACACTTGTTGAAGTAAATAATTATAGGAAGTAAATAATCCTAATTGTAAGTAAAATGATCATTCTCCTCATGAATCTTCTCTACAATTAGATCTATTATTGTTTTGTTATATTTTTACTTTTTTCTTTTTCTAGGGGGTGTGAAACTTGGACTTGGAGACTTCATCTTCTACAGTGTCCTTGTGGGAAAAGCTTCAGCCACGGCCAGTGGGGACTGGAACACGACCCTGGCTTGTTTTGTTGCTATACTGATTGTAAGTGATGCATACAAGTCCCGATTCGGTTCTCTTTATAACTAAACACTTCCACCATTGCTGATTCTTATTTAAAGGGGTTGTCCACTACTTTTTCATTGTTCACCTATCCTTAGTATAGGTCATCATTGTCTGATTGGCCAGGGTCTGACACCTGATACCCCCGCCAATATGCTGTTAATCGGTGTCGGCGGCCGCTGGCCGAAAGTACTCACTTGCGGAGCTGCTCAATCTACTTGTAGTGGCCTCGGCAGGGCACTGCACATCTGCCTCCTATTCAAATTAATAGGGAGCGGATGTGTAGTACCCTGCGGCAGCCACTATCAAAGGACTGAGCAGCTCGGCAAGTGAGTACTTCTGGCCGCCGCCAACACCGATAGCAGCTGATCGGCGTGGGTGCGGGATGTCTGACCCCGGCCGATCACACATAGGTCATCAATCCTAAAGATAGGCAATCAATGAAAAACTAGTGGACAACCTCTTTAAGCAGTGATGGCCGTACCACAAGAGTCAATCCTGCTGCTATTAAATCCATAGAGAAGGACAAGGACCAACCCTAGTTTGGTACTTGGTACGCGATCAATGATTTTAAAGGCGTTGTCCACTACTGGACACATCCCCTTCTTTATAGGTATAGTCTGCTGCGTATAATATATATTAAAGTGCATGACTCGCCTTCAGGCTCTTGCTATCTCATCGCTGTATCTCCTGGCAGTTACGTGACTGTTGCAGCTGGTCAGCCATTACTGATGGGCTGCAGCTATTCCTCTCTGATGGAATGAAGTGAATTGCTCTCCTTCGTCTTGGCCAACAATGTATACAAGCAAAGAAAAAACTACCACTGGTATTCTGTCTACTGTATGCGGCGTGGAGCAAAAAAAAATGTCTCAGACCTCCTTTTCGATGGGTAATGTGATTACTAAAACCAACTAGAGAAGGAATCTGTTTTATTGAGAGGTGTTGTTTTTTTTTTTTACTTCCGCATGCAGTCATGTATACTTGTACAATACCCTTTCAATTATAATTTAAGGTGGGTCTTAACATTTCAGACCTTTTTCAGGGGGTACTAATTGATTTAGGGATGATTGGAAAGATGGTTGCACCTTACAGTATGGCCAATACTTCTGTTCATCCATGGTTACAATCAATCCGGAATCTTTTTTTCTAGTTCCCTCTTGAATACTTTTTTCGATAATAATGTGGGACAACTACAATGGTGTAATAACATTGGATAATGATGCTGTTTTCACAGGGCCTGTGCCTTACCCTCCTGCTTCTTGCAATCTTCAAGAAGGCATTGCCTGCGCTCCCCATCTCTATCACATTCGGACTTGTATTCTACTTTGCTACAGACAACTTAGTGCGGCCTTTTATGGATCAGTTGGCATTCCATCAGTTTTATGTTTAACATTTTTGGACAACTTTTGTTTTCTTTGTTTTTGTACTTTTGATTCCGTCAATGTGACTGTTCATGGATACATACAAGTAAAGCATTTTGCTTTTTTTTTTTCAGATTTTTTTTTTTTCTTCCCCAGGTCAAAGGGTTTGAGTAATTTACTCCCTTAATGCTGAAAACGCAGCAAGCCTGTGCATTGTTTTTGTTTGTTTTTGGACCGTTTTCATACCCAGAGCTTTGATGGTTAAAGGTTTTCAGAATGATTGTAATCCTTTTACCAGCAGAAAAGAAATCAAGGAGTCTTTTTAAGGTGACAATAGAAATCCTTTTCCTTGTACTGTATCCCGAAAAGTGAGAAACTCCTTCTGCAGCAAGATAAGAGATGAGACCAAAGGATGGTAAAATGGTGCGAAAACCATTGAGGATTTTTACTTAATTCCCAGCAAGAAATGCAAAAAGCCAGTTGGAGAACAGGACGTTTGTGGCTGAAATTTCCACTAAGCGGGGAGAGCAAGTACTTTTCAGTTAAAGCAATACTCTCTAGAACAAATATGATCTTCCTGTAATAAAACACTATTGGAAAATGCCAATACTTTTACGTTAACTTCTGCCTCAACCAATTTTTTTTTTTTCATGAAATATCAATGCAAAAGTATTTACTGGGAGGAAGTCCTGTCTTCTACTGTCCGTGCTTGTGTTAAGGCACTTGTAGAAAGAGACCTTCATTTATATTATTACCCTACGGGGTAGATGTCGCACTACAGAAAAGCAGGGCGCAGTGGGGGAATATAAAAAGTACTTTTTTTTTTTTCTTTTGTATGCTATAATTCATTTTTTCCCCTTTTTCATATTACACTGTTTATTGGAATCCTTACTGAAATCCATGACAGTGGTTTTGATACACCGAAAAACTCTCTACCCGGAATATCTGCATCTGAAAAACTTAGGATTGGAAATGAACCAAATCCCAGATCGCCCTTTCTTTGGGAACAGTTTGTTTTGCAGACTTGAGACGGTGATAATATAAGTACTGCACTCTCCAGACTATTATAAACTACTGTTATGTTTTCATTCTTTTCCTTAATTTGCCTGCTTTAAGGGATGTCACACTGGAGAATATGAATGACTGCCATTTAAATGTTTTTGTTTTGTTTTTTTAAAAAGGGAAAAAGTTAATAAAAGTTTTTTTTGGTCTGTTTCCATGAGGTTGGTCAAAGTATTCAACAGAGGTCATTGAAGGTCTAGAAACTGGGACCTGGTGACCCAAGTCCATAGCAATCATCAGGAAGTGTAAAGGGGCACAACAAAAGAAAAATGATCTTTACACTTTAAAGGGGTTGTCTGGGCATAGGTCATCAATAGCAGGTTGGTGTGGGTCCAACACCTGGCACCTCCACCGATCAGCTGTTATTTGCTTTGGCGGTGGCCAGATGTAAACACATTGAATGGAGCAGGTCAGCGCATCGCTATTTGAAGTGTTTACACCCGGCCTGCGCCAAAGCAAATAACAGCTGATGGGAGCAACGGATGTGAACCCTAACCAACCTGTCATTGATGACCTACACCCAGACAACCACTTTTTAAAGATGCTTAGCAGCCCGGTTTGAGCCAATCTGTCAAGCGCCCAAACTTGTGCTTTGTCTCTAGGACAGTGGGAATCGCACGTGACTTGTGGCCCCCTATATGAGCCCTCAAGTATGACCATATGCTCTTGATACAAATAGGCCTAATATTATACTCCAATTTCCTTATTGTCACAAGGACATTCATAAAACATCTGAGTTAAACTACCTTTGTATAATGATGGAGGGTTCATGGAGTACCAGGTCATTTCTCGGAAGAAACAACTAGCTGAAAAAGATAAGGTTGGGAGAGGGGTAGTTAGCGGAGTTCTACTTGTGTACATAGACAATTCAGGGCTCTGGAGTCGGAGCCCATTTTGGTGGAGTCGGTATAAAATGGACCGACTCCGACTCCTAAAATATATAATAAATTGGGTACAGTAGTTCAATGCAGTTTGTGGGGAATATTTTTTCATAAGAATTTGGGAAAGTTATGAAATGTCCTATAAATGTCTGTCCTATTCCTGATCTTAGGGTCTAGACTTTTAGCGGAGATGAATCTGTGCTACAGTGAATTTATCACTTAAACATGAGCCATGTATGAGGGAGTCGGAGTCATGGAAATTGAGGAGTCTGAGTCGGAGGTTTGGCTTACCGACTCCACAGACCTGTGGACAGTATAGTAATTGTATATAATACTGCTGGAAAAATCATAAGTGTTGGCTTTTATTTTTAAGAAATTTGAGAAAAGGTTGGTGTCACCCTCAGAATTCTACTACGGATCACATGGTAATTATCCAGTTTACAATGTACAAATCCGACACGTCTGAACATAACACAAGTGGTGAACAATTGTGGTGTATAACTGAACTTGTATGAGAGACCTATATGTGGGAATAATGCATGTGTATGGGACACACCAGGAGGTAGTAATGGCAGATACTTGGACAGCATTTAGAAAAGGGGGGAGCGGTAAGAGCCAAACAGATCTGGTCTATTTAGTAACTCTAAGATCTGATGAGATTTGGAGTGAGCCTGTGATTTTGCTGTGAGTATGTAGGTGCATGGCGGACTGGTATTAAAGGGGTTGTCCACTACTAGGACAACCCATCTTGATCTAAATGTTTGGCCCCGATTAAAATAAAAAAGCTTATACTCTCCTCCCATGCCGGTGCCGTTCCAGCAGTGTCTGCTCTCACAGGGCTCTTGAGTGATTGTTGTGACATGTGAGCCCAGCGCCCAATCAGCGCTGACATCACTATCTCCGCCTTCTGTCGAATTGAACATTAAGATTAGTCCGGGCTCCAGGTGATCTCTGACTTCCTCTTCATGTTCAATTCGACAGGAGATGGAGACTGTGACGTCAGTGCTGATTGGGCGCCAGTGTCAAAACAACAGCACGGGAGCCCTGGGGAGAGCGAGTGCTGACACCGTGGGAGCGGCGCCAGCACCGGAGGCGAGTATAATCTTTTTTTCATTTTATTGGGGCCAAGCGTGGGGAATGACAAGGAGTTGTCCAAGTAGTGGAGAACTTCTTTAATACTACAGATAGACCAAGTGTTTTAGTTTTCAGGATGCATTCATAATAAATTATGCTGGGAAAAAAATAATTTTCTCAAATGTGATATTTGGGTGATTTTAATTATAAGGATCATGAAGTTGGAAATTATGAACTCTAAATGTAGTATTTGGGTATGTTCTGAATCTGAAAGAGATAATTATCACAGTGAAGAGATTACCAATGTAATGTCTTCTGTGTCTCCATATTGAGCTACATGTGTAGCAGTCAGCATAAGGCCCAAATCCTAATGGATTATTCCACTGTGAGTGGGGGACGGAGATTATTTAGGGAAATCGGCTTAGTGATGATGTAAAGCTCAGAGAACGCAGACTGTATAAATGATGGTTTTAACAGACACTACTTGATAGCCAGACAGACATCACATCGCTTGCCGATTCCTTTGAACTAGCTGTTCGGCACAGTCACAGCACCATGTCTAAGGAGAAGTTGGATTCGCTTGTGAAGACCATGGAAGCCATGCTCTCTGAGGTTGAGCAGCTAAAGGTCCACTGTACCAAGCAAACAGAAGAAGTCAACCAACTGGTACAAGACATTCGGAGAGAGAACAAGGACTTGGCTGAAAAGTACGCTCAAATTACTCAAGACATGCAGGAAGCCAGGGAAGCTATTGGTCAACTTCAAGACACCAAATTTGCTTTCGAAGCCAAGGAGAGGCAAGCTCAGAAACTAAGCAGACAGCTATAAGGAACTAAATTGCCTAATAGGTGGAAATTGCTTCTGTGTTAATGAGTAAGTGGATGTCCTTTATGGCAAAAAAGGAAGGATCTTTGGAAATATCTGAAGATGGGAAACAAAATGCAGGTCCAGTTTTGCCAGTAGCTAACCCTTCCTTACTGTGAAATACTTCCGTCTGGACACAAGGTTTTATAAATTCCTTCTGTCGTGAAAGTTAAATGATGGACAAGCTTAGAGATCTGTCAATTTATGATAATTTTTACAAGTTTTTTTTTTTCCCATTGGAGACTTGCTTGATAATACCCTTTGATATCCAAGATTGGCACAATGACTAGTCAACCCGGGACTTCACTATTCTAGGTGTCAAAGATCTTCCGATACAAGCTTGGCTTCCCAGATGTTTGAATGCATGCTGCAATATATTAAGCTTTGGTGACCATCATCTTAAAGCCACTGGTGTTCTCTAAATTCAATACTAACTACGTTTTCCATTTTTTTTATTCCTAGTTTTAGAATAAATTGTGCAAAAATACAAATCTTTTTCTGCTTAAAAATAAAATGTCTTTGTGATTATTAGTGACAGCCCCTTTTTGTTACTGTCCCTATTTCTTTAGAATGTGGGTTTTTTGTGCTTGGGAGGATTATCTCTCAGCTATTTTATCCATTACCTACTGCTTATTTGTAATAGTATTTTTTAGATTTTTTTTTTTAGCATTCTAATGTACATTCATTTATCATTTTATCTTTACATGTGAATAACGACTTTCATTGGTGGTAGGAAAAAAACTGATTAAAATTTTGTATATACCAGTGTTTTGCTTTTGAAATTACTTTTGTAAAGTTAGTTTTGAGCGCTGCAGAAGTGGGGGGATAAAACAAGGGGACTGATTGTAAATCGGCAAGAAAAATCAAAAGTACCTGGGGAGAAAAAGCCACAAAAATTGCACAATATACATTTTTCGGATTTAACATTGTAAAATTACAGGATGGCAAAGCAACCTGTTATGTTTTTTATGTTTAATAATACTCTTTAATGCTTAATGTTAACTACACTGAGTTGAATCCAAGTATGAAAGAAGTCTCATTCCTTTGCATTCAGACTTTCTCCATTTCCTCACTGAGCTACGTTGTTCAGCATAGTTGCTGATTTATATGCCATTCAATGAAAAATTGTCAGTCCTTAGAGTTGTTCACGAAAAGGTAATTTTCGGAAATCCATTTAAAAAATGTCAGCCTGTTATTAACAATATGTAGATAACATATTTTGTCAGATTTTTGTACAGAACTTACAAGTTAAGGCTGATATATATATATATTTTTTTATATATATGTTATATAAATAAATGGGTTTTTAATCAATTCCATTCACTTACAGAATAAAAAAAATTCTGAGCATGCTGCAGATTTTAAAAAATAAAATACTATACCTAAATAAACCATCTTTTCTGGACATTTGTCACATTTTTTTTATTTTAATTTTAAGTATGCGAAGAGCATGTGTTTTTATATAATCACCAGTATTATTATGATTTTCTATCCAGCACTTTAACTTATTTTTTTTATGATTTTTTAAATGTTTTTAAGTGTAACCTTTTATAAACTCTCAACCTCACTCCCTGGAGCCCTTGATAACTATGCTATACATCAATATTGCTGATATATTATTCAATATTTAACATTTTTATGACTTGATATCAATTAAATATGTAACATGTGGCAGCAAAGAGTGATTTTTCTTTTTCACATGTTAGTTGCTATTTCCGTTCGAACAGTATGTTCCAAAGTTTGTTTTATCTGTTTTGTGCTCGTTATCTATTCTAGAATAAAAAAAATCCATTCGTAGAAAAAAGGAAACGGCCACGCAGCAGTAAGTAACAGTTAAAGAAAGTAGTAAGCAAAGCATTTCTCATATTTTTGACCAAAAACACTTGATTTTCTGGCAGTCTGTGACTTTGTATCCTTACATTGGAGTCAGTATATATAAATATAATGTGCATGTGTGTATATCCTTCTAATTAAAACATTTACTAGTTACTACACATTTTGTATGCGCAAGATGAATTTAACCCCTTTCCGACCTGGTCAGTAATAGTACGCACCACGTCGGAAAGGTCAGTTCAGCGGGGGCTCCAGCGGTGAGCCCACACTGAACCAGGCACGTCAGCTAATTCATACAGCTGACATGTGCCTGCCACAGCCGCAGGTGGAATCGCGATCCTCCAGCGGCTGTTAACCAGTTAAATGCCCTGTCAATCTCTGACAGTGGCATCTAACTCGCACTTCCGGGAAGTGTGTCCTAGGCCCCACCCATCAGTGACCCCGTCACTGGTTCGCAGGTCAGCGATGGCATGACAACCCGGGGTCTGCAGCAGACCCCTCTGGTTGTGATGTCTCGATTGCTATGAGCGCCACCCAGTGGTTGGCGCTCATAGCACAGGAGCATTTCTGCTACATAGAGGCGATCTGCTCATCACCTCTATGTAGCAGAGGCGATCGGACAGTGTCTATGAACTCGTAATGATCTGGAGAATAATAATGGCAGGTCAGTTTTAGCATTCAGTGAACGTGGTAAAAAATAAAAAAAACTGTGGAATTGCATTTTTTTGCAATTTTGCCGCACTTGGAATTTTTTTCCCGTTTTCCAGTACACAATATGGTAAAACCAGTGATGGAGTAGTTTAAAAGTACAACTTGTCCCGCAAAAAATAAGCCCTCACATGGCCATATTGAACAAAAAATAAAAAAGTTCTGGCTCTGGAAAGAAGGGGAGCAAAAAAAAAAAAAAAAAAAACGGAAAATGCTTTGGTCATTAAGGGGTTTTCCCACAAACAAAAGTTCATTTTAATCAATAGATCTTAGAGTAATAATAACTTCCACAATTGGATGTGTGTAAATATAATGTTCCTGTGCTGAGATAATCTTATAAATGTGCCCCTGCTGTGTACTGTGTAATGGCTGTGTCTGATCATACAGAGACCGTACATTCTTTCTTTGAGGCAAAACATTATTTAAAAACAGAAAGGGAAATGTTTTAACTCACAAAAAGAATCAGCTGTGATCCCGTGCTGTAATGTCTGTATACTCTTTTTCTCACCCCCTGCCCAGGAGATGTGGTATGATCAGACCGTGTTCCTGTACGGTCAGACACAGCCATTACACAGTACACAGCAGGGGCACATTTATAAGATTATCTCAGCACAGGAACATTTTATTTAAACACATCCAATTGTGGAAGTTATTATTATTCCAAGATCTGTTGATTAAAATGAACTTTTGTTCGTGGGAAAAACCCTTTTAAGTAATACAGTAGGACAAAGGATCGGGTAAGTTTCTTTTAACACTTACCTTCATGAGAGTATGAAGACAACACTTGTCATCACTCAAGTAAAAAAGCGAAAAGAAATGAGGACGTTAGAAATCAAGACATAATTAACAATAAATTGGTGATATGTGGTTGGAAAAAAAGTGTATGTATATAATTGTGCGCACACATAGATATATCAGATCATAATAATGTATCGAAAATAAATTCTACAAACAACTAAAAGAACAAGACCGAATTTAAAGAGAACAGAAGAAAAAAGCAAAGAATAGGTAGAAAAAGGGGGGAAATTCAGTATTCATCCGGTCCCCAATTCCATGAGGCAAAACTGCTGTTTGGTCCATCAGCTGTCTATGGTGAGTAATCTTATATACTCCAAATATTGGATCCTTGGTATCCAGGTATTCTCCAATAAGGTAACCTTCTGTAAAAGGATATTGGAGAGCTTCTTGTTAACCATGATTCAGAAGAGTTTCAACCTTACTTTTGGCGGCAAGGGACATACAAGATTCATTTTGTATGTGTTTCGTGATATCCGGTATGGGTCTGTTCAGTAATGTATCCATTGGAGATCGAGTAAGGGAAACTTGGGTGTCTGTAGAAGGTAGTAAAAAGCTAATCCCAAATCATTGTACCCTAGGATAGGCCTACCAGATATGTAATGGCAAACCCTCCCACAACCCTTAAGATAAAGTGGGGGGAAAGAGGTTGCCCTTTCTGAAATTACATGCTTCATTTACATATGCGGGAAATATTTGATTGTGGTATAGAAACGTACGGTGATGAGTTTAGAAAAGAAAAAGCATGCCATGCTCCAGACAAGAGATGCAATTGAATTAATGTGAAATCTGCTTTAATTGACTTTGACGAAAATATTGATTCCTAATTTCCAGTGTCTCAAATGCAACTATGTCAGCAGCGTGTGTTTGTGTGTGTATGTATGTGTGTATATGTATGTATGTGTGTATATGTATGTATGTGTGTATATGTATGTATGTGTGTGTGTGTATATGTATATGTGTATATATATATATATATATATATATATATATATATATATATATATATATATATATATATATATATCTATATATCTATATATATCTATCTCTCTCGCTGTAATTTTTAAGGGTGTCTGGTGTTATTCATGTTATTCAAAAGGTATCCATTCACATACAGTGCCACTGATAATGTTACTTTAAGGCTGCAGTTTTAATCACTGCTCGTTGAGCTCTGATGCTGATCTTGCGTAAAGGAATGAAATCGGCTTTTAAGAGATCTCCCATCACGTTTAATAAGGATTATTTGCCTTTCATCCAAGCCTTCCTTCCAGCACCAGATGTCCACATGTCCCATATATCAGATTTATGGGTATGAGACTTAAGTTATTGAGAAAAATCTCCTCTAAAGAAAAGGTCCCTTTAGGACAATTACTTCTCATTATTATTTTTTTTTGCTTTTTAGTTAGGAAAAAAGAAATGACCCATTGGACTCTGTAGTGGAATGTGTGATTATTGATCAATGTGTGACACAGGTGTAGGGAACGTCAGAAATTTACCATCATAATCTTATATGAGGTCTAGAGTTGAGATTTATCAAAAACCTTGGTACGGTCTTCCAAAAAACACCATCACACCTTGTCCACAGCTATTGCACCTTGATTTCTTTCACTTTTGAGCTCCTATTGAAAGTTAATTGTGGCTGAGCTTTGCTATTCCTGCTACGTACATGGTCTACATCCAGCCAGAGCTGATAGCAACTCATTGGTGAGGGTGTTGAGCTTTGCATCCCCACTCCTCTAATTTTGTTGACCTATTAATATCACAGTCTTGGGCAAGATGTGCCATGTTTTTTCTAGGATCTACTTCAATCACTACTGTTCCTGCAGGACAAGTGTCTTTCACTTGTCTAACCAATTCCGCACTGATTTTTTTTTTCAGGGAGTCTAGCTTCGAATGATACTGCACACTTCAAATTTCCAAGAGCTGAAACCAGTTTTGGAAGCTCTGACGATATGAAGAACTCCTATTGGTCATTCATGTCAGAATATACTCTGACAATATGATTGCAGGTGCCCATCATCATCACCATTGGGCACAGAATAGAAGAATCTTGTTGAGTAGAGACTTTTTTCTTTTGTGTCTTATCTGCAGTTTTTCAAAAGGGCTCCTCTAACATATCAGATTCCTTGAGCTGAAAAGACCTAAATTGAGAAGAATGAAGTATGTTCGACTACTTTTCAACTAATAACCGCAAAGTGGGGCCAGCGAGAGGTACATCACTTTGTATGTTTAGATCATCACAAATTAATTCCAAGAGATTTTTGTATGGGAATTGATGTTCCAGCTTAGTCATGGCAGTCTAACCTAGCCTGTGAGTTTCCCACTATTCCCTTTCCCAAGGATTCTACACAAGGTAAGAACATTGGAAGTCAAGACAATTCTGGCAGTTTGTACTCAAAAAATGCTATTACCAATCTAATCTTGTGGACTCCAGCATTGCCTATCCCTGCTGTCGTACATTTATCACCTATCCTGTGAATGGATAAATGTTTTTTGGAGGATAACACCTTGAAGGGTGCTATAGCTCAGGTATCTTAGATTAGATTAGAGCCATCATTTCATTCAAAAGTCATTTCAGACGTCCACCTAGCCCAGGACATTTTGTTCCTTTTTTTTTGTTTTCTTTAACTTCCTTACGATCATTATGAAGAGTTTCTAGACATACCCAAAACAATTTTAAAAATCAGAAAATGCCCAAGGCTTGAAGAGATCAACGTCTTTGTCTAATTCCTATAAGCCAATAAAGGAAGAAAAGTGTGCAATTGGATCTTCAGCTGAATAAGGGCTAATTTTGGCAAGGGCTGTATCTGTCCCCTTGACTCACTTCCATTTGAGAAGATTTACAACCTTTTCATCACCAGCCATTCTCCAAACAATAAAGACTAGATCTGTTGTCGGTAAAAGACTTTGCATTTGGGAGGAAAGTTCTTTAAGGAATTGTTCTTCTAGAAGAATGTCGTTGTTTAGCATTCTCCTGTGGCTCTGTCAGGGAGGATGATTTAATTAGATATATCACTGATAATTCGGTTTCTATGAATCCATATTTCCTCCACTTTCCTAGTATTTTTATCTGGTGTAAATATTGATTTGAGTAAACTATGTCTGACAAGTGATTCAGAAAACACTTGTGAGCCTCCTTTTTGTTTCCTGGCTGTATTAACCTCATGTGGTGCTGTCACGTAGAAGTCCGAGAAACAGAATTACCAGTAAGGACTAACTCTATTTTCATCTGGAGAGATGCCCAGCTTTATGCGACATGGTCTACGTTGGGTATAGTGAACAGAGTAGTAGGAATTAAGAATGGATCCAGATCTCGGACATTGTATCTGGCTTTGAATGAGCTTACACCGTCCAAGCATGGGGTTCTCGGAGTATTCTGCTGTACAAACTTTGTTTCGTATGTGTGGGTTTTTTTGTTTTGTTTTTCTCCCCTTTATCGCTACAGGATTCAGTATTGTATGTCCACCTAGTGAATCAGTTGACATCAGTGCTTTAAAGGGGTTGTCCTGTCCAAATGGATAAGTCTGCAGTCTGTGTATTGTATTTGTATGGGCCAGTTGTTTTGCTTCCTCGTGCAACCATTCGCGTTTACCCAACAACTAAACCTCATAGTATCATAATGCCACGCTGATAAAATTTTCTGTGCAGTTTTCACAAGTTTGGAGACTATTTTTTTTTTTTCCCAAGATAAAGTATTGTATTCCTTTCATCAGTCTAAATGTGATGAGCTTCTCATCTTTACACCAGGAGCCTCTTCCTATAAGCCTAGTATTTAGTAATGAGCTAGTGTGCTTGCCACTCGAGCGACATTGGGGTACTCAGGTACGTATCGAGTATCGCGGGTGCTCAAGTGCCATGGTCGAAGTCCCCGTCCCACATGTTTAGCGGCTGTTGGCTACGGCATTACCATGTGTGGCAGGTAATCCCTGGGGACTCGAACATGGCGCTCAAGCACCCCGCGATACTCAATACGTACCTGAGCACACCGATGTCACTCAAGTGGCGAACACACTCGCTCATCACTAATAGTATTGTATAGGGCAGCACGGTGGCTCAGTGGTTTGCACTGTTGCTTTGCAGCAGTGGGGTCCTGGGTTCAAATCCCACCAAGGACAACATCTGAAAGGAGTTTGTATGTTCTCCCCATGTTTGTGTGGGTTTCCTCCAAGTTCTCCGGTTTCCTCCCACACTCCAAAGACATACTGATAGGGAATTTAGATTGTGAACCCCAATGGGGTCAGTGATGATAATGTATGTAAAGCACTGTGGAATATGTTGGCGCTATATAAAAATAAATATTATTATTGTATGTCTCCCTTAATATATTCATGCAATCATGCATGAAACAAAGGGGCTAGAACTTCATGGGTGTCTAAACAAGCACTGGCAGCTAGACGGTATGACCAGTAGCAGCCACTCGAGCTGCACATCTGGATCTTTCCCATTCAAATTGACAAGGGGGGCAGAAACCCCCCCCCCCCATGCTGCAAATTGGCAATGGAGGTTGGTTATGACTGGAGCATTTTTCAGATAATGCATCACATCTTTTGCTGGAGCTTAAGAATCTAATAAATGGCCATTGGGTTGATCACCAATTTAAGGTATGCTATTAAATCCTGATGCTTGGAGTCAAGTTCACATTGATTGGGAGGATACCCTAATAAGTTTTTAGACACATCCCATTTGATGATTCCCAATTTTTATTTTTTTTTTCTAATTTTTTATTTCCTTACACTAACAGCAGATACAGCCGATCACACAAACTTCCTGGCAAGTCATCCTCCCCAGCACTTTAATTTTTGTATTGCTTTTTGTGTGCAGGAGGGGAAAAATATTTAGTTTTTATGTAAATAGTAATTTAATGTTTATCGAGGAAGGACCAGGAAGCTTAAGGGCATGGATGGGGAATTAATAATAATAATATTATTATTATTATTATTATTATTGCGCCATTTATTCCATGGTGCTTTACATGTGAAAAAGGGGTATAATACAAGAACAATTACAATAATCTTGAACACAATGTGACAGCGACTGGTACAGGAGGAGCGAGGACCCTGCCCCCGAGGGCTCACAATCTATGGGAATTTATATGAATTAAAGATTATTTTTTTTATATTTAATTTTGAAACCTGTGTGCATTTCTGATTTATATAATTCATGTTTTATAGTATGGAAAATTTCTCTATGGTTCTATTATGGTAAATCAAAAGGCCAAATTGTTTTAGATTAAGGATTTACATTGAGTGGCCGTTATACATGTGTTACTCCTGAGTTACGCCGTGTACTACTAAACCTATTCTGTTTAAAGCATAACCATTGTTATAATTTTTATTTCATAAATCAATAGCACAAATTAAATTAAGAAACCTAGTAATATATCTTATATGAAAAATCTGCTGTTTAAACACCAGTGCAGAGCTTGCTCCGGAATGGCAGAATGCTGGTGTCAGTGAGGTGAAGACATTTGAAGACTGGTCTGGTGTCAAGAAGAGCAGCAAAAAAACCTTAATTTCTCCAAGAAAAACATCAAGGACTGACTAATATTTTACAAAAAGTGCCGGGATTGGACTGCAGAGGACTGAGGTAAAGTTATTTCTCTGATGAAGTTCCCTTCAAACTGTGTTTGTTGCATCTAGAAGAATGATTGTCCGGAAAAGAAAAAGTGAGCGCTACCATGAGTCCTGTGTCTGCCAACAGTAGATCATCCTGAGACCATACATGTGTTTTCATCCATGGAGTGGGCGCATTCATAATTTTCCCTAAGAACACATCTGGTAGTGAACATTTGCTTTTTCCAGCATGATGGAGGCCATGTCACAAATTAAAAGTGATAACT
Source organism: Phyllobates terribilis (assembly GCF_046119375.1). NCBI lineage: Eukaryota > Metazoa > Chordata > Amphibia > Anura > Dendrobatidae > Phyllobates > Phyllobates terribilis. The sequence continues at coordinate 80,341,978 of NW_027362767.1, read as the reverse complement.
ACGTGGCTAAGTGGTTGAAATGTTTAAAAAAAAATGTACACTTTAATGGTGCTAAAATGTTTCACTTTGTCCAATACCCGTATTAGCCATATGTTGCCAGAAAACAAGCAATAGAAAAATAGGGCTCTGAAATTCATACTCAAGTATAGGTGTTAGTTTTGGAAATGAAAATTTACAGGGTGATTCCATAATTTTTTCCTCATAATTGAGTGATTCCATAATTTTTTTCCTCTGCTTGGTCTGAAAAAAATTACCCTTACTGAGTACCACATTTTTTAGCTTGATTTCTTTTAGTGTTTCTTAAAGCCCTAAAGTTGCCATTTGAAATGACTTTAGTTTTGTACCATGTCTGTGATCTTCTTTTTTTCAACTACATTAAACAACTGAATGAACATCCTGCGAGCCCGGTGATTCCATAGTTTTTGCCAGGGTTTGTATTAACTAAACGGTGTTCCATATTATTATGAAAATTGGATTTAAGTGTCATAAAGATGTGATTGTGTTTTTCCCATAATTTTATGGATTGTTTGTCTCTGGGCTCTTTAGATCACTGAAATCAATCTCAAACACCTGTGATAATTAGTTTGCCAGTTGAGCCCAATTAAAGAAAATCTACTTAAGAATTGAGTTCCACGTTATTAAACAAGCCACAGGTTTCAAGTAGTAGAGGAAAGAAAAGGGATCACTCTGCAGCTGAAATGCATCAAATAGTGAAATGCATTGGACAAGGTAGGAAAATATTAGATTTTTCATGAAAACTTAAGCGTGATCATCGAACTGTGAAGAGATTTGTGGCTGATACAGAGCACAGATTGGTTCGTGCAGATAAAGCCATAATGAGGAAGGTTTCTGCCAGACAAATTAACTGGATCAAGAGAGCAGCTGCTAAAATATCACAAAGCAGCAAACAGGTATTTCAAGCTGCTGGTGCCTCTGGAGTCTGGCTAACCTCAAGGTGTAGGATCCGCCTGAGACTGCGGTTGTGCATAAACCTACTATTTGGCCATCAAAAATAGTGTTCACAAGCAGAAATGTATGCAGTGGGCCTCAACATATATGAAGACTAATTTTAAAACTACTTTGTTTACTGATGACTGCCGTGCAACCCTGGATGGAGTACTGGATGGTTGGTGGATGGCCACCACGTCCCAAAAAGGCTGCATCGTCTGCAAGGAAGTGGCGGAGTCGTGTTTGGGGCAAGAATCATGTGGGGAAAGCTGGTAGGCCCCTTTTAGGATACCTGAAGGTCTGAAAATGACCTCAGTAAAATATATAGTTTCTGACTGACCACTTTCTTGCATGGTGCAAAAAGAAGAACCATGCCATCCTTAGCAAAATCATCTTCATGCTGACAATACCCCATCTCTTGCTGCCAATAATACCTCTGAATCATTGGCTACTATGGGTATAAAAGGACAGAAACTCATGGTGTGTGGCCACCATCCTCCCCTGACCTCAGCCCTATTGAGAACCTTTTGTGCAACCTGAAACAAAATATCTATGGGAGTGAGAGGCCGTTTACATGAAAACAGCAGCTCTGGGAGGCCATTCTGACATTCTGCAGAATAAAGTCAAGCAGAAACTATCTAAAAACTCACAAGTTAAGTGGTTGCAAGAATTGTGAAGATGATATCAAAGAAGCATCCTATGTTACATATAACTTGGCCTGTTAAGATGTTTTTGATTGAAAAAGCTTTTGATTTCAGTAAATGTGACCTCTTAATGCAATCCAGCACCTCTACTTCATTGTCATTGTACCATTTCTTTGCCAATCTCGACCTATGCTTCGGGTGGTTGTCCTGCTGGAACACTGTCGTCCTTTCATATCCATTGTATTCACGTGTACGAAGTAACTGGTCTTGTAGGATACTGACATATAGCTCAGCATTGAGATCACCATTGATCCTGGTCAAGTATCCAATGCCTTTGGTTGTGAAACAAACCTATATCCTCAGATTTTCTCCACCGAACTTGACAGTTCCTTCAATTTCTTGATCTGTTAGCCCCTTTTCCCATTGTTTCTTCCAGATCCATTTGCACCCATCAGAGCCTAGTCTATTGACTTTCGTCTCATCGCTCCAAATCACCCGTTTCCAATCTTCTTTTGTCCACTTTTAGAAACTTTTTGCAAACTTGAGCTGATGCTTCTCATGACAATCTTGAAATTGAGGCTTCTTCACCTTTTTTCGGGCCACCATTCCAGACTTGTGTAACATGCATTTCATGGTCCTTGCATGAATGTCTGTGATCTCCCTATTATGTTTTGTCGCGCCAGAACTGATAGACCTTGTGATGAGCCGACTTGTTGATTCCAATATTTTGCCTAGACGTCCACCTCTTGGCTTTTGAATGGATGGGACGGACTTCATTTATGAATTCTTCCAGCTGTCTTGACACTCACATGGTGCAGTTTGGCAATTTTCTTGGCTGAGAAACAGCTGTTGATGAGCTGGATGATGCAGTTTCTCTTTTCTTGGAAAA